>NC_062219.1:129464564-130064564 GCF_902686445.1 Sciurus carolinensis
ATGGATTGAAATTATAAATAAATGACAGAATAAAAAATAGAAACTACTCCAATAACTGGAGATTAAATAATATGCTATTGTGTGATGAATGGATAACAGAGGACATCAGGAGGGAAATAAAAATTCTTAGAGGTAAACGAGAACAAAGATACATCATATCAAAATCTCTGGGACACTATAAAAGCAGTACTTAGAGGAAAATTTATTTCACGGAGCACATTCAATAAAAGAAGAAAAAATCAACAAAAAAATCACCTAACACTACAGCTCAAGCCCTAAAAAAAGAAGAACAGAGCAACACCAAAAGCAGTAGAAGACAGGAAATAGTTAAAATCAGACCTGAGATCAATGGAATTAAAACAAAAAAAATAGAAAAAATGACAAAATAAATAGTTCTTTGCAAAACAAAATTGAAAAACCCTTAGCCACACTAACAAAGAGAAGGAGAGAGAAAACTCAAATTACTAAAATTTGGAATGAACAAGGAAATACCACAATAGACACGAGTGAAATACAAAACATAATTAGAAGCTATTTTGAAAATCTGTACTCAAAAAAATAGAAAATCTTGAAGAAATCAACAGGTTTCTAGAGACATATGAATAACCTAAACTGAACCAGGAGGACATACACCATTTAAATAGATTAATTTCAAGTAATGAAATAGAAGAAGTCATCAAAAGCATATCAACAAAGAAAAGTCCGGGACCAGATGGGTTCTCAGCTGAGTTCTACAAACCTTTAAAGAAGAGCTCATTCCAATACTCAGAATGATCCTAAACAGAAGAAAAGGGACAAAGTGGATTCTATTGAACTACAAATACTGTATACAGGATATAAAAAGAATGAACAAAAGTGAAGAGACTAACTCCTAGTACTTATTTATAGTGGAAATTATATATTTCACAGTAGGTTTATATTCATTTATATAAAGAAACATAAACCCTCAATAGCAGAAGATGTTGGTGCAGATTAGTGGGAGACTGTCAGTACAGTAATTTCCTGGGTTTGTTCCCAAGAAATGCAAACAAACATGTAAACCAAATATCTATAACAAAACACAGAAAGAATTTTTAGACCAAGAATGAAAGACCCTGATTTAAGGACAATAAGCCTAAGGACACATTTCTCAAGACAACTTAAAAGAGTCAACCTCAGTAATCATCAGGATAATGCAAACCAAGCTTCGACGCCACTAGAATGGCCACTGTCAAAAAGAGAAAAGAAGTTCTGGCAGGGACATGGCAGAAAAACCTCACACGCTGTAGATGGGAAGGCAAATAAGTATCCATGTCATAAGCACTGGGAGAATCCAAAAACCTTAACAGTATGACTACCACATGATCCAGTGATCCCACCTTGGGTTAGAATCTGAAAGGCATGAAATCAGTATGTCTAGCAGACACTTGTAATTCAAAGGTCAGTGCAGCTAAAACAGCACAAAGAGACAAGCAGAGCAAGATCTCCCTTGCATTTGTAGTAGAAAACTCTGATCTCACAGGAGTGGAGAGCAGATGGTGAGCACCAGAGGGCTGGGAAGGGAGGACTGGGGAAAGTGGAAGAATGGTATAGTAGTAGAATATAGGAGCAAGGGGTTCTGGTGGACTGGGATTCTGCAGCATCAGAGACTAGTGGAAACAGCCTGTATTTCATATACTTCAGAAAGCTGGAGGAAGAGAGTTTCCTTGGTTTGGCACAAAAAAGATATATATTTGAGGGTTTTTTTTGTGTGTGTATGGATTTCAATATTAAAACATATGTGTACAGAAACACCTCATGGTACTGCATAAATATGTATAAATTAGTGTCAATTAAATAAATATCCTCTGAGAAAGAAGCTGTAAAAAGTAATTAATAAAACACATACCAGTTTTTATATCACCTATCATGAGATGCTCGTATGCTCTCCGTCATTTGAAATGGATTAAAGGTCTATGGCCAGACCTCCCTCAACATGATCAATGTCATCTGAAATGGATTAAATTTGAGGTGACCATGGTCCACTGGGTCACATGTGGGTCCACAGATATAATTCACCAGCAGTGATCACATAGCTAACTGACAGGAGGAAAGACTGAAAATCAGCACCTTAATGTGAGAAACCATCCTAAGAACTCAACGTGTATAACAGTCACCATGTAAATACACTCAATCTGATGACCATCCAGAACACTGTGCCCTGCTTGATCAGCATCTGAAAGTGTGAAAAGAGAAGGTTTCTTACAACCCACATTTACTTAGTGACACTTTTGCTTGTTGGACACCATAAATGTTCTCACCACCAGGTGCTCTGGATGTCTGAGATGGGGCTGCAGGACTTGGTGTTTGTCCTTCTGGGTTTTGGTTTTACTTTAAGGTCAGTCTTTCTTTCTATGCCCCTGTTTTGTTTTGGAATGGGACCATTCACTTGGTGCCAGTGTGTATAGGATGCATGTGAAGTGCTTTTGATTTTTACAGGAACTCACAGATAAGAATTCTCCTTCAGTGCCACAGGAGATGTTGCATTTCTGGGCAATCCAGTAATGGTTAAGACATTAGACCCTTGGAGATGGACTGAATGTTGCATTGTGAGATTGGCATGAGATTGGTGACCAGGGTTCAAATGCTCTGGTGTGTGATCAGAGCTCATGTCAGGCAATGCAGGAGTGTTCAGAGGTGTGGCTGTGAAGATATGATTGGATCAGGATTGGACCATGAGGCTCTGACCTCCTCAGTGCATTAGTCCACTTGATAGATGAGAAATCTGAATGTCCTGCTGGCTCATAACTACAGGCAGGTGGTGTGTCACCTAGAAGTAGGGTCCAGTGGGAGTGACCATGGGACTGTATCTGACCCTGGTTCCTTCTATCCTTCTGTGTCTCCTTCCCTGCTGCCATGAGCTGAGCAACATTTCTCTGCCTCCTTGGTGTTTCTGCCTGGGAATCAGCAGACCATGGGGTAAAACTCTGAAACCATAGGCCCAAATAAACATTTTCTTTTCTTGGTGCACATGTAATTCAGCCACTATGGAGCCTGAACCAGTGGGGAATATCAGCTCATGGAAGCCTGGCAATTCAGTGAGACCCAGACTAAAGGAAAAGAAAGACAGAACTGGGGATATGACTCAGTGGCAGAGCCTCCCTTTTTTCAATTTTCATAATGCAATAAATGAACAAAAACTAACAGAAATAATAAAGCAACTTTTCTAATCTAATCTGTTTTTGTCAGATTGCTCACAGTGACAAAGCTGCCTTTGGACTTCTGCATTTACAATGGTAATGGTATTAAAACTTTGTGGTTAGTTTTCTTCACAACAAATGAGAAAGCATCCATCAGTTGTCTCTGAGAGGTAAAGAGTAGACAAACTTACAAAATTAATGTGTATGGAGGAGGAGCCAGTTATGTCAAATTTATCTCAGATTTTATTTCTTATGTGGACCAATACCACCATTCTACCTGAAGCACTTCAATTGCTTCAGAGACACAGCAATACATTCAGCACATTGTCCCAGGTACCAACCTGCTTAATAATCCTCCTGAAGCTCATAAAAAGAAAAGAAGACAAGTATGGCATGGAGGCACACACTTGAAATCCCAGTGGCTGGGGAGACTGAGGCAGGAGGATCTCAAGTTCAAAGCCAGCATCAGCAATTTAGTGAGACCCTAAGCAACTTAGTCAGACCCTGTCTCAATACATACAATAAATAGGCTGGGATGAAGCTCAGTGCATGAGCTCTCCTGGGTTCAATCACTGTTACAAAAAAAAAGATGAAAAAATTAAAATAAATTAAAATTTTTTTTAAAAAGAAAGAATTCAAGAATCCCAAAAATGGATAAGGTTTGTAGGTATCAAATGAGAAACTTCTACAATCAAAGGAAACAAGAGTGTGAAAAGACAGCCTGTGGTATGGGAAAAAAATCTTTGCCATCTACACTTACAGCAGAGCATTCATATCCATAATGTTTACAACTGAACCCCCCCAACAAAAAGAATCCCAAAACCCAGCAAAAACTACAGTAAAAGACATAACAATCCCAAAACAAAATAAATTAACCCAGTCAGTAAATGTACAAAGACCTGAACAAATATTTCTCAAAGAAGAAATAGCTAACAAATATATGTGAGTATGTTCAACATACTAACCAATTAGGAAATGAAAATCAACCTACAGTATAAGTTTATCTTCCTTAAGGATACACAAAATCAGGGATATAAATCATAATAATTGCTCACAAAGATGTGAAGAAGTGCACTTATACATTATTGGTGGGACTGCAAATTAGTACAACTGCTCTGGAAAGCAGTGTGGAAATTCCTCAAAAGAGTAGGTATGGAACCACCACAACCCAGCTACTCCACTCCTTAGTATTCCTCAAAACAACTAAAATCACATTAATATACAGATGTGGCAGATCAGTGTTTTTAGAGGTGCAATTCAAAACAGTCAAATTATGGAACCAGTCTAGGTACCACCAAAACATGAATGATTAAAGAAAATATGGTGTATATACCCAAGTGAGAATTGCTCTGCCATAAAATATAAAATATAAAACTGTGTCATTTACTGATGAATGGATGTAACTGAAAACATTAAGCCTGGGAATGTAAGCCAGACTCAGAAAGTCAAGTGTCAAATGTTTTCTCATATATGTGGAAGAGAAGAGAAGAGAGAGGAGAGGAGAGGAGAGGAGAGGAGAGAGAGAGAGAGAGAGAGAGAGAGAGAGAGAGAGAGAGAGAGAGAGAGAGAGAGAGAATTAAAAATATAGAAGGGATCTTCTGAAAACAGGAGGGTAATAAATATAATAGAAGAATGGGACTGAGAGAGGGAAAAAAATTCAACCAAATTACATCATGTCCATTATGAAAATATCATAGTGAATCATTTGAATCTATACATATATGTTATATGTATGATTTTGATGTAATAATAATATAAGGGAGATCAAAAGAGTAAAGCCAGCTTATCAGGAGGAGGAGAAAGGGAAGGATTGGGAAAATATGGGGCAATGAATCTGATGGAATCATGTTATGTGCACTATGAACAGGCATCATTTATCCCTCCAGTACATATTATCACACTATAATCAGTAAAAAAAGATAGGAATGAAAATTGTTCTATAAAGCACTGGAATAAAGAAAGCAATCCAACAGTGAGTGTCTTCTGGATCCACATGGTGAGATTCCCTGTGGTATCTTTACATAGCACAAAGTTATGACAAATCCATTCCTCTATTCTTCCATGATCCAATTCATCCTCCCTCACCCTCAATCCTGTTCATCCAGTCCATAGAATTTTTCTCTATTTTGATTGACAACCTCCTTGTCTATTTTTCCTCCCTCCCTCCCATCCTTCCTTCCTTCCTTCCTACCTTCCTTTCTTCCTTCTTTCCTTCCTTCCTTCTTTTCTCCTTTCTTCCTTCCTTTCTTTCTCTGTCTCTTTGTCTGTCTGTCTCTCTCTTTTCCTCCTTCCCTCCCTGCCTACTGGAAGGTACTCATTATTGAGTACCTTCCATATATCAGAGAAACTATTTACCTTTGATTTTTTGGGTCTGACATATTTCATTTACCACGATAGTATCCAGATCCATCCATTGACCAACAGATGCATAATGCCATTCTTCATTATGACTGAGTAATATTACATTGTATACATGCACCAAATTTTCTTTATTCATTCATCTGTTGAAGGGCACTGAGTTTGGTTCCATAGCTTGATCTTGTGAATTGAATTGAAGAAAAAATTGATTTGGCTGCTTCACTGATTTAAAATACTTTGAAAATATATTGAGGAGTGGGGTAGCTGTGCCATATGGTGTTTCCATTCCTAGTTTCTTAGGAATCTACATACTGCTTTCCAGAGTGTTTGTACCCATTTGAGGTTCCATCAGCAATGTAGGATTGTACCTTCGCCCACATCCTGGTCAACACAATACTCTTTGTATCCTGAAAACAGCCATCTGACTGCAGTGAGATAAAATGTCTTTGTATTTTTAGCTTTCATTTCCCTAATTTGTAGATAGGTTGAATAGTTTTCCATGTAATTGATGAGCATTGTATATCTTCTTTGGGAAGTGTCTTTATTTCTTTTGCCCAGTTATTAATTGGGCTATTTGTTTTCTGGCATTAAGGTTTTTCAGTTCTTTGTGTATTCTGGATAGTAAAGCCCCATCAGAGGAGCAGGAGCTCGAGATCTCCCATTTTTTAGGCCCTCTCTTCACACTCTTGACTGTTTCCTTTGCTGTGCAGAAGCTTTTTAATTTGCTGCCATCCCACTTATTGATATTTTTATTTCATTTCTGGAGCTTCAGGGGCAGGCTTTCTTCTCCACACTTGGTTTCCAGTTTTCCCAGCACCATTTGTTAGAAAGGTGGTCTTACCCTCTGCCTGGTATCATGTGACTTTGGGAGGGTGGTGTGTGTGCCTTCTGCTCTGCTCCCTGGGTCTTCATGCTGCTTTGGGGACAGTACCATGCTGCTGTGTCCCTGTGGCTCTGCAGTGCAGTGTGACATCAGGGGTCCTGGTGACTGCAGGTGGCTGTTTTGGCTCAGGGTTGCTTTTTCTCTGCTGGGTATCTTATTTCTCCAAATGAAATTTAGAAATGCTTTTTCTCATTCAATGAAGAAAGACATTGATATTTTTATAAGGATTTCAGGAATCTGTACAATGCTTTTGATACTATGGCATTTTGATAATATTCATTCTGTCTGTCTGTGGAAAAGAGAGGTCTTTCCATCTTCTGAGGTCTTCTTCAAATTCTTTCTTCAATGTTCTATACTTTTCATTGTAGATGTCCTTTACATCCTTTGTTAGATTAATTCCAAATAATTTGTTTGAGAATATTGTGAATGGAATATACTTCCTCATTTCCTTTTGGATATTTCTTATTGGAGTATGGAAAAGTGATTAATTCATGTTTGTTGACTTTGAGTCCTGATATTGACTAAATATATTTTGGGGCTCTTGCAGTCTTCTGGTGGAGATTCATGGGTCTTCTAAATAAAGGATCATGTCATCAGCAAATAGATGACTAACTTCCTCTTTTCCTCTTTGCATCACTTTAATTTCCTTCTTTCCTCTGGTTGCATGGCCAGGTCTCAAGGATGGCATTGGGTGAGAGTGGTGGAAGTGGGCAGCCTTGTCCTGCTCCTTTTTTCAGAGGAAATATTTTCATTTTTCTCCATTTAATATAATGTTGGCCTGTGTTTCTTATATGTATCTTTCACAATGTTGAGGAGAGTTCTTCCATCCTTGTTTCTCTGGTGTTTTACACATGAAGGGGTGGTGTGCTGTGTCCAAGCTTTATCTACATGTATTAAGATAATCACATGATTCTTTCAGTCTATGTTGTGGTGGATGACATTTCTGGATTTTTGTGTGTTGAATCAACCTTGAATCCCTGGGATGAAACCCATTTGATGCTTGTGCACTGTCTTCTTAATGTGTTTTGTATGTGATTTGACAGAATTTTTTAAGAGAATATTTGCATTTAAATTCATCAACATAATGTAATGAAGTTTTGTGTCTTTGTGTCCTTGTCTGGTTTGGGTATGGTGATACTGGGCTCACAGGGTGAGTTTGGCAGTGTTTCTTTCTTTTCTCTTTCATGTAACAATTTGAGGAGGTTGGTACTAGTTCTTTGAAGGTCTGGTAGAACTTTTCTGAGAGTCCATTCAGTGCTGGGCCCTCCTTTGCTGGAAGACTTTGATAGATGATTCAATTTCATTATTCAGAGTTGATCTGCTTAAGTGCTTTGTATCCTCAGTTCAGTTTTGGATGTCATGTGTCTCTAGAAATTTGTCAATATCTTCCAGATTTTGTAACCTTTTGAAGTATGAATGTTGAAATAATTTTTGATGAACTTTTGGATTTCAGTAGTGTTTGTGGTGGTGTTTTGTTTTCATGTTGGATTTTGCTAATTTGATTGTTTTCCTCTTTCCTTTGGTTAGTTTGGTAAATGATTTATCAATCTTGTTTATCCTTTCAAAACTCTACTCTTTTTAAAATTCATCTACTATATTGTTTTCTTTTCATTCTCCATTTCACTGTGTTTTGCTTTGACTTATTTTTTTTTCTGTCCTCTACTGATTTTGCAGTTGTTTTTTCTTTTTCTATGTAGAGACATGTTTAAGTAACTCTAAGATGGTGACTGGCGTTGGGCCAAGAGGTGGCGCATAATTAGTGTTAACATGGCGTGATCTCTCATGACCTTTTGCCTGATTGGTTGATGTCTCTTCAGCGCTCATGGTCAACATGTGTTCCTCATTCTTTCTTAATTGGTACCGTGGTGCAAGCTCCAATCATGCTACTTAATCCTAAGCTGATTGGATGCCTTAGTGTATATAAGACATTCTCTTCACCCAGGAGGAGGACTAGAAACGCATGTATAGGAAGCACCTCTGATAAGCAGCACCTCTGATAGGACGTAGGATGCACCTCTAGGATGCACCTCTAGAATACACCTCTAAGACACACCTCTAAGAAGAAGCAGCAGACCTCTAAGAAGTAGCAGCTCTGAAAGCATAGCCTCTCTGAAAGCATAGCACCTCTAAAGCAAGCAAGCCTCTCTTCCTCTAAGTAAACCTCTCTTCCTCTAAAAGCAAGCAAGCCTCTCTTCCTCTATAAACTAGAAAGCAAGCAAGCAAGCAAGGAAGCAGCCCAGAATAGAAGTAGTTCATTCCCAGTCCACCTCCAATTCTTTCCCATGGGATTGTTGCTACAGGTGGCAACATTTCTAGGTTTTTGAGATATGATAATTTATTTGATATTTTTCTCTTCTTTCTTTCCTTTTGATGTTGAACACAGTGCTATAAATATTCCTCTTAGAATGTCCTTGAGGAAAATTGTTCTGGTTTTTGAAACCACCACGCTCATAAAATGCCTCTTACAGGGATTCATGTACATCTCAAACTCATGCAAAAATTGGAAGTTTATAAACAACATTCTCTGACAAATATCAGAGTTTTGTGCTCCTAGTGTACCAGGGAATGATATCCATGGTTATTTTTCAGTTTCTTTTCAAGCTTACACTTGTCATGAGTGACCACTCAACCCATGCCTCTGGATTTCCACTTTCACACAGGGAATGTAACCCAGGTGATTCTCTATTGGTGGCACAAGGGTTCCATTCTGTAATGTGCATCTCTAGGTGATGAGTCACACAGGACACAGAAGGGAGCCCAGTGTTCAGGAGCCTGCCTCCCAGGCCAGCCCAGTCTACTCTTTCTTCTGAAGAAAGGATGTTTCTCTCCCCTCTCATCTCAGTCCTGTGGCCACATTTATTTACATTCCTTTGCAACAGGGGTAGAAAATCCTGCAGGAAGTAGGAAGCCTAATTGGTATAGGGAACATCCTGGGATGTAGAGGAGTCATCCAAATGCCCTTCTTGCTTAGCACAGGAGGTTTGGATTTTTAAATTTTTATTAGTGCATTTTAGTTCCACTAACAAGGGGCTCATCTTCCATGAGCACACATGCATGCAGTGTCCTGTGTATCCTGCAGCCCACAGCTTTCTCTCTCCATGGTCTCCTGACTCCCCTGTACCCTTTCTCCTCCTCTCCTCCTCTTCCTTCTATTTATTATTGAATTGCTGTTGCATACATACACATGAATGTGAAATCCACTCTTATACATGCACATGGGCACATGGCATAAGTACCTCAAATTCATTCCACAGTTCTTCCTTGTTCCATCCATCTCACCTCCCCACTCCTTCTTCTGCTCCACAGACATGTTTTCTAATTTTTTGAATCTACCCAGCTTATTCCCCTTAATTTTCCTCCAGTTTCCACATATGAAAGGCAATATTCAACCCCTCACTTTCAGAATCTGCTTATTTCTTGTACCCTGACATTCTGTAGCTCCACGCCTCTCCCAGACAATGTGATACTTGCCCTCTCTTCATGACTGAGTAAACGTTATTGTGTTCATACACCACATTCATGTGTTGTTACTCACCTGTTGTGGTTCCAAAATTGGCCATTGTTAATTGAGATGCTACAAATATTGATGCACTTGTATCACTTTATTATGATAATTTCAGTTTTTTGAA
This sequence comes from Sciurus carolinensis, assembly GCF_902686445.1. Taxonomy (NCBI): domain Eukaryota; kingdom Metazoa; phylum Chordata; class Mammalia; order Rodentia; family Sciuridae; genus Sciurus; species Sciurus carolinensis. Next base: position 129,474,593 of record NC_062219.1, read on the forward strand.
TAAATACCAATGAGTGTATACCTAGAACATATAGCATTTCCATTTTTAGAATTTGGGACAATGTCCACACTACTTACCAATTTGGTTGTAAGAATTTTTAATCACACCAAAATGCAAGAATTTGCCCATTTTTGTCACATCTTTGATAGAATCTATTATAGTTTGTATTATTGAAGAATTCCATTCTAACTGGAGTGAGAAGAAATCTCAAAGTAATTTTATTTGCATTTGCACAATGGCAGGTTGGTATTTTGAGAGGGAGAATGTTGGTGTATCTAGCAGTTGGGTCCTACTTGTTTAATACACATGTAATGAAGAAACCACTAATAGCAAGGTCCTTGAACTGCCAATGAGCATAAGTGGAGAAAAGTGACTCTCTTCCTGCCCAGGTGCTGGTTGGGGTTTGCTCTAAAGCAGAGACATCAGTGCTGGTCATCAGGCACCACATCCCTGTGCGTGGAGAAGGCCTTGAATGTGAGGGGAGGTGACACTCTGTGTCTCAGGAGCTGGACCCATTCTGATTCAACTGTGGACCTATGAGAAGGGAAAGGGAAGGTCAAGACATGGGATCTCAGATACAGAAACTTGGCTGGTTTTTCACTTTCTCACAGCACAAATTTCTGTTAAAATAATTAAGTCTCACTTAAGCTTGGGATAACTTCTGAGCCCAACAAAGGCAGTAATTGGAAATAGAGAGGGAAATTCATCCTTCAGGGACTGAGGTTCTGCAGGGCTTTGCTTCTCCTTGAAAAGTGTTGACTGTGACAACTGGACTCCTGTTGCTGGCTCATGGTAGGCAGGAGCTCCACAAACCCAGAGGGTACAACTATGACATGTTAAACTGACCCTTGTCAGAAGGGCAAATGCAACTTGTCTGCAGCATAGCACCAAGTTGAGTAGACCTGAGTGTCTTATTTGTTCCCAGGAACATGTGGTATTTTCTCAGAAGCACACATTTTATGCTCTCAGCAATGAGTTTGCTGAGAAGGTCTGAGACTTAGGACATTCCCCTTCTATATATCTACAGGTATGCACCTGGGCCAGGAAAATGAAGGGGCCATGTCAGCAGATGTCCCTCAGGTAAGCCAGAGCATTTATGACCCTGTGTTCAGGGTCAGGAGTTATTAGACAGCTCTGTGGTGTGTTCTGAGGATAGTAAGGTAGAAGCTTTTTCTGCTATTAGAAAAGCTCAGTGTCTTCATCCTTCACGTTGTTCTGCAATGACTCTGTGAGCATTCTTAACTCGCATAAGTTTGCTGCACCTAGTATTTTGTGTATTATTAGGTTTCCAAGATGAATTTTCTCTTGCATTATATTTCTCTGTCTCTAATGCTGTGTGTTTAACAAGATTTTCATTCTGCATCAACCCTGAAACTCTTTGTCCTGACATATAACATTATAACATACATGTGATTCAAAGTTATTATTTAATATCTGTTTTTCAGAGTGCCTACCAAAATAATTAACATTTAAAATCATAGTTTATGTTATTATATTCTAGTATATTTCATTACTTTTCTTGTTATTATAATTTCAGACCAATTTCATAAAATTTAGTTCAGTACCATGCACCAAAGACCACCAATCTCATATTAATCTTGGAACATTTTTTTAGGATGGATGGATGTACCTGCCTAGCTGTTGACTGTTATTCGCAGCTGGGGAATGATACATCTTTCTCAATGCAAGGACTTCCTTTAGAACTGGTCACTTATAATTGTAAAATCAATCTGGGATTATGCCACTCTCTCCTCTGACATTCTTCATGTCATTCTGTCCTAGTGAATGAGGAATGAGTTATAGGTCTCAGAAGTTTCTCCCAAATTTTATTCAGAGGAGTATTGCTTGAGAAGGTGGGAGTGGGCTGAAAATTTGAGAAAAGCTAGAAATGGTGAAGAAGCATGAAAATGTTGGCCAAGTTCTCAGGGCCATGATGGTCCTGAGTATGTTCATTTTCATCCTTGACTTAGCATTTGAAGCTGCTTTGCGTAAATATAATAGCTTGTGTCATCAGGAATTGCACAGTAGATATTTAGGTTTTTGTGCTGTTTACTTTAAGGCACTGGGGAAAACTTTTTCTCCCCATTTATTAGTGGAGGAAACAGAGTTGGAAAGGCAATCATGAATCTTCCTGAATTCAAGGGCTACATGGTGTCAAACTTGGGTACAACTTGTATTCCTGGCTTTTATACTGCCATGGACCTTCAGCAGAGGAATCCAATGGAGTTCTTTACTAAATAGCAGGAGTTTGAGGGAAGGATGGTAGAATTGTATTTCATGTAGGCTGATACATGCAAATCCTAGAATTTTTTTAAATACCATAGATTCTTTCATTCTGAAGAAATTGACCAAATTTGACATAAGTTTTTAGGTGATATTTGAGATTGACAATATAAGAGGAATATATAGCAATCTGTTCAGTATTGCATGGAAATGAGCTGTGAGTTTTATAAATCATGGCAATCCAGATGTTGAATAGGTGGGAAAAAAAGCAGCTGAAGCAGGCTGCAGAGTTGACTGAAGTCTTTGTCTCCCCAAGGCTCAGCAAGGGCTGAAAAATTCTGTAATCACCCTACTAGTGCCTTGTTCATGCCAAATGGCTCCCAACCTACTTTTCTACAATGAGGTTTTACTGGGGAGTCCTAATTCATACACTGCCTTCCTCTGGGCACAACCCACAGCAGGACTTCATTCCTCCTGCCCTGCCCCTTTGAGAACAGCACCCCATGCAGAACTGACCCAGGCTTCCTTAGAGACCCTGAGGTCATCAGTGGGAGCTCAGCCCTCTGCTGATGACCCTGGCAGAGCAGCATTCCATGGCTCCCTGGCTCCCTCCCTGCTTATGTGCTCTCCATATCTGATTTTCTCAGGGTAAAGACTGGTTTCTGCCTGTCTTTGACTGATTTGGCTTTTCCTGTTGGAATCCATCAGGAAAAGCTGAGTTCAATGTCACAGTGGGGACTACAGAGACTCTCTGAGTATTAGTAAGCAGTGAAACCCCAGAGTCACATTGGTGTGTAGGAGAACACAGAAGGGAAGCTCTCATCAAAGATGGAAAACAGAGCAAAAATCAAATCTAGAATTGTGGTGTTGAACTGAATAAGAGATAGAAGGGAATATTGATCAAGTGAGAGATTACACAGAAATAGAAATATGGCCAAATTTTTATTTGTTATGTTATTTAAGCAACTGGAATCTACAAATGCTTGTGCCCAGTGTATTGGGATGATGTAAGGTCAAGCATGATCCTGGACTTTTTCATTCCAATAATAAGAGCGTAGAATGAAACAAAAAAGTCAGGGAGAATTCAAGTTGGGCAAGTGCAGGTTTACATATCCTTGCTGATGTTGAACATAGATGGGGCATAGAGGATTTGACAAGCAACTGGTTATTGATTTTTTGGACCTTAGAGAATTTCAGGGTTGAAAATTTAGATTTTTTAATAGCAGTCCACAAGATGACATTTGAAAATTTGTAGAATGACCCTCAAATGATTACAGAAAAATAAATATTACTTTGGACAAAATCTGCCCCATTACATATATCCTGATTTTTTTTCACACTGTAGGAAGTGCTTTTCTGAAATATATCTGTGCAGATAAGTATCATCAATACTGTTGCTTTCATTAAAAAATGCTTGCTATATCCATGATGATCCGCCTATGAAGTAAAAAAAATGGTTTTGAATCTTATGAAGGGAATAATTTTCATGTTTCTAACAAGACTGGGCATTGTTTGGAACATCTTTCTTCTTGTGAACTATATGTGCTTGTTTAGAAGCACTATGAAATCTGTACACCTTATTCTCAAACACTTGGCTTTTACAAATATCATAACACTTCTTACCAGAGCAGTGGCAGGGACAGTATCCAGGTTGGGGTTGAGAAGCCTCATAGATGTTATAACCTGTAAGACTGTGGTTTACCTCTGTAGGGTGGCCTGGGGCCTGTCCATCAGCACCACCAGTCTCCTCACAATGGTTCAGGCCATCACCATGAGTCCCAGAGCTGCCAGGTGCTGAAGGCGGCATCCCAGTTCTGCATGGGACATCCTTACATTATTAGTCTTCTTTTGGAAACAGAATTCCTTGATTAGCCTGAACTTACCATTTTATATCAAACACATCAGCAGCATGAACACATCACAAATTATTAGAAGTTAAAACTACTGTTATTTTCAATCATGAAACTGGATATTTTGATGGATTTTTCTTGTTCTCCTTGTCTTTCGAGATGCTGTGCTCCAGGGTGTCATGGGCTGGTCCAGTGGCTACATGGTGTTCCTCCTCCACAAGCACCACCAGCATGTCCTCTACCTGCAGACCTCCAAGCTCCTCTACAAAACTCCCCCTGAGGTGAAGGCTGCTCAAAGTGTTCTCCTTCTGATGTTGTTTTCTCTTCTTCTATTGGACAGTTCATTTTATAGCTTTATATGTTACTTTCTCCTTAGAGAATCATTTCATATAAGGAATTGTTCTAGAATTTGTGGACCTTGGCTATGCAATCCTTAGCCCATTTGTGCTGCTTCACAGGATGGACACATCACTGAATGTTGGCATGCTCACTAAGAGAGAAAGATATTGAAAAAATGTCTATTTCATTGATCCTTTCAGTACGTTTGAAATCTTTCTTAGTTTTGTGTTGCCATATGTGATGGAAAAATCAACTAAGTATAGCTGAATCACATAGAGGCTCTTTTCCATACCACAAGTTGGTGATAGTGTTATGACAGATGTCATAGGAAGCTGGTTAATGGTGCATTCTCTATATCTCTCTTATAACCCTCTATAAATTTGCAGATTTTACTTCTGTTGAGATCTTCATACTTTGTTGATATGTACTTATGATTAATGTACCATTTTCACAGATTAATAATACTTTAAAGTAGAATGGAAAAAATAAATTTTATTGGATATTATCTATATTATTAAATCTGTAATAATACAGGAACATAAAGAGTAGTTTTATAATTTGATAGTGGAATGGAGACATAGTAAAAATAATTTAGTTTTTCATCCCATGTTTTCTGATTTGCTAACACACAATTTGAATTAATTTTCTGTAATAAATGAGAAATTGGTGTTGATCACAATTCATGACTTCTTTCAAACATTACTATTTAGAGTCTTTATTCTGATTGTTATTGTATCTTTGCCCTTAAAGTACACATCATATTCTGATTCATGATGTAGTGAACTAAATTTTTCTTTTTCTTAAATGGGAAACAAAGCATATATTCCTGTAGAATGCACTGATATGACAATAAGGTATTTAATTAAGCCATTAAAAAATACTATTGATGCTGTTGATGTGTTGTTCATATTCCTTCCAACACATCAGAGTTGATGCAGAGGCCCTTCTCTCCATAGCCATTTCTTTCTTATGACTCTCTTTGTGGATTGTTTCTATTTTAACACAGATTTAAAATGACTTATTAATGTTATTATGTCAAACTCCAAAATTAGGGTTAATCTGCTTAATATAGTGGTGTCTTGAAGATAAAGGGTGCGCTACTGTCTTAGTTCTACATTCTCCTGTGGAGCTCTCTCCTAAAATCTAGCATAGAGAAGAATACAAAGTGGGATATATCCCTAAAGGTTATTGCCTATGAACATGAGGGCAAGGAATGCAAATCCCAGCAGTGTGGAAAGAAATAAATGACATATGAAAGTCATCATGAGGATTAGGTGACTGAGCATTGACAACATACAAGTGTCTAGATGAATGAGGAGGTAGCTCACGGCTGTCGGAAAAAGTTTGTCAAGATTTGCCTGGATTTTATTCTCCCTAAATTAGTATGATTCTATTTCACTCTAAACTGTGGTAATTTAGTTGAAAAAATAAAAGTACATCTGAAATTATGATAAGAATGGAATGATGTAGAAGATTAACATTGTTGCACACGTGTAGTGGGAGAGAGGAATGAGAAACACTGTACATTAGAACACACTGCCACGACTGTAACACATTGGGTTTCTTTTATTTCTCAAATACCTGTAGGTTTTTCAAAGCAGTTAAATATAAACAGTGAGGAGGATGCATCAGTGGTGCCTTACAAAGGTCACATGATGTTTATAGTAGAGATGACACAATAGTTTCATAAATTTTGTGAGATAAACCTCCACATAGAGAAGTCCAAAGACCTTATTGTATATAATTGACACAGCAGTGTTTTCACACAGACTAGTAGTTGCTAAAAATTAAAATGAAAAGAAAATTTTGAAAGCAACCAGAAGAATACATAAAGTAAGTTACCAGTGATTTCTAATTGATAGCGGATTTTATACAACAGATGCTGGGCCCTAGGAAACATTACTGATCATAAACCTACTGAATCCATCCTCTTATAGGTGGGTGAAGGAACATTTTGGGTCTCCGTCAATGATTGTCATTTTGTGCCCAGTGTCAGACAATAGCTGAAATGTCTGGTGGTTCCCTTGTTCCCATGACCAGTCATTCTGCTAAGTGAATGTAGGTCTGTCTGGGGAAGAACAGGAGGAAGAGGTCAGTGTGCTCTGGCAGGACTGCAAGGTTCCTCATGTGGATCTCCATTCCCACCACACAGGGAGCTCTGTGTCTGCAGCCTGGCTCCAGGATGGGATTAATGGAGGAGCCATGGAACCTGTTCTGGAGATTCAATTCAGATTTCCACCCACAGGAGTTGGGGTTTGAACCTCCTACAGATCCAGAAAGAATGGGACAGAACTCCTATATGTTTCATTTGTACAGACATGATGATCAATTGATCAATGCTAAAGCTCTCTCTGGGTGTCAGTTCTGATTATTTTCCATTATGGTAAACATGACCATTGTCTCTTAGTGAATTGGTGCCTCCATATGGCTCATGTGACCTTGGGATCTGAAGGTCTCCTTTGTGTTTAAGCATTCTAGTTCAATGCTGATACTTCCCAAGTTGATATTGAATTCATGGCAAAGACCTTACAGAGTTCATCTAGAATGCTGAATTATTCTCATGAATTTCTTTAGCAAGTTGTGTTGGTAAGAGTACATACTCTCTTGCATAATATGATATTGGGCCCTAATCTGAAACCATACACAAACTCTAATCAAAGTTGAGCAAATATTTAGACACATAACTAAAATTGTATAATGCATTATAGGAAGACACTTCTTGACTTTGGTCTCCTCAGTGAGTTTTTGGATATGACATCCAAAGCAGAAAAAAATAGAAGAAAATATCAAGTGGGACTATATTAAACTAAATTAATTCTGCACACAAAGCAGACACTCAACACATTGAAAAAAAGGATTGGGGTGAGACCTACATTTGAAAACCATGTGACTAGTAGAAGTTTTACTCTCCAAAGTATGCGAGTCACTCACATAGGTAGATAGGCAAAAATCACAGGACTAAGCAGATTGTAAATGGGCAAGAAACTTGAAAAATATTTTCCCGAAGAAGACAAATGAATATTCAAACAATGTATTAGGAGGTGCTCAATATGACTGACCATAAGGAAACTGCAAATCAAATTCAGAAGACAGAACCTCATCATGTTAGATAGTTTAATCACTATGAGAGAGGACAGAATAAGTGTTAGCAAGGATCTGGAGAAAAATAAATTTGGATATAGAAGACTGACTCAATTTATATGTGCACTATTTTTGAGATCAATGTTCCTTTTCCATTATGAGAATTGTATGTATATTCCTTAAAGAATTAGAACTCAAAATATACTGCAAACCTCTAAGAATCTATTCTTCATGGTATTGGCATCAAACAGAGACAGCCACCTGTAGTATTTGAGAAGAATAGGGAGCCTAGAATAGTTCATGCATCTAATGTGAACTAATAAAGGTGCTCTGAAGGTTCATTAGAGAAGAACGTGTTTTCAATGAAGTGGTCCTGGAATAATTGCATATACACATGGAAAAGATTGTAAGTAGACTCTTGTCACATACAAACTACAAAATATACTAAAATGAATTAAACACTATACATAAGACCCAGATCACTCAAAGTTGTAGAAGAAAACCAGGGGAAAGACTTAGGACATTATAATAGGCAAGAATTTTTGGACAAGTCAAAAAAATGACAGGAAAACACAAGAAATAGAGTCAAAGGGGATTCTATGGAACTAAAAATATTTCTGCATGGGAAAGAATGAATGAGAGTGAAGAGCCTAACTACATGTGTAATAGCTGCTGTGCAAATACACTCAACCTGATGACCATCCAGAACATTATGCCCTGCTTGATCAGCATCCGAAGCTGTGAAAAGAGAAGGTTCCTTACAACCTACATTTAGTTTGGGACACTTTTGCTTATTGGACACTATAAATGTTCTCTTCACTAGGTGCTCTGGATGTCTGATATGGGATTCAGGACTCAGTGTTTGTCCTTCTGAGTTTTGGTCTTGCTTTGAGACCAGAACTTCTTGTTTTGCCTCCTTTCTTCCCTTTTGCAATTGTAACATTCACTTGGTGCCATTGTGTATAGGATGCATGTAACTTGGTTTTGATTTTTACAGGGGCTGATAGGCAAGAGTTCACCTTCAGTGCCACACAAGCAGTGCTATAATAATTAATACATGGGATTCTTCAAGATGGATTGAATGTTGCATTGTGAGATTGGCATGAGATTGGGGGCCAGGTTCAAAATGCTCTGGAGCATAATCAGAGCTCATGTCGGGCAATGCAGGAGGGTTCAGAGCTGTGTCTGTGAAGACATGATTGGATCAAGATTAGATCATGAGGCTCTAATCTCTTCAGTGCATTAGTCCACTTGATAGATGACAAATCTGAATGTCCTACTGGGTTATAACTATAGGCAGGTGGCATGTGGCACCTAGAAGTAGGGTCCTGGGGATTGATTGTGGGAGTGTATCTGACCCTGGTTTCTTCTTTCCTTTCTTTGTCTCCTTCCCAGCTGTTATGAGCGGAGCACATTTTCTCTGCCTCCCTGGTGTTTCTGCCTAGGTGTCAACAGATCATGGGTACAACTCTGAAACCACGGGTCAAAATAAACCTTCCCTCCCCTTGGTGCACATGTCATGCAGTCACTATGGAGCCTGAAGCAGCAGGAATATCAGCTCATGGAAACCTCACAATACAGTAAAACCAGATTTGAGAAAGACAAAACAGAAATATGGATGGGAAGGTGACTCAGTGTAGAGCCACCCTGGCTTCAAATCTCAGTGATGCAATAAATAAATAAATACACAGAAATAAAAAAATCAAACACGAAACTTTCTGACTTTACCCTGCTCTTGTCAGTTTTTGTCACAGTGTTAAAAGGTGACTACATTGAGGTTCTCTCTTTACAATTGTAATGGTATTAAACATTTTTGGTCAGTTCTCATCACAGCAAATTGGAAAGAATCTGTGTGCTTTCCCTGAGAGAGACAGAGAGAATAGACAAGACACACAGAATCACTCTCTATGGAGAACTGAGCAGGTATGTACAATTTGATTACTTGCAGTGGACAGATGTCATCCTTACCTCTGCCCACATGGAAAGAGCTAGTGAGTCCTCGAGATGAGCAACACAGTCACAGGGAGAGGCTGCAGAGTCCAGGAGATGATGCAGACCTGCCCTGCATCCAGGACCCCACCTGAGCTGCCCTGGCCAGTGTGCCCAGTCTTGGTGACTTGGGTTTTTATGTCTCAAAGGAGATGTGAAGAGCCCCTGGCACACAGCATGATTTTGCGAATCTTACATGGGCTTCTTTCTCCAGCCTGGGATGTCAGGAGTGGTGTCAGATCAAGTCCCAAACAGGGCTCTTCCCTGACTCTTCCTCCTGCTCTCGTACCTTGCCTGGTTTCTCTCCCACTGGACCCAGGCAACTTAATATGATATATGGAAGGTCAGTGAAGAAAGTTGTGGATGAAAATGGTACATGTGTTCCTGAAAATAAAACATGTCCTTGACTTCTAGAGATAATGTACCTCCAGAACTGTGCAGTCAGTGAAGTTGCTGTGTTTTCCAGTTATAAGCTAACTACCTTCACTCTATCTTGTGCACAAGGATGGAGAAAAACTCATTTACAAGATTGACAGATGCAATAACACCAGCTTACATGGGGATGTTGGTTTGAAAAAAAATTGATGAAATCTCTGGCACATTGCACTCAATTGCTGTCCCCATATGGAAAATTCTGTGATGATCCACTGTCATTCTCAAGATCCATCTGTCCTTTACACAGGTCAGACAGGAGAGTCAAATGGAGACATGGTGGATCTCCACTCTTACATCCTACCAGAACTGGATGGCCCTATTAGTCTCTGCATTCCTCCAGGGGTGGGGATTGGCATTGTTCTTGCTCATAATTTTTCTAAATAGAGGCAGTTCTTTTTTGAAGATCTCTGCCATGGTCAGTATTGTAAAAAGTGAAAGAGACAGAATTATGGAAACTCATGTAGAAGTTTATTTTTTAGCATAACCTAATAATTTCACCTCTAAATAATCTATATTTTAGTGAATTTGGACTGTAGTTTTTATTGGTTCTTCTTGGTTATACCTGACAATAGGATTCATTATGAAATAATCTTAAGAGCTCAGAATATAATTTGTTCTAATTGAGTTCCCAAGGCCTCCTCTTTTCCTTCCCCTCCACTTCTGAACTTTTGCTATTTACTTATGATTGTTTTAATATTAGCATTTTGTGTTAGATAATTCAAAATAAAGAGAGGGGATAAAAATGAGTAGAAAAAAATCAGGTGGAGTAGACAAAGGGGAATGAAGGGAAGGGAGGAGGAATGGGATAGGAAAAGAGAGGGGAATGATTTGACCTAACTGTCCCATGGACATATATTAGTATACCACAGTGAACTATGTAGATTTTTCATTCCAGAGCTGCACAGGTTCATATATTAATATTTAGGTGGAGGGCTCTCATGTGCTCAATTGTGAATCTGTTTTCCAAAAAATAGGGAAGATATTGTAAGGCAGCTTGTGACCCACGGCAATAGCCGCCACTGCCTGGTCCTGCTGAACTGCCGCCCGCTCGCTCAGCTTGCCAGTAGCTCTCAGAAAAATGCACCGCAGACAGGAGGTCTCATGCAAGAGACTTTATTATGCGGATGACTAACACATCCACTCAGGGAGAAAAAAAAGGAAAAAAGAGAGAGATGGCGTGTGGCTTCTCCCAGATATTGGAATCTAGTGAGCTGGAAGGAACCAGTAGCACAGAAGAATACTTGCAAGCTGACTGATGAACCAATAGCTATTTAGCATGTTAGGACATAATTTTGGAAGCAGGAAAATGGTGACAACATAAACCAGAAATTCCTGAAAAGTAAGAGGCGGGCAGAGCGTAGATTGACGGGTGGTGGGGAGGCGGAGTATTGGCTTTATATTACATTCCCCCATTTTTGATTTTATAAAAAAAATCTTTTTGGGTGCATGGTTAAAGTCAGTCTTCTGTAATTACTTCTTGCTGAGTGTGGATGTAGAGCTGATTCAGGGGAGAGATCATCGTGGCAGGAAGAGTTGGGGACTTCATAGCTCCTCTGGGGGCACACCTGTAGCCAGGGCTCTGATTTCTGTACAATCCTGATGTTTCTGTAAGAGAAGTTGATTAGTTGACATGGAAGTAAAAAGACAGGGAGCTCCCCTTTTTTGGCTGGCATTCTATTGGAAAAAAATTTCAGTTTTTAGGAAAATTACAAACAGGAATCCAGTCCTCATGGTTGGGTGTGGTTGTCTGGTGTTTCAGTTGTCTGGTTCCCAATTTCTGGAATGGGAGAAAGAGTGGAGGGCTTCATGATCTTCAGTCTGAGATGAAGGGGTCCCATGGGAGTGGCCGAGTATCAGTTAGAAGAAACCTGTGGGTTAGGAGCTGGAGAGGGGTTAGCATTTGACCAGAGATGAGGGCTGTCTTGGAATCCCTGTGGGAGAACTGTCCAGTTTATCTAAGAAGAAACTCAAGTGAAAGGGTCAGTCCAAGTAAAAGCAAAGAGATCCTGTGAATCAGAGTGAAGTGGGACAGTAAAAATTGCATCCTTCAAATCTAGCACTGAAAAGTATGTGGTGGAAGAAGAGATAGAAGAAAGCAGGGTGTACACAATGGGGAAGATGGGGACCACTACTGAGTTAATGATGCAGAGGTCTTGCACTAAATGGTAAGATCCATTAGGTTTCCTAACAGCCAGGATGGGAGTGTTATAAGGTGAGTTGGCAGGGCACAGGAAGCATTTCTGCCTTAAATCCTCGATGATTGGTTGAAGTCCTATAAGGCTCCTTCATGGAAGGGGATATTGGGCCCAGGCTGGGTAGGATGTTGGGTCCTTTAGATGAATGAGTACAGGTGAGCATTTAGCTACAGAGGGTGTATGAGTGTCCCAGACCTTGGGGTCAACCAGGGAGGGAGGAAAGGGATATGAGGACTCTGTTTGAGCTGTATATTCCTGTAGAGTCATAAGGAGAGGAATAGCAGAGGAGTCTTGGCTGAGGTGCATGGTGGTTGAGAAGGAAATAGAGGCACCAAATTGGTTAGGATGTCCCATTCCAGAAGGGGAATGGGACATGAAGGAATTATTAAAAAGGAATGAGTAAAGCCAATTTGTCCTATATGGCAGCTTATTGGGGGGGTTTGTAAGGGGTTATATGGTTTTCCCTCTACCCCAACAATAGCGGATTTGGCAGAGGAGGTGGTTCCCCAAAACTCCCGCAGCACTGAGAAGGTGGCTCCAGTGTCTATAAGGAAAGGGATCTGCCTGCCTGCCACCGTGAGGGTCACCTGGGCTCCTGAGTGGTGATGGTCATCGGGTGCAGAAGTCCCAGGCCCCTTCATTCATCCATTGCCAATCCCAGCAAGTCACCAGACGGAGGGGCCAAGGATGACCTGGCACTTCTCTGAGCACCAGGGCAATCCATTGCCCAATGTCCCAGTTGGTGGCATTTCAGACAAGGACTTGGTGGCTGCCAGGGGTTGGAGCAGGCTCGTGTCCAGTGGCCCTCTTGCCCACACTTGAGGCATGAGCTTGGAGGTCTTCTGGGAGCTTGGGTGCCCCTAGCGGTGGACAGTTGGGCAGGTCTAGCTGGTTGAAAGGCTTTGGCCAGCATTTGGTATTTTAATTTTTGTTTTTTTTCTTCCCTTCCATTATAAACCTTGAATGCCACTGCTAGAACCTGTGACTGTGGGGTAAGAGGCCCCCTATCCAACTGCCTCATTTAATCTTTATGTCAGGGTAACTTTGGGAAAAGTAATAAGTCATAAGTAGCTGCCATCCCTCTGGGGTCTCAGGATCCTGGTTAATGTACCTGAGCATGGCCTCTGTAAGGCAGCTTAGAAATGCTGATGGGTTTTTCATCTCTGTCCTGTATTACTTCCTGAAGTTTACCATAGTTAATGGGTTTAATAGCAGCCTTTCATAGAACTGCAAGGATGCAGGTTTGAAACCTATCCCGCTGTAGACACCCAGCCTTGGTATTATACTTCCATAGGGGCTCCCTATCTGGTACCGCTTCAGCCCCAATGGGGTGGTTTGGGGTCAAATGATGAATCTCATCTGCATAATTGCACGGCTGTTCCCAAAAACTCCTGTGTTCCTCAGGGGTTATGGTGTTGGACATGATCATGTAAATGTCATGCTAGGAAAGGTTATAAGACTGGGTAAGGTACTGAAATCCCTTGATGAAGGTTGCAGGGTTGGAGGTGAAGGAACCTAGCCACTTTTCTATTTGAGACAGCTCGGACAGTGAAAAGGGGACATAGACTCTGATTACTCCCTCCACACCACCCACCTCCCAGAAAGGAGCTAGGACATGTGCACGAGACCACATGGTGGGAGGACTTGGTGGGCTGAGTGGAGGAGTGGAAGGAGAAACAGAATGAGGCAAAGGAGAGGAATGAATAGGGGCTTCTGCAATAGGAGGCCTGTAAGGAGATGATTCATCAGCTGGATCAAACTCAGAAGAGAAAGAAGGGTTAAAAGGGGGAGGAGAAGCCAAGAGAACGTGTTCAGGTTTTTGAGGAGAGCAGAGATTAGATTTAGCACGAAAGAAAGGAAAAACACGAAGGGGAAAAGTCTCTTTCCATTCACCAGGTTGCCTACATATGTACTTACTTATACATAGTATAATTATGCATATAATTATACCTAGTATAAAGCTAGAATTTAGGGTGTCATAAATAGACCATTCTGATTTACTATCTAAAGAACAGTTTTTAGCTCTGATTCAGGGAAAAGGTGAAGGTGTTTGAGATTGTTTAATAAACATCTCAGGGGCGAGTTTGCCAGGGTGGAAGTCCTAGATCCCATGGCAAAGACTGAGAGATGCCTAAGTTAGTGATCAGGAGTCCCACGATCATATGTTAGGCAATGAGAAGGTAGTGCACAGTCTGGTCATCACACAGTACCAGTGTCTACCAGGCATTAGCTGAGAGAGTTTGAGGACCTGGCCAGGATCTCGAGTGGGATGAGAAAATAAGCCTCAAACCCTGAGACAGAATCTCAGCACCATAAAATCAGGAATCCACCTGGCAAATAAGACCACTATAGGGACCAACCATAACTTTCAAAGTCATGACTGGGGGTACCCCCACACCTCAGCAGACTTGAGAGCCCTGGAGACTCAACAGTCACTTCTCAGATCAGCAGAAGTGTGTTTAAGTGGTCTAGGGGACCTGCCTAAGGGGAACTCACCAATTTGGAGTCCAGTGTTGCATGCAGAAAACTGGGTGTCCAGGTAAATTGAAGGTGAGCCTGTATCCGTGGGCACTGGGGCATTTGGATGGGATTCCACTTGCTTAGTTAGCAGAAGGACCTATCCTGGGTTTTGGCACCAGATGTAAGGCAGCTTGGGACCTGCGGCGATAGCCACTGCTGCGCAATCCTGCTGAACTGCCGCCCGCACACTCGGCTTGCCAATAGCTCCCAGAAAAATGCACCTCAGACACGAGGTCTCATGCAAGAGACTTTATTATGTGGATGACTAACACATCCACTCAGGGTGAAAAAAAAGGAAAAAGGAGAGAGATGACGTGTGGCTTCTCCCAGATATTGGAATCTAGCGGGCTGGAAGGAACCAATAGCAGAGGAGAATACTTGCAAGCTGATTGATGAACCATAGCTATTTAGCATGTTACGATGTAACGTGGGAAGCAGGAAAATGGTGACAGCATAAGCCAGAAATTCCTGTAACATAAGAGGCAGGCAGAGCGCAGATTGACATGTGATGGGGAGGTGAAGTATCGGCTTTGTATTACAGATATAAAGTTCAGGAGAGATACAGGGTCAACCAATATGTACAAAGGGGTAATTTGACAATGCCTCTAAACATCTATAATGAAGCTACTATGGTCAATAAGACAAAAAGTGACCTGCAGTCAATGCCATCACTATGGCAGAGCAATGACATATTTCACAGAACTAGGGAACATAGTCCAAAGATGCACATGGAAGAGGAGAAGGCCCAGAATAGCCAGGAGACCCTGAGCCACAAGAGCAGTGCTGGAGGCATTAATACCACATCTCAAATGATGCTACAGAGCAAGGGCAACAAAACAGCATGGTATTGACGTAAAAGACAGGAAGACCAACAGAATGGAATAGAAGACACAGAGGCAAGCCCACATAGGTACAGCCATCTGACATCTGACATCCAACAATGTGCTGAAAATAAATGCTGGAGGAAAGGCAGTGTTTTAAACAGAGAGTGCTGGGCACACTGGATGCCCATATATAGAAAGCAGAAGCTGTACAAATGTCAACTTGAAATGTATCAGAGACCTAGGAATGACAGCTAAGCACTGCAACTCTCTCAGAGACACAGCAGAACATTCAACATATTGACCCAGGCTCCAACCTTCTTAATAAGTCTCCTATGGTTCAAGAAAAAAGAAATCAAACTAGGCATGATGGTGCACCCTTGAAATCCCAGTGACTGGGGAGGCTGAGGCAGAAGGCTCTCAAGTTCAAAGTCAACATCACCAAATTAGTGAGACCCTAAGCAACTTAGTGAGACCCTGACCAAAAATATAAAATAAAAAGGGCTGGGGATGAGGCTCAGTGGGTGAGCTTCCCTGGGTTCTAGACCTGGAACCAAAAAAAAAAAAAAAAGAAAAGAAAGAAAGAAAACCTAGAATGGATAAGTGGTGTGGAAGCAAAATGAGAAACTTCTGCAATAAAAGGAAACAATTAGGAGTGTGAAAAGACAGCCTTTGTAATGGGAGAAAATCTTCACCATCTACACTTGCTACAGAGCATTAATAACCATGATGTATAAGACTGAGCACACACAGAAAACCAACCCTCCCAAAAATCAACTATGATGAAACAAATGAAAGACTGAACAAACCAAGACAAAATAAATTAATCTAGTCAGTAAATGTAAAAGATCTGAAAAAACATTTCTCAAAGAAGAAATATAAATGGGCAACAAATATATGTGTGAATTCTCAACATCCTTAACAATTACAGAAATGAAAATCAAACAACACTATAATTTTATCTCCCTTAAGAATTCAAAAGTTCAGGGATAAAATGCATAATAACTGCTGGTGAGGATGTGGGAAAGTGCACTTATACACTGTTGATGGGACTGCAAATTAATACAACCACTGTGGAAAACAGTGTGGAGATTCCACAAAAGGTTAGGAATGGAATCAAAACAGCCTAACTACCCCACTCCTGGGTATTTTTCAAAACCACTAAAATCACCGTAATATAGAGATACAGGGAAGTCAGTGTATTTATAGGTGCAATTCATAAGAGCCAAATTGTGGAATAAGCGTAGGTGCCCACCAACACATAAAAGAATCAAGAAAATGTGGTGTATGTGCCCAAGTGAGCATTGCTTTTTCATAAAAATAAAATTGTGTCATTTGCTGGTGAATGGATAGAACTGAAGAATAATGCCTGGTGACAGAAGTTAGAGTCTGAAAGTCCATAGTCAAATGCTTTTTGCTCATATGTGGATAAGAGAGGTGGGGTGGAGGGAGAGGGGAAGATAAAAAGAAAAGGGATATAAAAGGGATCTTTTGAGAACAGGAGAGTATCCAATAGAATAGAGGAAGGGTTTGAGAGAGAGAGAAAATTAACCACATTGTGCTATGCCCATTATGAAACTAGCACAATGAATTATATGCATATATATAAATATATATATATTTATACATTTGAGATTGAAATACTAATAGAAGGAGTTCAAAAGAGTAGAGCAGGCAGATCAGGAGGAAGAGAAAGGGAAGGAATGGGAAAGTATGGTGGAACAAAATTTATGGAATCATGTTATGTGCAGTATGAATATCTCATTATTTATGCCTCTAGTATGTAGTATCATCCTACAAAAGAAAAATGAAAAATGATAGGAATGAAAATTATTCTCTGTAGCACTGGAATATGAACAATGAGCATTCCTACAGTGAGTGTCTTTGGGATACACATGATGGTGAGATTCACTGTGGCAAGTTTTCATAGCAAATAGGACAAATCTATTCTTCTATTCTGTCCTGATCCATTTCATCCTCCCTCCCCCTCAATCCCCTTCATCCTTTCTACAGATCTTATATTTTGATGGAAGACCTCCTTTCTCTGTCTCTGTCTCTCTCTCTCCCTTTCTCTTTTCTTCCTCACTTTGGACTAGCTTCCATATATCTGAGAAAATATTTAACCTTTGACTTTTTGAATCTGACTTTTATTTCATTTATCAGCACATGCATAATGACATTCTTTATTATGACTGAGTAATATTCCATTGTGTATATATATCACATATTCTTTATCCATTCATCTGTTGAAGAGAACCCAGGTTGGTTCCATAGCTTGGCTCTTGTGAATTGAGCTGCTATAATCATTGATCTGGCTACATCATTGTAGTATGCTGATTTAAAATCCTTTGGAAAATACTGAGGAGTGGTGTAGCTGTGTCATATGGTGATTCCATTCCTACTTTTTTACAAATGTCCATATGACTTTCCAGAGTGGTTGTTCCAAGTTGCAGTGCTATCAACAATTCAGGAATGTACATTTTCCCCACATTCTGGCCAATATTTATTGCTATTTGTACTCTCGATAACTGCCATTCTGACTGGAGTGGGATGAAATATCATTGTAGTTTTAATTCTAATTTCCCTAATTTCTAGCGATGTTGACTATGTTTCCATGTATTTCCTGAGCATTTGTATATATTTTTGTGAAGTGTACTTTGATTTCTTTTGCCTAGTTATTAATTGGGCTATTTGTTTTCTGGTATTAAGGTTTTTAAATTCTTTGTATATTCGGAATGCTAAAGGTCTATCTGAGGAACAGAAGCCTGAGATCTTCTCCCATTATTTAGGCCCTCTCTTTGCACACTTTTTCTTTTAAAAAACTTTGTTTGTTTTAGTTAGTTATACATGACAGTAGAAGGCATTTACACATGTTGATAGATCATACAAAAATGGAGTGCATTCTCTCATTTTTCTGATTTTACATATTGTAGGATCACATTGGTCATGCAGTCATATGTACATGAGGTAATAATGTCTGTTTCAGTCTATATTATTCCTTCCCCATCCCCTCCCTTTACTCCTCTCTACTTAAAATAAACTGTATTCTTCCCTATTCACCCCCTTATTGTAAACTATCTTTCACATCAAAGGAAACATTCCGCCTTTTGTGTTTTGGGAATGGCTTATTTCACTTAGCATGATATTCTCCAACTCAATCCATTGTCCAGCAAATGTCATAATTTCATTCTTCCTTAATGCTGAGTAATGTTACATTGTATCCCCACCAGCAATGTATAAGTATCCCTTTTTCCCCACATTCATTCCAACACTTATTATTGCTTGTATTCTTGACAATTGCCATTCTGTGTAGAGTGTGAAGAAATCTTAGAGCTGTTTTGATTTTTATTTCTCTATTTGCTAAAATGGTTGAACATTTTCCATACATTTGTTTATTGATTGTATTTCATCTTCCATGAAGTGTCTGTTCAGTTCCTTAGCCCATGTATTGATTGGGATTTTTTTTATTGTAAACAAGTAGGATACATGTTGTTTCTCTGTTTGTACAGGGAGTAAAGGCATACCATTTGTGTAATCATAAATTTACATAGGGTAATGCTGTTTGATTCCTTCTGTTATTTTTTCCCTTCCACCCCACAACTCCCATCCCTCTTTTAACTCTATATACAGTCCTTCCTTCCTCCATTCTTGCCCTCCTCCCTAACCCTAACCCTAAATCTAACCCTAACCCTAACACCAACCCCCCAAACCCCACATTAAGTGTCATCATCCACTTATCAGCAAGATCATTCATCCATTGGTTTTTTGAGATTGGCTTACCTCAGTTAGCATGATATTCTGCAATTTCATCCATCTGCCTGCAAATGCCATAATTTCATCATTCTTCATGGTGGAGTAATATTCCATTGTATATGTATACCAGAGTTTCTTTATCCATTCATCAATTGAAGGACATCTAGGTTGGTTCCACAATCTGGCTACTGTGAATTGAGCAGCTATGAACATTGATGTGGCTGTATCTCTGTAGTATGCTGATTTTAAGTCCTTTGGGTATATGCCGAGGAGTGGGATAGCTGGGTCAAATGGTGGTTCCATTCCAAGTTTTCTGAGGAATCTCCATACTGCTTTCCAGAGTGGCTGCACTAATTTGCAACCCAACCATCAATGTATGAATGTACCATATCCCCCACATCCTCGCCAACACCTATTGTTGCTCGTGTTCTTGATAATCACCATGCTAATTAGGGTGAGATGGAATCTTAGGGTAGATTTGATTTGCATTTCCCTTCTTATTAGAGATGTTGAACATTTTTTCATATATCTATTGATTGCTTGTAGATCTTCTGTGAAGTGTCTGTTCATTTCCTTAGCCCATTTGTTGATTGGATTATTTGTATTCTTGGTGAAGAGTTTTTTGGGTTCTTTATATATTCTGGAAATTAGTGCTCTATCTGAATTATGACTGGCAAAGATTTTCTCCCACTCTGTAGGCTCTCTCTTTACATTACTGATAGTTTCCTTTGCTGACAGAAAGCTTTTTAGTTTGAATCTATCCCAGCTATTGATTCTTGCTTTTATTTCTTGTGGTATGGTAGTCCTGTTAAGGAAGTCTGATACTATGCCAACAAGTTGAAGATTTGGATCTACTTTTTCTTCTATAAGATGAAGGGTCTCTGGTCTGATTCAGAGGTCCTTGACCCATTTTGAGTTGAGTTTTGTGCAGGGTGAGAGATAGGAGTTTAATTCCATTCTGCTTCATATGGATTTCCAGGTTTCCCAGCACCATTTGTGAAGAGGCTATCTTTTCTCCATTGCATATTTTTTGGCACCTTTGTCTAATACGAGAAAATTGTATTTAATTGGGTTTGTGTTCATGTTCTCTATTCTGTCCCATTGATGTACCTGTCTATTTCGATACCAATACCATGCCATTTTTATTACTATTACTTTGTAGTAGTGTTGAAGATCTCATATTGTGATACCCTCTGCTTTGCTCTTTCTGCTAAGGATTGCTTTAGCTATTCTGGGTTTCTTATTCTTCCAGATGAATTTCATAATTGCTTGCTCTTTTCTGTAAGGTACATCATTGGGATTTTAATTGGAATTGCATTGAATCTGTATAGCACTTTTGGTAGTATGGCCAGTTTGATAATACTAATTCTGCCTATTCAAGAACCTGGGAGATCTTTCCATCTTCTAAGATTTTCTTTAATTTCTTTCTTTAGTGTTTTGTAGTTCTCATTGTAGAGGTCTTTCACCTCTGTTGTGAGATTGATTCCCAAGTATTTTATTTTCTTCGAGGCTATTGTGAGTGGGGTAGTTTT
Source organism: Sciurus carolinensis (assembly GCF_902686445.1). Taxonomy (NCBI): domain Eukaryota; kingdom Metazoa; phylum Chordata; class Mammalia; order Rodentia; family Sciuridae; genus Sciurus; species Sciurus carolinensis. The sequence continues at coordinate 129,495,331 of NC_062219.1, forward strand.
CCTAAATTCTCTTTCTGTAGATTCATCAATTATGTATAGAAATGCATTGGATTTATGAGCATTGACCTGCTACTTTACTGAATTCACTTATGAGTTCTAAAAGTTTTCTGATGGAATTTCCTGGTTCCTGTATATATATATAATCATGTCATCAGTGAACAGGGATAGTTTGAATTCTTCTTTTTCTATTCATATCCCTTTAATTTCTTTGGTTTGTCTAATTGCTCTGGCTAGAGTTTCAAGGTCTATGTTGAATAGAAGTGGTGAAAGAGGGCATCCGTGCCTTGTTCCAGTTTTTAGGGGGAATGCTTTCAGTTTTGCACCATGTAGAACGATATTGGCCATGGGCTTTAGTGTAGATGACCATTACAATTTTACCAAATGTTCCAACTTTCCCTATATTTTCTAGTGTTTTGTGCATGAAGGGGTTCTGTATTTTATCAAATGCTTTTTCTGCTTCTTATCAAAATAATCATGTGCTTCTTAACTTTAAGTCTGTTGATGTGGTGAATGACATTTATTGATTTCCAGGTGTTGAACCAACCTTGCATCCCTGGTATAAAACCCACTTGATCATGGTGCACTATCTTTTTAATATATTTTTGTATGTGATTTGCTAAGATATTGTTGAGAATTTTTGTGTCGATGTTCATTAAAGATATTGGTCTGAAATTTTCTTTCCTCTATGTGACTTTGTCTGCTTTAGGTATCAGGGTGATATTGGCTTCATAGAATGAGTTTGGGAGGGTTCCCAACTCTTCTATTTCATTGTATACATTGAGGAGTATTGGAGTGAACTCTTCTTTAAAGGTTTTGTAGAACTCGGCTGAGAACCCATCTGGTCCCGGACTTTTCTTTGTTAGTATGCTTTTGATGACTTCTTCTATTTCATTGTTTGAAATTGATTTATTTAGGTTGTGTATGTTCTCTTGGTTCAGTTTAGGTAATTCATATGTTTCTACAAACTTGTTGATGTCTTTGAGGTTTTCTGTTTTGTTGGAGTATAGATTTTCAAAATAGCTTCTAATTATATGTTGTATTTCACTCGTGTCTGTAGTGATATTTCCTGGTTCATTCCAAATTTTACTAATTTGAGTTTTCTCTCTCTTTCTCTTTGTTAGTGTGACTAAGGGTTTATCAATTTTGTTTATTTTTTCAAAGAACCAACTCTTTATTTTGTTAATGTTTTTGATTGTTTCTTTTGTTTCAATTTCACTGATTTCAGCTCTGATTTTAACTACTTCCTGTCTTCTACTACTTTTGGTGTTGGTCTGCTCTTCTTTTTCTAGGACTTTAAACTGTAGTGTTAAGTCATTTATTTGTTGATTTTTTCTTATTTTGTTGAATGCCGTCCATGTAATAAATCTTCTAAGTACTTGCTTTTTAGTGTCCCAGAGATTTTGATATAATATGTCTTTGTCCTCATTTACTTCTAAGAATTTATTTCCCTCCTGATGTCTTCTGTTATCCATTCATCATATAATAGCGTATTATTTAATTTCCTGGTATTGGAAAAGTTTCTCTTTTTTATTCTGTCATTTATTTCTAATTTCAATCCATTATGATCTGATAGAATACAAGGTAGTGTCTCTATCTTCTTGTATTTGCTAACATTAGCTTAAATATGGTCTATTTTAGAGAAGGATCCATGTGCTACTGAAAAGAAAATGTATTCATTCTTTGTTGGGTGGTATATTCTATATATGTTGGTTAAGTCTAAAGTGTTGATTGTGTTATTGAGGTCTATGGTTTCTTTATTCAATTTTTGTTTGGAAGATCTGTCCAGTGGCGAGAGAGGTGTCGGTAAAATCACCTAGTATTATTGTGTTGTGGTCTATTTGATTTCTGGAATTGAGAATGATTTGTTTGATGTACATTGATGATCCACTCTTTGAGACATAGATATTTATGATGGTTATGTCTTCCTGATTGATGCTTCCCTTAAGCAGTATATAATGTCATTCTTTATCCCTTCTGACTAGTTTTAGCTTGAAGTCCACATTATCTGAAATGAGGATGTATATTCCAGCTGTTTTCCTATGTCTGTGTCCATGGTATGTTTTTTCCTATCCTTTCACCTTTAGTCTGTGGGTATCTCTTTCAATGAGATGAGTTTGTTGCAGGCAGCATATTGTTGGATTTTTCTTTTTAATCCAATCTGCCAGTCTATGTCTTTTTTTTAATTGTAAACAAATGGGATACATGCTGTTTCTCTGTTTGTACATGGAGTAAAGGCATACCAATTGTGTAATCATAAATTTACATAGGGTAATGTTGGTTGATTCATTCTGTTTCTTTTCCCTTCCCCCACCCCTCCCACCCCTCTTTTTTCTCTATAGAGTCCTTCCTTCCCCCACTCTTGCCCCCTCCCTAACCCTAACTCTAACCCTAAAACTAACCCCTCCCATGCCCATTATGTATCATCCACTTATCAGCGAGATCATTCTACCTTTGGTTTTTTGAGATTGGCTTATCTCACTTAGCATGATATTCTCCAATTTCATCCATTTGCCTTCAAATGTCATAATTTTATCATTCTTTATGGCTGAGTAATATTCCATTGTATATATTTGCCACAATTTCATTATCCATTCATCAACTGAAGGGCATCTAGGTTGGTTCCACAATTTGGCTATGGTGAATTGAGCAGCAATGAACATTGATGTGACTGTATCTCTGTAGTATGCTGATTGTAAGTCCTTTGGGTATAGGCCAAGGAGTGGGATAGCTGAGTCAAATGGTGGTTCCATTCCAAGTTTTCTAAGGAATCTCCATACTGCCTTCCAGAGTGGCTGCACTAACTTGCAACCCCATCAGCAATATATGAGTGTACCTTTTTCCCCACATCCTCGCCAACACCAGTTGTTGCTTCTATTCTTGATAATCGCCATTCTAATTGGGGTGAGATGGAATCTTAAGGTGATTTTAATTTGCATTTCTCTTATTACTAGAGATGTTGAACATTTTTCCATATGTTTGTTGATTGCTTGTATGTCTTCTTCTGTGAAGTGTCTGTTCATTTCCTTAGACCATTTGTCGATTGGGTTATATGTAGTCTTGGTGTTGAGTTTTTTGAGTTCTTTATAGATTCTGGAGATTAGTGCTCTATCTGAAGTATGATTGGCAAAGGTTTTCTCCCACTCTGTAGGCTCTTTCTTCATATTGCTATAGTTTTCTTTGCTGAGAGAAAGCTTTTCAGTTTGAATCTGTCCCAGTTGTTGATTCTTGCTTTTATTTCTTGTGCTATGGGAGTCCTGTTGAGGAAGTCTTGTCCTAAGTCGACATGTTGAAGATCTGAACCTACTTTTTCTTGTATAAAATGCAGGCTGTCTGGTCTGATTCCGAGGTACTTAATCCATTTTGGGTTTAGTTTCGTGCACAGTGAGAGATATGGGTTTAGTTTCATTCTGTTGCATATAGATTTTCAATTTTCCCAGCCACCATTTGTTGAAGAGGCTATCATTTCTTCATTGCATATTTTTGGCCTCTTTGTTTAGCATGAGAAAATTGTATTTATTTCAGTTTGTGTCCATGTCCTCTATTCTGTACCATTGATCTACCTGTCTATTTCAGTACCAATACCATGCCGTTTTTATTACTATTGCTTTGTAGTATAGTTGAAGTTCTGGTATTGCAATACCCCCAGCTTCATTTTTCCTCCGAAGGATTGCTTTAGCTATTCTGGGTTTCTTATTCTTCCAGATAAATTTCATGATTGCTTGTTCTATTGCTGTAAGGTACGTCATTGGGATTTTAATTGAAATTGCATTGAATCTGTAAAGCACTTTTGGTAGTATGGCCATTTTGACAATATTAATTCTGCCTATCCAGGAACATGGGAGATCTTTCCATCTTCAAATGTGTTCTTTAATGTCTTTTTTTAGTGTTCTGTAGTTCTCATTGTAGAAGTCTTTCACCTCTTTTGTGAGATTGATTCCCAAGTATTTTATTTTTTTCGAGGTTTTCATGAATGGTTTAGTTTTTCTAACTTCTCTATCTGAAGATTCATCACTTATGTATATAAATGCATTAGATTTATGAGCATTGATCTTATATTCGGCTACTTTACTGAATTCACTTATGAGTTCTAAAAGATTTCTGGTGGAATTTTCTGATTTCTCTAAGTATATAATCATATCATCAGCAAATAAGGATAGTTTGAGTTCTTCTTTTCGTATTCGTAACCCTTTAATTTCTTTGGTCTGTCTAATTGCTCTGGCTAGAGTTTCAAGGATGATATTAAATAGGAGTGGTGAAAGAGGGCATTCCTGCATTCAGATGTTAGGGGGAATGCTTTCAGTTTTTCACCATTTAGAATGATATTAGCCATGGGCTTAGCGTAGATGGCCTTTACAGTGTTAAGGGATGTTCCCACTATCCCTATTTTTTCTAGTGTTTTGAGCATGAAGGGGTGCTATATTTTATCAAATGCTTTTTCTGCATCTATTGAAATAATCATGTGATTCTTGACTTTAAGTCTGTTGATATGGTGAATTACATTTTTTGATTTCCTGATGTTGGAACCAACCTTGCATCCCTGGGATGAAACCCACTTGATCATGGTGCACTATATTTTTAAGATGATTTTGTATGCGATTTGCTAAAATTTTGTTGAGAATTTTTTGTGTCGATGTTCATTAAGGATATTGGTCTAAAATTTTCTTTCCCTGATGTGTCTCTGTCTGGTTTAGGTATCAGGGTGATATAGGTTTCATAGAATGAGTGTGGGAGAGTTCCCTCCTCTTCTATTTCATGGAATACTTTGAAAAGTATTGGAATGAGCTCTTCTTTAAAGGTTTTGTAGAACTCGACTGAGAACCCATCAGTTCCTGGACTTTTCTTTGTTGGTAGGCTTTTGATGACTTCTTCTATTTCATTACTTGAAATTGGTCTATTTAAATTGTGTATGTCCTCCTAGTGTAGTTTAGGCAATTCATATGTCTCTAGAAACTTGTTGATATCTTTGAAATTTTCTATTTTGTTGGAGTATAGATTTTCAAAATAGCTACTAATTATGTTTTGTATTTCAATCGTGTCTGTTGTGATATTTCCTTGTTCATTGCGAATGTTCATGATTTGGGTTTTCTCTCCTCTTCTCTTTGTTAGTGTGACCAAGGGTTTATCAATTTTGTTTATTTTTTCGAAGAACCAACTATTTATTTTGTCAATTTTTTGTATTGTTTCTTTGTTTTAATTTTGTTGATTTCAGCTCTGAGTTTAACTATTTCCTGTCTTTTACTACTTTTGGTGTTGTTCTGTTCTTCTTTTTCTTGGGCTTTGAGCTGTAGTGTTAGGTCGTTTATTTGTTGAGTTTTACTTCTTTTATTGAATGTGCTCCATGAAGTAAATTTTCCTCTAAGTACTGCTTTCATAGTGCTTTCATATCAGAGATTTGATATGATGTTTCTTTGTTCTCATTTACCTCTAAGAATTATTTAATTTCCTTCCTAGTATCTTCTGTTATCCATTCATCATATAATAGCATATTGTTTAATCTCCAGGTGTTGGAGTAATTTCTGATTTTACTCTTTCATTTATTTCTAATTTCAATCCATTATGATCTGATAGAATACAAGGTAGTGTCTCTATCTTCTTATTTTGCTAACATTAGCTTTGTGGGCATAATATATGGTCTATTTTAGAGAAGGATTCCATGTGCTGCTGAGAAGAAGGTGTATTCACTCTTCGTTGGATGGTATATTCTATAAATGTCTGTTAAGTAAAAATTATTGATTGTGTTATTGAGTTCTATGGTTTCTTTGTTCAATTTTTGTTTGGAAGATCTGTCCATTGGTGAGAGAGGTGTGGTTAAATCACCTAGTATTATTTTATTATGTTCTATTTGGTTTCTGAGATTGAGAAGGATTTGTTTGACATACATGGATGAGCCACTGTTTGGGGCATAGATGTTTATGATTGTTATGTCTTGCTGATTTATGCTTCCCTTAAGCAGTATGAAATGTCCTTCTTTATCCTTTTGACTAACTTTGGCTTGAAGTCCACATTATCTGAAATGAGAATGGATACCCCAGCTTTTTTGCTGAGTCCATGTGCATGGTATGTTTTTTCATATCCTTTCATCTTTAATCTATGGGTATCTCTTTCTATGAGATGAGTCTCTTGTTGGCAACATATTGTTGGATCTTTCTTTTTTATCCAATCTGCCAGTCTATGTCTTTTGATTGATGAATTCAGGCCATTAATATTCAGAGTTATTATTGAGATATGATTTGTATTCCCAGTCATTTGACTCATTTTATTCATTTATTTGTTTATTTTTGACACGACTTGGTTCCTCTTTATTTGAGAGTTCCTTTAGGATAGCTCCTCCCTTTGCTGATTTGCTTCTTTGTTTTTCATCTCTTCCTCATGGAATATTTTGCTGAGAATGTTCTGTAATGCTGGCTTTCTTTTTGTATATTCTTTTAGCTTTTGTTTATCATCGAAGGACTTTATTTCATCATCAAATTGAAGGTAAGTTTTGCTGGGTATATGATTCTTGGTTGGCATCCATTTCTTTCACGGCTTGAAATTGTTGTTCCATGCCCTTCTAGCTTTTAAAGTCTGGATTGAAAAATCTGCTGGTATCCGTATTGGTTTCCCCCTGAATGTAATTTGGTTCATTTCTCTCACAGCCCTTAAAATTCTGTCTTTATTTTGTATGTTAGGTATTTTCATTATAATGTGCCTTGGGGTGGGTCTGTTGTAATTTTGTGTATTTGGAGTCCTATAAGCCTCTTGAACTTGATTTTCCATTTCATTCTTCAGATTTGGGAAATTTTCTGAAATTATTTCATTGAAAAGATTGTTCATTCCTTTGGTTTGTTTCTCTATGCCTTCCTCAATCCCAATAATTCTCAAATTTGGCCTTTTTATGATATCCCATAGTTCTTGGAAATTCTGTTCATGATTTCGTACCATCTTCTCTGTTTGTTCAACTTTGTTTTCAAGGTTAAATATTATGTCTTCAGTATCTGAGGTTCTGTCTTCCCGGTGTTCTGTCCTATTGGTTATGCTTTCTATGGAGATCTTAATTTGGTTTATTGTTTCCTTCATTTCAAGGATTTCTGTTTGTTTTTTTTTAATATCTCTAACTTTTTATTGAAATGATCTTTTTATTCCTGTATTTGCTCTTTTAACTGTCGATTGGTGCTATCATTCAATGCCTGCATTTGCTCTTTCATCTCATCATTCAATGCCTGCATTTGCTCTTTCATCTCATCGTTTGCTTCCCTTATCATGTTCATTATGTACATTCTGAACTCCCTTTCTGACATTTCTTCTGCCATGCTGTCATTGGATTTTATTGATGTAACATCTAGATTTGTTTGAGGCATTTTCTTCCCTTGTTTTCTCATGTTGTTCAGGTATCAGTGGACTGCTGAGACTTTGCCAATTTCCTCTATTGACTTATAATGTCCCTGAAGATTGCTAGTGTATCCCTTCTTATCCTTCAGTAGCCAGAAGTCTTGGAAGAAGTTGATAATGCAGTGCTCCCCAAGAAAGCTGCCTCTCTAGGGGTGTTGGTCTTCAGGTGTGGTATGTTCCCTGCTAGTGGGCAGAGGTGCCTCCACTTGTTGACCAATGGTCAACTAAAGGGGAACTAGGCTGTGGGCTGAGGCAAAGCCTGTTTGTGCCTGTGTCTCTGGTTTTACCATCCTTGTGTTAAAACCTCACCAGGTGGGGAATATTCACCCATTGGGGAGGTCTCGCTCTTCAGTTCCCTTCCTGGAGGTTCCCCTCAGTCCACAACTACTGCCTGGGCAAGGCAGCCTTCCCAGGCAATGTTCCCAGGGGCCCGGATCTACCTCCTGGGTCTGGGAGCCTCACCCTTTGCAGAGGAGTCTCCTTAGGTTGCCCCTCCTCAGTGAAGCTGCCCGCAGTCCTGGAACCTTCACTCTGCCCTCAGTTTGTCTCTGTGTTGCACTTCTACCAAAAAGCGCCTAAGTCCTCAGACTGTGCTTTGCACCAAATCACCTGGCTAGGCGACCCCTCCTCTGAGCAGTCTCCTGGAGCCTCCTACAGATGCTCCCCGCCCTAGCGACCCACCACTCGCCTCTTCCTCCAGGCAGCCACCCGGTGTTCTGTGTGGTCGCTTGGAGACCAAGCAACTCACTGCGCACCTCCTCGTCAGGACAGTGCCCCCCCATTGTTCAGGAGGTTGCTCTGAGGCCAAACTGCTCACCGCCCTGCTCTTCCTCTGGCAGCCGCCAGAGCCCTGGTGGGTTGCTCCAAAACCAAGCATTGTGCTGAGCGGCCTCCTCTGCAAAGTTCCCAGTTGTCCATGTTCACTGCTCCAGTGGGGAGAGGAGTATCTTGCTGCCTGGGCAGGGCAGCCTTCCCAGGCAATGTTCCCAGGGGCCCAGACCTACCTCCTGGTCCTGGGAGCCTCACCCTTCACAGATGAGTCTCCTTAGGCTGCCTCTCCTCAGAGAATCTGCCCGCAGTCCTGGAACATTCGCTCCGTCCCTCAGCTTGTCTCCGCAGCTCTTCCACTGAAAAGTCACTTAGGTCCTGGGACCCTGCACTGCACCTAATCGCCTGCCTATGCAGCCCCTCCTCTGGGCTGCTGCTGAAGACCGGCAGGTTACTCTGAAACCAAGTGCTGTGCTGAGCAGCTTCCTCTGCAAAGTTCCCAGTTGTCCATGTTTACCACTCCAGTGGGGGGAGGGGTGTCTTGCCGGGCAACTCTACTTCACAAAGTTCCCTGCGTTCCAGGACTACCGCCCCATCCAGGATGCCTCCGCTATGGGAGAGACTCACCTGGCGGCTTTGAGTTGGTCCCAAGTCTCTCAATATCTATGTCTTTTTATTGATGAGTTCAGGCCATTAACATTCAGGGTTATTATTGTGATATGATTTGTATTCCATCATTTGACTCATTTTTGTTTTTGACATGATTTGCTTTCACCTTTATTTGGCTATTCCTTTAGGCTACTTTGTCCCATTGCTAATTTGCATCATTGTTTTTCATTTGTTTCTTATGGAATATTTTGATGAGAATGTTCTGTAATGCCATCTTTCTTTTTGTCACCTCTTTTAGCTTTTGTTTATCATGGAAACATTTTGTATCATTGTCAAATGTGAAAGTATGTTTTGCTGTGTATAAGATTCTTGGTTGGCATCTGTTTCCTTTCAGAGCTTGGTAAAAGCTAGCCCTTCTAGCTTTTATGGTCTGGATTGAAAAATCTGCTGATATTCTCATTGGTTTCCCCCTGAATGTAATTTGATTCTTTTCTCTCGCAGCCTTTAAATTCTGTCTTTATTTTGTGTGTTAGGTATTTTCATAATAATATGCCTTGGTGTGGGTCTGTTGTAATTAGGTATATTTGGAGTACTATAAGACTCTTGTACCTCATTTTCCATTTCATTCCTCAGATTTGGGAAATTTTCTGATTTTATTTCATTGAATAGATTGTTCATTCCTTTTGTTTCTTTCTCTAAGCCTTTCTCAATCCCAATAATTCTTAAATTTGGCCTTTTCATGATATCCCATAGTTCTTGTAGATTATGTGATTCTGTTCATGATTTCTCACTGTCTTCTCCGTTTGGTCAATTTTGTTTTCAAGATTAAATATTTTGTCTTCAATGTCTGAGGTTCTGTCTTCCAGGTGTTCTATCCTATTGGTTATGCTTTTTATGGAGTTTTTAACTTTGTTTATTGTTTCCTTCATTTCAAGAATTTCTGTTTTTTTTTTCAGTATCTCTAACTCTTTATGGAAATGATCTTTTGCTTCCCATATTTGCTCTTTTAACTGTTGATTGGTGCGATCATTTAATGACTGCATTTGCTCTTTCATCTCTTTCTTCAATGCCTACATTTGCTCTTTCCTCTCCTCATTTGCTTCCCTGATTGCTTTAATTATGTACATTCTGAACTCCCGTTCTTTCATTTCTTCTGTTGTGCTGTCAGTTGCTTTTATTGATATAGTATGTAGATTTGTTTTGGTCTTTTTCTTCCTTTGTTTTCTCATATTGGTCAGATATCAGTGGGACTCTGAGATATTGCAGATTTCCTCCATTGACTTATAATAGATTTCCAGTATATCACTTCCCATTCTTCAGTAGCGTGAAGTCTTGGATGAACTTGATAATGTTGTTCTTCTGAAGAATGCTGCCCCCAGCCCTCTTCTGGGTCCAGGGCTAGAGGCTGGTTCTGGGTCTAAATCCTCTCCCTGAGTGGTCCCACTCATAAAATCTGGCTATAGACAGGACCTGCCCCTGCCTGAAGGAGCCAGGCTTCTCTGGGAAAGCCTCTTCCTGAGCTGCCTTGGTTCAGAAGCCACCTGAGGGCTGGGGCCCATCCCTGGGTTCAAAGCTTGCAGTTGGCTCTGTGCAGAAAAGCTCTCATTGGGTGGGCCTGCTCTGAGGAACTGGCTGTAGATAGCGCCTGCTGCTGGAGGGAGCAGGGTTGCTTGGGGAAGTCTCTCGCTGCCCTGCCCTTCTCTGAGAAGCTGCCCCTGTAGGGCCTGCCACACAGGCCGATCTTCACCCTGTGGGAGAGACTCACCCCACGGCTCTATGTTGGTTCGAGTCTCTCAATACCTCCCCTTCTTGACTCCTGAGTTGTGGAGCGATGGGAGATTGCATTCACTCTCTAGTCTGCCATCTTGGATCCCCCTTTTTTTGTGTTAAGTTTTTCTGAGTTCTTTATATATCCTAGAGATTAATGCTTTATCTGAGGTGCACGTGGTAAAGATTTTCTCCCAATTGGTATGCTCTCTCTTCATACTATTGATTGTTTCTTTTGCTGAAAGAAGCTTTTGAGTCCATCTCATTTATTGATTCTGGATTTAATTTCTTGAACTTTAGGGGTCTTGTTAAGGAAGACATATCCTAGGCAGACATGGTGAAGATTTGGGTCTACATTTCTTCTATTTGTCACAGGGTCTAGTGCCTAAGTTCTTGATCCACTGTGAAAAGAGTTTTGTGCAGGGTGAGAGATAAAGGTTTAATTTCATTTCTTTACAGGTGGATTTCCATTTTTCCCAGTACCACTTGTTGAATAGGCCATCATTTCTCTTGTGAAGGTTTTTGGCACTCTTATTTATTGCGAGATAACTGTATCCATGTGGGTTTGTTTAAGTATTTTCCATTCTGTACCATTGGTCTACATGTGTGTTTTGGTGTCAGTGCCATGCTGGTTTTATTACTATAGCTTTGTAATATGGTTTAAGTTTTGATCTTGCGATTCATCCTGCTTTATTCTGGTAAGGATTGATTTGGCTATTCTGAGCCTCTCAGTTTTCCAAATGAATTTCATGATTTTTTTTTCTTGTTATGAAAAGAACATCATTGGGAATTTTATAGAAATTGCATTTAATCTGCATAACACTTTTGATAGTATGGCCATTTTGACAATATTAATTCTAACTATCCAGGATCATGGGAAATCTTTTCATGTTCTCAGGTCTTCTATATTTCTTTTTATTTAGTGTTCTTTAATTTTCTTTTAGAGGTCTTTCATCTCTTTTGTTAGGTTTATTTCCAAGCATTTTACTTTTTTGAGGCAATTGTCAATGGGGTAGTGTTCTTTTCCCTTCAAATTCTTGATTGTTTTGTTTTCTGTGCAGAAGCTTTTTAATTTGATGCTGTGCTGTCCCACATGTTCTTTTCAGTTTTATTTCTTGAGCTTCAGGAGTCTTGTTAGAGAGTCTGTTCCTGTGGTGACATATACGAGTTCTTGACCTTCATTTTCTTCAGGAAGTTGCAGAGATTTTGGTTTAATTTCCCAGTTATTGATTTATGTTTGTTGATCTTGGGTCCTGCTCTTGACTAAATTTCTTTAAGGGCTTGAGAAGTCTTCTGGTGGAGATTTTCTGGGTCTTCTAAATATAGGATCAACTCTTCAGCAAGTAGTTTGAGCTCTTCTTTTCCTCTTTGTATCTCTTTAATTCCCTTCACTCGCCAGATGTTTGACCAGGGTCTAAAGTATGATATTGGGTCATAGTGGTATAAGAGGGAAGCCTCATCTTGCTCCTGCTTTCATAGGAAATTCTTTCAGTTTTTCTTCATTTAGTTTAATGTTGACCTGTGTTTCTCACATGTGTTATTCACAATGTTGAGGTGAGTTCTTTCTATTAGAATTTTCTCATGTGTATTGCACATGTGTGGGTGGTATAGTGTGTATAGAGCTTATTTTGGCACCTATTAAGATAATCATGTCATTTCTTTCAGTCTAAGTTTCTAGTGGATTATATTTGTAGATTTGTGTAGACTGAATCATTTTTACATCTATGGGACAAAGTTCATTTGGTGATAGTGTACTATCTTTTTAATGTGCTTTGTATTTTACTTGCCAGTATTTTATTAAGAATATTTGTGGTATTATTGATCATCCTTGGTCTCTGAGTAGTCTTGTGACTGCAGCATGGTGGAGCAGATAGAAATCCGAAACCCAGATATCTGAGTTTGCAGGTAGGTCTGCCTGGGCCTGTCTGAGACCTAGCAATCCAGGGGGATGTCAGAATCTGGGAGCATTTTACCCTGTGAAACACAGGATGGAGAGACTGGAGAAAGCTGGGCTCACCCCAACTCTGCCAATCCTTAAATGCTCTGGGACAGACAGATCTCCAAGTCCCTTCCTGGTCCTGCATCCACTGATCATGGTTTGCACCAGATTTAGTATTGCCCAGCTCTAAGCAGGGACCTCCTGCTATCCAACCCAAGACTCCAAACTCTCACTAGGCCCCAAAATGTACCACCAGTTGCTGCTACGAGGATGACCAGCCTGTATCAGAAAGTTCTCCATGAAAGGCCCACAGGCCCTGGATCCCAACCCTCAGCACCTCTAGTGAGAGAGATGCCTGACCAGGAATTCAAAAGGGTGGTAGTTGGAGAAAATTTGGGGACTAAATCAGAGACCAGGAATTGTGGGGTCTGTGGTGATCTAAGGGGCTAAGATTAGGCTCCTACATCACAGGAGAAGAACAGAAAGAAGACTTTGTTCCATCCAGCAGAACTGGTGCAGAGAAAGGAGACACCAACAATCTTTAGTTTGACAAGATATATTCTATCCTTTCTGTTTCTCTGTCTTCTTTGTTTTCCCACTATCTCCCTTCTTCCTCCCTCTCACTCTCTCCACCCCAGGCTCCTAGCTTATCAGCCAATTACAGCAAAGCTTATTCTCACACCAGAGGGCATGCAGAGGAATGGCAGCATAACACTATATGAATCACGAACTGTCCATGCGCAGCATGATATTAGATAACCAATCCATAATCCTGGAGTTAACACGTCATAAGTCTCCAAGGAACAAGTGAGCAAGCAGACTTTTTGAGTACTTCATTATTTTGGTAGCCAGTGCCCTTTCGCTCACTGCCAGGTGCCAACTTGTCCAAGATGGCCCTCAAGAGACTCCACCTTTTTATTATTAAAATAAAAGGACTGTGACTGTGTCTGTCTTAGGTGCCAGAGTCAGACATTATCCTTACTCTTCATTGGGAGTCAAAGAGTTGTTGTCATGCTTTGATCCCTGTCTTAGGTTGGTATAAAATCCACCCTGTGCTTACCCGTCTTTGACTACCAGTCCTGTAATTGGGAGAAACAAATCTGTGGATCAGAGCCTTGGTCCATTGCCATAAGGGCTTGCTGTAACACTAAGGCTTGCCATCTTTGATGACTCCTTAGAGACAACAGATATCTGAGCAGCAATAATAACAGCAAGAACAACAATCCATCATAGCAAAACTTCCGATCCATTGTTCACCAAATTGTAATGCTGACTGTAAGAAACTAATGGCTTCTGGCATACCTGGGACCTTGACCTGAGTACTATTTACCACAAATACAGAATTTCTTAATAGGGTAGTCAAATTAGTAAACTCTTTAGTCCATGTCCCATTAAGCATACTTTCAAGATGATTGGACAGATTTGCAGCAGCAGTAATATTAGAATAGGGCATAGTGGTAAGACATAGTGCTTGGGCATGCACTAGACAGCCCATCTGTGTGGTAACAGTCAACATGTCCACTTGTTCTTGTAGTAAGTCCGCTCTTTGGTTTAGAATCAGGATTACCATGGTGATATGTTTATTGATGTTTTCCTGGACTGTCAATGCTTCAGCAGTGGATCGTGAAAGATTGTTGAGCACTTGAGCAGTAGGAATAGCAGTTCCTAGGGCAAGTCCAGCAGCAGTGGCAGCAGACGCAGCAGCCACTGCAGCAACAGTCATGGCTATAATAGCTGAGATACCAAAATCTCTTTTTGCTCTAACGGGTAGGAAATTCCACTCACTATAATTTAAGATCACTGGGACTGGAATAAATTTAGGAATCCTGGCAATCACAGCCAGAGGAAATAATGAAGCATCCCAACAACTAGACACATAACACTCTTGGTTAGCACAGTTAAGGACCTCAGTTTCATTATCATTGTTATTAGTAATGTTAATATTAAACTTAGAACTGTTACACCGAATGAACACAAACGGAGATGTGACATATACAGGAGTAGGGGGGGAGATTGATTAAATGAAGTGTAATTGACCTTGCACCCTGTATAACTATAAACAGGTGTATTACTTTCCTTTATATAGACTTGCTTTTGACTGCACCTTTATTGAATGAGAGAGAGATTGCCTCCCTGTATCATGGTGATTTCTGAGGTGGCTAACCAGAGGAAGCAAATATTACCTCTTAATTTGAAGTTTAGACTAGTATTAAGTGGCTTGCAGTGTAATCAGCTGGTAGGTAAGGGATACCTAGAAGTTCTGTACTAGGAAATAATTGAAGGAAAACTTATGTGCCATGAGTGATGTATCCCCAAAGTTTTAGGGATAGCTAACAACTGCAGGCTTACTACCATCACCATCGTTTTGTGTTTTGGTGCCATTTTCTTTGTTATAGATACTTCTTACCAAGTTCTCCAGGACCCAGATAGGTTGTTGTTGGTCCTGAGGAAAACACAAACAGATCCTTGCCCCCAAATTAATACTGGTTCAGGTTCTTTCCAGGACCCAGTCAAGATGTCTTTCCACATTGCTTGTGGATGGCCACCAGAATTTCCACTAAAATGTCTATCAGCCACAGTACAGTCCATTGCATCCAAACTTAAAAAAAAAAATTGAGGGTGAACAAAGAAAGGTTAATTCTAATCTTGGGAGGGGCTAATGCCTCCATTCTCCCTATTTGTTTAGTTAAGCAGATTTTTAATATTTGATTAGCCCTTTCCATGATAGCTTGTCCTTCTGGATTGTAGGGTAATCCTGTAGAATGATAGATATTAAACTTTTTGCAAAACTGTTGAACTGAAGAAGAAGTATACGCAGGCCCATTATCTGTTTTAAATGATTTTGGCCTTCCCATAGTAGCAAAGGCTTGAAGGCAATGACTGACTACATCTTTTGTCTTTTCCCCTGTATGGGCGGTAGCAAATATATATCCTGAGTAGGTATCTATGGTTACATGTACAATTCTTAAAGTACCAAATTCAGGGATATAGGTGACATCCATCTGCCATAGATGATTTTGAGGGAGTCCTCTAGGATTGACTCCAAAATGAGGAACAGATAAATGAGGCACATAGGCAGGACATTGTTTTACTGTATTTCTGGCTTGTTCTTTTCTAATGTTTTATTTTATTTTGATAGTAGTAGCACTGACATGAAAATCTTTATTCAAATTAATTTTTTCTTTTACAATATTAAATACACGAGGATCTGGAGTAGCTGAGTCTGCAGTAGAATTTCCTTGAGCTAAAGGCCCAGGTAAGCCTGAATGTGCCCTGATATGGCCTATATATAAAGGTTCTATGCAAGCTCATAGAAGATTCTGTACTTGATACAAGCATTGTTGAAAGGTAGATTGAGGACTAATGGGTCCAGCTGTCTCAAGCCATGGCACAAGCTGGGTTATATAGAGACTGTCAGTATAAATATTTAAAGGTTCCAGGAAATGTTTGTAAGGTGGTTATTATTGCTTCTAGTTCAGGATTTTGAGCAGGATTTGAGAAGTAATAATAGTCTATACTTTATCAGAAACTGCTGTAGCTGTACTGGAGGAGGAGCCATCTGTAAAGATTGTTTTTGCTGTGGGGATAGGTTGAGACTTAACAACCTGAGGGAAAATAACAGGATGTCTTTTGAAGAAGCTGACAATAGGTGAACTTGGCAAGTGATTATCAAATGTGGCCATGGTGAAACAATAGACAATTGCCCAATCTTCATTATTGTTAATGAGTATTTCAATCTGTTTTGCTGTGTATGGGACAATAACTGTCTGAGGATGAACTCCAAAACTCGAAGGGCTGTCTTAAGTTCTAATGCAACTAGATTTGTCACCATCACAGGATACAGGGAAACAACATTTGGGGGGGACACTGACAAATGGATCCACAACAGGGGTCCAGTTTGCCACAATAGACCTGTAGGAGTATATTCAGAATCCCACACTATGAGACTAAAAGTCGAGAATAGATCAATTCTATCACTATGAGCATTTTCTAAAGCTTGTTCTACTAACTTTAAGGCTTTTCTACCTTCAGGAATTAAATTTCTGGGAGATGTAGGGTCCGAATCTCCTTGGAGAATATCAAACAAAGGCTTAAGTTGACCAGTGGTGATTCCCAAATTTTGTCTTATCCAATTTATGTCACCTATTAGTTTTTGGAAATCATTTAGAGTCTTAAGCTTTTCCGTGGCTAATTGAATTTTTTGTGGCCTAATAGAGGTATCTAATATTTGATGTCCTAGAAAGGTAATAGGGCTGCAGCTTTGCAACTTTTCTGGGGACACGTGTAATCCCCATTTTTGTATTGTTTCAATAACATTGTCAAATACCCTTAATAAAGTCTCCTATTCCCTATGAGACAATAAATATCATCCATATAATGGAGACAATAAAGTTCTTTATAGTTCTGTCTAATCTGTGATATAGCCTTGCCAACATATATTTGACACACAGTGGGACTATTTGCCATTCGCTGGGGAAAGACCACCCATTGGTATCTAGTATTAGGTCCTTCATTATTTAAAGAAGGAATGGAAAAGGCAAATCAAGGGCTATCCTCGGGATGAACAAGAATGGAAAAGAAACAATCTTTTATGTCTATAGAGATGATATGATAATGTTTTGGAATAGCAGCTAATGAGGGGAGACCCAGTTGCACTGGGCCCATAATCTGCATACTGGAATATATGGCTCTCAGATCTTGCAAGAGTCACCATTTCCCAGACTTATTTTTTATGACAAAAATGTGTATATTCAAAGGGGAAGTGGAAGGAATGATATGGTTTTCCTTTAATATTTGATTAACTATTTCCTGGGCTGCCTCTATTTTTTCTTTAGAAAGGGGCCACTGGGGGACCCAGATAGGATTATTGGATTTCCATGTTATCTTTAATGGTTCAGTAGCCCCCGATTTTGCCCACGAAGGGCAATGGCTATTACTTATCCTGTTATGACTGCATCATTGATATCCCTGCAGACCTTTGTATAGGTAATTAAATATTTATTTTTCCATGGTCTTATAGTTTCTTTACACCATCTATTTGCTTGCTCATAAGTTAATTGTTTTATTAATGGCTTTGCTTGTTCTGAATCCCCAAATACTCTAGCAGAAGTTTGGATTAATCTATCAATAAAATCTGTAAATGGTTTGTTACTTCCCTGAATCACCTTGGACAACTGTCCCTGCAAGTCTCCTGTTCCTTGAATTAATTTTCAGGCTTTAGTGGCAGAAGCAGCAATTTGTGCATACAACACAGGATTGTAAATAATCTGCTGTTGAATACATTCAGAGTTTCCTTCTCTTGTTAGCATTTCTACATTTCTTTGGGGAGAACCTGAGGCAGAGTTACACCATGCCATTTCTAATGAGGTTTACTGTCATGCAGTTTTCCACACTAGGTACTGCCCCCCTGATAGCACAGCTTTACATAGCCTTTTCCAATCTTCTGGCACTAGATTTAGTCCCAATACTGATTCCCACATACTAATTGCAAATGGGGCCTGTGGACCATATGTAGCCACTGCCTCCTTAAAATTTCTTGGCAAATTTTTATCCCCATGAGTCATGGAAAGGTCTGTTTTCTGTCTTCCCAGACCAACCCTGGCTAGCGCACTCAGAATGGAAGTATCTCAATTGGCAAATTATCCCCAAGGTGGAGCTTTGAATCATGGTTCCTATATGACCTGATATCTTCTCTGAAGCCTCTGGAAACCCCAACGATCCATTCCTCAGTAGCCTCCTCAAAGAAGTCCCCACACCCACCCTGCCAACCCTGCCCAGTCTCACTAGAGGGAGCTTTCCCAAGTTCTCAGCCAGCAAGATCTCATTCAGCTCTGTGCATGTGTAAAGGATTTGAGGGATGGAGATGAACCTCCTCACCACAGAAACTATATGGGTTCTATCTGCCATGGTGTCCTGTCAAACACTGGACTACACTGACCACCTTCCTCTTGGGATGTTCCCCAAGGACTTAATGGGGCTGAGTCAGTCACACATGGGGGACAGGTTTGGGTAAGTTCCTGTGTCATCCCCCATATGGATCCATCTGCTTATCCATGTTCGGGTTTGGACTGATATCCCTTATGTATGCATTGCAGACTCTCATGGCCATGAGTTTTCTTGCTATCCAGTCATGTTTTGCCTCCTGGGCCTCCAGCTCCTCTGGAATTTCCAGAGTCCTGTGTCAAACTCTCACTTGGTGCCAGCAGTTCCTGTCCCTCCGTCTGTCTTCCCTGGAGAAGCCTGGGCCAAGTGTGATATGGGAAGCTTTTCCACACTGTAAGTCAACTACATACTTTGTCTACTACATGATCTACACCATATTAATCTAGATATTAGCCTTAGGGGACTAGAAAAAAACTGTCATAGTGCGCAAGGAACATATGCTAGCAAGAAACCCATGCTCTGAGAGTACATCTTTCTTCATCTTTTAGTTTATGGCTTTGGACTTGACCCTGTCATCTCCCATGAGGGCAGAATTCTATCAACACAATTCACTGATCTTTCCCTCAGTTTTACATTCTAATAATGGATGACATTTATCTTGAGTCTTTTAGCATCTCTTAAATCAGAATTTCTTCCTCAGAGTTTGTATTAGAAAGCTATCCATTATACTAAAGCAAACCAGATCTTGTAATGTTTTTCTGACACATTCCAAGCACAAAAGCCTGTGTGAAGGTGTTTACAAATGTGGAATGTGGGATCTGGTGAGATCTGCTAACTACTGGATGGAGAACCCCTCCTTTCTGAACTGGACTTGGACCATGACAGTGGCTACCAATTTTAGATTTTTTCCTCTTTCTTTTAGTTAGTTTGGAAAATAATTTCTTTTCTTGTTTATCCAATCAAAACCCTATTCCTTTTTAAACTCATCTGGTGTTTTGTTTTTTTTCTCCATTTCACTGATATTGGTTCTGATTTTAATTATTTTCTGTCTTCTACTGAGCTGGTTGTTTTTTTTTTTTTCTTTTTCTTTTGTACAGTCTTAACATATGCTTATTGAATGGAAGGAACTTAGGAAATTTTAGGTAAAAAAATATTAGAATTTTATATAATACTACTCAAGATGTTTTAAAGATGTAAATGACCTTCAAACCCCTACAGAATAAGGTATAGTTGTGGGGGATTCTGCCTTGTCTCACATAGATGAGAAAAGTATTAACTGCTGGAGGATGATGTTTGCTGTAAACCAATTACCCAAAAACTTATCTATTCAGTAAGCACACAAGAGCCAGAACTCTTTTTAAATGAGAGGGGTTGTGATGGGTCTGGACATACCAGATCTGGCCTCTAGAAACATGGCGTGACCCAACATTGTTGAATTTATAGACACACAGTTAAAGGGGGCCAAGACTGGGAGAAGCTTCTTCTGTGAGGAAAAGGATGGACTGGAGTTAGGGGAGCCTTTTTCTCAGGGAAACTATCATAGAACTAGACAGGGAAACACTCACAGAGTGCCACATACACCCCAGGAATCTGGAACAGACCTCCATGTCTGCCAGTTACTGGTAGTCAGACCTCTGTGTTCTGTGACTCAACCTGAACTGATTCTGCTAGATAAGGATGGCTTTGCACCAATAGTGCTTTGAAAAATCTGCACTGTTATATATATCCAGATTGTTTTTACACTCTAGAAATTGCTGTTCTGAAATATTTTTATGCAGATACATATCATCATTGCTGTTCCTTTTTTCAAGAAGGGTGTGCAACATCTGAATTTTTCTGCCTATGAAGTAAGATGGTTTTACATCATGTCAAGGGAATAATCTTCATGTTTCTAAAAGGATTTGGCATTGTGTGGAATTATTTTTTCTTATGAACAACATGTGTCTTTTTAGAAAAACTATGAAATTTGTACAACTCATTGTCTCCCATTTGACTTTTGCAAGTATCATAACACTTCTTACTAGAGGAATGTTAGGTTTAATATCCCCATTTGGTATCAGGAATATCATAGGTGATGCAGGCTGTAAGGTTAGGATTTACATCAATAGGGTGGCCCGGGGCCTGTCCATGAGAACCACCAGTGTCCTCACAGTGGTCCAGGCCATCAACATAAGTCCCAGAGCCTCCAGGTGGAGGAGGCTGCAGACCAGGTCTGCATTCCACATCCTTCCCTTGTTGCTCTTCTTTTCTATACTCAATTCCTCAATAAGCATAAACTTACCATTTTTTAGAAAATTATTATCAGCGTAAGCTTCAATAATTATTAGAAGTGACAAAAATTGTCATTTCTAATTACAATACTGGATAATTAAGTGGATTTTTATTGTTCTCATTGTCCTTTGAGATGCTGTGTTCCAGGGTGTCATGGGCTGGGCCAATGGCTACATGGTGTTCCTCCTCCACAAGCACCATCAGCATGTCCTCTACCTGCAGACCTCCAAGCTGCTCTACAAATCTCCCCCTGAGATGAAGGCTGCTCAGTGTTCTCCTTCTGATGCTCTTTTCTTATTTTTATTTTTCTATTATTATTTGTATTTAGCTTTTAATTTTTTACAGACTGCAGTTTGATTCATTGTACACAAATGCTGTTTTCTATTCTTCTACTGGACTGATATTTTTATGTCCTTTTATGTCACTTTCTCTTTAGAGAAGCATTTCATACATAGAATTGTTCTAGAATTTCTGGACCTTGGCTATCCAATACTCAGCCCATTTGTACTGATTCACAAGGATGGACATCTGGCTGAATGTTGGCATGCAGAGAAACATATTGAATGAGAACATTTCTATATCATTGATCTTTTCAGTACTTAAGTTTGAAAACCTTCTTAGTTTTTTGTTGCTGTATGTGATGAAAAAATCAAGTAGTTGTAGAGAAATCACCTAGAGGCACATTTCCATACCACATGCTAGTTACAGTGCTATGATGTATGTCATAGGAAGCTGCATACAGGTACTTTATCTATATCCCTCTTAAGTCCCTCTATTTAATTGGTGGTATTTCTGTCTTGTAAGCCTCAAAATCTGTTATATGTTAATAGCTAAGGTATATTTATTTGTGATAGTATTTCAAATAGAATGTAATTATATACCTAAATGTATATCATCTACACTATGAAATCTGCTAGAAGGAGGAGATGTAATATTTAATTGTCTTATTTTATAGAAAGATGAATGCAGATGTAATAAAAATAATTTACTTTTATGTTTGTCTTGCCTGTATTTAGCTCACTTTTTGAATGCATTTTTCTCCAATAAATGAGAAGTTGGTGTTGGTCACAATTCATGACTGGAGTCAAGGCCATACTTGTTAGAGTCTTTACCCTGCTTGGCATTGTCCCCATATCTTCAGAACTCCACCTCATATTCTGATTTGTAATGAAGTGAATCAAATTTTCCTTTTTCTTAAATGGGATGAAAACTGTAGATTCACAGAATGAACCAATATGGCAATAAGGCATTTGATTAAACCAATTTAACATATTATTGATGCTGTTGATGTATTGATCATATTCCCTCCATGATGCCAGTTGAGGCACAATCCCTTCCCTCCTAAGCTACATTGTCCTCTATGTCTTTCTCATGAGCCTGTTTATGTTTGGATGTTTAAATTCTCTAGTAAGAAGTATTGAAGGCTGTTTCTATGTGGTTTGTTTACATCATGCTAACTCTAATTTAATTTTATTAATGTTATTATGTCATAGACCAAAATTAGGAGTTTATCTGCTTCATATAACGATGGGGTTCTTGGAAATATAGGGTGCATTACTGTTTTAATTCCACATCCTCCCATGAAACTCTCTCCTAAATTCTAACATAGAAAACAAGACAAAGTGATTCATCCCTGAACAGGTGGCATGGAGTGCCAATCCCAGAAGTGACTCTAGGTATAAATGACATATAAAATCGGAATCATGAGGATAAGTTGGATGAGCATTAACAGCACACAAGTGTCTAGACAAATGAGAAGGTGACTCATGACTGCTGGAAACAATTTGCTAAGGTTTCCATGGATTTTATTTTTCCTTCATAAGTATCATCTTCTTCACTCTAAAATGTGGGAATTGAGATGAGAGAATAAAAGTCCATCTGAAATCATGATTAGAAGATGGTTGGGATGACACACATGAATAACAATGTTGCACACATGTGGAGTGGAAGAGAGGAGGAGAATG
Organism: Sciurus carolinensis; assembly: GCF_902686445.1. Classification (NCBI taxonomy): domain Eukaryota; kingdom Metazoa; phylum Chordata; class Mammalia; order Rodentia; family Sciuridae; genus Sciurus; species Sciurus carolinensis. The sequence goes on from NC_062219.1 coordinate 129,517,900, forward strand.
GGAAACACTGGTCATTGGAACACACTGCCATGACTGGTGGTTCCTTTGACTACTCAAATACCTGTAGGCTTTTTAAAACTTTAAAACATAAAGAGTGAGAAGAATGCATCAGTTGTGCCTTAGAAAGCACACATGATGTTTATAGTAGAGATGGCAGAATAGTTCTGTAATTTTTGTGAGTTAACCTCCACACAGAGAAACTGAAAGATCATATTATATGGATTTCACCCAGCAGTGTTTACACACAGAACTGTAATTACTAAAAATTAAAACAAGAAATATTTGATAATGACCAGAAAACATCAAGTAAAAGTCATCAGTGATTTCTAATTCATAGTGGATTTTATACAAGAGATCTTGGATCTCAGACAGATTAATTGATCATGAATCTAGTGAATCCCTCCTCTTACAGGTGGATGCAGAATTATTTTGGGTGTCCATCAATTATTGTTAGTTCATGCCCAGCATCAGTTAATGACTGAAATGTCTGCTATTTCCCCTGTTCCCATGACCAGTCATTCTATTAACTGAATGTAGGTCTACCTGTGGAAGAGCAGGAGAAAGTGGTCAGTGTGCTCTAGTAGGGCAGCAAGTTTCCTCCTGAGGAGCGCCATTCCCACCACAAAGTGAACTCTGTGACTGCAACCTGACTCCAGGATTGGATTAATGGAGGAGCCTTGAAACCTGTTCCAAAGACTCAGGTCAGATTTCTTCTTAAAAGTGTCAGTGCTCCAGCTTTCTACAGATCCAACAAGAGCTGGGGGAAACTCCCATATATTTCATTCCTCAAGACACGATGATCAATTGATCAATGCCAAAGAACTCTCAGGGTCTCACAAATCTGCTTATTTTTCATTATGGTAAACATGACCACTGTCCTTTATTGAGTCAGTGCCACCATACAGCACATGTGGCCTTGAGATCTTCTGGTACCCTTTGTGTTAAAATATTCTAGTTCTTTGCTGGAATTTCCCAATTTGATGTTGAGTTAATGGCAAAGCCCAACAGAGTTCATCTTGAGTGCTGAGCTATCCTCATAATTTTTTTCAGCAAATGGTGTTGGTAAAACTAGATGTCCTCATGAAAATATGATATTGGGCACTAGTCAGAAACCACACACAAAACTGTATTGAAAGTTGAGCAATTATTCAGAAGTAAAACTGAAATTTTAGAACTCCTCAAATGCAATATAGGAAAAGGAGCCTTGACTTTGGTCTCCTCAGTGAGATTTTCGATATGAAATCCAAAGCAAAAGAAAAAATAGAAAATTACCCAGTTGTTCTATGTCAAACTAAATGTATTCTACACACAATGAAAATGCTCAACACATTTGAAAGCCAGCTATATTAATGAGATGACATTTGAAATACCTGTGACTAGTATTATATCACTGTTGAAATTCTGAGAGGTACTCACATAGGTGAATAGTCAAAAATCCCAAGACACAGCAGGTTTTAAATGGGTAAGAGATTTGAAAAATAATTTCCCAAAGAGTGCAAATGTCCACAAAATATGTGAGCAGGTCCTCACCATGCCTAACAGTGAGAATACTGCAAATCAAATCTAGAAGACACAACTTCACACCTGGTAGACTGGTTCCATTATTTTTTGATGCACACAGTGGGGGTCCCAGAAATTGAACTCAGGGGTACCCAACAACTGAGTTACATCCCCAGTTCTATAATTTTGCACTTTATTGAGAGACAGACTCTCAATGTGTTGTTAAATCTCTTGCTGTTGTTGAGTCTGACTTTGAGCTCATGAAACTCCTGCTTCAGCCTTCCAATCTACTGGGATTACAGACTTGGACCACTATGTCTGGCTAGATTAGTCCTTAACTAGGAAAGAAGAAATAAGTAGTGTTAGCGAGGACTTGAAGAAAAAAAATTTGGATGTGAAAAATTGAGTCTAGATATGTATGTGACTGTCGTTGAGATCAATGTTCCTTTTCCTTTATGAGAATTAAAAGCATAGTGCAATCCATATCAACAACAACAAAAAATAAAGTATGAGGCATTATGTTACTTCAGCACTCAAAATTTACTATACAGATTTGGAATCAAAGCAGCATTGTATTGGCATAAAAAGAGAGAGTTGCAATAATGGAAAAGTATAGGAGACTAGAAGTAGCTCATACATGTACAGCTAACTGATTTTCACCAAAGTCCTCTGAAGCTCCATTAGAAAAAGAACAGACTTCTCAATGAATTGGTTCTGGGAAAATTGAATATTCACATGGTAAAGAATGTAACCAGTCTCTTGTGTCTTGTCAACTATAAATTGTATTAAGAATGGATTAAAGATTTAAATTACAGACCTGAGTTAAACAAAGAAGTAGAAGAAAACAAAAGGAAAACATTAAGACATCATAATATGCAAGGATTTATAGACAAGTTACAAGAATGACAGGAAACACAAGTAAAGGGGACAAAGGGGATTCTATTGCACTACAAGTGCTGTGCACAGGAAAAGAACACAATGAACAGCAGTGAAGAAACAAACTACCTAGTAATTGAACATATTCAGAAATTTTGTATCTCATAGAGGGTTTACTTTTGGTATATATAAAAGAAAATTAGATTTTGAGACAACAGCCAGGCCCTGTAGGACCCCTGGCCGGACTGACTGAGCCCTGTCTCCAGGATCCCTCACACCAACTGATCACTCCATCCCTCTGGGGCACTCACATCTACTGACTGCTCCTTGCTTCCAAGACCCCCCAGACTGACTGACTGCGCCCTATCACCAGGACCCCAGATGAACTGATTGTACCCCGCCTCCAGGATCTTGCAACCACACCAAACACACCCAACCTCCAGGACCCCTGCCTGACCAATTGCAACCTGTCTCCAGGAACTCCAGTTGACCAGGTCCACACCCTAAGCTGCAGCTCCCCAATACCAAGACATTTGGAAGTCAGAGCAGCCATCATGGATAATCCTGGAAGCCAGAACTCTGATTATTAAGTGGGGCAAATTCCATCCTAGGTGCCTGCTGGAGACCTAAAGCTCATCATCAGGTACCTCTCATGCATCAGGCTATTGAAGACTGGTAGGTTTCATTACTATATGACTATTATAGTGTAGATTTTCTTGCTTCTCCTATTGAAAAATTTTAAGTTTTTATATCTTTACTTTTCTTGCTCTCTTTTCTTTTTACTTATCTGTTCCCTCAGAGTTTCTTTCTCCCTTTTTGCATGCTAATATCCAATTTCTTTTGATACACTCTCACCCTTTTTATTATCTAGAACTTCTGTATATTCTTTTCTTATCCCATTAACGGCTTTATTGTTCTCATAGGGGCTATTTGGTCTAGAATTGCATAGTGTCTGAATTGGACACTGCTAATATTGTTCTCCCCTTAACAAAAAGGTTTTGGAAACCTAGAGGGCAACTATAAGCCTATACGGGAAAATCAGCAATACCCCAGATCTGCACTGCTAGAGGGGAAGATACATGAACAACATGAAAAAACAAGGGAAGAAAATGATCCAAAAAAATCTAGATTCTATATTAATAGAATCCAATAACACTATGTTAGAAGAAATGTCAAAAAAGGACTTCAGATTACACATGATTAAGATGATTCATGAAGCAAAGGAAGAGTTAAGAGAGCAAATGCAGGCAATGATTGATAATACCAATAAACAGTTGAAAGAGCAACTGCAGGAAGCAAAAGATCATTTCAAAAAAGAGATATTCTCGAGAAAAAAAAATCCAAATGGAAATCCTTGAAATGAAGGAAACAATAAACCAACTAAAAAACTCAATGGAAAGCATCACCAAAAGACTAGACCACTAGGAAGACAGAACTCAGACAACAAAGACAAAATATTTAATCTTGAAAATCATGATGCGCAAACAGAGAAGATGGTATGAAATCATGAACAGAATCTCGAAGAACTATGGGACATCATGAAAAGACCAAATTTAAAAATTACTGGGATTGAGGAAGGCACAGAGATACAAACCAAAGGAATGAACAACCTATTCAATGAAATAATATCAGAAAATTTCCCAAACCTGAAGAATGAAATGGAAAATCAAATACAAGGGGCTTACAGAACACCAAATACACAAAATCAAAACAAATCCACACCAAGGCACATTATAAAGAAAATGCCTAACATTCAAAATAAAGATACGATTTTGAAGGTCATGAGAGAAAAGCATCAGATTACATATAGGGGGAAACCAATACGGATAGCAGCCGTCTTCTCAAACCAGACTCTAAAAGCTGCAAGGGCCTGAAACAACAAATTGAATTCTCTGAAAGAACATGGTTGCCAACCAAGAATCCTATACCCAGCAAAACTTACCTTCAGATGTGAAGATGAAATAAAATCCTTCCATGATAAACAAAAGTTAAAAGAATTTAGAAATAGAAAGTCTGTGCTACAGAATGTTCTCAACAAATATTCCATGAGGAGGAAATGAAAAACAACAATGGAGGTCAGCAAAGGAAGGAACTACCTTAGAGAAAAACCACTCAAAGAAGAAACCAAGCCAAATCAAAAACCAAAATTAAGCCAAATGACTGGGAATACAAATCATATCTCAATAATAACCCTGAACATTAATGTCCTATACTCATCAATCAAAAGACATAGACTGGCAGAATGGAATAAAAAGAAAGACCCAACAATATGCTGCCTGCAAGAGACTCATCTCATAGAAAAAGATATCCATAGACTAAAGATGAAAGGATGGGAAAAAACCTACCACACACATGGATTCAGTAAAAAGGCTGGTGTTTCCATACTCGTATCAGATAGAGTGGACTTCAAGCCATAGTTAGTCAGAAGGGATGAAGAAGGACATTTCATACTGCTTAAGGGAACCATAAATCAGTTAGATATAACGTTAGTAAATATTTATGCCCCAAACAATGGTGCATCCCTGTACATCAAACAAATCCTTCTCAAATTCAGGAATCACATAGACCACAACACAATAATTCTGGGTGACTTTAATGCATGGCAGTTACCACTAGATAGATCTTCCAAACAAAATCCAACCAAAGAAACCATAGAACTCAATAACAAAATCAATAACCTAGACTTAATACACATATATAGAATATTCCATCCATCAACGAGTGGATTCACTTCCTTCTCAGCAGCACATGGATCCTTCTCAAAAATGGATCATAAGTTATGCCACAAAGCAGTCCTTAGGAAATGCAAAAAAAATAGAGATACTGCCTTGTGTTCAATCAGATCATAATGAACTGAGAGTAGAAATCAATGACAAAATAAAAATCAGAAATTACCCCCACACCTGGAGACTAAATAATATGCTATTGAATGAAACATGGATAACAGAAAACATTAGGGAGGAGATAAATAATTCTTAGAGGTCAGTGAGAACAACGATAGAACATATCAAAATCTCTGGGACACTATGAAAGTGGTACTAAGAGGAAAATTCATTGCATGGAGCATATTCCAGAAAAGAATGAAAAGTCAACAACTAAATGCCTTAACATTACAGCTCAAAGCCCTATAAAAGGAACAGAATAACAACAAAGTAGTAGAAGACAGGAAATAAATAAACTCAGAGCTGAAATAAATGAAATTGAAACAAATGAAACAATTCAAAATATTGACAATTGAAAAAGTTGGTTCTTTGAAAAGTACACAAAATAGAGAAATCCTTAGCCACACTAACAAAAAAAGGAGAAAGAAAACTCAAATTACTAAAATTCATGATGAAAAGGAAATATCACAACAGACACCACTGAGATACATAACATAATGAGAAGCTACTTTGAAAATCTGTTTCCAACAAAATAGAAACTATGAAAGACATTGACAATTTCTAGAGACATATGCTCCTCCCAAACTGAACAGGAGGACATACACAATTCAAACAGATCAATATCAAGCAATGAAATAGAAAAAGCCATTAAAAATCTACCATCCAAGAAATGCCCAGGACCAGGTGGATTCTCAGTTGAGTTCTACAAGACCTCCAAAGAAGATCCCAGTACTACTCAAAGTATTCCAGGAAATATAGAAGGAGGGTATCCTAACCAAACTCATTCTACAAAACTAATATAACCCTCATACACAAACCAAGAAAAGGCACAACAAGGAAAGACAATTTTAGACCAATATCCTTGATGAATATAGATGCAAAGATCCATAACAAAATATTGGCAAACCGTATCCAAAAACATATTAAGAAAATTGTGCACCACGATCATGTGGGGTTCATCCCAGGGATGCAAGGAAGGTTTAACATCTGTAAATCAATAAACATTATCAATCATGTCAATAGACTTAAGGATAAGAATCATATGGTTATTTCAATTGATGCAGAAAAAGCGTTTGACAAAATACAACGCCCACTGATGCTCAAAATAGTAGAAAAAATAGGGATAGTAGGAACATACCTGCACATTCTAAATGCTATTTATGCTAAGCCCATGGCCAACATCATTCTTAAAGGAAAAAACTGAAAACATTCCCTTTAAAAATGGGATCAAGAGAGGGATGTCCTCTTTCACCACATCTATTCAACATTGTCCTCGAAACTCTAGCCAGAGCAATTAGGCAGACTAAAGAAATTAAAGGAATATGAATAGGAAAAGAGGATCTTAAGCTGTCACTATTTACTGATGACATGATTCTATTAGATGATCCAAAAACTCCTCCAGAAAACATCTAGACCTCATCAATGAATTCAGCAAAATAGCAGGCTATAAAATCTAAATCATTTTTACATGCAAGCTATGAAACATCTGAAAGGGAAATGAGGAAAACAGCTCCATTTGCAATAGCCTCAAAAAAAAGTAAAATACTTGGGCATCAATCTAACCAAAGGGGTAAAAGATCTCTACAATGAAAACTACAAAACATTGCAGAAAGAAATTGAGGAAGACCTTAGAAGATGGAAAGATCTCCCATGTTATTGAATAGGCAGAATTAATATTGTCAAAATGGCCATACTACTAAAAGTTCTATACAGATTCAATGCAATTCCAATTAAAACCCCAATGACTTCCCTCACAGAAATAGAGCAAGCAATCATAAAATTCAGCTCAAAGAATAAGAAACCCAGAATAGCTAAAGCAATCCTTAGCAGGAAGAATGAAGCAAGGGGTATCACAATACCAGAACTTCATCTATACTACAAAGCAAGAATTAAAAAAACGGCAATGTATTGGTACCAAAATAGAGAGATAGATCAATGGTACAGAATATAGCACATGGACACAAACCCAACTAAATACAATTTTCTCATACTAGACAAAGGTGCCAACAATATGCAATGGAGAAAAGATAGTGTCTTCAACAAATGGTGCTGGGAAAACTGGAAATCCATAGGCAGCAGAATGAAAGTAAACCCCTCTCTCGCATCCCACACAAAGCCCAATTCAAAATGGACTATGGACCTTGGAATCAGACCTGAGACCCTGCATCTTATAGAAGAAAAAGTAGGTCCAAATCTTCAATATGCTGGCTTAGGATCAGACTTCCTTCACAGGACTCCCATAGCACAAGAAATAAGAACAAGAATCAATAAATAAGATAGATTCAAACTAAAAAGCTTTCTCTCAGCAAAATATCATCAATGTGAAAAGGGAACCTCCAGAGTGAGAGAAACATTTTGCCACTCATACTTCAGATAGAGCACTAATTTCCAGAATATATAAAGAACTCAAAAACTCTAAAACAAGAATACAAATAACCCAGTCGACAAATGGGCTAAGGAAATGAACAGATGCTTCACAGAAGAACTACAAGCAATCAACAGATATATGAAAAATTGTTCAATGTCTCTACTAATAAGAGAAATGCAAATCAAAACTATCCTAAGATTCCATCTCATCCCAATTAGAATGGTGATTATCAAGAACACATGCAACAATAGGTGTTGGCAAGGAAGTGGGGTAAAAGGTACACTCATACATTGCTGGTGGGGCTGCAAATTAGTGCAGCCACTCTGGAAAGCAGTGTGGAGATTCCTTAGAAAACTTGGAATGGAACCACCATTTGACCCAGCTATCCCACTCCTCGGCCTATACCCAAAGGACTGAAAATCAGCATACTACAAAGATACAGCCACATCGATGTTCATAGCTGCTCAATTCACAATAGCCAGATTGTGGAACCACCTAGATGTCCTTCAATTGATGAATGGATAAAGAAACTGTGGTATATATATACCATGGAATATTACTCAGCTATAAAAAATAAGAAAATTATGGCATTTGCAGGCAAATGGATGAAATTGGAGTATCTCATGCTAAGTGAGATAAGCCATCTCAAAAAACCAAAGGACAAATGATCTCGCTGATAAGCACATGATGACACTTAATGGGGGTTGTGAGCAGGGCAAAAATGGAGGATGGAGGTACTGTATAGATGGAAAAGAGGAATGGGAGGGATGGGGGAAGGAAAAAAATAACAGAATGAATCTGACACCATTACCCTATGTAAATGTATGATTACAGAAATGGTATGCTGTTACTCCATGTACAAACAGAAACAACATGTATCCCATTTTTTTACAATAAAAATAAATTAAAAAATAAAATTAAACCCTGAATTACAGAAATTGTTGGTGTACATTAGTGGGAGACTATTTGTCAGTACAGGCAGTGTCTTCTGTTGAAGCCCCAAAATGCAAACAAACATGCAAAACAAAAACCAATAACAACACAGTAAAAAATTCCAGTAGAAGAACAAAAGGCCCTGTTTTAAAAAGGTCAATCAGCCTAGGGACACATTTGTCAGAAGACAATTGAAAGAGTCAACCTCTGTTAATATCATGGTAATGCAAACCAAGCCTCAATGCCACTAGAATGGCCACTGTCCAAAAGAGCAATGAAGTTTTGGTAGGTATGTGGCAGAAAGGAACCCTCACACACTGTAGTTGTGAAGGCAAATAAATACAGACTTCATGAAAACTGTGGGGGAATCCAGAAAATATTAAAATACAACTACCACATCATCCAGGGATCCCTACTTGGGTTTAAATTTGAAGAATGTGAAATCAGTGTGTCAAGGTGACACCTGCAATCCTATGATCACTGAAGCTAAAACAGCACTAAGAGACTAGCAAAGGAAGATCTCGCTCACAGGTGGATAGAACACTGGTCCCAGAGAAGTGGAGAGGAGATGGTAAACACGAGAGGCCTGAGGGAGGGAGGGATAGGGATAGTGAGTAAATGGTACCATTACAGTGTACAGGAGTAAGGAGTTCTGGTGGGCCAGGTTTCTGCAGCATCAGTTGATAATGGAAATAGTGTATATTTCACAAAGTTGGAGGAAAAGAGTTTCCTTTGGCATAAAAATTATATATTTGTGGTTGTGTGTGTGTGTGTGTGTGTGTGTGTGTGTGTGTTTGGTTTGAATATTATTAAAAGCCTATGTGTACAGAAACATCTAATGATACTGCATAAATACATGTAAACTAGTATCAATTAAATAAAAAATGACCTCTGAGATAGAAAGTTGTTAAAAGTAAACAATGTAACTCATATCACTAGTTATATCACCTATTATTTTATGAGATTCTGGCATATAATTTTTTATTTGAAATAGATTAAAGGTCTATAGCCAGTCCTCACTGAACACACCCAATGTCACCTGAAATGGATTAAAGTTGAGGTGACCAAGGTCACCTTGATCTTGTCCACTGGGTCACATGCAGGTCCACAGATAGAACTCACCAGTGGTTGTCGCATAAATAAATCAAAAGAGGAAGGACAGAAAATCAGCACCTTAATGTGAGAAACCATCCTAAGATCTCAACGTGTTCAGTAGCTGCCATGTAAATAAATTCAACATGAAGACCGTCCAGAACACTGTGCCCTGCTTGATCAGCATCTAAAAGTGTGAAAAGAGAAGGTTTATTACAACCCATATTTACTTTGTGACACTTTTGTTTGTTGGACACCATGAATGTTCTCACCACCAGGTGCTCTGGATGTCTGACATGGGGCTGCAGGACTTGGTGTTTCTCCTCCTGGGTTTTGGTCTTGCTTTGGGGTGGCCATTCTTCAATGCCTCATTTCTTTCATTTGTAATGGGAATGTTCACTTGGTGCCATTGTGTATAGGATTCATGTCACTTGATTTGATTTTTACAGTGGCTCACAGGCAAAAGTTTACATTCACTGCCACAGGAGATGTTGGATTCTGAGCAATGCTGTCATGATAAGACATGGGACCCTTGGAGATGGACTGAATGTTGTATTTTGAGATTGGCATGAGATTGGGGGTCAGGGCTGGAAAGCTCTGGTGTTTGATCAGAGCTCATGTCAGGCAATGCAGGAGTGTTCAGAGGTGTGGCTATGAAGACATGATTGGATCAGGATTGGATCATGAGGCTCTGACCTCCTCAGTGCATTAGTCCACTTGATAGATGACAAATCTGAATGTTCTACTGGCTGGTAAGTATAGGCAAATGTTGTGTTGCATCTTGAAGTAGGGTCCTGTGGTAGTGAACATGGTACTCTATCTGACCCTGGTTCCTTCTAGCCTTCTTTTTATCCTTCCTGCTGTCATGAGCTGAGCAGCTTTTCTCTGCTTCCCTGGTGCTTCTGCCTAGGAGACAGCAGTCCATTGGGCACAACTCTGAAACCATAGGTCAAAATGAAAATTTCTCCCCTTGGTGCACATGCCATGTAGCATCTAGGGAGCCTGAAGCAGGAGGACTATCACCTCATGGAAGCCTGGGAATTCAATGAGACCCAGACTCAAGGAAAAGAAAAACAGGATTGGAGATCTGGCTCAGTAGCAGAGCCTCCCTGACTTCAATTGTCAGTAATGCAATAAAAAAAATAAAAAAGCAACACAAATTAAAAATCAATTTTTCCTATTGTAAACTTTTCTTGTCAGTTAGTTTGTTCACAGTGAGAAAGCTGCCTTTGGAGTTCTGTATTTACAGTGGAAATGGTATTAAACATTTGTGGTTAGTTTTCTTCACAACAAATAAGGAAGAATCCATCAGTAGTCTCTGAAGGGGAAAGAGTAGACAAAACCTAACCAAACTAATGTGTATGGAGAAGTAGCCAGTTATGTCAAATCTCAGATTTGATTTCTTAAGTAAATAGATACCATTTTTCCACCTGAAACACTGCAACTGCTTCAGAAACTCAGCAAAACATTGAACCCATTGGTCCAGGCATCAACTTCCTTAATAATCTTCCTAAAACTCATAAAAAGAAAAAGAAGACAAGTATGGCATGGTTGTGCATGCTTGAAATTCCAGGGGCTGGGGAGGCTGAGGCAGGAGGATCTCAAGTTCAAAATCACCATCAGATGAATTTAATGATTGCTTGCTCTACTTCTGTAAGGTACATCATTAGGATTTTAATTGGAATTGCATTAAATTCACATAGCACTTTTGGTAGTATGGCCATTTTGACAATATTAATTCTGCCTATCCAAGAACATGGGCGATCTTTCCATCTTCTAAGGTTTTCTTTAATTTCTTTCTTTAGTGTTTTGCAATTATCATTGTTGAGGTCTTTCACCTCTTTTCTTAGATTGTTTCCCAAGTAATTTTTTTTCAAGGCTATTATAAATGTGATAGTATTTCTAACTATTCTTTATGAGGATTCATCACTTATGTATAAAAATGCAATAGATCTATGAGCACTGATCTTATATCCTGTTGCTTTACTGAATTCACTTATGAGTTCTAAAAGTTTTCTGGTGGAATTTCCCATTTTCTCTAAATATATAATCATGTCATCAGCAAATAAGGATAGCTTGAGTTCTTCTTTTCCTATTCGTTTCCCTTTAATTTCTTAATTCTGTCTAATTGCTCTGGCTAGAGTATCAAGGACAATGTTGAATAGAAGGGTAGAGACACCTCAACTTATAGAAAAGAAAGTAGGTTCAAATCTTCAACATGTCAGCTTAGAATCAGAATTCCTTAACGTGACTCCCATAGCACAAGAAATAAAAGCAAGAATCAATAACTGGGATAGATTGAAACTAAAAAGCTGTCTCTCAGCAAAGGATATTATCAGCAATGTAAAGAGAGAGCCTACAGTGAGAGAAACTTTTTACCACTTATACTTCAAATAGAGCACTAATTTCCAGAATATATAATGAACTCAAAAAGTCTACACCAAGAATACAAATAACCCAATCAACAAATGGGCTAGAGAAATGAAGAGACACTTCACAGAAGAAGATCTACAAGCAATCAACAGATATATGAAAATATGGTCAACATGTCTAGTAATAAGAGAAATGCAAATCAAAACTACCGTAAGGTTCCATCTCTCCCCAACTAGAATGCGATTATCAAGAATACAAGCAACTATACGTGTTGGTGAAAGTATGGGGAAAAAGGTACACTCATACATTGCTGGTGGGGATATAAATTAGTGCAGCCACTATGGAAAGCAGTGTGGAGATTCCTTAGAACACATGGAATGGAATCACCATTCGACCCAGCTATCCCACTATTTGGCCTATACCCAAAGGACTTAAAATCAGCATACTACAGTGATGCAGTCACATCAATGTTCATAGTTTCTCAATTGACAATAGTCAGATTGTGGAACCAACCTAGATGCATCTCAATTGATGAATGGTTAAAGAAACTGTGGTACATATATACAATGAAATATTACTCAGTTATAAAGAATAATAAAATTATGGCATTTGCAGGCAAATGGATGAAATTTAAGAATATCATGCTAAAAGAGATAAGCCAATCTCGAAAACCCAAAGACGAATGATCTTGCTGATAAGCAGATGATGATACACAGTGGGGCGTGGAAGTGGGGCAAGAATGGAGTAAGGAGGGACTGTATAGAGTGAAAAGTGGGGTGGGAGGGGTGGGGGGAAGGAAAAAATAACAGAATGAATCAAACACCATTACCCTATGTAAATGTGTGATTACACAAATGGCATGCCTCTTCTTCATGTACAAACAGTGAAACAAGTTGTACTCCATTTGTTTACAATAAAGGAAACAGTATTAGCAATTTAGTGAGACCCTAAGCAACTCAGTAAGACTCTGTCTCATTTTATAGAATAAAAAGACTGGGATGAGTCTTAGTGAGTGAGCTCTCCTGGGTACAATCACTGTTACCAAAAAGTGAAAAAATTAAAATAAATAAAAAAATTAAAAAAGAAAGGAAGAAACCCAAGAATGGATAAGTGTTGTGACATCAAATGAGAATCTTCTACAATCAAAGGAAACAATTAAGACTGTGGAAAGACAGCCTGTGGTTTGGGAAAAAATCCTTGCCATCTACACTTTCAGCACAGTATTTATGTCAATAATATGTACAACTGGACACCAAAAAAGAAAAAAATCCCAAAACCCAACAAAACAACTGCAATGTAAGACACAACAATCCCCCCCCCCAAATAAATTAACCCAGTCAGTAAATGGACATAGATCTGAACAAATATTTCTCAATTTCACAAATACCTAAAAAATATATGTGAAAATGATCAACATCCTTAACCATCAGGAAAATGAAAATCAAACTATGCTATAAGTTTTTCTCCCTTAAGAATACACATCAGGGATACAAAGCATAATTGCTGGTGAGGAGGTGGGGAAGTGCACTTATATATTATTGGTGGGACTGCAAATTAGTACAAGCATTCTGGAAAGTTGTGTGGAGATTCCTCAAAGAAAAGCAATGGAACCACCGCAACCCAGCTACTCCACTCCTTGGTATTCCTCAAAACAACTAAAATCACATTAATATAGAGATACAGCAAATCAGTGTTTTTACAGGCACAATTCATAACAGTCATATTATGGAACCAGTCTAAGTACCCACAAAAACATGAATGATTCAAGAAAATGTGGTGTATATACCCAAGTAAGCATTGTCCTGCCAGGAACCAAGTAGACCAAAACTGAATATTACTAGGTGACTTTAACACAATTTTCACATCATTAGACAGATCTTCCAAGCCAAAATTGAACAAAGAAACCATAGAGCAATATAACACAATCAATAATTTAGAAGTAACAGATATATATATATATATATATATATATATATAGAGAGAGAGAGAGAGAGAGAGAGAGAGAGAGAATTTTGCATCCATTAAAGAGTCGATATACTTTATTCTCAGCACTACAAGAATCCTTCTCTTTAATAGGCCTTATGTTATGCCACAAAGCTACTCTTAGCAAACACAAAAATATATAGATACTACATGCATTTTATCAATTCATGATGGAATGAAATTAGAAATCAACAACAAAATAAAAAACAGAAACTACTCCAACACCTGGAGATTAAATAATGCACTATTGAATAATGCATGGAAAACTAAAGACATCAGGGGGAAGATCAAAAAAAATTCTTAGGGGTAAACAAGAAGAATGATACAACATATCAAAATCTCTGGGATGCTATCAAAGCAGTACTGAGAGGAAAATTCATTGCCCGCAGCACATTCAATAAAAGAAGAAAAAGTCAGCAAATAAATTATGTAAATTTATGGTTCAAAGCCCTAGAAAAAGAAGAACAGATCAACACAAAAAGCAGTAAAAACAGGAAAGAATTTAAATCAGAGCTGAAATCAATGAAATTGAAACAAAAGAAACATTTCAAAAAATTGACAAAATGAAATGTTGGTTCTTTAAAAAAATAAACAAAATTCAGAAACACTTAGCCACACTAATGAAGAGGAGAGAAAACTCAAATTTCTAAAATTCATGATGAAAAAGGAAATATCATGAGAGACACTATTGAAATATAAAGCATAATTAGAAGATATTTCAAAAATCTATACTCCAACAAAATAGAAGATCTCAGACATAGACAAATTTCGAGAAAGATATGATCCACCCAAATTGAATCTGGAGGACATTCACAATTTAAATAGATCAATTTCAAGCAATTAAATAGAAGAAGTCATCAAAAGCCTACCAATCAAGAAAAGTCCAGGAGTAGAAGTATTATAGAAGACCTTCAAAGAAGAACTCATTCCAATACTCCTCAAATTCTTCTGTGATAAAGAAGAGGAGGTAACCTTTTCAAACTAATTCTAGGAAGCTAATATCACCCTGACACAAAAACCAGACAAATACACATTGAGGAAAGAAATTTTCAGACCAATATCCCTAATGAGCACAGATGCAAAAATTCATAACAAAATTTTATCAAATCACATACAAAAAACATATTAAAAAGGTAGTACACCATGATCAAGTAGGTTTCATCCCAGGGATGCAAGGTTAGTTCAACATCCAGAAATCAAAAAATGTTATTCACCACATCAAGAGGCTTAAAGTTAAGAATCACAAGATTATTTCATTAGATGCAGAAAGTGCATTTGATCAAATACAGCACCCCTTTATGCTAAAGAGACTAAAATCACCTTAATATAGAGATACAGGAAAATCAGTGTTTTTGGAAGTACAATTCATAGCAGTCAAATTATGGAACCAGCTTAGGTGCCCACCAGAACATGAAAGAATCAAGAAAATGTGGTGTATATGCCCAAACAAGCATTGTTCTGAACTAAAAAATGGAATGGTGTCAACTGATGGTGCAAGGATGGAACTGAAAACATTGAACTTGGTGACATAAGCCAGACTCAGAAAATCAAGGGCCAAATATTCTCTCTCATGTTTGGAAGAGACAGAGAGAGAGAGAGAGAGAGAGAGAGAGAGAGAGAGAGAGAGAGTGAGAGAGAGAGAAGGGGAAAAGAAAAATAAAAGGAATCTTACAAAAACAGGAAGGTAACCAATAGAATAGAGGAATAGGATTGAGAGAGGGAGGAAAAAATCAACCAGAATTATCTCATGTATATTGTGAAAATATAATGAACAATTTTTATCTATCTATCTATCTATCTATCTATATCTATATACATATAAATGTATGATTTTGATGAAAAAATAATAGAAGGAAGATCAAAAGAGTAGAGCTAGTCATGAGGAAGAGAGAAAGAATATGATTGGGAAATTATGTGTGAAAAGTCTGTTGGAATCATGTTATGGGCACTGTGATCATGGCATCATTTATTCTTCCCATATGTATTGTCACCCTACAATCAGTGAAAAAGATAGAAATTAAAATTATTCTATAAAGCACTGAAATAAAATGAAAGGATTCCCACAGTGTGTGTCTTCTGGCAACACATAGTGAGATTCCCTGTGCTGTTTTTACATAGCATAAAGTTAGGATAAATCCATTTCTTTATTCTTCCCTGATCCATTTCATCCTCCCTCCCCCTCAACCCCCTTCATCCAGCCACAAAATTTTCCTCTATTTTGATTGACAGATTGCCTTCCCTTGCCTTTCTCCCTCCCTCCTTCCCTCCCTCCCTCCCATCCTTCCTTCGTTCCTTCGTTCCTTCCTTCCTTCCTTCCTTCCTTCCTTCCTTCCTTCCTTCCTTCCTTCCTTCCTTCCTCTATCTCTATTTCTCTCTCTCTGTCTCTTTCTTTTCCTTCTTCCCTCCCTCCAACCTCTTATGGACTACCTTCCATACATTAGAGAAAATATTTAACCTTTGCCATTTTGGATCTGAGTTTTATTTCATTTAGTAAGATAGTCTCCAGGTTCATCCATTTAACAACAGAGGCATGATGCCATTCTTCACTATGACTGACCAATATTCCATTGATGTATACACCACATTTTCTTTAGCCATTCATCTGTTGAAGGGCATCTAGTTTGGTTGATCGCTTGGCTCTTGTGAATTGAATTCTGCTGTAAACACTGATGTGGCTGCATCTCTGTAGTGTGCTGATTTAAAATCCTTTGGAAATATACTGAGTAGAGGGGTAGGTGAGACATATTGTGGCTCCATTCCTAGTTTTCTGAGGAATCTTCATACAGTTCTCTGGAGTATTGGTACCAATTTGCGGTCCCACCAACAATGTAGGAGTGTACTGTCCCCAACATCCTGGCCAACACTTAATGTTATTTGTGTTCTTGATAACTGCCATTCTGACTGGAGTGAGATGAAACATCATTGAGGTTTAAATTTTATTTCCCCTAATTTCTAGAGAGGTTGAATATTTTTCCATGTAATTGATGAGCATTTGTATATCTTCTTTGGGAAGTGTATTTTTATTTCTTTTGCCTAGTTATTAATTGGGCTATGTGTTTTCTGGTAAGGTTTTTCAGTTCTTTGTATATTCTGGATGCTACAGTCCCATGTGAGGGACAGAAGTCCAAGATCTCCCATTTTTAAGCCCTCTCTTCACACTCTTATTTCCTTTGCTGGGCAAAGCTTTTTAATGTCCTTCCTGCCGTCCTGCTTATTGATTTTTGGTTTTATTTCTGAAGCTTCAGGAGGCTTGCTAAGGAGTCAGATCCTGAGGTGACATACTGTCGTGCTGGGCCTGCATTTTCCCATAGCAGTTGCAGTTTCTCATCTGTCCCAAGTCTGTGATCCAGGTTGGGCTGACTTTTGTGCAGGGTGAGAGACGGGGGCAGGCTTCCTTCTCCACACATGGCTTCCTGTTCTCCCAGCACCATTTGTTAGAAGGAAGTCTTACCCTTACCTGGTATCAGGTGACTTTGTGAGGGTGGCCTGTGTGCCTTGCACTCTGTTCCCTGGGTCTTCACTCTGCTTTGGACCGTATGCAATCATTGGAAAGCATTTAATAAAATACTCAACTACTACAACCAGTTTCAAGATAAAACAATGCACTGCTTCTGCTGGCAGGCAGGATCTGCACACACTGCAAGTCTCTGCAACTGAAAACCACCTTCAATTTTCTGTACATTTCCCTCCAGTATTCTCACCTTATGAATCTGAAGAATAAAACCCACACGTCAGAACCAGTGTGTGTAAAACCACTCTGTTAAAGAACAGCAACAGAAACAGAACCTAGCACTACGTTTATTCTGGATGTGGTAGTCTAGGGTTTAGATGGCACTTGGGTCACTGCTTTTGGTCCAAATCATGCTAATTAAGGTAGTTACACCAGTGGTCAGTTTTCAAGTTCTGACATCCATCCAGGTCTGCCCCATTTGCATTTTCTCCATCAGGAAGTGGGATGTTGAGGTCCTGGGATGGTTGCTGTGTGCCGGTTCCAGTTTACCATGTTGTGCAGAATGGGCTTCTGCATCAGGTGACCACACACATGCCCAGGCCTGGCCTCCCAAGGACAGCAGTCACCACCTTGGCTCTCTGAGCCTCAGGACTGGCACACCTGCACAGGGCTCCATGGGGTCACAGGCTGTCATTTGCTGCTGGGCTTCCAGACACCCAGGGCCACTGATCTGCTTTTGCTCCTTGGCAGATCCAGTAGGCTACTGCTCAGGGGAGCTGTGTCAGTATGATGATTAAAAACTCAAAGTATAAGTTTTTCCTTTGGTCTCTAAGATTCTTTGCTCTAAGCTTATATATATATGTATATATATTTTATACATATATATAAAATAATCCATAATAATGAAACTATTATACCATTATTTTTCAAAATGCTCACATCAGATATGAGTGTATAGTCCTATATTCTACCCAAATACCTGTGTTGATTTGTTCTAATATGAGAAGATAGGAGTTCCATCTACTTGAGTTCTGCAGACACAACACCATGATTCTATCATAAGGCCAAGATGCCTGTGGGTCAGGCTGTTCTGAGCCCTGGCCATCTGCATAACATGCCATCTTGTCCAGGCTGAGTCCAGGATGCTCTCTGTCACCTGGGGATCAAACTATTCCACTATTTGGAGGGATTCCATTCCATTCAATGAGAGCTGGACCACAGAGCTCTTCTAAGATGCTGCGCTATCCTCATGCAGTTTTCACCACTGTGTTGAAAGGCACATTCTGTGGACCCTCCTGATCTGGAGAAGACTTGAAAGAAGTCATCTGTACAATTCCAGTCTGCATAAGGTCTGCATAATTCCCTGTTGGGTACACTGAGGAAGCTCTGATATTTTAGCCTCATTTATTGCAGACTAACTTGATTTAATCAACCTAGCAAAACTTACATCGAGCCATATTTCCTTAAGCTAAAATCCTGAATTCATAATCTCTGTTGAGGCTTCCATAACAACCAGCTTGGCCTGGTTCAAATTTATAACCCTTTCACCTTGAGTGAACACCTTTCAATTCCACTCCCACAAATATGCCTCTAGCTGGTGTCACAGATATCCAGAAACTTTTTCTGAAATGTTTTCTGCAGTATTCACAGACTTGCTGTGAATCCCATCTTGTGAGATTTGGGATGGTGGCCTGGAGGAAGGCTGCCTTTCAGTTGTTCTGTGGCTCAGGAGTCACACAATGGGAGCAGGGCTGCTCAGGGTTCTGGGTGAAGGAGAATACCCTGAAATTCAACGGAGGACAGGCAGAGTCTGGTGGAGACTCAGAACATCCTGTGCATTCAATCAAGAACATTTTACTTTCTCAAGGAAATTTGAGATTAGTTCTCTGATGCATAATAGTAGAAAAAGATTTATGGGTTTCACCTCAAATTATAATAACAGACTGACAAAAATGTGCAAGAATTTTCAAGAGAAACTGATTTTAATAATAGTTGTTGCTAACATTTCCTCCAGGAACAGGCATAGAATGAATGAAGTTAACTGACTTTTTCTTATCCAAAAGTCATTTTTATTTTCTGGCCCTATCTAGTACTTATTATCTCTTCTCTCTTGGAGGGCACCAACCCAATAGGTGTGAGGTGGCATCTTATGGTTTTGATCTGTATCTGCCTGATGTTTAAAAATGTTAATGTTGAGCTCCTGTTTAACATTTGGTGAAATATTTCATGTCTTTTGGGAAAAATCTTTTCAAGTTCCTTGGCTATTTAAACTAGGTTATTTCTGTTTTTAAGTAAAGAACTGTATGTGTTTCTATATGTTTTGGATATTAAACATTTATTAGGTATGGGGTTGGCAGATATTCCTCTCATTACAAGGCTATCTTTTCATTGTGTGGTGTGATTTCTGTGTGCAGAATTTATTAGTTCAATGTGATACCACTAGGTAGCTTGTTCTATGGGTGCCATATTTGAAAACTTGCTGAGAAGACCAAACTTGAGGTGCTTTCTGTATATTGGGTGAGGAGTTGTGCTAGGGTCCAGCCCTAGCAGGGGCTGGGAATCCTACATGGATGGGAGGCATCGGCGTAGTGGAGAAACAGCAGACAGAGACACCAAGTGTTCTGAGGCTGAAACTGTATCTTCTTTTCTGTGAACCTTTTTATAGATATTTTTCTTTAGCAATGATTATATCATTTTATGGTTAGTTTAAAGTAAGAAATACCTTCACAAGTACAATCTGTGCTTCTTCTCAAAGTACACATTCCGTATGAAAGCCCAGACCAAAACAAACTTATTTCCAGCTAGATTAAAACAACCTTGTCTCCCAGCTAAAGTAAAACAACCTTTTCTACCAGATAAACTAAAACAACCTTGTCTCCCAGATAAACTGAGAGCAGCATGATCTGCCAGCCTTCAATCTTCAGAACAAACATGTCACTAGATTTTCTGAGAAACCACCCCCAACATGAACTCCAGTGTTTAACAGTGAAAATTTTTTACTATTATTAAAGAGTAAAGAAATCAACTTATAGTTAATATTTAGTGTATTCTAATTCATATAATGGGGGACTATGATCTTATTCTGATTTTCGAAGAATTAGACTAAACAGGAAAAACACAAATTATATTTTTGACTTACTTAAATATTTTTATTATGTAAAGTATCTCTAGAATTGCTATTAAAACTAGGAAAGCAACAAAGGCTAAACACCATCCAAGGTCAGAGGAATGCATCTTTATCATCTATATTTAGAAATTATTATACTAAAGCAATCACAGGCTCCTTTGAACTCAAGAATAGCTGCAATTGTTTATTGTTATATATGTTATCTATGTATGACTACTAAATTTTTATTGTGTACTATTTTGTGTCCCAATATAGTAAAACCTTCCCAATGTTTTTCCAATAAGTTTCTAATGATATATTGACATGTTTAATATATTTAATATTAAAAATCAACTACACATGGAGACATGCCATGCCTATGGCCCCCAAGAGGGTCCCAAGGTGATCAACAGAACTGTGTCAAGTGTTGAGTCCTCTACTCCAACAGAACCGTGTCTAGTGTCGGATCCTCTACTCCAACAGAACCATGTCAAGTATTGGAGTGGCAGGAAATAGATGTGGCAGAGTTGTAGGATTTTGTTCTTATGTATAAATCTTTGTTGCACTTGGAGTGGAAATTTTGTTTTTGGTGTAAGCAAAGGTTTAGTTTTATTCTTTGAATGTGCACATCCAGGTTCCCCAACATGATTCACTGATGACATTTATAAGCAATGGTCAGCATCCTGGGCAAGCTCTGTCATAGTTTTCCCATAAATTCAACACCAAAGCAGCACCTGATGTTGCTCAATGGGAATACTTAGACACAGGGGACCCTCTTATCTCAAGTTCATTTGTGCCATGTGGTGGCACTTACTCACCAAGGGCAAGGTTGCCAAGTTTCTCAATATGGATAGTAATTGACCACATGGTCTGGGAATTAATCATGTGAGAGTTCTCCCTTTGTCTTACTTGGTCAACAGAAGGAATTCAGCTCCAGAACTGGTGATAGAAGTCTGACTTCAATCACTAGAAAAAGTAGTCATATCTCCTCAGTTGCTCCCATCCTTGAGCCATTTTGGGGACCCAGAACTCTCTAAATAATGAGGGTCACAGATCCTCATGAGGATTCTCACTGCACTGATAAAAAGTGGTCTCCTCCTCCCACTCTTCACTGGAGAGACCTATAGTCACTCACCAGGATGACTGGTATAAGGAAACAGGGAGCCACCAGACATTCCAGACTAACAGACACTGGATATGATCTGATGATAACAGCTGAGGTGTAGAATGTTACTGTGACACCACTCAGAGGTCACTTTAACAGGGTCTTATGATCCAGGGAGGTTTTCTCAGGGCTGGAACTTTTTATGACCAATTTACTATAATACAGGAATGATTGTTGACTTGTAGGTAATAAATTCTTTCTGGTTGCTTGTAAAAATTTTACTCATTTTAATTTGTAGAAACTTGATTTTGATGGTCTGGGTATTAACATTGATGGCATGATTTAAGATAGGTTTTTTCATTGTTTGAAAATTTGGAAGTTTAACACACCAAATTTGGGGACTATTCAGGCATTTTTCTATTAACGATTTTATAAGCTTTAAAAGGAGAAATTGATACAAAATACAACTTATGAGCCTCACAATGGTTCACTGCTGCATTCTCAGCTACCTGGGAGGCTGACACAGGAGGATTGCAAATTCAAAGTCAGCCTCAACAACTTAGAGAGACTCTGCTTCAAAATAAAATTTCAGAAAGGGGGCAGGAGCTGAGGATGTGGCTCAGAGGTTAAGCACCCATGGGTTCAATCTCTGGTAACAAGGGAAAAAAAAGCAAGAAACCAAAGTACACCTATGGAAGAAGTCTAAACTCCAGTCAAACCATAAGTAATCTTTGCCAGCAGTCAGGAAACTTCCCATTGTTCTTCTAAATACTCTCTCTGTCTTTAAAACTAAGTCCTGTATTCCTCACAATTTAATATTATATGCCATTCCTAACTACACTTCCAGGATTTTCACTCCTTTCCTCTGAGTCCATAACCAGGGTCCTATTCAAAGATGACTCACTTTGTTAAATTCTCTAGGCTAGATGTGAGGAGGAGGCTGTCAGAGAGGAAATGTGGAGAGAGAGTACTTCCTGGTCTTCAGAAAGCCTGAGTTATATGAAGAGGATAAACTCTGAATGACTTTAAAACATAAATACATTAGTAAATTACTAAAAATATGTAATATGCCTGGTATAACTAATTAAGAAATAAGTTTTCACAATAGATTACTAGAGAAGTAACACACCCAAATACATGAAGGACCATCAGAGAGATAGAGGAGAGACTCCTTAGATATTGGGTGGAACATTTTGTACATCAATTCTAATATTGTTTGTATATGTGGAATAAGTAAAATTCCATCACAAGGTTCCAAACATGCTTGATTATCCATCTTATTACCACAACTATGCACTCTACAAGAATGTGTAATTTAGGTTGAAATTTAAGAAGAATTTCAAGAAAAACCAAGGTCTTCATTTAATTAAGTACCAAAATATTTTGAGTTTCTCAAAACAAAGACTGACAGCACCAGGCACAGTACAGGTAAATGATGCTTTGAAACAGGGTGCAAACTGTGTTCAACATAAATTTTTATTCAGTTCTTAATATGTCGTCATATATTTAACAAATCAGAAAATAAAGAAAGAAAAATGAATATTTCTCATATACCTCCATTAATCTAGTTTGTCTCCAAGGACATCAGTACTCTTTCAAGCCCTTTAGTACTCTTGCAGGGTTTCATAATGAACAGTATCCAGCTGAATATATGGTCATATCACATCCTAAGTATGACTCCACTCCAAGGATTTTATATGAGTATAAATATCATTTTAGATAACATTGCAAGTCAACACAGTTTGAACTCACTAGTTCTTTTAAATGGTTTTCAAAATCCCTTGGATGGATAGATATTTTCCAAAAACTTAAGTAACTAAAAAGGGTCCTTTCAGTGACTTTGCAATCTAAAATATTTTTCATTCTGTAGTCTTCTCTGGTTAAGTATATCTGTGAGATCAGGTCCTAGAAGTGACTTTCTTGAGTCAATAGTTGAATACACAAGTAATGTTTGTACATTTCCATGTTGATTTTCTGAGTCTTACCAGCAGACGGAAGTAGCAAAAGAGACAACTCACTTGCATGTGGATCTCAGTCACCTCCTGCAGGGTGACAGAAAAGAGAATGTGAAGATACTGTGTCCCTATAGCTTTCTAAGTCCTCTGTGACTCACGGTCTGCACTATCTTTGTGATATGAAAATGCATCTCCATGGACTTCAGCTACTCTTCTTTGATCATCATCACAGACAGCAACACAAAACTAACAGCAAGTTCTAATGTACTCACAGAAAGAATCAATTAAATACAATTTCTCCATGTCTTTCTCTCCTACTGAGCATGAAAGCATTCAACCAGACGTGCATCTCTGTGAATCAGCATGAGTGGAATTCAGGATTGCATAGCCAATGGTCAGAAACACTTCAAAACTTATTCCATCCAGCAGAACTGGCACAGAGAAAGGAGACACCACCAATCTTTAGTTGATGCAATTTATTGTGTCCTCCCTGTTTTTCTGACTCCTTTGTTCTGCCACTGTCTCCCTTCTCCTACTCTCTCCCTCTCTCCTCCCCCCATGCTCCTAGCTTATCAGCCAATTATAAGAAAGCTTTCTCTCACACAGGAGAGCATGTAGAGGAATGTCAGCATAGCTCTATATGAATCATGAGCTGTCCACGCACAGAATGATATTAGATAGCCAATCCTAGATCCTGGTGTAAACACATCATAAGGCTCCAAGGAACTAGTAAGCAAGCAAACTTTTTGGGTACTTCCTTACTTTGGAAGCCAGTGACTTTTGAATCACTGCCAGGCACCATCTTGTCCAAGATGGCCCTCAACAGGCTCCCCCTTTTTGTTATAAAAAGCAAAAGACAGTGACTGTGTCTGTGGTAGGTGGCAGAGTCAGACTTTATTCTTACCTGTCATTGGGAGTCAAAGAGCTGTTGGCATGCTTTGATCCATGTTTTGGTTGGTACAAAGTCCACCCTGTGCTTACCCATATTTTACTACCAGCCCTGTAATTGGGAGAGCCAAATCTGCAGTTCAGATCCTTGGTCCATGGCCATAAGGGCTTGCCATACCACTAAGGTTTGCTGTCTTTGACGACTCCTTAGAGACAACAGATATCTGAGCAGCAACAATAACAGCAAGAACAACAACCACATCATAGCAAAACTTCCCACACATTGTTTACCAAATTGTAACACTGACTGTAAGACACTAATGGTTTCTGGTATACCCGGGACCTTGACCTGAGTACTATTTACCACAAATATAGAATTTCTTAATAGGGTAGTCAAATTAGTAAACTCTTTAGTCCCATGTCCCATTAAGCATGCTTCCAAGCTGTTTTGACAGATTTGCAGCAGCAGTAATATTAGAATAGGGTATAGGGGTAACAAATAGTGCTTGGGCATGCACTAGACAGCCCGTCTGTGCTGTAACAATCAATATGTCCACTTTTTCTTGTGGTAAGTCCACTCTTTGGTTTAGAATCAGGATTCCCATGGTGAGATGCGCATTGATGTTTTCCTGGGCTGTCAATACTTCGGCAGTGGCTTGTGACAGATTGTTGTGCATGTGAGCAGTAGGAATATTAGTACCTAGGGCAAGTCCAGCAGCAGTGGCAGCAGCTGCAGCAGCCACTGCAGCAACAGCGATGAGTATAATGGCTGAGATACCAAAATCTCTTTTTGCTTTCACGGGTAGGTAATTCCACTCACTATGAATTAAGGTCACTGGGACTAGAATGAATTTTGGAATCCTGGCAATCACAGCCACAGGAAATAGTGAAGCATCCCGACAACTAGACACATAAAACTCTTGATTAGCACAGTTGAGGACCTCAGTATCATTATCATTGTTATTAGTAATGTTAATTTTAAACTTAGAACTGTTACACAGAATAAACACAAATGGAGACATGACACATATGTCAGTAGGGGGGACAGCCTAATAAAGGGAAGAGTAATTGGCCTTGCACCCTGTATAACTATAAACAGGTGTATTACTTCCCTTTATATAGGCTTGCTTTTGACTGCACCTTTATTGAATGAGAGAGAGATTGCCTTCCTGTATCATGGCGGTTTCTGAGGTGGCTAAAAAGAGGAAGCAAAGACTACTTATTAACTTGAAGTTTTGACTAGTAATAAGTGGATTTACAGTGGAACCAGCTGGTAGGTAAGGGATACCTAGAAGTTCTGTACTAGGAAATAATTGAGGGAAAACTTGTGTGCCATGAGTGAAGTATCCCCAAAAGTTTTAGGAAGAGCTAACAACATCAGGCTTACCACCATCACCATCATTCTGTGTTTTGGTGCCATTTTCTTTCTTATGGATAGTTCTTACCAAGAGCTCTAGGACCCAGATAGGTTGTTGTTGGTCCTGAGGAAAAACACAAACAGATCCTTTCCCCCAAATTAATACTGGGTCAGGTCCTTTCCAGAACCCAAGATGTCTTTCCACATTGCTTGTGGATGGCCACCAGACTTTCCACTAAAATGACTATCAGCCACAATACAGTCCGTTGCATCCAAAGTTAAAAAATTGAGGGTGAATAAAGAAAGGTTAAGTCTGTTCTTGGGAGGGGTTAATGCCCCTATTCCCCCTTTTGGTTTAGTTAAGCAGACTTTCAATATTTGATTAGCCCTTTCCATGATAGCTTGTCCTTGTGGATTGTAGGGCAATCCTGTAGAATGACAGATATTAAACTTTGAGCAAAACTGTTGAACTGAAGAAGAAGTATATGCAGGCCCATTATCTGTTTTAAATTATTTTGGACTTCCCATAGTAGCAAAGACTTGAAGGAAATGACTGATTACATTTTTGTCTTTTCCCCTGTATGGGCAGTAGGAAATATATATTCTGAGTAAGTATCTACAGTTACATGTACAAATCTTAAAGTACCAAATTCAGGGATATTGGTGACATCCATCTGCCACAGATGATTTCGAAGGAGTCCTCTAGGACTGACTCCAAAATGAGAAACAGATAAATGAGGCACACAGGCAGAACACTGTTTTACTATATTTCTGACTTGTTCTTTTGTAATATTTTATTTTATTTTGAGAGTAGTAGCACTGTCATGAAAATCTTTATGGAAATTAATTGCTTCTTGTACAATTTTAAAAAATGAGGATCTCGAGTAGCTGAGTTTGCAGTAGAATTTCCTTGAGTTAAAGACCCAGGTAAGCCTGAATGTACTCTGATATGCCCTATATATAAAGTTTCTTTGTGAGTCCACAGAAGAGTTTGTACTTGATAAAAGCATTGTTGTAAGGTAGATTGAGGATTAATGGGTCCAGCTGTCTCAAGCCATGGCACAAGCTAGGCAATATAGAGACGGTCAGTATAAACATTTAAAGGTTCCTCTGGAAATGTTTGTAAGGCAGTTATTATTGCTTCTAGTTCAGGTTTTTGAGCAGATGTATCAGAAGTAATAATAGTCTGTACCTTATCAGAAACTGCTGTAGCTGTACTGGAGGAGGAGCCAACTGTAAAGATTGTATTTGCTCCTGGGATAGGTTGAGCCTTAACAACCTGAGGGAAAATAACAGGATGTCTTTTGAAGAAGCTGACAATAGGTGAACTTGGCAAGTGATTATCAAATGTGGCCATGGTGGAACAATAGACAATTGCCCAATCTTCATTATTGTTAACTAGTATTTCAATCTCTTTTGCCATGTATGGCACAATAAGTGTCTGAGGATGAATTCCAAAAACTCGAAGGGCTGTCTTAAGTCCTAATTTAACTAAATTTGCTACCATCACAGGATACGGGGAAACAACATTTGGGGGGACACTGGCAAATGGACCCATATCAGAAGTTCAGTCTGCCACAATAGACCTGTAGGAGTATATTCAGAATCTAATACTATGAGATTAAAAGGCAAGGATAGATCAACTCTATCACTATGAGCATTTTCTAAAGCTTGTTCTACTAACCTCAAGTCTTTTCTACTTCAGGAGTTAAATTTCTGGGAGATGTAGGGTCTGAATCTCCTTGGAGAATATAAAGCAGAGGCTTAAGTTGACCAGTGGTGATTCCCAAATTTGACCTTATCCAATTTATATCACCTAATAATTTTTGGAAATCATTTAGAGTCTTAAGCTTTTCCATGGCAAATTGAATTTTTTGTGGTCTAGCACAGGTATCTAATAGTTGATATCCTAGAAAGGTAATAGGGCTGTGGGTTTGCACCTTTTCTGGGGCCATGTGTAATTCCCATTTTTTTTAGGGTATCAATAATATTGTTTAATGTCCTAAATAAAGTCTACTGTTTTCTGTGAGCCAAAAGAATATCATCCATATAATGGAGACAATAAAGTTCTTTATAATTTTGTATAATTTGTGATATAGCCTGGCCAACATATATTTGACACATAGTGGGACTATTTGCCATTCCCTGGGGAAGTCCACCCATTGGTATCTAGTATTAGACCCTTCATTATTTAAAGAAGGATCAGAAAAGGCAAATCGAGGGCTATCCTCAGGATGCACAGGAATGGAAAAGAAGCAATCTTTTATATCTATAGAGATGATATTATAATGTTTTGGAACAGCAGTTAATGAGGGGAGACCCAGTTACACCGGGCTCATAATTTGCATACTGGAAATTATGGCTCTCAGATCTTGCAAGAGTCACCATTTCCCAGACTTCTTTTTTATGACAAAAATTGGTATATTCAAAGGGGAAGTGGAAGGAATGATATGGTTTTCCTTCAACTGTTGATTAACTATTTCCTGGGCCGCCTCTATTTTTTCTTTAGAAATGGGCCACTGGGGAACCAGATAGGATTATTGGATTTCCATGTTATCTTTAATGGTTCAGTGGCCCCTCTGGAAAATGCAGCCCCTCTGTCCCTGTTTGTCCTTCGGCTTTATTGGGGCAGGTAACGCCTTGTAAATTTTTGCCTAGTCTTTTTCCAGGGATATAACCTTGTCTCACCATGACTGGCAAAACAGTTGGGTTTAGAAAGGACATATTTCACTCAACTGAGGAAGAAACGACCACATTCATCTGTGTTAAAATGTCTCTTCCCCAAAGAGTGACAGGCAGGTGAGGTAATACTTAAGGTTGGAATGTTCCCCTTTTCCCATCAGGGTCCTCCCAAGATAATACAGCTGAACTTTAAAATGGGGTTTGGACAAATCCAAGTCTCCATAAGGTAGTACTGGATGTTGTAACAGGCCATGATTTCTTCCAGTCCTTCTGTCTTATAATAGAGATGTCAGCACCTGTGTCTATTAGATCCTCTATTAGTGCCATTAACTTTTAATTTAAGCATGGGTCTATTTTTTGTTGATTTTGTCCAAAAGACACCTGATCCTGTGGATCCAAACCCATTGTTTTTTCCAGTCCTTTGTGAACTGGGAAAGGCCCCATTATGGCTAGACAATATCAATATTTGTGCAATTTTATCTCCTGGAGAAACAACAGATACCCCTCAAGGGGAAGATAACATAATCTTTATTTCTCCAGTACAATCAGAATCAATGACTCCTGACAATACTTGTAATCATGACAGAGTTGTGGAACTCCGCCCTAACAATAATCCTGCTGTGCCCTCAGGGAGTGGTCCATGTCTGCCCGTGGGGACCGCTTGTACTCCCATTTCTGGGGTTAAAAGGAGTCGGGTGGAGGCACAGAGGTCCAATCTCCCGTACCCTGATGTTCTTCGGGACAACAAGGAGATAGTCAGAAAGGATTGTGAGTGGGGATCTGTACTATGGTATTCTGAAAGGCCCTGTATATTTGAGGGCCCTGGGTTGGGTCCCCCTGGCCATTTTTTGACTGGGATGGCATAGGATATCTCTCTGTATCAAATCTTGATGTACAATATTTCACCCAGTGCCTTCCTTTTTGGCACCAGGGACATAGACCTGGGGCAGGTTGATTTGTCCCTTGTTGTTCTCCAGTCTTAGGTGTTCCCCTAGGCTTTAATCCTATGGGTACTTCAGGGCAGTCTTTTCTGAAATGCCCTCCTTGCCCACACTTAAAGCATATTATTCCTTTAGCTCTTGATTGTCCCCTGATTTGGCCCATGAAGAGCAGCAGCTATTACTTGTCCTGTAATGACTGCATCATTGATATCCCTCCAGACCTTTATATAGGTACTTAAATCTTAATTTTCCATGGTTTTATAGCTTTTTTACACCATCTATTTGCTTGCTTATAAGCTAATTGTTTTATTAAGGACATTGCTTGTTCGGAATTCCCAAATAATCTATCAGCAGTTTGGATTAACCTATCAACAAAATCTGCAGATGGTTCGTTACTTTCCTGAATCACCTTGGACAACTGCCCCTGTAAATCTCCTGTCCCTTGAATTAACTTCCAGGCTTTAGTGGCAGCAGCAGCAATTTGTGCATACACCCCAGGACCATAAATAATCTGCTGCTGAATACCTTCATAGTTTCCTTCTCCTGTTAACATTTCTACATTTCTTTGGGGAAAGCCTGCAGCAGCATTACAGCATGCTGTTTCTAATGAGGTTTCCTGCCATGCAGTTTTCCATACTAGGTACTGCCCCCTTAATAGCACAGCTTTACATAGCCTTTTCTAATCTTCCGGCACTAGATTTAGCCCTGATACTGATTCCTACATACTAATTGTAAATGGGGCCTGTGGACTGTATGTAGCCACTGCCTCCTTCAATTTTCTACTGATTTGAAATCCAGAGGTTGGTGGAATCTTTGTCTACTTTTGGTCCTCTAGTACAGGGAAGAATTGTGGAACTGCTGAGGTTTCCTTAATGGGGGTTTCTTCTCCCCGTGGTGAAAAACCCATCTGATTTATAGCATGAGCTAACTCCTCCCAAGGGTACTTTGGGGGATATAGGGGGCAGGCTGCTTGTGGGGGGGCTGCTGTCTCCAGGAAGTGATTGGTATTCCTTCCCGATATAACTGATGGGGGTGATCCTGTCCTTGATGCTCTTTCTAATTCCTCCCCAGTAAACCCCTCCTCCTCTTCTTTCTCTTATGAGAAGTTACACTTAGTTGTTTCTTTATCTCTTACAGACACATATTTCCTTTTTTTACTAAAGTTATCATTTTACGTTTTTTAGATGTTAGACTGTCCTTAATGAGCTGCCACATGGGAAAAGTACCTCTAGGTAACGGGGATTGCTTTTCTGCTTTAATAAGATCCTCTTTATCATGTTCCCATTGTGGAATATTTAGGACTCCCTCATCCAAAAACCAAGGACTAACCTTGGCCAATGTGGTTACATATGCTGTCACAGTAGATCATTTTACAGCAGTTCCATTAGCCTTAAATACATCTTGTATGATTCTTATCATTTGATTTCCAGACACTTGTGACCCCATTCTGGAGTTATGAGACTTCCCTTTACTGGGATTATGTGTCCTCCTTTACCGGGGTAATGTAGACTCCCTTTACCAAGGTATGTGATCCTCTTCACCAGGACTGTGGGGTCCCTTTCACTGGGACTGTGGGGTCCCTTCACCGGTACTGTGTGACCTCCCCCTTGTACACTCTGGCCAGATTTCTGGGAGGTTATTCTACAGTTTTCCTATGGCTTACTTTAAGTTACTTAGTTTTCCTATAGCTTACATTAAGCTACCTACCTGGGAGGACACAGAAGGAGAAAGATGTTCCCCGTACGGGCCACCACTTGTTCCGTCCAGGGGAACCAGCATGGAGAAAGGAGACACCACCAATCTTTAGTTGAGGAGATTTATTGCATCCTTCTGGTTTTTCTGCCTCCTTTGTTCTGCCACTGTCTCCCTTCTCCTACCCTCTCCCTCTCTCCTCCCCCAAGCTCCAAGCTTATGAGCCAATTATAGCAAAGCTTTCTCTCATGCAGGATAGTATGTACAGGAATGTCAGCATAGCACTATATGAATCACGAGCTGTCCACGTGTAGCATAATATTAGATAGCCAATCTTAGAGCCTGGCGTTAACATGTCATAAGTCTTCAAGGAACTAGTAACCAAGCAACCTTTTTGGGTACTCCTTATTTTGGTAGCCAATGCCCTTTGGCTCACTGCCAGGCACCATCTTGTCCAAAAAGGCCATCAACAAAAACTTCCTACAATGGAATTATTGTGTAAGGAGAAAATCAAATATAAAGACGTGAAAAATTATGTCCAAAAAAATAAAAATGAAAAGAACCCAGAAAACAGAATATCAGAAGAAGAACACTTTGAGCAGCCTTCATTTCAGGAGCAGTTTTGTAGAGGAGCTTGGAGGTCTGAAGGTAGAGAACATTCTGGAGGTGATGATGGAGGAGGAACAACATGTAGCCCCCAGCCCTGCCCATGACAACCTGGAACACAACATCTTGAAGGACCATCAGAACAATAAAAATCTATTCAATTTTTCACGTTTCTAATTGAAACAACACTGGTTGTTTTTACTGATTTCTGATGTGTTCATGCTGTTAATATTTTGACTGTAAAATGATAAGTATATGCTTATCAAGGAATTCAGTGTCCAAAAGAAGAGAAACAAGGGAAGGAAGTTCCATGCAGACCTGGGCTGCAGCCTCCCCCATGAGGAGGTCCTGGGACTGATGGTGATGGCCTGGATCACTGTGAGGAGACAGGTGGTGCAAACTGAGAGACCCCAGGCTGCCCTCACCAGGTAGTTAAGTATTTTACAGGCTATGTCATGTAGTAAATCGCCCAAACCAAAAACTGCTATTGTCTTTTGAATTCCCTTGGAAAAAAGAAAAAACCTATTTGTAAAAGCTAAGTGAATGAGAATAATGTACAGAGAACTCTTCTCTCTGCCTCTTAACAGGCAAGTATTATTCACATGGACAAAGATGTTCCCAACAAAGCCAAGTCCTCTTAGAGAGACAAAGACTGTTCCCTGGACAAGCAAGGTTCACCATCATGACTTACTTGTTAGGCAGAAAAACTTGAAAGCTGCAAACACCATTTTGAAGAAAGCCAAAGTAATGATGACATGCATTTGCAAAAATAATCTCAAATGTTACAAATTAGTGAATTTTGAGAGACAGTCCGTATATATGCAGATGTACTGATTTTTACCCAAGGAGCTATTCCTCTTTCTGTGATGCTCTTTCTGGGTCACTCCATGCATTCTTCATTACTCTCTTATGCTAAATGTTCAACCCAGATTTTTGAACATTATAAAAGCAAAACCAACCTCTGTGTTCAAATTCTTAACACCCCATCTACACTCAACCCTGATTTCGCTTTTCTAAACCCACAGGTCCCCCAACCAGAATGTCTCACCATGTTAACTTTCCTCCTTCATAGTCTCATTTTTATTTCCAAAGTCATGTCCTCTTGCTTGATCAGCCTGCCTTCCCCAAGTCCAACAAACAAACACTTATAACTATCTCTTACTTCAAGTTCTTCAATGTCTTTTAAACTTAACCATGTAAAAGCTAATTATTGTCTCTGATTTTTTTCAAACCATCCTTCAATCCTTTTTGTGTCTCATTGTGGTGAACATAACAATTTCCAGTTTTATTTTTCACCTCAAAATTTGGTTGATCACAGTGCCTTAATATCTTAAACCCCCAAATAACAGTGAAATATTTCATTGATGTAACTTCTTACAAATATATGCTGGTTCTTTTATAGTCCTCAGAAGACTACTTTGTAGGTGAGATCCAACAGTTGAGACTGAGTCAGTCAAAGACCTCCAGGATTCACTGCCGCCCCTGTCAAAAACCAGATCCTCAGTGGATGGGGCCCAGAAGGGGGCCCTAGGAAAGCTCCTCTTTCAGGTCTTTATCAGGTGTCCTAAAGCCAAATCTGGATATGGTGATGTTTATCAGAGGGAATTGTGGGAGAATCAACTACCTACTAAATACTTTTCTCAGATGAGGAAGGCTTGTGAATCAGGAATTGTAGGTAAAACCTTGTCAAAAGGGATGTTGGTAGATGTTAGCATGACATGAATTCCCTCAACTAGGGAGTTCTGGGGGCAGCTGCTACAGCACTCTGGGCAAAACCAATTGCATTAACTCTGTAGCCTTCTCTACCAGTCATTTCTCTCAACCTGGGCAACAGTAGGGCAGTTTGAAATTCATCCATCCCTCCTGATCTTCTGCAGACTGGGAGGGAATACACACTCCAATCTTTCCACCTAAAGACTATGTCTGACAGTGGTCATCATTGGGCAGGTCCAACATGGCTACAGTGAGTCTCCCTCACCAAGGATTCCAGGGACTGTGTCTTCAGGGTGCTCATGTGCTCAAGGTCATGGAACTGGCTGTGATCATGTACTTACTTATGTAACCTGCTGAGCCTGTGCCTTATTTGTCTGGACTGCACCTAAAAAGTACTTGTGGAAAGACTCAGGGGGCTACTGCCACCAGTGAGAAAACCATTTCCATTATCCAAACTGTGTCTCCTATGTTCTTCTTCTAGACATGGTCCCACATCTGTTTCCATGGCCTGAGCCTCTGCAAGACCATGCAATGGCAGAATCCCATGCAGGTGAGAACTACCTTATGTCGGGGTGCCCGGGACCCCTGACCCTAGGTGTGGTAAGGCTAAGATGGCGCTTGGCAGGTTGCCAGTATGGTTGGCTTTTGCACAAACAACTGACATCATTTTGAGGAAGTTCCAGGGATTGGTTGAGTTCCCTCGTGGGCAGTGCATAATCACTGCATGTCTGCATTTACTGCCTGTATCTGTTCATGCTCTCCCCTCGTGCTCAAATGCTGATTGGTTACAGTAATGTATATATTGGAGTGTAAGTTCCTCAAAGGAGAAGAACAAAGAAAGAACTGAGAGGAAGGGGGTGCGCGCAATAAAAAGGCTGAAAAGAACCAGGTGTCGTGTCTCTCTGCGGGCGGGGAGCGCGACAGGTGGTGCCGAAACCCGGGAACCCTAAAAATAACTCTAGAGTAAGTACAAGGTAAGTATTTAATAAAGTAAATTAAACAGTAAGAAGGCCTTAAAAGTTCGCGGAACAGCGACTAGTTATAAAGGTTCGCGGAGCAGCGAGTAGTTATAAAGGTTCGCGGTGCAGCGACTAGCTATAAAAGTTCGCGGAACAGCGACTAGTTATAAAGGTTCACGGAACAGTGACTAGCCAAGGGGTTTTGTGTTGTCTGTGTGTATGAAGTGGTGGTAGATTTTCTGTGTAGTAAGTGTCTTTGTTACATCAATTGTGTGGCTTGTTTGTGTGCTTGGAGCTCTTAGTGCTGTAAGATTTAATCATAGGAACAGAACTGTCTAAGACTAGAATGCAACAGCCTCTTAGGGAGTTGCTAAAAAGTCATGGAACGCCACTAAAAGCAAAAACAGCTCGAACGTTCCTTGATACCATAGAGAAGGTCTCTCCGTGGTTTTTAAATGAGGGGCTATTAAATATTCCACAGTGGGAACATAATATAGTAGCCATAGTCCCCACAAGTATTGGGAGATAATTGTTTCATGATTTTCTGCATTCAAACCTAACCTGATTTCTCAACCAGGAAAAAAAAGGGTTAAAAAGTCCTGGGTGATCCTCCCTCCCCCCTGCCTGGCCTTGTCAAAGCCTACAATGGAATGTAAACTACAGCAGTCTCAGCGGGAAGGAGGAGAAGTAACCTGAAGAAAAAAAAAAAAAAAAGGTGTCCGTTTTAAACTTTTACACAGAATTAACTTATTTTCTAGGATTCTTCGTTTGTTTTGTTTTTCTTTAATGCTGTATTTTTGAGCTCATAATTTTGATCCTACATACCTAGGTTAATGATTTTTTTTCTTTTTGATCAGTTTCTATTTTTTATTCAACTAAAGTTTTTGAACATCTGTTTCATTGCAATGAACATTTACCTATAAAGTTTCAAGGCCTTTGATTTTATGTTATTTGTATGTCGTGCTGTCTAATGTCATGTTTTGTCAAAACTGAGCGCTCTTAAAATTAAAATTTAAAAATGGATCCAAATACTTTTATTCACGTGATTTAAAAGGGTTCAATTTAAATTGGGTAAACTAATGAAAGTAAAATGTCTTTAAAAATAACTCGCAAGTCTCTAGGTGGTCAAGCAAATAAAATATTGATGTTAATAAAATGTCTAATATCAATTGCTTCTAGGACTTTTCTTCAGCAGGAAAGAGGCAACAGATCCTGTTCAGGACACTTGTCTGATATCTTGGTTTTTATAAAATAAATAAATTGGAGTTAACATGTATGGGATTACTCAAATGTGTTTGTAGAGACGTCTGGTTAATTTACAAGGTTAAAATGCTAATTGTTAAATAACATCAAGTACTTTTAACTCCTTAAATTACATGGGGTAACATACTTAAACATTATTGGTGTTTTCATAGGTTGGTAAATAAAAAGGGTTTACGATTACTTTGTGTCCTCACTAAACTAAAAACAAGGTTACTAAAAGTTATGTCCTAACAAGTGGAATTCTATATATAAAGGGTCCCAAAAGTTTCAACTGTGTTTCAATTAAAAGTACTATAAATAACAAAATATTTAATCTTATTAAAATAGAGTAATTTATCTAAATTCAGAAATTTCATAAGAGTTGTATCAGAATGTAAACAAAAAGGGGTCAACAGATAGGAAAGAAAAAATAAAAGGTTCCGGGTTTGAAAATATATTTAATAAAAAGAAAAAGAAAATGTTTCTAGATAAAAAAGTCTGTGTGTAATAAAGGGCAAGTTTCAACAAGTCTATATGTAACTAAGTTGGTTGTATGTATGTAAAACAGCTAAAGCTATTTAAGGTTTTTCCTAAGGTGAAATACTAATGTTCTGATATAAGTCAAAGTTTAATCTATATGGTAAAATGACATGGTAAAATAACAAAGTTTTCTTAAAAACACTAATTCATTCTTAACTTTGTGTCTCTTAAGTTTTATTCTTTAGAACAATTGTCTTAAAAATAGGGGTTTATACAATTATGGTTAAACAACTGTTAAAAATTGTACTATGTTATAAAGTCTAAATTTTTCTTTAAAAACTAAAATTGGTAAGAACCAATTCCTCACTAAAATTAAAATAACTCTAACCACAGATGTACCTTATAACCCACAAAAACAAGGTATTGTTGAACATACACTTCTCACCCTCAAAAATACTCTTTATAAACAAAAAGGGGGAATAAAGGAGACCTTCAGGTCCCCTAAAGATAAACTTTCTCTTTGTCTCTTTGTTTGAGGTTTTTTAACTCTGGGTAATAAGGGTAACCCGGTGCTTTACTGGAGCTGCGGCTCAGTTTGTGTGTTTCCACGGAATAAACTAACTTACAACCTCTTTTTAGTCTCTTAGGAGGAACAGTTCAACTATGTAACAAAACAACTGCTTCTCTCAATTGTACTTCAGATTTGTGCTATCTCTCAATGTTAAAATGCTTCTAGGTTCCTGCTGGCAGACTTAATGTGTGTTCCTACCTTCCCACCAGTCCCAGTCTCTGTTACAGATACAGAGTTACCAGTGCTACTGTCAAGACTGCAGCCGCTACATTAACAACTACTGTACAGACAGCAACCACAGTGAACTGCTTAGCTGAAAACACTGCCACAACTTTACAAACTCTAAAAACTCTAAACCAACATTTAAGAACAGGCATTCTCCTGGTGAATCAGAGAGTGGACCTATTACAAGAACAAGTGGACATATTACAAGAACTTTTGGGACTGGGATGTGTTTACTCTTAAAGAGCTGTTTGTGCTACCCCCATTGTAT
Organism: Sciurus carolinensis; assembly: GCF_902686445.1. Classification (NCBI taxonomy): domain Eukaryota; kingdom Metazoa; phylum Chordata; class Mammalia; order Rodentia; family Sciuridae; genus Sciurus; species Sciurus carolinensis. Next base: position 129,555,148 of record NC_062219.1, read on the forward strand.
ATGATAATTCCAGCACCGCAGCTGGGTTATCTAAAAAATTGTCAGCCTATCTTACTTCTACTTGGTCGTCTCAATTTGATAATCTTACCTCACGACTTAGGGCTAAAATTGTCAAAGTTAATTCTACTGGGGTACAAATTGCTTCTATGTCTGAGCTGGCTAAATTGTTTTCTTCTGCTTTCAATTTTGTAAACAGTGGGCAAGCCTTGGCACTTTGGGGTTTTTACTCCTCTTTGGTATCTTTTTCCTTACCCGCCTGGTTGTACAACTATGAGCCACCCAACAAATGGACCAGATTATTTTTCATCAGGCCATGACTGCCCTAGAGGCTGGCAGTTCCCCACAAGTATGGCTCACGATGCTGGACCGGTGGTCAGAGACGGGTAAGGAAGGAGGTGACACCGTACCAACCTAAGACAGGAACTGTAGCATGCTCTGCAGTTATCCAATGACGGGTAAGGATGGTGGTTGACCACTCCGCCTAAGACAGACACGGTCCCAAGCCTTCATTTTATAATAAAAAAGGGGGAACTGTCGGGGTGCCCGGGACCCCTGGCCCTAGGTGTGGTAAGGCTAAGATGGCGCTTGGCAGGCTGCCAGTATGGTTGGCTTTTGCACAAACAACTGACATCATTTTGAGGAAGTTCCAGGGATTGGTTGAGTTCCCTCGTGGGCAGTGCATAATCACTGCATGTCTGCATTTACTGCCTGTATCTGTTCATGCTCTCCCCTCGTGCTCAAATGCTGATTGGTTACAGTAATGTATATATTGGAGTGTAAGTTCCTCAAAGGAGAAGAACAAAGAAAGAACTGAGAGGAAGGGGGTGCGCGCAATAAAAAGGCTGAAAAGAACCAGGTGTCGTGTCTCTCTGCGGGCGGGGAGCGCGACAACCTTAGGCTCTGCAGACTGGGGAGAACCGTGTTAACCAAACAGCATGTGACACTCAATTGCCACAGTCCTCTTAGCATGGCCTCCAGTGGAGAGTTGAGATATGGTAGATGGGACATCTGTGAATATAAAGAAAGCTCTCTTGCATTTTGTACCATGGATTGAACTTAGGGGCACTCACACACTGATCCACATCCTCAGTCATATTTTGTGTTTTATTTAGAGACAAGGTGTCACTGAGTTGTTTAGTGCATCCCTGTTGCTGAGACTGACTTTGAACTCATGAACCTCCTGCCTCAGCCCCCTGAAACACTGGGACAACAGGTGTGCAGCACTGCACCTTGAAAAGAAAGCTTGAGAAGCAGTTATGTCCAGCCTGTGAGATGATACCATTTGAGGACAGCAGGATAAGTGGGTTACCTATTTCTCACTGACCTGTGGACAAACACAGATGATCAGGTGGGGCAGAGTGTTAATGGAGCAGCAAAGCCCAGGCACCCAACCTCAGCCAAGGAGAAAGGTGGGATCAGGGGTGTAAAACAATGCAGAGATGGCTTGGGGGTTTTACAGCCTCTGGGGTTGTGAGGTGGGCATTTATTGAAAGCTCTGAGAGAAAACCTGATGCAGCCTTGGGAGCTCAGCTGAGTTGTTGGTGAGCAGCAGGCAGAGCTGGTCAGGGAGTCAAGCTCATCATGATCTTCCTGTCAAGTAGAGTTGAACTTGAGAAAACAATTAAGCAAGGGGCCAGGAAAGCCTCTGGCTGTTTTACTACTATGACTGTTAGTTTTAGAGGTGAATGGCATTATGTGTAGAGCTTAGCACCTCTCCTTACAGAAGAGGTTGCAAACAGTCAAAACCATGGAGGTGTTTAGTAGGACCAGAAAGTCCAGAAGTGCCAGGAACCAGCAGGGACAAGAGAGCCCATGAACTGTTATTGACTCTGCACAACCTTGTGAATTAGATGTGCATGCAATCCAAGAATGACGTGGATGGGGACTGGGGCAGAAATCTAAAGACTAAGACAGCCTGTTGGATTTGGGTCTCAACCGTGACAGGAAGAGGAAGCCCATAGAGAAAGAGCCAGTAGCTTTGCATGTGGTGCTAGTGAACTTGAAGACCATCACATGGGTCACTGAAGCCTTGGTATGCTCCACATGTGCCATGCTGGGATGGGTGCAGAAGTGGGCACTCACCCAAAGGATGGGTTATCCCAGAGGGGACGTACTCACCACATACACAGAAGCCCTCTGGCAGTACTATGGGGCTGCTGTGACCCTGAAAAAAGCATGTCTGCTCTCAGGACTACACCTTCTGTCTCTTTACCTGTGAGATCCTGAATCTGTTTCCTAGGGTGTGAATCCCTGAAGGACAAAGAAAGCAAAACAATAGTTTGAAAAAAAAATGCAGGATTTGCATATGGTCCCTGTGCTTAGAATGAAAGTCTGCATGCCTTTTGCCTCTGGGTGCTGCTAGTTGGTAAACAGTGCTTTAGATTCCTTAGACCTGAGGGTATCTGGGAGCATTAAGTGCAGGAACAGACTTTGACCCAGATTTGTGACTTTCCAGGTATCAATCAACTCCTGCCTTTCAACCTTCTTCTTCTTGTGCCAAGTGAAGGGCTGAAACTGCACCAGGGCAGTAATGAAAGAAGCAGAAGTCCTGAATGTCTCCTGCAGGATGTCTTAGGGCAGATACTCTGTTGACTGGCAGGGCAGCAGGTGATAAGTCTAGGGTACACATGGCTCCACACTTGTTGGAAGAAATCCCAGTTCTTCGCTGGCAGCATTGAATATCTCAAATGTGTAAACTTGCAGGGAGGAGCATTCTGCTTCTCGTACCTAGGAAAGTAAACAACTGTCCCAAATTGACCTACTGTTACCAAGGGAACCTGTATAGGAGCCTGGTGGTCTGATCCCCTGTGGCACATTGTGATTGGTCAAAAAACCTATAAAATGTATGGCTGTTCATGCAATAAATAAGTGTGCAGGCTGCTCACCACAAGACTGCTTCCACCCAACTCCTGGAGTCTGGGGTCTTTTATCTGCACCCTTACCAGCATCTGAGCTAGCCTGGCACAAACTACATTTTGGCACCCCACAAGCCTCATCTACTCACACATCTCGGGATTGATGAGTACCCCTGATTCGTAAGGGCCCCTTCATGTTTGGTGTGCTGACAGTCCTGTGAGGGTGAGCACAGGACACCTCCCCTACTTTCTTTCCTGATCATCTTGATTTTCCTAATCCCTGAGGAGAGGCACACACCACAACTGGCTCATATTATGTGCCCCTTCCCCCCCCAACAGCTGCTCTACATTCACTTTTGGTTCTCCTGGCAAACTCATGGAAGTGATTGATCTCCCCAAATTTGGAACCATATCATTTTTACCAGGGACACCATGCAGGAGAGGGTCATGAACTTATGACTCATGGAAATTCTCTGCTAAGCATGACACACTGGATCCTAAACATCTCTTTGTTTGTTAGGGATACCCATTGCAGGTTATTTTACAGTCCTTCTCTTTTTGCTTATGAGATTTGTTTACTCCAATCTCCCCTGTCTGCAGAGAGCTCTGCAGCTCGCAGCTTTAAATGCACTTCTCTTGTAGCGCTGGCTGAACGCGAAACCAAAAGACAAGAAAAGACCCTTCAGTCCTCCACTTCAAGGGTTATAACTTCTGAAGATGAGGAATAAGACACCTATAATAACAAAGACCTCCCACCGAGTAACCAAGACCTCCCACTATCTGCTCCTCCACCTCTATAACCTTGGTATGAATTGCCCTTCCTCACTCCCACTGGAGTTTACTCTGTGAAACACTGAACTTTAAAAGGGTCTTCTTTTTATTTCCTCAAGAATCCATTTGCAGCATACCTGTCAATTTGGGTCCAGATGGGGGTGAAAGTTCTTGGATCCCCACCCCATTCCAGATCTGGCCTCCCTTAGGGAGGCAGAAGTGAGAGAAGGTTTAGTTCTACCAGCACCATTTTGTCCTATCACAACAGTGATTTATGTCTGTTTAAAGGGAGTTCTGAAAGAGATTATAGATCCAAAAATTTTACTCTCTTGGACTATAGAAGAAAATGAAACAAAACCTGTAGTCCCGCCCACCCCAGGGAAAATGGCAGAGAAAACATGTCAGAGATAGAAAATGATAACCCCTCTCCAGCTACTCCTCTTTGTTCTCCACAAGTAACTGGAGAGCAGGACATTCCAAAGCAATCATTTTCAGCAGAGAAACCTGTCTGGTCCCATTCCTCATGCCCCCCTTCAACCTATCCCAAACAAAAGAGTGAACCAACAGCTCCACCTACTGGAAAAGGAACATCCCCATGGTGGGTGGCTGGTGTGGAGGGAGTAACCCTAACCAGCCCAACAGCCCACGGCATGTCACAGTAAAGAATATGATATAGCAGCCCCATTCATCAAAGGTAGCGGGAGATAATGTTTCATGATTTTCTGCATCCAAACCTGACCTGATCACCAACCAGGAAAAAGGGTTAAAAAACCTTAGGCAATTTCCCCTGCCTAGCCTTGCTGAAGCCTGCATTGGAATGTACTCTGCAGCAGGTTCAGTGGGGGAACCAACCTGAGACTGAAGAAAAAAAAGTGCCCATTTTAAACTTCTCCTGGGTTGCAGCACAGAACTTACTCTCTCTCTCTCTCTCCCTGTCCCTCCCTCTCACCCCTTCTCTCTTCCATCCTCTTTCACCTCACTCACTCACTCTATAACTAATGGTCATTATAATTTTTTCTTCTAGGATTCTTGTTTCATTTTGTTTTCCTTAAATGCTATATTTTTTGAGCTCACAATTTTGATCCTACATACATAGGTTAATGATTTGTTGATCAGTTTTTTTTTATCCAACTCTAGAGTTATTTTTGAACATCTGTTACATTGCAATGGAGATATATGTTACAAGGCCTTTACTTTGTGTTATGTGAATATCGTGTTGACTTATGTCATGTTGTCTTTGTGCAATTAATATCATGTATGTGTAATTTAAATTAAGCACACGTAAAATAAAATTTCCAAAATGGATCTAAATACTTTTAATCCACATGATTTAAAAAGGTGTGATTTAAATTGGGTAAACTAACAAAAGTAAAATGTCTGAAAATAACTCACAAGCCTCTAGGTGGTCAAACTAATATAATATTGATGTTTATAAACATCTAATATAAATTGTTTCTAGGCCTTCTCTTCAACAGGAAAGAGACAGCAAATATTGTTCAGTACACTTATCTAAAACCTTTTTTTTTTTTACAGAAGAATAAGTGAATTAAATTTGACATGTATGGGATTACTGAAATGTGTGTGTTAGAAACATCTGATTAATTTTCAAAGTTAAAATGCTAATTATTAAATAACATCAAGTATTCTTAACACCTTAAATTCCAGGGTGTAACATTCTTAAATGTTATTGGTGTTTTCATAGATTGGTGAATACAAAAGGGTTTAAAATTACTTTGTGTCATCACTAAAATCAAGATAATTAAGAGTTAAGTCCTAACAGGTGCAATTCTATATACAAAGGGCTCCAAAAGTTTCAACTGTGTTTCAATTAGAGTACAATAAACAAGAAAGTGTTTAATCTTGTTAAAATGGAGTGATTTAGATAAATTCAGAAATTTCATAAGAGTTGTTTCAGGATGTGAACATCAAGGGGTCAAGAGATAGGAAAGAAAAAAATAAAATTTTCTAAATGTGAAAATATGTTTAGTGAAAATCAAAATGTTTCCGGGTAAGAAAATGCCTATGTGGTAAACATGAGGATGTAAGTAATTGATAATACAGTCTGTGTGTAAGGAAAAGGCAAATTTCAACAAGTTTGTGTGTAACTAATTTGGTTATATGTATGTGAGACCACCAACTAAAGCTTTTCAGGTTTTTCCTAAGGTCAAATACTAATATACTGATATAAATCAAAGTTTAATGTATATGTTAAAATGACAAGGACTTCTTAGAAACACTAATGTACACATAACATTATGTCTGTTAAGTATTATTCTTTAGAGCAATTACTCTTAAAAATTGGGGTTTATATAATTATGGTTAAACAACAACTGTTAGAGTATTGTACTACATTACAGAGTCTAAAGTTTAATTAAAAACTAAATTTGGTTAATATAAAAGCATTAAGGTAATTGGAAAGGTCAATATTTGTATATTAAATGTGTTCAATTCTTCCAGGTGTACAAGTCTTTAAAGCAGAAATCTATCAAGCTGTTATTCTCCAAATTAAGCTAGTATGTAATGGTAATTTTGAACTTATTAAGAGCAAATTTTATTGGGGATTTGTTTCTATCATTTAATGTGCTATTATAGGACCTGTTATCAGTAGGCTATATGTAAAATTTGTTACTTTTTACACTGAGATAAAAAATTTCAAATGAACTATATTTCTAAAGGTTAGTGAGAGTCTGATTTGTTTAAAGGTTAATGTCATGAAACATAAAAAAAAAAAAAAAACATTTTGCAACTTTGCCACTCAAAAGGAATGTTTAGAACTCTCTCAGCTTTTCTTTGATTTGTGTTTTGGATATCATGTTAAATTGTGTTGATTAATGCTCATATAGACTCGGGAAACAATATATGTAAACTTAAAATGATATTCAAGTAAGTCAAAGATCAGCATTAGAATTGGAACACTTAAGATTTGTGAGGGACTAAACTTGCCTCGGATAAGTCTGTGCCTCCCACCTTACTGCATGTTACAGTGGCTCCAAAATAAACCAGACTTAAGCTTATTTAAAGTTATACTCAAAGGATTGGTTCTTGTTGTGGAATTACTGTGATCTCAAACAGGTGATATAATATAAAGCCAAAATTCTCAGTCAAATTCAAGATAGCTATTATACAAGATGAATGTATTCTTACTCTTGCTAATTTTATTTTGTAAAATTATTCCTGTTAGTTTTAGAGAAGTATTGCTTCAAGAACACACAACCTAAGTAACTTGTGATAATACGTCATCACCTATAGAACAAATAGTATGTGGTGATAACTTTCAGTACTAATACAGACTCCAGTGAAAGAAATGGGTAAATAATTGTAAAGTTACAGACATTGAATTTAAAGCCTGGTACTCTTACTTCATGACTGGATAGACTGACTTGCTGGATGGTTAAGATCAAACTTAGAGATTGAAATTAAATACAGAGGCCAAGAAAACCCAGTATTTGGCTCTTGCCCTCAAAGTCAGCCTGAATCCAAGGAACAAGGGAACTTCTCTAAGGAGCTTTGCAACACTGGGGCACACAACCTCCCAATCAGGGTAATTGATGAAACCACTGGAGGATGAAAAGCCAATCAGTGCACCTGCCACAGAGGAGGGATGATGCCGTCCAGCGGAGTCAACTTGGCACAGGAGACAGAAGAGTAGCGAGGCTGTTGAATTCGGAATGGTTTATTGTAGATTCAGGAAACCGGGGGACCCTGGCGCTCAAGGAGAGCTGGTTTACATAGCCTCCAGGAGGTGAAGGGTAGGGCTGACACCAATTATTAGGTGAGGAGCTAGCTGTCCAATCATGGTAAAGGTCAAAATGAGCAGGCACAAGCATGAGCACTCGTGAACACCTGTGCATGCATTGTGTGTGTGGAGTTAATTGAATATGGCCAGTGATAAATCACCTGGGTGTGCTTATGTTAATCAACCTCCTCACCACCAATGTGATCAAAACAACCTCTGGCTGGCTGCCAGGCGCCATCTTCGCATAGTCTGCATGGCATAGCCCCCAAAATCCCCCCCTTCCTTATATGAAATAAAAATTAAGCTGGCAGGGATCATGTCTGTCTTAGGTCCTTAGGTAATCAACATCCTGTCCTTACCCATCATCAAAGGATACAAAGCGAAGTTGGCCCTTCTGTCTTAGGTTGGTACAGTGTTTTCCCATGGTTATCCGTCTTTGACAACCAGTCCAGCATACTAAGCCATATACTGAGAGATTGTCCCACTTCAAGGGCGGCCATGGCCTATTTTATGATCACATTATAAGTCTGTTGACTGTCTTTGAGGTGTTTGTAAATGTAGAAGAGAATTAACACAAGCATATCCAAGCTTATTAGTGTGGGACTTAAGAGTTCCCCAAATTTGGTGCCAAATTTTGTTAGTTGTTCTAATGCTCCCGTGTTAAGCTCTCCTGGTTTGACTTCCACCTTAGTGGTATTCGTGGCAAGGATCTGCTGTTGAAGCCTTGTTACAAGCTCGTCAAATACATCCATCCATTGTTGTGTGATCTGCAAAAATAACTGTCTAGAGAAGTTCTCATTAAAAGTCACAAAAAGGAAAGGGAGAGCTAGGTACACAGGAGTATATGAAAAAGTAATTGTTTCACTCTCTCTACATATTTTAGTATTAACTCCATTAACCTTTTGATCAGTGCACTTTCCTTTACTTATAGACCCTCCTTTTACAAAAGCCAGGGGTCTTATATCCATACATTCCTTAGGCCCACATAAGGACCAAATGGATAAGGAAATTACCTTTATATTCCAAATTTTCTATAGAATCTTTTGTGCTTTAAAATGTGATATATATCTGACTAGGTAAATACCAAGGTCCAAAAGTCAATTTACTGGAGACCTTTTTATCAGGTCCTAGGTGCTGACAAGCATCCCATATGGGAGGCCAAGTTTCAAAGCTTTTTGAAGGACTGGCAATGGCCATACTAATGGATGTGAAAATCAGTCTTATTACTAATAGCTTTGGGCATGTAACTGGTGACATCTCTATTGGAGTTGTTTTCTTCATTTAAGGTAATATCTGCCAAAGTACAATCGATCAACTGTACACAAGGTGTGCCACTGCCAAAGGTGAGGCATGATGCATTCTCTAGTGATAAATTCAGGGTAAACTTGGAGTCCATTGGTGGTGTGTACCTAAGGGTAGCTTGCCCAGTAGATTAATTAGTGGAAAAGAACTGAGGAAAGACTGCACCACCTTGAGAGACTGGAACCAGTCAAGGCAATACCCTGACTATTGTCCATAACTGAATACCCTGGACAAAACTCACCACCATCATCAATAGTGGCAGGATACCCAGAGGGCTCGGCTGCATATTGACGAACCATCTTAACTGCTCAGACTAGCCTTTCTGGAATCCAGATTGGCATTTTTTCTTCCTGTGGAAATACACACACATGCCCTCTTCCCCAAATCAAGACCAGGGAAGGTCCTTTCCATTCTCCTGTTACAACATCTTTCCATAAATCTTGTGCCTTTATGTCAGTGTCAACTGCAGCATGTTGATCCACTGCTGATTTTCCTGATTTATCCAAATTCAAGGAATTTAAGGTAAAAAGGGCTATACATAATCTGTTCTTAGGTGAATATGACTCCCCTATTCCCCTTTTTGTTTTATTAATAAGGTCTTAGATGAGCTCTTTCTATAATTCCTTGTCCCTGGGGGTTATAAGGAATACCTGTGACATGACATAAACTAAATGTAGAACAAAACTGTTTAAAGGTTAAGAATGTATAACCTGGGCCATTGTCTGTTTTGATTGTTTTTGGAATGCCCAGAATAGAAAAGGTATATAGGCAGTGATTTATAATATCTTTTGTTTTTTCACCTGACTGTAAGGAGGCCATAATAAATCCTCAATAATTATCTATGGACCCATGCATGTATCTAATCTTTCCAAATTCTGGGATATGAGTAACATCCATTTGCCATATATGGTTGGCTTGTAATCCTCTAAGGTTAACACCATTTTGAGGTACTGAGAGATAAGTGATACAGTGTGGACAATTTTTGACAATAGTTCTAGCTTGTTCTTTAGTCAATGTAAAACGTTATTGAAGAGTGTTATCATTAACATGAAAATTTTTATGAAGATTTTCTGCTTCTAAGAACGTGGAAAAAATATGTAAATCTCTGGTAGCTAAGTGTACTAAATCATTACCCATACTGAGAGGTCCTGGTAACCTGGTATGAGCCCTAATACATCCAACAAAAAATGGTTCCTTATGGTCCCAAATTAACTTTTGAATTGTAGATAATGAGGAATGAATGGTAGATGCTGAGGATATTTTTGGTACAATTTCTATGATATTTAGAGCATTGACTATGTAATTGCTGTCAGAGAACAGATTAAATGGCTGATTTGGGAACATCTGGAAAATTTGACAAATGGCTAGAAGCTCTATCTTCTGGGTAGACTGTGGAGGAAAAAGAAAAGTAAATGTCTGTGTTGGCATGACTATAGCAGCTGTTCCATTTCTGGACCCCTCAGAAAAGCAAATTATAACATTTGGTAAGGGATCTTTTCTAGTGATCTTAGGAAATATGAATGGGTGTCTGATGAACTTTGGATCACCAGGTCCCCGGGGTAGTGGTTTTTAAAATTTGGATTATAATTACATATAATTTTAGCCCATACTTCTGATTCTTGTGAGAGCTCAATTATAGTTTCTGGTTTATAAGGAGTGATAATTTTTTTGGAACAATGCCAAAAATTCCTATAGCATTAGTTATTGCCTTTTCTATTAACTTTCCTACTAATTCTGCATAACTTGCTAGAGTTATCTTTTGGCTATAGTGAAGATGGACCCAGTAAATAGGTCCTTGTTGCCAAAACACTCCTGTAGAACTTTCTATGGTGGCTATGATTATCAGTAATATAGGCTTAGCTATATCTACCCGATCTAAATATGCCATAGTAATTGGCATCTTCTACCTCACATAATGCTTTTCTAGCTTCTGTGGTAATTTTCTGGGATGAGACGGGATCACCACTTTCCTTAAGAACATCAAATAACGGTCTAAGTTCTTTAGTTGTTAATTTTAAATATGATCTTATCCAGTTTATATCTCCCAAATATTTCTGGAAATCATTTAATGTTTTTAATCTATCCATCCTAAAGTTAATCTTTTGAGGTTGTATTAAGGTTTTGTCAATATTGGAACCAAGGTGGGTAATGGGGCAAGAACTCTGTAATTTATCCTCTGCTATCTCTAATCTGAATCGAAGAAGATTTTTTACCAGTTCTTCATATACTCTGAAAAGTTTGTCTTGATCAGGATGAGCTAATAAGACATGATCCATATAATGATAGATCTTTAGGTCTTTATCAGATTTTCCAACAGGCTGTAAAGCTTTGTCTACATAGACCTGACACAGAGTGGGGCTATTGAACATGCCTTGTGGTAATACTGTCCATTCATATCTTTGATCATGTCCTTCGTGGTTAGTAGCTGGTATAGTAAAAGCAAATTTACAGGTATCTTCCTTATGATGTAGTATAGAAAAGAAGCAATCTTTTATGTCTAAAACTATAATTCTCCAGTCCTTCAGAATAGCAGACAATTGAGGGAGGCTGGTCCCTCAATTAAGCTGCTCCCATTATTATCATTTGATTATTAATTGCTCTAAGATCGTGGAGGAGTCGCCACTTTCCTGATTTCTTTTTAATTATAAAGATAGGTGTATTGAAAGGAGACGTATAAGGTTGTAGATGGCCTAAGGCCAGTTGTTGTCTTACTAACTCTCTGGCAGCTTGTAACTGTTGAGTATTGAGGGGCCACTGAAGTATCCAAACTGCCTTTTGTGATTTCCATGTAATTTTTATTGGCTCAGTGGCCCCCTCTGAAAACCCAGTCCCTCTTTATTACTCCTACTCATAGCTATCATGGGTCCAGTTATTCCCTGTGAATGTGCTCCCAGTCCTTTTCCAGGTACAGATCCCTGGTTCACCAAGATATTACAAGCTATTGGGTTAATATGCGTATGTTCATTAGTCAGCTTGATCTGTAATTGTCTTAATATGTGTCTCCTCCATAAATTAACGGGTAAATCTCTTAAGACATCGAGTTGGAAAGTACTGTAATTTCCTTCTGTATCTGTCCATTTCAATAACTGTGTACTCCGGGGTGGGTTTGAGGCAACCCCCAAACCTTGTAAGGTCTGGTCAGTCTTTTGAAGAGGCCAATCTTTTGGCCATTGTGTCAATGTTATGATACTAAGATCAGTTCCAGTGTCTAATAACCCATTAAATTCCTTGTCATTTATTCTATAGTATACATGGGGTGAGTGTTTACATCTAAGGCAAGCATGGTCATAGGTTCTCCCGTGGATCCAAACCCTGATTTATTTCTTTTATTCTTTTTTGCTAAATATTTGTCATGTTCACTGGGTATCACCAGTATTTGTGCTATTTCATTTCCCTGATTTATAACAGAAATACCTTTTGGGGAACTGACCATTATTTTTTTCTCTCCCTCAAAATCCAGATCAATTACTCCCAGTGTTATATGGAGTCTTCTTACAGCAGTAGAATTGCGTCCTAATAGTGAACCTACTGTTCCCGATTTAAGAGGTCCATAGATACCCGTAGGTATTAATTGAACCCCCATTTATGGAGTTAGTACTACTCTGGCAGCAGCACAGAGGTCCAATCCTGCACTTCCTGTTGTATGTCTGATGAGGGAACTAATAGATAATGGGTTCGAGGAATCATTCTAATGGGATCCGCCACTGGCTGTCCTTCCTTCAGGGCTCCAAATATTTGTGGGACCTGAGCCCGAGGGCCCCTTATCTCATTGTATGGGAGTGGCATTTCTTCAATGTTAATTACAAATTTACACTCACTTGCCCAATGTTTTCCTTTTTTACATTTTGGACATATTCCGGGCATTTTTTTGTATGTACTATGACTTGGGTTTGGACAGTCCCTTTTAAAATGTCATGGCTCTCCACATGAAAAACAGCTTCCAGGCTTGGCCCCCATAGCTTGAGCTACTCCTTGAGTGACAGAAACTGCTAGTACTTGACCCTGTATTGCTGACTCATTAATATCTCTGCATATTTTTAAATAGGTTTTGAGATCCTTATTTTTCCATGGCCTAATTGCTTCCTTGCACTATTTATTACCCTGTTCATATGCTAACTGTTTTATTAAAGGCATTGCTTGTTCTGAATCCCCATTCTGCCTGCTCTTTGTAAGAGATGGTCTACAAAGTCTGCATATGGCTCATTTGAGCCCTGTGTGACTTCGGATAATTGGCCTTGCAAGTCCCCACGACCTTGTAATATTTTCCACACTCTAACAGTGGAGGTAGCTATCTGAAGATAGAATGGTGGATCATACGTAATTTGATGCTGTTGTTCAGCATATAGTCACTGTCCCAGCAACATATCTAGGTTTCATTGATAGAAACCTGCGGCTGCTTTTCCACAAGCCGTCTCTGCACAGAGCTCTTGATTGATTACTTTCCACATTAAATATTGTCCACCGTGCAAAACTGCTGGACACATACTCGCCCAATCACTAGGAGTCAGATTAAGTGTTGCAATGGATTCCACCATACTCACGGTAAACAGAGCTTGGGGCCCATAAGTAGCGACTGCCTCTTTAAGATTTTTTACTGTTTTAAATTCTAGGGCCTGATGAAATCACTGCCCCTGACCATTCGCCAAGACTGGCAGGACAGTCTTAATGGGCCTTCCACAGGGTCACAGCGATCCCTGGTATCACTTGGGACTCCACCACAACATGGCTGACAAGAGTGCCCACAAAATGTCGGGTCCTCCCAACTTTTATCATAAGGGAGAACTGAGTGGGTAATTATCTCATGGACTTTCCTGCCTTTTAGCAACTCTGCAATGTTAACTTGCCTATTTTCTAGTTCCACCCCACTATCTCCTTACTTCTCAGAACCTCCTCCCTGTTCTTGGCTACTCCAGCTAACTTCTTTCTCAATCTCTTCTAGCACTTTTTCTCCTTCTTTTAATATACTTTTTATGCCTCCTTTTTGAATTATACTTTCAGACTGACCTCGTGATACTTCCAAACCCATCTTTTACTACTAAATAAATTTGATACAGGACAAACAAAGACCAAACTAACAGTAGTACAAACACACAAAAAACACTAAATACACGCACTCCTGAGCTCCCTTATCATCCTCTTTGTATTTCATCACCTGGCCAGCTATCCTGAGTGCCTAACTGCCTTAGACAGAGACAGGGCCTCAGCTTACCTGAGTACCTAACTGCCCTAGAGACAGGGGTTAACTGCGCTAGAGACAGGACCTCAGCTTACCTGAGCACCTAACTGCCCTAGGGACAAGGGCTCAGCTTTCCCTGGCCAGCTATCCTGAGCACCTAACTGCCTCAGAGAGACAGGGCCTTAGCTTACCTCACTACTTACTGTTTGGGTAGACAAACATGTAGCAAGACTCTTGAATTTGGCAAACACACAAGCAACACAAAATACACGCACTTTTGCACTTCACTATCTGGCCAGCTATCTCAAGCATCTAACTGCCTTAAGGACAGAGGCTGTAGCGTACCTTGCTACTCACCATTTGAGTTCTCTGGAGGGGAGATGAATACAGAGGTTCTGTACGCAGAGTTCCTTGTATGCAGAGTTCTCGAAGTCCCTGTACGCTCCCTTTCAGAGTTCCCCATTTGCAGAGTTCCCAGTCAGAGTTCCCTGTATGGGCCATCATTTGACACTGTCCAGTGGATTCAATTTGCTGTGGGAGTCAAAAGAGTAGCGAGGCTCTTGAATTTGAAATGGTTTACTGTAGATTCAAGAAACCCGGGGACCCTTGCGATCGAAGAGAGCCAGTATATATCCCCTCCAGGAGGTGAAGGGTAGGGCTGATGCCAATTATTAGGTGAGGAGCTAGCTGTCCAATCATGATAAAGGTCAAAACGAGCAGGCATGAGCAGGAGCACTTGGGAACACCTGTGCATGCATTGTGTGCATGGAGGTAATTGAATACAGCCAATGATAAATCACCTGGGTGTGCATATGTTAATCAAACTCCTCACCACCGATGTGATCAAAACAACCTCTGGCTGGCTGCCAGGTGCCATCTTGACATAGTCCGCATGGCATAACCCCCAACAGGGGGTAATTGGAAAAGGGAGACATACTGATGCTTCCAAGGGAAACCATCTCATCGAGGAGACCCTACCTCGCAAATGGCACTAAAGGAGCTAAGAAGCTGCTCTCAGATTCCCCACAAGTGAGCCCTGTGAGAACTCTGCTGTCTCTTAACAAGACAGAAATAGTCAATTTGACCAGCTTGATCTTAAACATCTAGGAAAACAGTTAAACCCAAAATATAGCCATTATTGGGCATTTAAATGAAACAATAGTTAAATGTAACTTATAAAATACACTGTGTTAGCCCACAAGAATAAAGGCTGGGAACTACAAAAGAGAGATTCTTAGGCAAATGTGCCTGATATCTATCAAGAATAACTGCCAGAGTCAGAAATTTTTAGTCAGTTTAAGGTCTACAGATCTTCCTAAATTACACAGGTAGGCCTAATTTATGTTTGCTAGTATGATTATCTAGCCCTAAGTAACAGAAGTATAGAGATCACTACTAAACACAGGTTATACCAATAAAAGGATATTTCACAAAAATAAGATGACATCAAGTAGATTAATTATATTTTCCTGGGACATCAATGACCTTAAGATTTAAATGTGGTGTTTACATTCCTGATAACTTGGACAATTTTAAGGTTTTCACATAAAGGCTTGCCATCTCTAGCCTTTGTTAGGGCTTCTTATGGGAACAACTTCTAAGTCCTTCTATCTCCTGGTGATAAATTATTGACTTTTGTCATCTTCATGGTATTCACTGGCATGTTCCAGATTCTGCAACATTTATTTTGTGTTAATGTCATTTCAGTACTCATGTCTTTTTGTTCTTTTCTCATAGAAGCACCCATCCCCAGTTGACTTTACAACCTGCTCTTCCCCAACCAGACTTCTTTGGACCTCTCGATTTCTAAAAGGGAACATGAAACTGCTTGCCTTCCAACTCAAAAGAGCCAGAGTGGTCACCACCCCTTTACTTACAGTAGCAAAGAGTTCCTAAAGCAAAAGGGGGGAATGAAGTCAGAATTGGGGACAGGCAGTTAGTGTAGAAACAGGAGACCAAATCTAATGGAGGAAGTGGAGACCATGAAAGCCATCTGCCTCTGGAAGTTGGAGACTGCCCCTCAGAGAATGGAATTTCAAGGACCTGCAAAGCCCATTGATTACCAGATTTACCTGGCTTAATTGCTTTGGCCCTTCCTCTGTCCATTTACATCTCACATTATACATCTCACTTGCAAAACAAGGTCTAGTCACATAGGCAGGAAAGGGATTAAGGGGGGAGAAAACTGGGGAATAATAGAGACCTTAACCTATATAGGATGTTAGGTGTGCTCACTTCTTGGGGCTATAGAAAATCAACCATGGCCCCCTTCTCCCTCCTGGAGAGGTCTGTATTATTACCTTTGAATAGAACCTGCTTTATATGCTAAAACCTACTATTAGGATTAGCCTGCATACTGTTCCTTATAATACTTGCAGTTCTTAAATGTTTCTGTTCCATTTTCAACAAGAGAATCACAAGGGTTCAGGTCAATCAAGTCCTCCTGAAGGAATCCCTTGTCCAAATTAATACAAATGGGGAAAATGTTGGGAGAAATCCTGGTTCTTGGCTGGCAGCAGTGAATGTCTCAAGCATGTAAACATGCAGTGAGGAGCTTTCTTCTTCTCCTACCTAGGAAAGTAAACAATTGCCCCAAATTGACCTAGTGTTACCAAGGGAACCTATATAGGAACCTGGTGGTCTGATCCCCTATGGCACATTGTGATTGGGCAAGAAACCTATACAATGTATGGCCATTCCTGCAATAAAAGAGTTTGCAGGCTGTCCACCACAAGCCTGCTTCCACCCATCTCCCAGAGTCTGGGGTCCTCACTCTGCATCCTTACCAGCATCTTATCTAGCCTGGCACAAACTACAAACACTGACCAAGCACACCGACAAACATGAGAGCACGCAATAGGCCTGTCTCAAAGACACACGGAACCCTTTCTTACATGCCTTCTATCTTTACAGTTCACTTTTCTGACCTTCCATCGCCTTCCCAAAGTTACATAGGTATGCATCAGATATGGGTTTCACTTCTGATATGTGTAAGTCACTTCCATTTCACTTTGGTAAGTGGAATGAACAGTATCGGAGAAGAGAATTGTGAGTATCATCTCAAATTATTTTGAGAACACTAGAGTAAACTGTTACAAAAGGTCCTCCTTGCATTCAGGTACCTCTGCATTGCCCCATCTGGGCCCAGCAGCTTAGGCAAGTAAATGCATCTATCTTGTGACCATTTTTCTCAAGAAAAATATCAGATTAGTGCTTCTTGCTGCATAACACTGGGCTAAGATGTAAGTGTGCTCCCTCAAACTATAGTAACAAATAGACTGACAAAAATACATGAAAAATCATCAGAAGAAAAATTTTGATTTCAAATAATAATTTTTATTAATAGGACCTCCAGTAACAAGTATAAAATGAATAAAACTGACTTCCATGAGTGGTGCAATAATATGTGTGAATGACATGCTCCATAGCTACCAAGTCGTGCAGGCAGTCCACTGATGGTTGCTTGGAAGCAGCAGGTGAAAGGTACAGTGACAGAGTGGCAGCCAAGGTGGGCAAAGTACAGGCAACCAGCCCCCACTGCCCTGCACAGCCTGCCCTGGTGGCATGAACCTGAGGTGCCAAGCTGAGTCCTGGCAAGCAGATCCATCACCCAGGTAATGCAGCCTGCATGCAGCATGGATGCCAGTTGCAGATGCTCTTGGTATATCTCCACAGCACCAGACACATCACTGAGCATGCACAATGAATGACTTCAGCCTCTCCCTTTGCCCAGCAGGGAGAAAATCGAAGTAAAACATCCAGATGCGATCCAGGACTGAACAATAGAGTTAGTACTTTTCAAATCTTAATTATCATAAGTTTAGACCAAGCACAGTGACCCAGGTGGTGTGCAAACCCCTAGACTTGCACACCACATACGAGGAAACATGGTGTGGGTGCTGAGCTCTGTGCTCCAAGAGTCCTGTGTTTACTCATCGATAAATCCTGCTCTCACACTTGCTCATCCTGGTCTGTGGATTTCATTCTTCAAATCACAGGAGAAAAACCCAGAAAGAAGAGTGTAATTGTGAGCTTCTGGGGTTTGCTGCACACCAGGAGGTAAGGCCCACCACTAAGAGCTGGGATACTTGTGTGCACCCACCTGACAGCAGGAATTGTGAATCTCATTTCATCTCAAAACTCTTGTTTCAGGAGGACAAAGAGCCTAATGATAGATGCAGATAGAATTCACTCAAGTTAAATCCAATTAGGGACCTAATACTAAAGCTACAATGGTTCCTTGGAGATACAGTAAAAATAAATTTATGTGCAGAAGACTGATAAAAAGTAAGAGTGCTGACAGTAATAATACAAGACAACACAGAAGTCACAGAAAGCTGTGAGAAACATCCCAGAGGCCCCAGAGCCCTTCTTCTTTCTAACTTCTGGATCCACCACAGAGTCCTGCTGAATCTGGATCCTGTACACAGGGGCATGGAATTCCAGTACACCTAGAGGACATGATTATAAATGATTGTCTCAGGAAAGATGTCCTAGGGTTCCCAACCCTCTCACCAAACCCCTTACTCAGAAACTTAGAGTAAGATCTGTGCTGCTGAGGAAATGTCACATGTGCTGTGAGCAAACCAGAAACTTAGGTCCACTCACCTTGGTGGCTGTGCTGAAGACAAGCTCTGTGCTGGTCCTTCTGACAAGGGGCAGCTTCCAAGGAACTATTTATACCCTCTGGGTTTGTGGAGCTCTTGCCTCCCATGAACCACCACCAGGACTCCAGTTGTCACAGTGGACACCTGTCAGGGAGAAGCAAAGTGCTGCAGAACCTCAGTACCTGAACGATGACTTCCCAATCACTCTACAATTACTTCATTTTTTTGGACTCAGAAGTTATCTTGGTCTTAATTGGGGCTCAATTATTTTAATAGAAGTTTGTGCAGAGAGAAAGTGAACAACCTGCCACATGTCTGTCCCAAGGGTCTCTGTGCTGCTGGCCTCTCCTCCTCCTCCCAGTGCTCCATGCTGGGAGCCAGTACAGGGACAGCTTCTGGGAAACAGAGGAGGCACTTCCCTTCCTTCTCCACTCCTTCACATTCAGAAACAGAATTGATGATGACCTATGCTCAGCACTCTGCTTTCTGACAAAGTCCCTAACATGGACCTGCACTGGATGGTCACCTTACTCTTTTTAAACACATCTTAGGTCTGGTTTGTTCTCAGAAGTGATTGCTTTCTTTCTTGTACACTAAACAAAAAATTGGACTCAGGAACTACAAGGGCTCACCCCCACTTTCAAAAGTTCAGTCCTACCATGTAATTTCAAGGTCTCCTGTATAATTCTTATGTGCCTTAGCGTGTTCCTCCTATCTGTTGTTCATTTATGACTGAGGAGGAATTTCTAGTCCCTGGTGCAAAGGAATGTGGATAGGTGTGGACACAGGGCTGAGAAGAGAGGATAGGGAAACACTTTTTTCAGAAGCAAGAGTGGTGAGAGGCTGGCCCGGGAGGCAGGTTCCTGGTCCCTGTGCTTCTTTCTGAGACCTCTGTGACAGTACCTAGCAGTGTCCCTGGCACACAAAAGAAGCTAAAATCCTTGTGCCCCAAAGGCAAGTCACCTGATTTAATTTCCCTGATTAGAAAGAGGACCCCAGGTACCCGTGGTAGAGTATTATTCACATGTACATGTGAGGTGAACTACAAAATGAAAAATCACAAGATTTCCTTGGGGCAATAAGGATCACTTCCCTGTCAGTTTTCTTATTTTGTTGAAAAACTCGCAAATTCCTTTTCTTCCATTTTGAGGTGTATTTAAATTTTTGCGGAAGCTCCATCATGCTCTAGCTAGTTTTAAAATCCATATGGTTTCCTCCAGGGCCCTGCACCCTCTTCAGAAGGCTCATCAGGGAAGACAGTGCCTGTGTGCCAGGTGCTGTTCAAGGAGAGGAGCCTAACCGAATTCTTTAGGTTTCAAAATGGCCTCCTGCTGAGAAACTGAGGGAATGCTACACTTTTATGAATAAAGATAACTAATAAAATGAATGATCACTCTGCCTACCAGGTATGAACTGGAGGATATTTGTGCAGCAGCTGGTGCTGATGATTCCTCTTTCCTGAGCGTGAGCTTTCATTTTCGTTTGTGCACTCAGTGCTTGGTACCAACTGGCTCTAAAAGGTCTTTTCCCTGTACTTGTAGCCCCTAGTGCATTTCCAGTCGTGTGCATCAAATTTTGTGGAAATACTCATTGAGAATGATTTTATTCTCATCATTTAAATTTTTTTTAAATTTATTTTTATTTTAAATGAATGAAATATATCTTGTTTCTCTGTATATGAACTAGAGGCACACCACTTGTGTAATCATACATTTACTTGAGAAATAGTTTTTGATTCATTCTTTTATTTTTTTTCTCCCCAACCCCTCCAAAACCCCCAAGCTCTCTTATCTCTCTATAGAGTTCCTCCTTCCTCCATTCCTCCCCCCTTACCACACCCTATATGTGTCATCATCTGCATATCAGTGAGACAATTTTTTTTTAGTTTTTTGAGATTGGCTTATCTCTTAGCATGATATTCTCCAACTACATCCATTTGCCCACAAATGCCATAATTTTATTATTCTTTATGACTGAGAAATATTCCATGGTATATATATATATACCACAGTTTCTTTATCCATGAATCAATTGAGGGGCATCTAGATTGGTTCCACAATCTGGCATTGTGAATTGAGCAGATATGAACATTGTTGTGGCTGTATCTTGTAGTACACTGATTTTAAGTCCTTTGGGTATAGGCTAAGGATCGGGATAGCTGGGTCAAATGGTGGTTCCATTTCAAGTTTTCTAAGGTATCTCCACTGTTTTCCAGAGTGGCTGCACTAATTTGTAACCCCACCAGCAATGTATGAGTGTACCTTTATCCCCACATCCTCACCAACACCTATTGTTGCTTGTATTCTTGATAATTGCCTTTCTAATTGGGATGAGATGGAATCTTAGGGTAGTTTTGATTTGCATTTCTCTTATTACTAAAGATGGTGAACATTTTTTCGTATGTTTGTTGATTGTAGATCATTTGTGAAGTGTCTGTTCATATCCTTAGCCCATTTGTTGATTGGGTTATTTGTATTCTTGGTGTAGAGTTTTTTAGTTCTTTATATATTCTGGAAATTAGTGCTCTACCTGAAGCATGGGTGGCAAAGATTTTCTCCCACTCTTTAGGCTCTCTCTTCACATTGCTGATAGTTTCCTTTGCTGAGAGAAAACTTTTTAGCTGACATCTCTCCCAGTTACTGATTCTTGCTTTTATTTCTTTAGTTACGGGAGTTCGGTTAAGGAAGTCTGATCCTAAGTCAACAAGTTGAAGATTTAGACCAACTTTTTCATCTATAAGATGCAGGGTCTCTGGTCTGTTTCGGAGATCCTTGATCAATTTTGAGTTGATTTTTGTGCAGGGTGAGAGATAGGGGTTTACTTTCATTCTATTGCATATGGATTTCCAGTTTTCCCAGCACCATTTGTTGAAGAGGCTATGTTTTCTCCATTGCACTTTTTGGCACCTTTGTCTACTATGAGAAAATTGTATTTATTTGGGTTTGTGTCTGTGTCCGGTATTCTGTACCATAGATCTACTTGACTATTTTGGTACCAACACCATACCGTTTTTGTTACTATTGCTTTGTAGTATAGTTGAAGGTGTGGTATTGTGATGCCCCTGGTTCTCTCTTCCGGCTAAGGATTGCCTTAGCTATTCTGTATTTTTTATTCATCCAGATGAATTTCATAATTGCTTGCTCTATTTCTGTAAGGTACGTCTTTGGAATTTTAATTGGAATTGCATTGAATCTGTATAGCACTTTTGGTAGTATGGCCATTTTGACAATATTAGTTCTTCCCATCCAAGCACATGGGAGATCTTTCCATCTTCTAAGCTTTTCTTTAATTTCTTTCTTTAGTGTTCTGTAGTTCTCATGGTAGAGGTCTTTCACCTCATTTTTTAGATTGATTCCCAAATATTTTATTTTTTTCAAAGTTTTTGTGAATGGGCTAGTTTTCCTAACTTCTCTTTCTGAAGATTCATCACTTAACCAACTATCCGTTGGATTTATGAGCATTAATCTTATATCCTGCTACTTTACTGTATTCACTTATGAGTTCTAAAAGTTTTCTGGTGGAATTTTCCTGGTTCCTCTAAATATGTAATCATGTCATTAGCAAATAGCAATATTTGGAGTTCTTCATTTCCTATTCATATCCCTTTAATTTCCTGGGTCTCTCTAATTGCTCTGGCTAGAGTTTCGAAGACAATGTTGAGTAGAAGTGGTGAAAGAAGGCATCCCTGACTTGTTACAGGTTTTAGGGGGAATGCTTTCAGTTCTTCACTATTTAGAATGACATTGACCATGGGTTTAGCATAGATGGCCTTTATGATGTTAAGGAATGTTTCCACTACTCCTATTTTTCCTAGTGTTTTGAGCATGAAGGGATGCTGTATTTTTTCAAATGTTTTTTCTGCATCTATTGCAATAATCATGTGATTGTTAACTTTAAGTCTGTTGATATGGTGAACAACATTTATTGATTTCCAGATGTTGAACCAACCTTGCATCCCTGGGATAAAACCCACTTGATCATGGTGCACTATCTTCTTAATATATTTTTGTATGTGATTTGCTAAAATTTTGTTGAGAATATTTGCATTAATGTTCATTTAGTATATTGGTCTGAAATTTTCTTTCTTCAATGTGTCTCTGTCTGTTTTAGGTATCAGGGTGATATTGGCTTAATAGAATGAATTTGGGAGGGTTCCCTCCTCTTCTACTTCATGAAGTACTTTGAGGAGTATTGGAATGAGCTCTTCTTTAAAGGTTTTGAAGCACTCAGCTGAGAACCCATCTGGTCCTGCACCTTTCTTTGTTAGTAGGCTGTTGATGACTTCTTCTATTTCATTACTTGAAATTGATCTATTTAAGTTGTTTATGTCCTCCTCATTCAGATTAGGCAATTCATATGTCTCTAGAAATCTGTTGATGTCTTCAAGATACTCTATTATGTTGGAGTATAGATTTTCAAAATTGTTTCTAGCTATGTTTTGTATTTCAATCGTGTCTGTTGTGATATTTCCTTGTTCATTCTACATTTTAGTAATTTGGGTTTTCTCTCTTCTTCTCTTTGTTAGTGTGGCTAAGGGTGTATCAATTTTTATTATTTTTTCAAAGAACCAACTATTTATTTTGTTAGGTTTTTCGATTGTTTCTTATGTTTCAGTTTCATTGACTTCAGCTCTGATTTTAACTATTTCCTGTCTTCTACTACTTTTGGTGTTGCTCTGTTCTTTTCCAGGGTTTTGAGCTGTAGTGTTAGTTCATTTATTTGTTGATTTTTTTGTCTTTTATTAAATCGCTCCATGAAATAAATTTTCCTCTAACTACTGCTTTCATAGTGTACCAGGGATTTTGATATGTTGTTTCTTTGTTCTCATTTACCTCTAGGAATTTTTAAATTTCCTTCCTGTTATCTTCTGTTATCCATTCATCATGCAATAGCATAGTATTTAATCTCCAGGTGTCTGAGTAGTTTCTGTTTTTTACTCTGTCATTTATTTCTAATTTCAATCCATTATGATCTGATAGAATACAAGGTACTACCTCTATCTTCTTGTATTTGCTAACATTAGCTTTGTGGCATAATATATGGTCTATTTTAGAGAAGGATCCATGTGCTGCTGAGAAGCATGTGTATTTGTTCTTTTTTGGTGGTATTTCTATAAATGTCCATTAAGTTTAAATTATTGATTGTGTTTTTGAGTTCTGTGGTTTCTTTATTCAATTTTTGTTTGGAAGATCTTGCCAGTGGTGAGAGAGGTGTGTTAATATCACCTTGTATTATTGTGTTGTGGTCTATTTGATTTCTGGCATTGAGAAAGATTTGTTTGACATATATGGATAAGCCACTTTTTGGGGCATAGATATTTACGATTTTATGTCTTGCTGATTTATGCTTCCCTTAAGCAGTATGAAATGTCTTTATCCCTTCTGACTAGCTTTGGCTTGAAGTCCACATTATTTGATATGAGGATGGATACTCTGACTTTTTGCTGTGTCTATGTGCATGGTATGTTTTTCCCCTTCCTTTCATCTTTAGTCTGTGGGAATCTCTTTCTATGAGATGAGTCTCTTGCAGGCAGCATACTGTTGGATCGTTTTTTTTTAATCCAATCTGCCAGTCTATGTCTTTTGATTGATGAGTTCGGGTCATTAACATTCAGGGTTATTATTCAGATATGATTTGTATTACTGGTGATTTGGCTCGTTTTTGTTTTGTGACATGACTTGATTTCTCCTTTATTTGGATGTTACTTTAGGGTAGTTCCTCCCTTTGCTGATTTACATCAATGTTTTTAATCTTCTCCTCATGGAATATTTTGCTGAGAATGTTTTGTAATGCCGGTTTTCTTTCTGTAAATTCTTTTAGCTTTTCTTTATCATAGAAGGATTTTATTGTGTCATCAAATCTGAAGGTACATTTTGCTGGGTATGATTCTTGGTTGGCATCCATTTTCTTTCAGAGCTAGAAATATGTTGTTCCAGGACTTTCTAGCTTTTAGGGTCTAGATTGAAAAATCCGCTGATATCCATATTGGTTTTCCCCTGAATGTAATTTGATTCTTTCCTCTTGCAGCCTTTAAAATTCTGTCTTTATTATGTATTTTGGGTATTTTTATTATAGTGTGCCTTGGTGGGGGTCTACTGTAATTTTGTGTATTTGCAGTCCTATAAGTCTCTTGTACTTGATTTCCCATTTCATTCTTCAGATTTGGGAAATTTTCTGATATTATTTCATTGAATAGACTGTTTATTCCCTTGGTTTGTTTCTCCAAGCCTTCCTCAATCCCGATAATTCTTAAATTTGGCCTTTTCATGAAATCCCATAGTTCTTGTAGATTCTTTTCATGATTTCTTTCTGTGTTCTCTGCTGGGCCAACTTGTTTTAAAGGTTAAATATTTTGTCTTCAATATCTGAGGTTCACCCGTCAGCTCGCTCCACGACTACAACCAACCAGTGATGGCACTGACCTAGGTGCAGGGGTCAGGCGGGGTTGCTCAGTTATGACATTGTCCTTGACCTGCTGTCTGGGCAGGTTATCTGCCTGCCGCTTACTTCTGCAATGTAGGCGGCCTGACTCAGCCGCCAGCTCGCTCCATGACTGCCACCAACCAGTGATGGCACCAACCTAGGTCTATTCTCATCCTTTTTAAAAAGTGTTTACTGTCTCATGATAACAATAGATACTAGTGGTATACATGATGCCTGTACATGCTTGTTCACAACATAACTTGATCAATTTAACACCACATATTCTTCCCATCCCACAATTTTATCCCTCCCCGGACCTCATTCTAACCTGTGGATCTCTCTTTCTTAATCATTATCATGATTATATTATTACTGTTTCAATTCATGTACCCTAAAGATTCTTATGTGCATATACATAGGTATGTGTGTATGCGTAGGATTTACTGTGGTGTGTCTGTAAAGGAACTTGGCATGATTGGGCAGATTCCTCTCCCAATACTTTCCCATGCTCCCATCCTCCCTCCCTTCATTTATTCTATTGGTTTCCCTTCAACATTTATGAAATACCTTTTACTTTCCTTTTTCACTTGTCTCTAGTTTCTATATATGACAGAAAATATTCAATAATTGACATTTTTGGTTTGGCTTCTTTCACTTAGCATGATGTTTTCCAGTTCCATCCATTTGCTAGCCAAAGATGCAATTCATAGTTAGTTTTGTTGAATGAAAAACAACACTGCCTATATGTATTTCAAAAATTGATTTCGACTGGTTCTGTAACTTAGCTCTTATGAGTTATACTGTTTTAAATTTTGCTATGTGTGTATCACAATAGCACAGTATAATATGCTAACTTTCTTTTGGATAAATACCAAGGGATATGAAAACTGAGTCATAGAGTGACTCTATTGCTCCTCGTTTAAGGAATCTCAATGCTAATTTCAAAATGGTTGTACTAATTTGTCAACCCAGTAGTGAAGTACAAGTATACCTTTCCATCCACATCATGGATGGCAATTACTTTTTCATACTCTTCATGATTCACATTTTTGAGTGAGAGAATAAATCTGTTTAGTTTCAATTTGCATTTCACTTATTGCTGAGAATGTTGAACATTTTTTATGCATTTTTCAGCTTGCTTTATTTCTTCCTTTGAAACATGTCTGCTCAGATCTACTGCCCTTTTATTGATTGGGTTTTTCTTGGGTTATTGATTTGGCTACTTGGAGACATTTTTATGTTCATTTTTTTTCAGGTCCTTAGAGATCCTGGGTGTTAATTCCCTCTTGAATGGGTAGCTTACAAGTTTTTATCCCATTCAATGGCTTTCTTTTCCAAGTCTTAAGAGTTCTACTTGTGAAGAATTTGGTTACTCGATGATTCTTGTTTTTATTTCCTGAGATTTGGAAAGTTGGCAGCTGTTCTAGTATGTTGAATTGTTACTCCTGTGTTTTCTTACAGTAGTCGGTATGTTTCAAATCTCATTCCTAGGTCTTTGATCCATTTTATGTTGACTTTTGTGCAGGCTGAGAGATAGGCATCTAGTTTCACTCTTCTACATAATAGTATATTGTTCTCCCAGGACCATTTCTTAAAACACTGTCTTTTCAATAAAATGTTTTGACAACTTTGTTGATGGTCAGATGACTGCCTGTGGGTGGTTTTGTCTCTGTCTTCTATTCCATTTATCTGTATTTCATATCTGTTTTATGTCAATACCATGCTGCTTTGTTACTATAGCTCCGTAGTATAATTTGATACGAGGTATTAGATGCCTTCAGTAACACTCTTCTTGCTCAGGATTGCTTAAGCAATTTTCATTTTTTTGACATGAACTCTAGGACTGTTTTTTCTAGTGACAAATGTCATTGGTAGTTAATATAGATTGCATTGAACTTGTGAGTCAGTTTTAGTAATACTGCCCAAAGTACATAGATTATAGATATTTAAGACAATTGTCAAATATATTCCTTTTTAAACACTGGGTGACTTTGTATCTATGTCTACATATATTTCTTTCCTCTGTTTTGGAAACCGTTCACAATTAGGCACATAATAGGACTCCACATAAATATTAACCTATGAATATTAGTAGCTATGAATTTTAGAAATCTACATGATTTTCCATGATTGGATATCTTCCCCTTTTTTTCACACTTGGACTACAGAAGAAATCCTCACACAAAAGCTGCCTTCATCTAGGAAAATCATGTATGGAAAGCAATGCTACAAATCTGAGGGACTGCAGAGTTTAATGCCATCATCTGGGACTTGAAAGATGAAGCAGGGTGTTTCCCACTGTCACTGCTCCCCAGAAAGCCCTGGACCCCGACCCACTGTCCCTGCAATGGAGCTTGGACCTGTGACTTTGGAGTGGCAACTAGCATGGGTTGGAGTACCAGTGCCAGAACTACCTGCTGCTGTGTGAAACCCGCCCAGCATGTGGACCTGAGGATCTAGGGGCCAAGGTGGGTGGACCTGCCACCCTTCTCTGCCTGCCTGGGCACAGTGTGGGCACCTGCAGCATGACCTGAGACCACAAACCCTCCCACCTCAACCTCAGCTTCCTGACCTGCAGGGGAAAAATGGAAGTGGCCAGACCTGAAAGAAAGTGATATCTTGAGAGCTGACCACTGGCATGAGTAAGGTTCCAACACTAATTAGCATAAGTTTGAACCAGTGGCATTAGTACTTCCTTCAAACCCTAATTAGCATAAGTTTGGACTAGTAGCAGGGACCCTAGTGCTATATAAACTCACAAATGGTCTATCTCATGTGTAGAAAAATTACTACACAGAAAGAAGGGTGAGTGGCTTTTTCTTAATACAACATTTAGAAATGCTTAAAAATTTTATTACTGAATTCTAGTTATTTACGACATTGGGGTTCATTTTGACATAATTATGCAAGTATGGAAATCAATTTCCTCTAATTCAGTCCCCAGTACTCTACTTCCTTCTTCTGTTTATTTATAGATCTTTTATTTTTGAATTAGAGCATCATAGATGTACACAAAGGTGACATTTACTATGGTATGTGCATGTGTGTGCACAAGATAGTTTGTCAGATTCCTTTCACTGTCCTTCCTTTTCTGTCCCTTTCCCCACCCCTCAATCCTCGTGCTCTGCTCGACTGATCTTTCCTGTTTTCCTTGGATTCCCTGCCCTGTTATTCCCACTCGTTTTGCTGCAATTTCCACATATGACAGAAAACAATTGACCATGTCTTTGTGGGTCTGGGCTTAGCCTGATGTTCTCTAGTTCCATCCATTTCCAAACAGATGCTATAACTTCACTCTTCTTTATTGCTGAGCAAATCTCTATTGTGTGTATATACCATTCATCTGCTGGCAGGCACCTGGACTGGTTCCATAGCATGGCAATTGTGAATTGCACTTCTGCAAACATTGCTATACCAGTTTTTTGAATACATACCATAAGTGAGATGACTGGGTAATATGGTGACTCATGCCCAGAATTTTGAGGAATCTCCACACTGCTTTGCAGAGTGGTTGCAATAATTTGAAGTCCCACCAACAATGTAGGAGTTCACCTTTTAGCCCATAGTTATCAGCATTTATCATTACTTATATTCTTGATAACTTTTTCAAAGAGAAATGTTTGAAGAGCCATAAGAAAAGAAAGAATCAAAATAATTTATCAACATAGGAGTTTTCATTATGTATTCTCAATCTGTGGCAAATGATGGTGGAGATTACTTACCATTATTAAATAAAAAGCTTTTATAGAGGTATGTATAAAGTAACCCTAGAACAATTTCAGAAGTGTCAGAGATTAGAACAAATGAGTGAAAATGTTCAATTTTGAGGAACCTGGGTACTCAATGAGAAGGAGAATCAAGGAACATACAATGCAGAAGAGAAGAGAGGATGCTGCAAGTCAGCTTATGAGCAGAGGCACGACTGAAGTCAAGTCCTAGAGTAGATGAATGCGAGCACTGTGTGTACCTACGTAGGTGATCTGTGTGTACATGTGCAAAGAAGGAACATTTATGAGCTGTGTCTGCTTAAATTGTTAGGTAGAAAAGGTGCCCTGGAAGCAATGAGTGCACCTCACACCCAGAACCCTCTGAAAACAAACCTCAGCAAGGGGCCAGCACTCCTCAGAAAAATGGGCTTAGTCCACAAGTGAGGAGAAAAGCACAAGACAACTTCCACAAATTAAGGAAGTAAGAACACAAAACATAAGTAAACACAATAGACACAACAGGACATGTCTCTAGGACACACAGACCCAGCCTGAAGCTGCTGCCAATGACAAAACCTATGCTATTTGAGCACCAAAATAATTAGATTTATAATAAGATACTAGCAGTTATTCTTCAAAGTCAAGAGGAAGTAAGAAAGAAAGAATGAGAGGGATAAATGTGCATACACACATACAGAGATAAAGATATGTATATATACCTATTTATATTCACATTCATAAATATGTATCTCAAGATGTATCAAATGATAAGGTACAATAAAATATTAACATGTGACTCTAATATTCTCAGTGTTGTAATATTTCTTCAGCTGCTCTGTTTGAAAAACTAGACAGTTTTTAACAATGAAATCATCCCTGTGCCCAGTAGTGAACATGAGATTAGGAATCCTGAGAACCAGCACAGGAGCTGGGAGTCCTTGCTGCCCTCCAAGACTGCTGGGCCTCCCCACCCTGCTCAGACCCTTGGTTCAATCTGCGACACCCCACCTCCCATCTGGAGAAAACATGCTGTTCTTCAAGGTCAACACTCTTTCCCCAGGTGCATGATCCACTGGACTTCCTCAGATTGGGCCATGTGTGCCGGCTTTGCACACTGCATTGATTCTGGTGAGACAAATGGAGGTGAAATGGCTCTGCCTCCCTCTTCCTGAGTCATCCTCTCCTGGAGGGACTGTATTGAGGTGTTAGCAAGGCTTCTGGAGAGAAATCAGCATCCCTGGCTACAGCCCATGTGGGGTGGGAGCAGGAGGCAAGGTTTCTGCAGCACCAAGTGGAACTTGAGCTTCCTCTTCAGACCCCACATGCTTCCAGTGCCTGTCCTGACCTGATTCCCAGGTGTGACGGCAACCCTGGTGGGGTGAGGGCCTCATCCGTGACTCTGGGCTCAGTGGTGAGGGACTGATCTCCCCTGTGGTGCACAGGTGCCTGGGCCCACAAGTGACCCTCACACAGGCCTCCTAGCACAGGGGTGGTGGCCAAGTCCCTGGTGTATAGCCTCCTGCTGGGCTGTGGCTCATCCCTGGGGAGACCTGTCTGCACATCTACCCAGCACCTGCCTGAGCCACCATGGCTGCAGGTGCAGTAACCTCTGCCTCAGGTCAGAGGCAACACCTCGTGGGTGAGAATCCTACCCTCCTGGCTGCTGTTTGGAGACTCCAGAAGTCTCCCACTGGCACTCTCTGGGGAAGACCAGCTCCTCTCAAGATCTCTATCCCAAGTCCCTGAGCACTCGTTCCACATCCATTACCTCTTCCCACCTCTCACAGTGGCCCTTATTTACCTTGCTTGTTTTTCTCCTTTGCCTTGTAAGTAAGAGTGTTATTGCATTTATGGTATTAATTTTTTGAATGTCACAAAATTTCCCAGATATTCCTCAGATTTACATCATGTAGCTATTGTGCTTTTGATATGTAGTACACTCCTAAAGGAGGCTTTGGTTTCAACAAGTTCATAGCATTTAAGTAGCATTTGTCACATAGAACATCAGTTTAATAAGGTTCTAAGAAAAGAGTGGTGGAAAAATACTCAGAGATTGAACAGGGGAGGAGAGGGAAGGGAAAGAGGGGAGGGGAGCATGTCATTACTAATTCTTGAGGAATTCAGGTTCTCCAGTGCAAATGGACAATGTGGTTTCCCAATTACTTTAGTATTTCTTATTTATGTGAATACTGGTATTTGACACCTCTGTCCAATTAGGATGGTAACTGGAATTTTTATACCTCCAAAATTTAATTTTTTTTCCTATTTACATTGGTTGTATTACAAAGTTCAGACTATTAGCTAAAAATATGTTCCAAACTCTTTTCAAAGAACAAACATTTTCATGTAGATTTGGCCATTTGCATGTCTTCTTTGAGAAAATATGTATTCAGGTACTTTGCCCATTTTTAAATGGAATTTCCTGCTTTACTTGCAGTTGATTTCCTTACAATGCTTGGAAGCTAGTCAAGGTTTGCACGTATTCTCTCCCAATCTGTCTTTTCACCAGTTTGGTTGTTTCTCTTGATGTGAAGAAACATTTTCATGTGCTGTAGTCCCAATTTTAATGTGTTTTTTTGTGGCCTATTCTTTGGTCCCATTTTCATAAATCATTACCAAAGACCTTTCCCCTTGTTTTTGAATAGAGCTGAGTGCCATATATTTAAGATAAGTTTCAACTCTGTCCTTTGGCATGTGGCTGCCTAGTTTCCGCAACACTGTTTATTGACGAGGGAGGAAGAGGAGGTAAGATTCCATGGAGCTCACAATGAATTCCCTGGAAGAGAAAGCCAACACAGATGACCCTTCTGAGCCCAGAGTCCAGTGATGATGATGGCCACCCCAGGACTTCTCCCATGACCTTCAGACTCTGGAGAAAGAGCCTTTTTCTGCAGCTTCCTCTGCTTCACGCTGATATGCCACCCAGCTCCCTGAGTTCTATCAACATTCTTCTCCATCAACCTGCAGGTTCTCCTGCTGTGTGAGCTGCTGCTCAGGCTGGTTGTGGACCACAGGGCCCATCAGAGGCAGAAGCAGCTCTGCAGATGGCTGACCAGTGCTGCAGGTGAGCTGCACACCCACATTGCACCTTCTCTCACTGAATGTCTCCCCAGCTGGGACCCCACTCCAGGCAGCCTGTGTGCACCTGACGGCAGGGAGTCTTCAGAAGGAGCCTGGACTGAGTGTGAGGTAGTGCTGTGCTCTGTCCAAAGGAGGGCAGGGGAAATTTGAAGGTGGAGACTGAAAGCTCTCTGGGCCACAGCCCCATGGTCCTGATTCTGTGGTTGGGACAGAAACCACAGCTCCCATGTGGAGGAAGTTGAAAGAGCTCCATAGACTCAAAGGCTCTTGTCCTTTCTTAAACAACCATGGCTGTTTAGATTCACTTATGAGTGAGACCACACAGTGTTTGTGGTTCTCTGTCTGACTTATTTCACTTAACATAATGTCCTCCAGGTCCGTCCACATCGCACACAATGTACTCACCATGAGGAAATAGTGAGGTAGACCTGGGTGTGGCTCAGTGTTCGACCTGCTTGTCTAGAGGTGAGCCCTGAGTTCCATCACTGGGACCACAACAAACAAGAACAACAAACAAAAAGAGCAAGAAAATTTAAATTGGTTCAAATGCTAATTACTCTCTGTCACTATCAATGTGGGAATGGATCATACCTCACAAATGTACAAATCTTATGTGTCAATCAAAATATTTAAAATAAAATAAATCAAGAGATTGTGATTAGATATGATTTCTGCAGGTGTACCTGGAGGGTGGAGGTGGTGGTTTGGTGGCTTCCTTTCACTTTGGTCCTCGAGCTCTTCTGACCTCTCACTCTCCCAGAGCTTCGGTTCTGTGTCAAGATCTTCCGTCATGTCCCTGCAGGCCCAGGGAAGCTGTGCCACACTTCATGGTCCAGACTTCCAGTACATGGCTCTGAGCCTTTTTTGTTCATGATGGAAAATGTGAAGCACACATTCAGATAGAGAAGCACAGTGCACTACAAGGATCATGATCCAACACTCAGCTTCAGCTGTCACCTGCTCACCCCCTTTCAACTGTCCTCTCTCCTTCCTCTCCCGCCATACAAGAATGTTTTAAACAGATTCCATTCATCATTTTATTCCACTACTAAATACCTCAAGATACATTGCAATAAGTAATACTAAAGATAACAACTGTGCTGCACTGCCACATAAGGATACCAGATCTGTACTAACAGATACACGGCAGTTCTCCATCAGTACTTGTTCAATGTTTTTTGATTATCTTATCACTAATTACTTAAAGTTTATTTTAACTGACACCCCAAAAAAATACAATGCTGTGTTCTTTTCAAACATTTCTTAGATGTCTTGTGATCTATGAAATTCTCACTTCCCTTTTTAAAAATCTTGTGCTACTTAAATTCTTAAGAAATTTGAACACTTCTACAATTGAAATTTCTACATTTAAATTTTAGACGTGGTCATTAAATTTTAATTTGTGGTCATTAAACATGCAGTTATCCATCATATTTCCTGTAATTCCACTAGATTTATAGGCATAGGCTTCATCCAGATCCAGACATGAAGGAGGCAAATTTCCATTTAGAGTTTATGAAATAAGTCATCAAATTATGATCAATAGGTTTGTGATGGGTGAGGATGATATAGGGGGACATGAAATCTTGGAATAGATTTCAAAGCAAGATAGTATTTAGAGCAAAGCTGTGTATGCTACAGGAAATAATTCAGAAAGAGTTCATAGCACGCGTGCTTTTCCAGGTGGAGATGTGTGTCAGAGTAGATTCTTAAAGGAATAGGATTCACCTGCTGGGCTATGAAGTTGGATAAGCCCTTTAGCATCTCCTAGAGGGAATCATCCAGACCTTAGGAAACCTGTAATGGATTGATGACTTAGCATGCCAAGTCTTCTCCCTCAAATTATTGAGGTACTGGGGACATGCCTTTCACCACAGCTGTGACAACAGTGTGAAGAGACCCCACATCCTAAAGGGACCCTGTGGTGCACCTCCCCCCTTTAGAGGAACAGAATCCTTCAACACAGTGGGACTATTGACACGCAGCTGCCAGGGAACACAGCTTGGACTCAGCCTGGATGTGGTGGTGTGTTGTGCAGATGGCCAGTGCTCAGAACAGCCAGACCCACAGACGTGTTTGGCCTTAGAACTGTATCATGGTGTCTGGTGTCTGCAGAACTCCAGTATATAGAGCTCTTATATTTTTAGATCAGTACTAACCCACACAGGTATCAGGTACAACACATGCTGTAGCAATCACATTTCTTTTGAGTTCATTTTGATGGTGTATTTTTTATTATGTAGGTTTGTGAAAAAATTCTTAGATGCTTCGAGACAGGATTAGCCCTTGTTGTATGAGTTCACCATTCTTTTGTAAATTACATAATCCCTTTCTATGAAAGAACACTCATATGTATTTTCAAATAACAGAAAGGTACTCCTTTGGCTAGTATGTAAGTTGTGTTTCTGAAGTAATCAACAGTGGAATGTAGGTTTTTCCCACTGTAATTCTCAAAAAGCAAGTATATTGTTGTATTGGGTCCTAGAAATGGAATTCCTGAATCAAAGGCCAGCACTATCAATTTAGAAAAAAATATCTAATGGTTATTCTGCTCCTTACTGTAGCAGTGCTGGTGAAAGGCAGGTCATACAAAGAGCAGAATCACAGTCACCAGCTGAGGGGCACCTTACAGCAGAGATTTCTGAATCACTACATGTTTCTGTGACTTTGGAGTCAGCTCTAGGCATCAGGACACCAGAATTTTTATTGAAATTAAATCCAGTATATCAAAGCTACTTTGCCTTAATTCTGTTTAAAACACGGTATAACAGAATTTAGAATTCTTTAAAAATTACTTAAAGGATCAATGAAATAGGTATTTTCTCCATATCTTTCTCTCTCACTGAGCAAACCAACAAGTAGTGAAGTGTCCATCTCTGTGAATCTGCAAAAATGGGCTCACAATTGCATAACCAATGGTGAGAAATTTGTGAAGGCCATTTGCAATGGAATCTGTCCCTAATGAGAAAGTTAAATACAAAGAAGTAAAACAATCTGCCCAATAGAAGAAGAGAAAACAGAGCATCAGTAGGAGAACACTTTGAGCAGCCTTCATCTCAGGGAGAGTTCTGTAGAGGAGTTTGGAGGTCTTCAAGTAGAGGACATGCTGGTGGTGCTTGTGGAGGAGGAACACCATGTGGCCACTGGCCCAGCCCATGACACCCTGGAGCACAGCATCTCATTGTATCATGAGAGCAAGAAAAATCCATGTGATTATCCAGTTGTCTGGTTGAAAATAACAGTAGTCATTGTTTTTACTGATATTTGATGTGTTCAGGCTGTTGATATGTTTGATGTAAAATGTTAAGTTCATGCTTATCAAGGAATTGAGAATCCAGAAGAAGAGCAACAAGGGAAAGATGTGCCATGCAGACCTGGGCTGCAGCCTCCTCCACGGGGAGGCTCTGGGATTGATGGTGATGGCCTGGACCACTGTGAGAAGACTGGTGGTGCTGATGGACAGGCCCCGTGCCACCCTATTGAGGTAAATCAAATTCTTACAACCTACATCATCCATGAGGTTTCTTAACACAAAACTGGATATTGTCCTTATCATTCCTTTTGTAAGAAATGTTATGATATTTGTAAAAGTTAAATGGATGAGAATAAGCTGCACATATTTCGTAGTGCTTCTAAACAAGCACATATAGTTCACAAGGACAAAGATGTTCCTCACTGTGCCAAGTCCTGTTGCAAACATGAAGATTGTTCCCTTGGTAAGATTCAAAAACATTGCTTACTTCAGTTGAATTTTTAAATCTTCAATAGAAAATCAAGCTGTATAACCTTGCAGATAGAATACCAGCAGTTAGAGATGATCAGGCAAAGGCTTCCAGGAACCAGTCTTTTCTCTGAGAAAATCAAATAACCAGGAGATGCAGCAAAGTAGGTCCCTAGAAGAAACAAGGAATGCTCCTTTTTGAGGTTCTCTTTCAGTGGTTAGGTGGGCATGTAATGCCCCATCTGGACACACACCTAACAGGTTAGACCAGTGAGCACGTCCATCCTATGCCCTATTCTTTCAAAAAACTCAAGAAAAATTTACTGCTCCCCTGCTGCATAGTACTGGGCTGAGTTAAAAGTGTGAAACCTCAAACTACAGTAACAGACTGAAAAATCAGCAGGAGTCCTCACAAGAGAAACTGATTTGAAACAACAGTTGTTGTTCATTGAACCTGCAACAAGAGGCATGTAGTGAAGCTGACTTGCACATGCAGAGTTCACTATGGCAGCAGAAGGGACACTTCCAAACAGGCAATGCTGTGCATTTCAGGTCACACCAATGTAATGCAGGAGCTAAAATGGTGTCTGGAGAAACTGGTGTCCAAACTTACGTGAAAACTGAGGAGCTGACAGAATCATAGAGCAGGGCAAATGGAGGCTGAGGTAGTCTGAGTTTTCCTGGATGACCGACAGCACTTCTGTCTTTCTGTCTTCAGGACCTACCGCAGAGCTCTTGATGAATCCACACCCTGTACACAGGGATAAAGAAGCTCCTGCACATCTACAGGGACCTCAGTTGTAAATGGACCCTTCTTCCTGGCCCAGGTACTACCTTCAGATACACGAGAAGAGGAAAGATCCTGAGGCTCAGACCCTCTCAGCAACCCCTTGCTCAGTCAGACAGAGTAAGATCTGTGCTGCTGAGGGACTGTCACATGTGCCTGTGAGCAAACCAGAACCTCAGGTCAAATCAGACCCACTCACCTTGATGACTGTGCTGCAGACAAGCTCTGCACTGGTCCTTCTGACAAGGGCAGCTTCCCAGGTCCCATTTGTACGCTCTGGCTTTGTGGAGCTCTTGCCTATCATGAACTACCACCAGGACCCCAGTTGTCACAGTTGACACCTGTCAGGGAGAAGCAAATCCCTGCAGAACCTCAGTACCTGAAGGAGGATTTTCCCTCTCCCTCCACAATTACTGCATTTGTTGGACTCAGAGGTGATCTCAGTCTTAATTGAGAGTTGATTATTTTAATAGAATAGTGTGCAGTGAGACAGTCAACAACTAGCCCATCATTTGTACCTAGTGCTTCAGTATCTTTGGCCTTTTCCAATGTTTCCCAAAGTTCCATGCTGTGAACCAGATGGGACATGATTCTGAGGAATGGAATGAGTCACTTTCTTTCTTCCTCAGTCCTTCTTTACACTGAGAAAAATAATAGATGACAGTCCTTGGGACTCTGCTTTCTGAGAGTCCCAAGCATGGATGTGGACAGGACAGACCCCTGCTCAACCTGTGTGCGTCAGCAGCTCAAGGTCTTTGCCATGGTTGTTGCTTTAGTATTTGTACATTAAGTAATAAATGTGACTGGACAACTAGATGGGATCCCAAACCCTGATCAAACCCACCCTGTCTTAGGAATCCTCAGGGCTCTTGTATGAGTCCTCCTATCCAGTGTTCATTCTACCCTCAAGGGGCATGTTCTAGCCCCTGGTGCAGAGGGATGGAAATGAATGTGGCCATAGGGCTGGGGTGAGAGGGGAGTGTGGGGGTTTTCCACACTCCTTGTGGATGAGGGGGAGAGTTTCTGTCAGAGGACCATGGTGACAGTGAAGAATTAAGAACTAATAAACTTATCTAATCAATAAACACCGAACCAATACTCTTCAAATGGAAAGTGTGTGACAGATTGCTTAATGCCACATCTGGCCTCCAAAAAGGTGGAGAAGCCCCACCTTCATCTTTCTTTGTAGTCCCACAGGTAAAGGTGCTGGGACTGGGAGGGGCTGCTTCTGTGAGGATCAGGATGGAGTGGAGATGGGGGAACCATTTGGTTAGGGAACTAGCATATCCACTGATGCTAAGCCACTCGCACACAGGGCCACCTACTCTGGGGTGATCTGGAGCCACTCTGTAGGCTCTCTCTTCACATTACTGATAGTTTCCTTTGCTGAGAGAAAGATTTTTAGTTTGAATCTATCCCAGTTGTTGATTCTTGCTTTTATTTCTTGTGCTATGGGAGTCCTGTGAAGGAATTCTGATCCTAAGCCAAGAAGTTGAAGACCTGGACCTAACTTTTCTTCTATAAGATGCAGGGTCTCTGGTCTGATTCCAAGGTCTTTGATCCATTGTGAGTTGAGTTTTGTGTGGGGTGAGAGAAAGGGGTCTATTTTCATTCTGTTGCATATGGATTTCCAGTTTCCCCAGCACCATTTGTTGAACAGGGTGACTTTTCTCCATTGTATGTTTTTGGCACCTTTCTCTAGTACTAGAAAATTGTATTTATTTGAGATTGTGTCTGTGTCCTCTATTCTATACCATTGACCTACCTGTCTATTTTTGTGCCAATACCATGCCATTTTTGATACTATTGCGTTGTAGTATAGTTGAAGTTCTGGTATTGCTATACCCCCTGCTTCACTCTTCCTGCTATGGATTGCCTTAGCTATTCTGGGTTTCTTATTCTTCCAGATGAATTTTATGATTGCTTGCTCTACTTCTGTGAGGTATATCATTGAGATTTTAATTGGAATTGCATTGAATCTGTATAGCACTTTTGGCAGTATGGCCATTTTGACAATATTAATTCTGCCTATCCAAGAACATGGGAGATCTTTCCATCTCTACGGTTTTCTTTAATTTCTTTCTTTAGTGTTCTGTAGTTCTCATTGTAGAGGTCTTTCACCTCTTTTGTTAGATTGTTTCCCAAGTATTTTTTTTTCGAGGCCATTGTGAATGTGATATTTTTCCTAACACTGTTTCTGAGGATTTATCACTTATGTATAAAAATGTATTAGATCAATGAGCCCTGATCTTGTAACCTGCTACTTTACTGAATTCACTTATGAGTTCTGAATGTTTTCTGGTGGAATTTCCTGGTTGCTCTAAATATATAATCATGTCATTAGCAAATAGGGATAGTTTGAGTTCTTCTTTTCCTATTCATATCTTTTAATTTCTTTCTTCTGTCTAATTGCTCTGGCTACAGTTTTAAGAACAATGTTGAATAGAAGTGATGAAAGTGGGTATCCCTGCTTTGTTCCAGTTTTTAGTGGGAATGCTTTCAGTTTTTCACCATTTAGAATGATATTGGCCATGGGCTTAATGAGATAGCCTTTACAATATTAAGGAATGTTTCGACTGTCCCTATTTTTTTCTAGTGATTTGAGCATGAAGGGATGCTGTATTTTATCAAATGCTTTTTCTGCATGCATCACAGTAATCATGTGATTCTTGACTTTAAGTCTGTTGATATGGTGAATTACATATATTGATTTCCAGATGTTGAACCAACCTTGCATCCCTGGGATAAGAACCACTTGAACGTGGTGCACTATCTTTTTAATATATTTTTGCAAACTATTTGCTAAAATTTTGTTGAGAATTTTTGGGTTGATGTTCATTAAGATATTGGTCTGAAATTTTCCTTCCTTGATGTGTCTCTTTCTGTTAAGGTGTCAGGGTGATATAGCCTTCATAGAATGAAGGATTTGGAAGGGTTCCTTTCTCTTCTATTTCCTGGAATACTTTGATGAGCATTTGAATGAGCTCTTCTCTAAAGGTTTTGTAGCAATCAGCTGAGAACATATCTGGTCCCAGTCTTTTCTTTGTTGGTAGGTGTTTGATGACTTCTATTTCATTACTTGAAATTGATTTATTTAAATTGGGTATGTCCTCCTGTTCATTTTAGGTAATTCATATGTCTCTAGAGACCTGTTGACATCTTTGAGATTTTCTATTGTTTTGGAGTATTGATTTTCAACATAGCTTCTAATTATGTTTTGTATTTCAATCCCTTCTGTCATGATATTACCTTGTTCATTCTGAATTTCAGTAATTTGAGTTTTCTCTCTCTTTCTCTTTGTTAGTGTGGCTAAGGGTTTATCCATTTTGTTTATTTTTTCAAAGAACCAACTTTTTATTTTGTCAATTTTTTTTGATTGTTTCCTTTGTTTCAATTTCATTGATTTCATCTCTGATTTTAACTATTTCCTGCCTTCTACTACTTTTTGTGTTGCTCTGTTCTTCCTTTTCTAGGTCTTTGAGCTGTAATGTTAGGTCATTTATTTGTTGATTTTACCTTCTTTTATTGAATGCTCTCCATGAAATAAATTTTCTTCTAAGTACTGTTTTCATTGTGTCCCAGAGATTTTGATATGGTGTATCTTTATTCTCATTTACCTCTAAGAATTTTTTGTTACCCCCTGATGTCTTCTATTATGCATTCAACATCCAATAGTGTATTATTTAATCTCCAGGTGTTGGAGTAGTGTCTGTTTTATATTCTGTCATTTATTTCTAATTAAATTTCATCATGATCTGATAGAATACAAGGTAGTAACTCTATTTTCTTGCATTTGCTAACAGCAGCTTTGTTGCATAATATACAGTCTATTTTAGAGAAGGATCGACGTGCTGCTTGAGAAGAAAGTGTATTCACTCTTTTTTGGATGGCATATTCTATATATGTTCATTAAGTCTAAATTATTGGTTGTGTTTTTGAGATCTATGGTTTCTTTGTTCAATTTTTGTTTGGAAGATCTTTCCAGTGGTGAGAGAGGTGTGTTAAAATCACCTAGTATTATTGTGTTGTGGTCTATTTGGTTCCTGAAATTGAGAATGATTTGTTTGATGTACATAGATGAGCCACTGTTTGGGGCATAGATATTTATGATTGTTATGTCTTGTTGGTGTATGATTGCTTAAGCAGTATGAAATGTCCTTCTTTATCCCTGATGACTAGCTTTGGCTTGAAGTCCACATTATCTGATATGAGGATGGATACTCTGGCTTTTTTGCTGAGTCTGTGGGCATGGTATGTCTTTTCCCATCCTTTCACCTTTAATCTGTGGGTATTTCTTTCTATGAAATGAGTCTCTTACAGGCAGCATACTGTTGGATCTTTCTTTTTCATCCAATATTCCAGTCCATGTCTTTTTTTTTTTTTTACTATCAACACCATTTATTTGTTTATTTATTTTTTATTTTTATTGTAAACAAGTGGGATACATCTTGATTTTCTGTTTGTACATGGAGTAAAGGCATACCTTTTGTGTAATCATACATTTACAACGGGTAATGTTGTTTGATGCATTCTGTTATTTTTTCCCTTCCCGCACCCCTCTCACCTCTATTTTCCCTCTATGCCGTCCCTCCTTCCTCCATTCTTGCCCCGACCCACCCCCATTATGTGTTATCATCTGCTTATTAGTGGAACCATGTGTCCTTTGTTTTTCTCAGATGGGCTGATTTCACTTAGCATGATATTCTCCAATTTCATCCATTTGCCTCCAAATGCCATAATTTTATTATTTTTTGGCTGAGTAATATTCCAATACATATATATATATATACATATATATATATATATGTATATATATATCACAGTTTCTTTGTCCATTCATCAATTGAAGGGCATCTATGTTGGTTCCACAATCTGGCTATTGTGAACTGAGCAGCTATGAACATTGTTGTGGCTGTATCTCTGTAGTATGCTGATTTTAGTCCTTTGGGTATAGGCCAAGGAGTGGGATAGCTGGGTCAAATGGTGGTTCCATTCCAAGTTTTCTAAGGAATCTCCACACTGCTTTCCAGAGTGGCTGCACTAATTTGCAGCCCCACCAGCAATGTATGAGTGTACCTTTTTCCACACATCTTCGCCAATACCTGTTGTTGCTTGTATTCTTGATAATAACCATTCTATTTGGGGTGAGATGGAATCATAGGGTAGTTTTGATTTGCATTTCTCTTATTACTAGAGATGTTGAACATTTTTTCATATATCTGTTCATTGCTTGTCGATCTTCTTCTGTGAAGTGTCTGTTCATTTTTGTAGCCCATTTTTGATTGGATTATTTGTATTCTTGGTGTAGAGTTTTTTGAGTTCTTTATATATTCTGGAAATTAGTGCTCTATCTGAAGTATGAGTGGCAAAGATTAGCTCCCACTCTGTAGGCTCTCTCTTTGCATTGCTGATAGTTTCCTTTGCTGTAGATTGCTTTTTAGTTTGAATCTATCCCATTTATTGATTCTTGATTTTATTTCTTGTGCTATGGGAGTCCTATTAAGGAAGTCTAATCCTACACTGACATGTTGAAGATCTGTACCTACTTTTTATTCTATAAGGTGTGAGGTCTCTGGTCTGATTCCAAGGTCCATGAGCCATTTTAAGTTGAGTTTTGTGCAGGGTGAGTGATAGGGGTTTAATTTCATTCTGCTACATATGGATTTCCAGTTTTACCAGCACCATTTGTTGAAAAGGTTAACTTTTCTCCTTTGTATATTTTTGGCACCTTTCTCTAGTATTAGAAAATTGTATTTATTTGGGTTTGCATCCATGTTCTCTATTCTGTACCATTGATCTACTTGTCTATTTTAGTATGAATACCATGCCATTTTTGTTACTATTGCTTAGAAGTATAGTTCTGGTATTGTGATACCCCCTGATTCTCTCTTCCTACTAAGGATTGCTTTAGCAATTCTGGGTTTCTTATTCTTCCAGATGACTTTCATGTTTGCTTTCTCTAGTTCTGTAAGGTACATCATTGGTATATTAATTGGAATTGCATTGAAATCTGTATAGCACTTTTGGTAGTATGGCCATTTTGACAATATTAATTCTGCCTATCCAAGAACATGGAGTTCTTTCCATCTTCTGCTGTTTTCTTTAATTTCTTTCTTTAGTGTTATGTAGTTCTCATTGTAGAGGTCTTTCACCTCTTTTGTTAGATTTTTTCCCAAGTATTTTTTTTTTCGAGGCCATTGTGAATGGGGTATTTTTCCTAACACTGATTCTGAGGATTTATCACTTATGTATAAAAATGTATTAGATCAATGAGCCCTGATCTTGTAACCTGCTACTTTACTGAATTCACTTATGAGTTCTGAATGTTTTCTGGTGGAATTTCCTGGTTGCTCTAAATATATAATCATGTCATTAGCAAATAGGGATAGTTTGAGTTCTTCTTTTCCTATTCATATCCTTTTAATTTCTTTCTTCTCTCTAATTGCTCTGGCTACAGTTTTAAGAACAATGTTGAATAGAAGTGATGAAAGTGGTATCTCTGCTTTGTTCCAGGTTTTAGTGGGAATGCTTTCAGTTTTTCACCATTTAGAATGATATTGACCGTGGGCTTAATGTAGATGGCCTTTACAATGTTAAGGAATGTTTCGACTGTCCCTATTTTTTCTAGTGATTTGAGCATGAAGGGATGCTGTATTTTATCAAATGCTTTTTCTGCATCCATCACAGTAATCATGTGATTCTTGACTTTAAGTCTGTTGATATGGTGAATTACATTTATTGATTTCCAGATGTTGAACCAACTTTGCATCCCTGGGATAAAAAGCAATTGATCATGGTGCTTTATCTTTTTAATATATTTTTGTATGTGATTTGCTAAAATTTTTTGAGAATTTTTGGGTTGATTTTCATTAAAATATTGGTCTGAAATTTTCTTTCCTCAATGTGTCTCTGTCTTATTTAGGTATCAGGGTGATAATGGCTTCATAGAATGAGTTTTGGAGGGTTCCCTCCTCTTCTATTTCATGGAAT
This sequence comes from Sciurus carolinensis, assembly GCF_902686445.1. Classification (NCBI taxonomy): domain Eukaryota; kingdom Metazoa; phylum Chordata; class Mammalia; order Rodentia; family Sciuridae; genus Sciurus; species Sciurus carolinensis. The sequence continues at coordinate 129,598,304 of NC_062219.1, forward strand.
ACTTTGAGGAGTATTGGAATGAGCTCTCCTTTCAATATTTTTGGAACTCGTCTGAGAACCTTTCTGGTCCCGGACTTTTCTTTGTTAGTAGGTTTTTGATGACTACTTCTATTTCATTACTTGAAATTGATCTATTTAAGTTGTTTATGTCCTCCTTGTTAAGTTTAGGTAATTCATATATCTCTAGATACCTGTTGATATTTTCGGGATTTTCTGTTCTGTTGGAGTATAGATTTTCTAAAAAGCTTCTAATTGCATTTTGTATTTCACTCTTTTCTGTAGTGATTTTCCATGTTTCATTCTGGTTTTAGTAATTTGAGTTTTCTCTCTCCTTCTCTTTGTTAGTGTGACTAAGGGTTTATCAATTTTGTTTATTTTTTCAAAGAATCAACTATTTATTTTATTAATTTTTTCTATTGTTTCTTTTGTTTCAATTTCATTGATTTCATCTCTGATTTTAACTATTTCCTGTCTTCTACTACTTTTGGTGTTGCTCTGTTCTTCTTCTTCTAGGGGTTTGAGTTGTAGTGTTAAGTCATTTATTTGTTGATTTTTTTCTTCATTTTTTGAATGCTCTCCATGAAATAATCTTCCTGTAAGTACTGCTTTCATGTGTCCCAGAGATTTTGATATGATGTGTCTTTGTTCTCGTTTACTTCCAAGAATTTTTTAATTTCCCTCCTGATGTCTTCTGTAATCCATTTATTTATGATAGCATATTATATAATCTCTGGGTATTGGAGTAGTTTCTGGTTTTCATTCTCTCATTTATTTTTAATTTCAATCCATTATGATCCAATAGAATACAAGGTTGTATCTCTAACTTCTTGTATTTGCTAACAGTAGCTTTATGGCATAAAATATGATCTATTTTAGAGAAGGATCCATGTGCTGCTGAGAGGAAAGTGTATTCACTCTTTGTTGGATGCCTTATTCTATATATGTCCATTAAGTCTAAATTATTGATTTTGTTATTGAGATCTATGGCTTCTTTATTCAAATTTTGTTTGGAAGATCAGTCCATTGGTGAGAGAGTTGTGTTAAAATCACCTAGTATTATTTTGTTTGGTCTCTTTGACTTCTGGAATTGAGAAGGATTTGTTCAATGTACATGGATGAGCCAATGTTTGGGGCATACATATTTATGATTGTTATATCTTGCTGATTTATGCTTCCCTTAAGCAGTATGAAATGTCCTTCTTTATCTCGTCTGCTTAACTTTGGCTTGAAGTCCACATTATCTGAAATGAGGATAGATACTGCAGCTTTATTTCTGTTTCTATGTGCATGGTATGTTTTTTCCCATCCTTTCACCTTTAGTCTGTGGGTATCTCTTTCAGTGAGATCAGTCTCTTGCAGGCAGCATATTGATGGATTTTTCTTTTGAATCCAATCTGCCAGTCTATGTCTTTTGATTGATGAATTCAGGACATTAACATTCAGGGTTATTATTGAGATATGATTTGTATTCCTGGTCGTTTGGCTCATTTTTGTTTTTTGACACGACTTGGTTTCTCCTTTATTTGGCTGTTCCTTTAGGGTAGTTCATCCCTTTGCTGATATACATCATTGTTTTTCAACTCTTTCTCATGGAATATTTTTCTGAGTATGTCCTGTAGCACTGGTTTTCCTTTTCTAAATTCTGTTAGCTTTTGTTAGTCATGGAAGGATTTTATTTTGTCATCAAATCTGAAGGTAAGTTTTGCTGGGTATAAGATTATTGGTTGGCATCTGTTTTCTTTCAGAGCTTGAAAAATGTTGTTCCAGGCCCTTCTAGCTTTTAGGGTCTGGGTTGAAAAGTCTGCAGATATCCATATTGGTTTCCCCCTGAATTTGATTTTTTTTCTCTCACAGCCTTTAAAATTTTGTCTTTATTTGTATGTTAGGTATTTTCATTATAATGTACCTTGGTGTGGGTCTGTTGTAATTTTGTATATTTGGAGAGATGCCATTTATTCAGAATTATGGAATTAAATTAAAACGTGTATATTATAGTCAAGTCGTCCACCTCCCTTCTGAATGAAGGACCTGCCTCTTCACACTCAGGGGTCCCTGAAGCCTGGGAATAACAAGGAAAGTGGGAAACACCCACTCTCGAAACAGTAGGGCGCAGGCAGTGAGCCTGGGTCCAGGCAGCAGGGACAGGCCAAAGGACAACAGCTGGCTGTTCCCAGGAAATGCCTCACTGTGGCCCACAGGAGCCCGACTGCTGACCTGCCCTCTTCCTCCTGTGTCTCCTACTTTGGTTCCCAGAGTTCCTTCACCAGCGCCTTCTCACCAATTCCTAAGACCAGGCTTATTTTTTTGTGTTTGGAGCAGAAGCCTCCATCAAACACCAGGGCCTGGGTAGGGAGATCCTGAGTTCCGGGGGGATGGTCTCAGGGGTAGGTCTCAGGGTGGGGAGACCACAGTGCCTGGAATGGACGGGGAAGTGAACATGGGCGGGACTTGGCGGCCTCCCCACCCTGAAATGGGGTCCGAGAATATCCAGCGCATTCCCTGTGTCCTGCTCCCTGAGCAAAATTGGCCGCATGTTCCTTCATATACGAGGAGCAATGTCCAGGCAGTGCACCCGGAGGGCCAGGTGGGCCAGGCTGCAAGGTCCTGGAGTGTCCAGGAAAGGCAGGCTGAGAAGCTGCGGACGTGGGCAGAGACCCGCTCCTGCCGCAGGGGATCTTCTGCAGCGGGGCCTCGCAGCGCTGCAAGGAGGTTGCCCCGCTCTGCACACTCAGCCCCGTCGCACCTGTGCTACCAGCAGCCAGGGCTCTTCCTCCTTCATTCAGTCTCTGGGGAAGTGCTACCGCCATTTTCCTTGGGGAAAAGGAAACGGGCAGGGATGGGACGGGAACCAGACTCCTCAAACCTGAAGCAAGATTCATGTCCAGACCAGGGGGCGGCAGCAGCTCCTCTGCTCCAAGGATAAAGTTCAGTCTTCATCTTGTGGTCAGATCTGCTGCCCACGGTAATACCTGCACCTCTGATCGCTTCAGTAAAAGGACCTGCAAGGCTGGCCAGGTCTGCAGAAGTTCTGATGGGAGCTTAAATTACCCTGCAACCAGCCACTTCATCCTGTGTTTTACTTTCTAAACTGTGAAAAGACTCTTCTCACTTAGTTAAATTCTGTAGAAAAGTCAAGGTTTTGAACCTATTGTCTCATTTATACCCCCTTTTGACAGTGGGTGATGAAAGCACCAGAAAAACCACTCCAGAATTGGGAACTCACCTAAGAGATTTTATTAAGGGACAGGCAGAGTGTCTGTCCACAGGATGAGAGAGTAAATGAGAGGGAGAGAGAGAGAGAGAGATGGAGAGAAGAGCTCTTCTTCAGTAGTGGAATTTTGCAGGCTAAAAACAATGGATCAATGACTGGCTAGGAAGTTCATGGGCCAACAATCTGGACCAATGACTGTGAGAATGTTTGCAGTCTGACAAGTGAACAAATGGTTGACTAGGATGTTTGCAGACTGACGATCTGGGTTGTACAATGGTGTCTGTGGGGGGAATACTGGTGACAGCAAAATGGCAGATCTGATGCCAAAATTCCTCCCCTTTGTTCTTATAGATACCAGGGTGGGATGATCATCTTTATTCTGTAGCATCTTCCTGCTGGTTAGGGGCGAAGAATCTCATTCCTGTGCAAAGGGAATCGGGGAGGGCTCTAGGTGGGAGCAGAGATTTTGGAACTGGAGGTGTCAACAGTGAATCACAGGTCTCAGCTTTGGGTGTCAGGGGCTGGTAGTTTAGAAGAAGAAGTTGATGGATTGGTTGGTGAACTTGTGTGTGTCTACAAGCTCCAGACTTATGTATCTGATCTTGTACGAACTTCTGTAGGCAATTTAGCAGTCGTGGTCCTGTTTAGGAAGATCTGTAGACCTTAAAATGATCCAAAATTTCTCACTCTGGCGGTTGCTCTCAATGGTTATCAGGAACTCCTGCCTATGAATCTCTTTAGTAACCTCCAGTCTTACTTATTCTTGGGGCTAACATAAGTGTACATCTTAAGTTAGGTTTAACTATTGTTTCTTCTTTTTAATGGCCAGGAATGGCTATGTTTTGGTTTTATCTGTTTTGCGAGGCATCCAAGATCAAGCTGGTAAAATTGACCTTTTTCTTATCTGTTGTTAAGGGTCAGCTGAGTTCCCACAGGGGTTACTCATGGAGAACTTGAGAGCAGCTTTTAGTTCCTTTAGTGCCTTTGGTAGGTAGGGTGTCCTTGATGAGGTGGCTTCCCTTGGAAGCATCAGGGATGTCTACCTTTTTCAATGACCCTCCTTTTTGCAGCAGGTGCACTGATTGGCTTCTCATCCTCTATTGGTCTCATTAATCTCCCTGATTGGGAGGTTATGTGGCCCAGAATTGCAAAGCTCCTTAGAGAAGTCCTCTCGCTCCCTGGGTTCTGTCTGACTTAGAGGGCAAGAACCAAATATTGGTTTTCTTGGTCCCTGTATTTTAATCTTAGTCTCTAAGTTTGATCTTAAGCATCCTGTAAGCCAGTCTCACCAGTCATAAAGTAAGAGTACTAGGGTTTAATGTTTATGACTCTACAGTTATTTACCCACTTTTATTTAATTGGCATCTATATTATCTTATCTTTCCTATAGGTGATTGGTTATTCTCTCAAATTAATTTAGGTTTTTTGTTCTTGAAGCAGTACTTCTGTAAAACAAAACATTAATCAGACAACAGTTATAGAGTTTACAAAGAAAATACAAAATGGAATTAACAACAGTAAAACATTTATGTTTGTATAATAGCTATCTTGCATTTTGACAGAGCTATAAATTATTTCCCTGCTTGAGATCACAGTAATTGTACAACAAAAAACAATATTTTGAATGTAACTTTAAATAAGCTGAAGTCTGGCTTTCTTTGGAGCCATTCTGACATATAATAGAGTGAGAGGCAGAGAATTATCTCAGGTAAGGTAAGGCTTTTTACAAATCTTAGGTGAAGTGTTCTAGTTTTGAAGTTCATCTTTGCCTCCTCTTTAAACATCATTTTACAAAGTTTACATGTATTGTTTCCTGAGTCTATGTGATTGTTAGTTGACACGATGACATTACATCCAAAATATATATCAAGGAAAGGTTGAGAGAGAAATTTCCTTTCATGTGGCAAAGTGGCAAAATGTTTTCATGTTTCAGGATATTAGTCTTTAAGCAAATCAGGCTCTAACAGGTCCAGTTTTGGAACATTAAATGATATTTCTAACTTATATTGGGGTCAGACTGTGTTGCAATAGAAAATGAACCTGTGAGGTTTGAGATCTGGAGTCAAGAGGAGAGGCTGAATATTTTTGAGGAGGCAGCCAAGGGGATGGGGGTTGCAGAGAATAGATTGAGCAGAGCCCATGGCTAAGAGTTCTCAGAAGCCTGGACAAGGGAAACAGGAGAGGAAGGGGTGTCCCCACCACCTCCCTGGTTTCCCACATAGGAGCAGATCATCACTGAGGGTGGTCACCATCCCTGACAGGTCTGTGACTAAGCAAGGGAGACCCTGACCCAGTGCTGGGGTTTTCAGAGTGAGAGAGAGAGAGAGAGAGAGAGAGAGAGAGAGAGAGAGAGAGAATGAGTGTTCAGGGTCACCGTAGAAGAGTTGGAGGACTCACCACCAGTAGAGGGAAAGCTGTCAAGGGTCGAATTCTGTGGTGGGCGAGGAGGCCAGCAACAGCAAGAGGCAGAAACACCCTATGGTGGATCAGGGATGAGGGAACATGGTCAAGGCAGCTCAGATCCCTGTGAGGGGAGAGTCAACAGGTAATGACCATGGATTCCATCCTGGATTTCATCACAGAAAGACTTTCCTACCCAGAAACATTTTCTTCTTCCTTCTTAAATATGTTTTCATTCCTAGAACATTTTATTTTCTTTCCTATGTGTTGGCCCTTTTTGGTCACATTCTGAAACAACTCTTATGAAATTTTGAATTTAGATAAATTACTCTTTTTAATAAGATGAAATATTTTTATGTACAGTACTATAATTGAAACAGTTGAAATTTTGTATTCCTTTGTATATAGAATTATACCAGTTAGAACTTAAGTCTTAGTAACCTTGTTTTTAGTGATGACACAAAGCAAATTTAAACCTCTTTTATTTACCAATATATGAAAACATCAATAATGTTTACAAATGTTACTTCATGGAATTTAAGAAGTTAAGAGTACTTGATCTTATTTAACAGCATTTTAACTTTGTAAATCAATCAGATGTCTCTAACAATCACATTTGAGTAATCCTATATATGTCAAATCTAATGTACTTATTTTACTGTAAAAGACATCAGATAAGTATATTGAACAGTATCTTTTGTATCTTTCCTGTTGAAGTAAACTCCTAGAAACAATTAATATTAGATATTTTATAGATATCAACATTTTATTAATTTGACCACCTAGAGACTTGTGAGGTAAATAATTTGAAAGACATTTTACCTTCAACTGTTTACCCAATTTTAAAATGACCTTTTCAAAATCATGTGAATTAAAGGTTTCTGGATCCTCTTTTAATTTTAATTTGTGAGTGCTATATTTGGACCCATGTATGTAGAGAGACAACACAATATCAGACAACAGGATATACACATAACAGAAAAGCAAAGGCCTTATAGATTTTTATAGGAGAATCTCCATTGCAATGCAGCAGATGTTCAAAAATATCTCTAGAGTTGAATAAAAACAGAACTGGTCAAAAAACCTTAATTCTAGGTATGTAGAATCAAAATTGTTAGCTCAAAAAATATAGTATTTAAGAAAAACAAAACAAGAGTCCTAGAAGAAAAAATGATAATGAACATTTTTTTTGGTAAAATAACATGAGAGAGTGAAAAAGAGAAAGGCAGAGAGAGGGGGAGGGAGAAGAAGAAGAAAAAGAAAGGAAGAAGAAGAAGAAAGAGAGAGAGAGTGTGTGTTCAGGTTTATAAGAAGAACAAAGATTGTTAGAAAGAGAAAATTTGAATGTAAGGAATTCTCTTTCCATTTCCTTGAGCACACACAGGAATTAAAATCCATAAAAATGTTGAGATGTAAAGTTCAGTTTGGTTTGAAGTCTGGGGTGAGGCAGACGGACTCTTAAGTTAACTAAGAGGCAACCCAGGGGGGTTTGGGTTGGGATTGAGAGTGAGCTGCCCATTGCAAGAGGAATTGGTGAGTAAAGAGGCAAGGTGTCCCTTGGCCCCAGGGACTCACCAGAGTGAAGGATGAGTTAACCATGGAGTCATCACTACCACTAGGTAAGCATCAAGACTTAACCTGAAGGGTACCTGGGTGCCTGTCACCAGGGCCTTCATAGAGAAAAAAAGTCACAGAGGGAACCCAGGACTGGAGTAGGTCTTGCAAGAGGTTGTCCTCTTAGGAAAGAATCCTCCATCAGTCTGGAGCTTTCCTGCCTCTCAGGAAAGAGTCCCCTGTCAGCCTGGAAGTCTCCCCCAGCAATCAGTATAGGGATTCAGCCATAGTTGAAAGAACCATGACTGGGGGTTCCCCTGACCTGTGGAGAATCTCAGGGGTGCTGGCATGTTAGTGGTCACTTCCCAGGTAACAAAAAACCAGGGAGAAGCCACTTACCAAAAGAGACTAGTGTCTGGTGAATGAATGGTAAGATTAGCATCTGGGGCATCAAATGGAATTCCATGTGTCTAAGTGGTGATAGAAGAGTTCATCCAACTCATGGCATCATTGAAATTACCCAAAAAACCACTCTGATTGTGAGAACTTATACAGGAGATTTTATTATGTGGAGAGGCAGATTGTCAGCCAGCAGGGTGTGTGTGTGAGTGTGTTTGTGTGTGAGAGAGAGAAAGAGAAAGAGAGAGAGAGAGGAGGAGGAGAGGGAGATGAAGCAAGTGATAGTGAAGAGAGAGAGAGAGAGAGAGAGAGAGAGAGAGAGAGAGAGAGAGAGAGACAGGGGAGCTATTCTTAGGTAATGGAATTTTGCAGGCTAATAACAACAGACAAATGACTGGTTAGGAAGTTTGTGGGATAACAATCTGGACCAGTGACTCTCAAGAATGTTTGCAGGCTGTCCAGCAGATCAATGGCTGGCTAGGTTGTTCACAGACTGACAATCTGGCTTGCAAAATCATGTGAGGGAAGCAGAATACTGGAGGTAGCAAAATGGCAGATCTGATGCCAATAGGTGTTATTGCTGAGGGCCTCCTAGACTATGGGCTCTAACAAGGATTGTTTTTGGAAGGCCCCAGAAGAAATATCACTGACATCAAGGAATCCCTCTGATGAGAGTGAAGTTTCTGAACATTTTCCCCACAGGAGTCATCAAAGTGTGAATATTTGGTTAGTTTATCAAGGTTTTCCACATAAAAATTTAAGGAGGTAATGAAAATTCTAGTTAAACTCAGATTTCTCAGACCATTAAGTGATACAGGTGAGCCAAATGTGGAATCCATGTTAAGTTTTATTTATTGATCTAATGCATATATTCAATTTCAATTTGAATTTATATTTCATATTAAAAATGTTTGCTGCATTCAATTTATTCTTTCAATTAATCAGTAACTATCCAGTCCTGTTTCTTTATTACCTGCTATGGCTTAGAGATGAGGTGTCCCCCAAAAGCTCATGTGTGAGACAATGTGAGAAGCTTTGGAGGTGAAGTGATTGGGTTAGGAGAGCCTTCACCTAGTCAGTGCATTGACACCCTGATATGGAATTAACTGAGTGGAGACTGAGGCAGGTGGGGTGTGGCTAGAGTAGTTGGGTCCCTGGAGCCTTGCCTTTGGGGTTTATATTTTGTACTTGGTGGGAGAAGTCTCTCTCTTTGCTTCTTCCACATCCTGCCACCATGATGTTCTGCCACACTTCAGGCCAGAAGAATGGAGTTGGACCTCTGAGACCTCTGAAACTGTAAGCCCAGGTAAACTTTTCCTCCTATAATTGGTCTTGTCGAATCTTTCAGTCACAGTGACCAAAAAGCTGACTAAAATATTACCCAAAGTGGAATTGCTTTGTAAGAACTAGTAGAAATAATGACTTTCTGGAAAATGTGAGAAGAAAGTGCAATCCCTGGTGCCAGGGAGAGTAGATTTAAGTCAGTTCTCACCTTGAGTTTGGACAGGGTTTACTGCATGGATCCAAATAATGCTGTAGGCACTGGGCATCCCTGTTTCTCCTGCCCTCTGTACTGGTGTTGGAGTAGAGAGAATCCTGTTGACATCCAGATGCTTGCTTTGCACCCCTGGCATTTAACATATCCTGACTGGTTGCTCTAAACCTGCAGGTAAGAGTGACATTCTTAGCTGTCCTCAAACCTCCTTAGTGTCTGTGGTTTCCTTCTTTATGAAAACATGCCATCCTCAAGAAATAGCACCTTATGTTCAGGTGCTTTGGCATGAGGTCCCAACACCCCACAGTGCTGGGACTTTAAATGCAAGGTCAGTGCCTCGCTGTGGAAAAGCTTTCTTCATGTGGAACTTAAGAGTCCAGTGAAGCAGTGACCAGGTGGGTAGGTGAGCCACAGCCTTCATTTTAAAAAAGGTGAGCAGTTTCCCTGGTTTTTGTCTGAACTGGACCTGGTGCTCCTGGGTAGCACACTTCTGAGCCCCTTCCCTTACTCCTCCCTCACCTGCTGGTCCATGAGAACCTTGTGAGTGCTTATCAGCAGCAGGAAGGAGGTCTATGAAGAAGTGAGGGGAAGAGTCCAAATGAAGACCTGGACCTCCAAAGCCTTTGCTTAAGTGTCAGTCATGGAAGATCCTGGGCTTGGTTCTTAGAACAGAGTGATTTCTGTTATAAAGCAGATAAAAAACTGACATCTCCCCATGTCCTGCATATCTTAGCTTCCAAATCTTGCCTTCCATGACTAATACCACATTGAACATGGTAGTGTAGACTCCTTTTCAACTTACAGATTTTACTTCCTTTGGCCATGTACTCAGCAATGGGGTTGCTAGATCATACTAGTTTATTTTCGATTGTTGAGGAAGCTCAAAGCCTCACACTGATTTTCCATGAATGCTCTACTAGTTACCATTCCACCCTAAGGAGCAGGGGCCCTTTCCTCCACACCCTAGCCAATGGATCATCTTTTGGATGATAGCTGTTCTAAGGGGAGTGAGACATCACACCGTGGCTTTAATTTTTATTTCCAGATTGTTAGCGGTGTTAAACAGATTTTCATATATCTGGTTATATTTTATGTCTTCTCCTGAGAAATGTTTATTTGCTTTATTCAATTTTTAATCAAGTTAATTTATCTCTTTATTGATTTTCATGAGTTCCTTATAGAGTTGGGCTATTAAGTCTTCATCAGTTGTATGGTTTTCCAGATTTGCACCTGTTGCATAGATTGCCTTTTGACTTATTGTGTTTTGTTATCATATTTATTATTTACTGGACAAAATGTAGATTTTGTGTACATGCTGTTTTGAAGCACACATATATTATGGGGTAGCTAAGTTGAACTCAATAATATGTACTTTATCTCATATATTTTTTGCAGTCAGAATACTGAAAATCTGCTCTCTTGTCAATGGCCAAGAATACAGAATCTTGTTCTGAATCACAGTTACCATATTGTAAAAGGATCTCTTAAATTTTTTCTCCTATGTAACTTAAATTTCATAACTTTGGCCAACATCTTCCCAGCCCCTAAGCCTCAGTTCTGATAACTGGAACTCTCTCCAATTATCGTCTTTAGATTCCACTTGTGAATGAGATCAGGTTATGCATGTATTTTTTTTGCATCACTTATGCCACTTCTAACAGTGACCTCGGGGTACTCCTGTATCCAAGGTAACAGGATTCACTGTCATGACTGCAAGTGCTCCATTGTGTCACTCCCATTGTCATCATCTGCTCCTCTGCCAAAGACTGACTCCATGTCTAGGTTACTGTGAACAGGGGCCCGTTGAGGACTGGGGAGCAGACATCTGTTGGATATGCTGATTTCATTACCTTTGGATATATAACCAGCAATGGGACTGCTGGATCACATGAAGAAAGCTGCCCACATCTCCAACAGCGTAAATCTGCCATTACAGACAGCCATACAGACTCCAGATAGACATAAGTCTGTCCAAAAAGCACACTCAGATGGAGGAGCACAGCCTTTCCTGGGACAGAATCTCTTCCAGGCACCCACCCCCCAACAGAGCTCTTTCTCTCCTGCCTGGCTGCACACTGGCTCTCCTACACCTTGGATCTTGCCTTCTTCCTCTGTCAGTGGTAAAGGGATGAGCACCATCTTGATTTACCTGAGTTCTTCAACGTGGCCACCAAAGTAAATTTAGAGATCAAATTACTGGATTTTGTGGGAAAAGTAAGAGAATGTAGGCCAAGAGGGAGCAAAGGTTGTGGACAGAATTTTAAGAATGTCCCAAGATTCTTGCCTCACTGACATGAAAGGCCTTGATATTCCATGGCCCATAGCTGTGGTCAGATTATCCAGTATATGGTGGACCTTTACTACTGAGATTTGACTGCCTGATGAGGCATACAAGACATACAAGAGAGTGTTTGCAGATGTAAATAAGGTCACTTATTATTGACCAAGAGCTTATAAAATGAGTTCTCCTTCTTAAGTTTGATTAATAATGTGAATTATTGAAAGGAGACAAAGATCAGAATGCTGAGGTTAATCAGAATGCTTGAAGGAGAATTCAGCTATGAGGTGAATTTTGTGAGCAGCCTCAGGGCAAGAGGAAGCATCTGTGATGTGAGTGCTTGGGGGCAGACTCATGGATAGAGTAAGCAGTCTGATGTGAATAGTTTTGGGCAGCCTCAGGGCAGGAGCAGTCAGCTATGATGTGAATGGGATGGATCACCATCCTGGAGTAACCAGCTGTGATGTCAAGTGTGGTTGACCACCTGTCAGAGGCTCCATCCTTGACATGGATGGTTGTGGAGCAGCCTCATGGAGTGATTCACTTTCTATGGGATTGGTTGTGTGAGCTAATGTAGGAATCTGTGAGAGCTGAGTCCCTGGGTTCTGAAACAAGAGACACTGAATTCTGCCAATATTTTGTGGTCCTTGGAGAGGACTCTAGGACTCACTTCTGAATTTCACTCCACCATCCCCACAACTTTAGTTCATGGGACTCTGAACAAAAGATCTAGATTTCCAGAACTCCTGAACAATAAAATATGAGGTGAAAATATTTGTGTTAATGGAAGTTGATACAGTTGTGGTTATCTGTCACTTGGCAACAAACAGGTTTTATAGCAAAGACATCTACTTTTTAGGAAACCTTTTGTCTGCATTTCACAAAGAGTTACCAGTATTTCTGTGACTCAGGATGGGGAGTGGTTTGTACGTAAATGAATCATATCAATCTATAACATCAAGAGAAAAGGCATGGGGGTTAGTGTTAGGGTTAGGGTTAGGTTTAGGGCTAGGAAGGGGGACAAGAATGGAGGAAGGAAGGACTGTATATAGGAAAAAGAGGGGTGGGAGGGGTAGGGGGAAGGGAAAAAGTGGCAGAATAAATCAAACATTACCTTATGTAAATTTATGATTACACAAATGATATGCCTTTAATACATGTACAAACAGAGAAACAACATGTATCCCGTTTGTTTACAATAAAATTAAATAAATAAATAAATAATTTTTTTCCTGATAATAAAAAAATGAGAGAGAGAAATGGCATGTAAAGCTGGATATGGCCAAATGGATTTATGTGGACACAGTGAGAACGGATAGTAAATTCAGTATTTTGCTTTGAGTACTCAGAATGGCCATAAATTTTCCTGGGTTGATTGTAGACTGGAAAGTGTAGTCTATGTGGTCTCTTCTAAATGAAGTTGAACTATCACTAGCTCCTTGGTATAAAGGGTGGTGTCCAAAGACTCAGGGAGACTGGAATGCTGGAGATGCTTCATGAGATATACCTTCTTAGGAAAACATGGAGGTCCAGAGGATGTGGCTTGTACCAGGGCTCTGACAAATTCAAACCCAAGAGCACGTGCTTATAGTCATAAGCAGTGAGTAGCATGGTCTTATCCTCAGGGACCAGTAGCCTGACCTGTTGATCATGGTATCTGCAGAGCTGCAGCATGGAAGAGACCTACCAGAGTCTTATTTGCTATATACAAGGACCAAGGCTTTGCATCTGTTGCATAGAGGTCTGACTTGAATCAGTAGATCAGACAATCACAATTCTTTCATTAACCTCCAGATCTGAAATAGATATCTTACTGCCAGAACTATACATTTTACCCAAATATAAAATTTTGGTTCCAAGTTAGGAAACATGGAAGCAAAGATCTTTATTGAAATTAATGCAGAATTAGATCATTTTGCAGCTTTGACAATAGAATATATACTAGCATATGGACAGCACAAGGACACTGAGAAGAGACATAATAAACAAGTCAAAACAAGCCAGGAAGAGTTTCTAACAATTTATTTGTTAGAAAAAGATTCATTCACGTATTTAGAAAATCAGAAAATGTAGAAAGATTTGTTTAAGTCATACTTACTATGTCTCCGTTTACCTAGTTTCTGTCTAAACCAGTAACAACCCTTTCAATTTCTTCTTATTCTTACAGAATGATGATGGAAATCATTCACACTAATTTTATCATTATATTCCATTATGAATTCTATTATTTCACATTGCTTTACTTCCATTGTATTAAAATCCCTTGCTTCTTACTCCATCAATACATTTTTAATTCACCTATTATTTGGGGGATACCACAACCTTTTGTTGCATGGATAGATTATTATGGATATTTTCAATTAGTTAATTAAATAGAACCTCTTGCAGGATACTTAGGTTATGTTTTAAAAGTAACTTGTGATATTTTTCATACTTTAATTCTTCAATGAGCATGTATTGAAGGATTTGGTCCTACAAGTGGAATTACTGAGTCACAGGTGAACACTTTATTTATTTTGACAAAATTTTGCCAATTGTCTCACTGCCCTTACTCCTGGAAGCCTGGTGGTGGAAAGTCATGGAACCCACAGTCGCCACCACTTCCTGAAGTGTGAGGATGGAGAATGGGAGGAAAGATGGGTCCCTCTGGCTCCATTTGACCTCCACCTCAGGTAAGGGCTGCTGGTCACCAGACTTGCTATCTGCCAATGTACACTTATCCATTTACTCTTGCTTGATTTTTTAAGTACAAGTTATAGGATTATGAACAGATTCTACATATTTCCTTACTAAAGAGATCAAAGAAATAGACATTTTCTCAAACCTCACTGAGCAACATTTAGAAAGATGTCCGTCCCTGTGGATCAGCACAAAAGAACTGAGAATTGTATGGCCAAGGGTCAGAAAATCTTGAATAGTTACTGTTATAAAATTATTTCCTAAGGAGACAGTAAATAGAAAGAAAGAAAGCAATCTGTCCAGTAGAATAATAGAAAACAGAGCATCAGAAGGAGAACACTTTGATCAGCTTTCTTCTCAGGGGCAATTCTGTAGAGGAGCTTGGAGGTCTGCAGGTAGAAAACACGCTGGTGGTGCTTGTGGAGGAGGAACACCATGTAACCACTAGCCCAGCCCATGACACCCTATAACCCAGCATCTCGAAGGACCATGAGAAAGAGGAAAATCCATCTGATTATCCAGATTTCAGGCAGAAAATAACAGTAGTTCTCACTTTTCCTAGTTTCTGATATGTTCATTGTGTTGATGTATTTGATGTAAAATGGTAAGTTCATGCTTATCAGAGCATTGAGTATCCAAAAGAAGAGCAACAAGGGAAGGATGCGCCAGATTTACAGTCTACATCATCTTGAACATTTCTTAAACCAAAAGCTGCCGTTGTCTTTTGCACTCCTCTGCAAAAAAGCATTAGGATGTTTGTAAAAGCCAAGTGGATGAGAATAAGATGAACTGATTTCTTCTCAGAACTAAGAAAGTGAACATACAATTCACAAAAACAGAAATATTCCCCACTATGCCAAATCCACTTAGAAAGAGGAACACTGCTATCTTGATCAGTTCAAAACCATTTGTAATTTTATGGACAGAAAAACTTCAGTTCTTTGACATCCTTCCTGAGAATAGCATCAGGTGCACTGATAGGAACCTGCAAATACAATTAGGTCTAGCACATTTCTGCTGCATTGAAGATGGTCATGGTAAATGCTGTGGACCAAGAGCTTTGTCCAAAATTGGACATTCATTTCCCCATGGCACTCTTGGAAGAACATTCTGTACCCTTATGATGCATTTGTTGAAGAAGAAACAAATATGTGAAGTTGCAAAGCAGAATTTCTATATTTGATTTCCACATTAGCACAACTGAACTGCTTGTTCAAGCCATTAAATATCTTATATATTATAAAGCCCAACTCCTCTTGAATTCAACTAAAATCTCCCAGTCTGCAAGCTCCCCTGTGTTTTCTGCTTAATTGACCATATTCCCAACAGTCAATTCCAAAGGCCACTCATCTTTAACTCTCTTCCACTGCAAACTTTAACATACACACAAAATCTTGTGGGTTCAACTCAACACCTCTTATATTTCCCAATATTTGTTTCTTCTGTAACACCTCTTCCTTTGTTCACTATGTATGCCTCATTTTGATTGGTAAGACCACTCAGAGTCACCTCCCATGTCCAGTTTTCATCTTTAATTCATGTACTTCTACTTCTAAGGATTGACTTTTAAAATTCAAACTGATTATGTGATTTCACTCCTCATAACTTTTCAGGAGACATTTCTGGTATGAACATAAAATAAACACATGCTATAGCACTTCAGTTGTTAAAGGTTAATCAGACAAAGTTCTTCAGGAAGATACCTCCAGAATGAATCAGAATATGGACTGCAGGGAGGCAGAAACCAGGAGATGCCGCCTAGCAGTGACCCAAGGACAGATCTGAGTTCTGACTCAGTGAACACAGGGACTCTCATGGAGGCCTAGACCAGATCTGGCATATTATGTATATCAAGGGGGCTCAAAAGTGCATTCACTAGGTGTTTGTGGTGTTGTGCACTGTGCAGATGAGAGTGGCTTATGGAGTAGGAATCCACAGGGAAGACTGGTATAGCAAGAGCCTGGGGTCGCACGGAGGGAAGGTGACTTCATTCATATGGGGCCATGTTGGCCTTAGAGCTTCTGTGTAACCTTGTCTGCAGTCATCCTAGCAGCCAGATTTACTCACGTCTGTCCTCTCCATCTGCTAATGAGCAGGACTGCTTTGACATTATCACACCATGTTGATGGATCTCTTCCCTCCCTCTGACCTTTCCTTTCTTCTTTTCTTCTCCTCTTTCTTTCTTTCCTTCTTTCTTTCTTTCTTTCTTTCTTTCTTTCTTTCCTTTTCTTGCTTCTTTCTGTTTTTCAATGAGTTTTAAGAGTTCTTTTAAAACATGCTGATTTGTTATGGGGCACAACTTAACAACAGACCGATCACCACTGAGAAGTCCAAGTTTGAGAGTCTTTATTAAGTCGGTCAGCTGACTGTCTCACACAATGCCCCAAAAAATGGCTATTGGGAGAAAAGCCCCCACAACAGGGTTGTAGGGGTTCTTATACCAAAAATCACATTAATCATAAGTGTCTGTGCTATGATTCAAAATTACACATTAACATCATGAGATCATCAACAGAGGGGGAAGTGGGTCAAAATGACCCTTACCTAGGTACAAAGTAAAGAATGGTTCCACACAATCACCATTCACATGGTACATTGTTAGGAGCAATAGAAATCAAAAGAGAGCAATTCTTTACTACCAGGAGATGACATTGTATATTATTGAACATGTCACACGAAGTAACTGATGATGGGCACAGAGTCGGGGTGTTCCCATGGGAGAAGTTTACTTCCTACATAACATGAAGTCTCAGATCTAAATGGAGTCTGTTTAGTCAGTTCCTTCAGAGACTGGTCTATAACATTCTCATGGAGCCAGATCTGTCAACCCATCACATTCCCCACTGTTTTTTTTGTACATAATCAAATCATTTATTAATTAGTTAAATATTTTTCACTCTTATCTTTAGATGACGTTGGGGTCTCTGAGGGCTGTCCCTTTTTTGTTGTCTTAACTCAGATGTAATGAGTCCATAATGTGAGTAAGGACCCTTCCATTTCAACTGGGTGTTAGTCCTTTCTGGAACAACTTGATGTAGACATAGTCTTCTGACTGAAATGGGTGTTGGAAATTAGTGGTCTGTTGGGGCTGGTTCTCTCATAACTTGAACCTGTTAGAGAGACTTAACAACAGGTTAGAGAGGAGCAGGTTCTTGGTAAGGGTGGAGGAAAGGCTCTGAAAGCATTAACATTTTAATCTCTCAGAGGTCATCTGGCTCCAACTTTCTGGACCTAAAATGGTCCTTATTTTTGTGATTTAACCTAATTTACCTACCTATATTGAGTGTCTTTTAAAATTTTTATTATTTCCCCTCTAATTTTAGGGACTTTTAACTGCTGTAAGGAAAAAGGGCAATGACTGCTTTTGCTGCTTCGCTCTTGTTCCCTGGGTTTAGGCTGAGTCTGAGGGCAAAAGCCAAATATTGATTCTCTTGAAACCTTTATTTTAAACTCAATCTTTAAGTTTTGATCTTAAACATCCAGCAAGGCAGTTTTACCACTCATTCAGTAAGAGTACTGGGTTTTAAATCTAATGTCTATGACTTTATAGTTATTTACCAACTTTTATTAAACTGGGGTCTATATTATCTGCCCTATAGGAAATGGCTTATTTTCTCAAATTAATTTAGATTTTTCTTGAAGTAGTACCTCTGTAAAACATTAATCAGTCAACATTTACGGAGTTTACAAGGAAAACACAAAATGGAATTAACAAGAGTAACAACATATTTAGTTGTGTAATAGCTATCTTAAATTCTGGCTGAGCTATATATTATACCCCTGTTTGAGATCACAGTAATTTTATAACAAAAAAGCAATCTTTTGAATATAACATTAAGTGAACTGAAGTCTGGCTTATTTTGGAGCCACTGTAACATGTAGTAAGGTGGGAGGCAGAACCTTATCTCAGGTAAGGCAGTCCTCTTCATAAATCTTAGGTAAAGCGGCCTAGTTCTAAAGCTGATCTTCATTTTTCTTAAATATCATTTTATAAAGTTTACATATGTTGTTTCCTAAGTCTATATAAATGTTAATTAACACAGTAGAATATTACACCTAAAACATGAATCAAAGAAAGCTGAGAGAGCATTTAATTTTCCTTTTGTGTAGTAAAGTGGCAAAATGTTTTCCTGTTTCATGATATTAACCCTTAAACAGATCAGACTCTTGTTATCTTTTAGAAATACATTTACATTTTTATCCCAGTGCAGAGGGCAACATAAGGCTCAGGTCCAGTTACAGAACACTAAATGATATAGATAAATCCCCAATAAAATTTCTTATTCTGATAAGATTAAAATTACCATTACAACTTGAGGTTGGAGAACAACAGCTTGATAAATAAGACTAATAGAAAAATAATTGCATTGATGTTTTTATATTAACCATGTTTAGCTTTTAAAGAAAATTTAGACTTTGTAATGTAGTACAATACTGTAAAATAAGAGTTGCTATTAAACCATAGTTGTACAAATCCCAAATTTTTAAGACTATTTGTTTTAAGACTATTTATTTTTGAGAATAAAACTCAATAGACACAATGTTAAAGGTAAATTAATATTTTAAGAATTATTGTTCATTTCAGCATATAGACTTTACATTAATATTTGACCTTAGGAAAAACCTGGAATAGTTTTAAGTGTTGTATTACTTACATATACATGTAAAACTTTTAAAATTTACTATTAATTAAAATTTTTAATCACTTAGACACTCTTTTTGTTTACTTAGATGTATTACAGCCTTATTTTATCACAGACTTTTTTATATAGAAACATTTTTTACTAAATATATTTTTATACTTAGAACCTTTGAATGTTTTAATCTGTTGATCCCTTTCTTAAAATTTATATTTTGAAACAACCCTTATAAATTTAGATTAATTACTCCATTTTAATCAGATGAAATACTTTGTTACTTATAGAACTCTGTTTAAATATAGTTGAAACTTTTGGACACTTTATATAGAATAATACCTGTTAAGATTTTTAGTACTCCTGTTTTCAATGATAACACAAAGTAAATTTAAATCCTCTTTTTATTTACCAATTTGTGAAAATACCAAAAATGTTTTAACTATGATATCTTATGGAATTTAAGGAGTTAAGAGTACTTGATGTTATATTTAACAGCATTTTAACTCTATAAACCAATCAGATATCTGTAAAAAACACATCCATGATTAAAAAATATTTTAAATCATGTAAATCAAAAGCATTTGGATCCATTTTTTAAATTTTAATTTATGAGCTCGCATTTCAATTTTGGTACCAAATATATGTAGACATGACAGTATACCGGTGTACATATACATGAAATAAACAGATTAACAAAGAC
Source organism: Sciurus carolinensis (assembly GCF_902686445.1). Lineage (NCBI taxonomy): Eukaryota > Metazoa > Chordata > Mammalia > Rodentia > Sciuridae > Sciurus > Sciurus carolinensis. The sequence goes on from NC_062219.1 coordinate 129,617,657, forward strand.
TTTATAGCTTATTTTTTAAAACCCACTAGACCGAGAGTTAACCCTTGTAAACTGGCCTCAATATGAAACAGAGCATTAAGAAAACCTTATAGTTGGATAAAAAGGTCTGATAAAAATTAACTTAGGTATACCAGATCGAAATTATGAACTCAAAAAGTAGAATTTTTAAAAGTCTTTGACTTCCATCCTGATGTGGTACCTCTCATCAGAGATGAAAAGTAATTAAGAGAATATACACAAAGGTTATGCCTTATTCCTCCCAGAAGGAGTTTCCTGAAGAGATAGAAAGGGAGCTGCTTCAATTGGTCTGCTTGGGAGAGCCTCTAAGGTTGGGTTCTTGTTCTAAACTGGCTTCTCTGGTCTCCTGGAGAGCAGCCATCAAAATTTTAGCCTGGCATTTTGGTGGACCAAATCCAATATTTGGAAGTTCCTATTGGCAGCAGTTTACATTTTAATGTAAGCATTAGTGGACATGGTTAAAAATCTTTTTAACCATTTTTTTTCAAATTTGACTACAAAACATTCAATCAAATTCTTTAGGCTGCCCAAAGACAATTTGGAGGTCCCCTGAGGGGGTCATCGGACCTCGAAAGTTGGTCATTCTCTCTCACAAAATTTAGAGAGAGAAAAGACATTGCAGCGGGTTCTGTAGTCACTAACTCTCTTCTGGAATTCCAGGAAATTAGTTAACATGCACTGGAGGGAAGTACATGTCTGATGTGAGGGAGACTGACCCATGCTTACACTTAAGGGCAACAAAAATCAGAAAAGGACAAACAAAGAACAGATAAAACACCGAAAACATGGACAAGTGGCCACTCCAGATTCCAGACCAGAGAAACTGAGCAACATCTTTCCAGTCCTGGACTCAGGAAGTAATGCTGTGTCCAGGCTTCCTCAGAGTCCCCAGATGCAAATTCGCCAGAAACAGACTTACAGGTCCCCCAGGGGTGCAAAACAGGTGACTCTCTTGGAGAATTTAGTTCAGTCCTGGGGCTGGGCTCTACAGACAGTGCAGCCTGTGACTGAGGAACATCTCTCAGAGGCCTTCCCCTAGGAGCAACGTTGTGGCCTCTCCTCTCCGCAGGTGTTTCCAGGTAAGTGGTGAGCGGTGGTTACCCACCAGGCAGCGAGAATCTCATTGGGACCTCCAAATGTTATGGGGCACAACTTAAGAACAGATGGATCACCACTGAGAAGTCCAAATTTTAGAGTCTTTACTAAGCTGGCCATCTGACTGTCTCACATGATGCCCAAAAAAATGGCTATTGGGAGAACAGCCACCACAACAGGGTTGTAGGGGTTCTTATACCAAAAATCATATTAATCATAAGTGTCTGTGCTATGGTTCAAAATTGCACATTAACATCATGAGATCATCAACAGAGGGGGAAGTAGGTCAAAATGACCCTTACCTAGGTATAAAGTAAAGAATGGTTCCACAAAATCACCATTCACATGGTACAATGTTAGGAACATTAGGAATCAAAAGAGAGCAATTCTTTACTACATAGGAGTTGCCATTGTATATTATTAAACATGTCACACCAAGTAACTGATGATGGGCACATAGGCAGGGTGTTCCATGGGAGAAGCTTATTTCCAACATAACACGGAGTCTCAGATCAAAATGGGAGTTGTTTAGTCAGTTCCCTTAGAGTCTGGTCTATAACATTCTCATAGAGCAAGATCTGTCAGCCCATCACAACATGTAGCAGTTGCATGTAATCGTGAACTGCAGGGGAAATACCAGCAGGTGTGTACCTATGTACTGGTTAAGATAAAGTAGCTGGTATTTCCCTCTCCTCTTCTCTTTCTATTTAGAGACCTCACACTCCTCTCTGTAGTCTTTCAAAGAATATGTGGTGGGTCGTATATCATGGAATTCAGCCCTTCCCTCCACCTGTTCCTGGGGCCTCCTGTTAATCCTCCCTCTCTGCCTTCCCAATCCTTCCCAGTCTCTGGAGATCACAGTTCTACCTTCACATTGATAGGATTTCACACTTTCAAATGAACCTCTCCAACCTCACCTCTCACCTGGGCCTCACCTCAGACCACTCATCAATGCCCAGAACCGAAGAATCCAGGTGTTTGATTGATCCCCAGAGCTGTACATATTCTGTGTACTTGGGATGCCTTTCTGAAGAACTTCTCCCTGCACCTACTGTTGTCTTTCAGAGCTGCCTTGCATGTGTGCCTGTCTTGAAGTTCTCAAGTATTTCCATTTGCATGAACGTGGACTTACCTGTTTTGAGCGGTGCTCCATCAAACTGACAGGTGGAGAATGGGCTCCACTCACACCTGTGATGTGCTGTGTCAGAAAAGCAAAGCCCATGGGGGTGCAGGAGAGCCCTCCAGGAAGCACCTCCAGAGCAGGTTCACCTGCACACTGAGGGAGGAGACTCGATGGTGAGGACAAAGGTGTCCCTGTGTGATACCCAGAAAGAGGTGAAGAAACTTACACAAACTGATTAATGGTGACAGCATGATGCAGTAAAAACCCAGCAGTAAAGTATGTTTAAGAGCCCAAAGAGCTTCTGTGATGCTCTGGTGCTGAGAGAAGCAGGAAGCTCACCTAGACCTCGACCCCAGAGGTCTCTGAGGGCCTCGGTCCCACACAGGGGAACCAGATGCCAGCCTGGCAGAGCACCTGTGGCACTGCCTTCATCTCTGTACGTGGGTGCGTATGTTTACAGACCAGATGAGTCAGTGTCCTGACTGTCACACCCTCTCGTGTCGCCAAAGGGACAAAGCAGTGTTCACACTCAGAGGAAATCTCACAGGGCACCGTGCAGCAAAGGAGGTCGGGCCCACTCACCTTGTTGTGCTGCAGACAAGCTCTGCGCTGGTCCTTCTAAAAAGGGGCAGCTTCCCAGGTCCTATTTGTACCCTCTGGCTTTGTGGAGCCCTTGCCTTCCATGAACCACCACCAGGACTCCAGTTGTCACAGTTGACACCTGTCAGGGAGAAGCAAAGCTCTGTAGAACCTCAGTCCCTGAAGGACCACTTTCCCTCTCCCTCCACAATTACTGCATTTCTTCGGCTCAGAAGTTTTCTGAGGCTTAATTAGAGTTAATTTCCTTAATACAACAGTGTCTAGTGAGAAAGTGAACAACTATCTAAGTTCCTATAGGGGATTTCTCATTTCTCTGGCCTTCTCTTCATATTCCCCAAGTTCCTCAGGTCCATCACAATGGAGCCAGCTTTGCAAACACAAAATAAGTCATTTCCCTTCTTTTTCAACGTGTCCTTCAATCACAGGGATATGATATGTAATGGCCAGCCCTATTGTGTCTGCTTTCTGAGTGTGTTCCCAGCATGCACCCAGGAGGGACAAGGATCCCCACCTTCACACATGAATGTAGACAGTTCAAGGTCTGGGCCATAACTGATTGACTTTTTCCTGTGTGTTAAACAGCAAGTGGGACCCCAATGACATGGACCCTCCCCGTAAGAGCAGTCCTGTCTTGTAATGATCTTACCCTCATTGCCTAGGGGGCCCCTGACACCTGGCAGTTGCCAGCCCATTCCTGTTCCCATAGAGAACAGCCATTGGTATGAGAGCTCTCTTCATCCCTCAAGTCCAGGCAGAATTATGCTGAGGAATTTCCAGGGATACCTGTCAGCTACGGTAAGTGAAGGAAATGGGGGTTCTCCCACCCTTTGTTGTATTAGAGCATTTTTTGTAGATTTCAGGCAATTCTCACTTTTCCTTTCCCCTTTGAATTGTGTGGACATCTCTTTCAAAGCCAAGTGATGCTCTTGACTGTTCTGGAACTCAGCATGTTTCTCTCAGGGCCCTGGAGTCCTCCTTAGAAGAGGAGTCACCAAGAAGCCAGGGGCCTGTCTGCCGGGTCCTGTGGGAGAGGAGGAGTCTGACTTTTCTGACCACCAAGCTGCAGGTTGCAATGTCTCCTCTGTCACAAGGAGCAGTGCACTCACCTTCTGATAAAGGCAAAGCTAAGTCCACCACAAGGCCAGGTGCATCTCACATGAACACTGTTTGACAAATGGAGCCGTCAGTTCTCTTCCTGAAACTGAGCTACACTTTATCTTGAGAAGATGTATTTTCTGGCTTGTATTTGACTATAAAAGTGAGTTTTTAAAAATTATATTTATATTTCTGTTCTGGATATCTTTTGCTGTCCATTATATTTTGGTTTAATATTTTTCAACAAGAAATTTTTTTTTCCTTTCTAGATAGGTTTTAAAAGTTAAAAAATGATTTTTTTGGGGGGATACCAGGGATTAAAATCTGGGTCACCAAGTCAATGAGCCACACGCCGAGGCCTATTTCATATTTTATTTAGAGACAGGGTCTCACTGAGTTGCTCAGTGCCTCAGTTTTGCTGAGACTGGCTTTGAATTTATGATCTTCCTGCCACAGCCTCCTGGGCCTCTGGGATTGTGATGGTGTGTCACCTTGCCTGGCCAGATTTTGTTTCTAATTATCTTCCCCTGACACACACAGGTAGGGCCTAATCAAAATGGACCCAGAGAGGCTCCCCCAGCCACAGCTCTGTCCTGCTGTCCCTGGGCTCTCTGTGATAGAGGGCTGCTGAGGATGGCAAGCTGGTTTGTGGAGGAGCCAGAGCCACTCCTCATGTCGAGTGTGGTACAGCTCCAGCAGAGCCTCCAGCTGTGAACTCAGTGTCCCAGTGATCCCAGAAGCTCTCAGAGAGGGGAAGGAAACAGCAGTGAAAACAGAAGGACAGCACCTGGTGCCCTAGGATGTCCCAGCACAGTCAGCACTCAACAGGAAGCAGGGTCAGCAAGGGCCACAGCAGCCCATGTCCACATATGTGAGCCACATCCTGGAGTGAAGCATGTGTGCACAGGCCACCCACAGCACTGGGGACCCCACAGCCGGAGAGGTGGGATGACACCTCTAAAGGAAAGAACTCCAGGAACTGCAGCAACGCCATCCTCAGGAGAAGGGAATGCAGGCAGACAACGTGTTGGACCTGCAGAATGTGTACAAGACACAGCAGAGAGGAGGCAGGTGTGCCATAGGGGAGAAATAAACAGCCAAAGTAGCACTACTGGAGAAAAAGGGGACTGGCTACAGGAGGGGAAGAGGGAGAGGAAGGGTATCCAGAAACAAGCCAAAATCCAAACCAGCCAACCACATTCCAACCCTCCAGAGGAGAAGATGATAAGTGAATGAAACACATGAGAAAAGTGAGAAAAGTGAGAAGGAACTGTGAGTGCACCCACAGGAGGGCAGGACACACCACAGAGAAAGGAAGGGGAAAGTCAGGCAGGGACACAACTCCATGCAGATCCAGGAGCTTCCTGCTGAGTGATGGGAGATCTTCACTGCTGTACCACCTGCCCTGCTTCCTCCTTCATGGGTGGTCATCCACTTCGAGAGAGCAGGGTTGTGCTGTCACACCTTCCTCCTGTGTCCCTCTCCACTCTGCCAGCTGAGAGACTAGTAGTGATCCAGGCAGAGAAAGGTCAGGGCTTCCCTCCCAATGTGTTAGGACAGAATGGGAAGCAGAGTCCACAGTTTTGTGCAGAGGACCAGGTGCAGTAGCTCCCAGGTGTGGTGGATGCTGAGGTCTGCATGCGAGGTGCTCATGGCCCGGGCAGCCCTTATGGGGACTGTGGGACTGTGTGCAGTGGTGTCTGCTCTGGAGAGGCAGCTCCATAGGTCTCTGCTGGGCATCTGGATCTCAGGGGCCTCAGGACAGTCTGCCCTCAGGGCAGGTGGCCGACCTACCACCCTCCAGCTTACCTCTCTGCCTGTGAACCTGGTCTTTCTGACTCAGTCCTGAGGGTAGTCACACCATCCAGTTCTTTCTCCTTGTCTTCCTTCCTTCTTCCTCCCTCCCTTCCTTCCTTCCTTCCTTCCTTCCTTCCTTCCTTCCTTCCTTCCTTCCTTCCTTCCTTCCTTCTTCCATCTTTCCTTCCTTTTCTCTCTCTCTCTCTCTCTCTCTCTCTCTCTCTCTCTGTCTCTCTCTCTCACTCTCTTTCTTACACTGGGATTGACTCAGGAGCTCTTCACCTCTGAGCTCCCCCCACACTGTATTTTCAGACAGTGTATCACTCAGCCTTAGGGCCTCAGTGAGTCTCTGAGATGGCCTGTGGCTTGTGATGCTCCTGTCCCACTCCCCAGGTCACTGGGACTACAGGTGTGTGCCACCATACCCAACTTCAGTGTTTATTTCTTAGAAAGAAAATAATGTCTCACAGGACCTGAGTGCAATAATTAAAATCAGAATATTCCTTGTTAGAACATATTTAGATTTTACCCTCTGTACCATTCACATTATTTGTGTCAAAACATAATCCCAAATCCTCCACTACAGCATTCAAATGTCATGTCTCCTTAGGATCCTTATCCTCTAAAACTCCTGAGTCCTCCTTTGCCTTTTATTACAGGGAAGGTTTTGAAAAACATGGAACCTTTTCTGGAATTTCCCTTCAACTGACTATTCTCCATGCTTCAGCTCAGGAGAGGTTTTGCAGGCACAGCAGGGAAGAGCTGAGGGCTGACTGAACTTTCCGGGTCTCCTGCTGCTGGAGAGACCGACCTGCATTGCACTGTCATCCTTTGGTGGCCATGGGCATCCGCTTGGTGTCCAACACAATGTGACTGTTGCATCCTTTGTCATGAGTGAGGCATTGGGGAGATATTTTGAGGCCATGTGGAATTCCTGGGACACATAAACCCTCACCCACTACTCTTAGCCTCCACTGATGGTCTCTTCCTGAAGAAATGACTGTCACAATGTTGCCAAGAGATGATTTTCAAATTTCATTTTCCTTTTTTCCCTTTGTGTTCATTAGTTGGATGTTCCATGGAAGACAGAGCTTCCTCTTCTCTCTGATTCCTTATTTCCATTGTGGACTTGTGTGTTTTTGTTTAATTGGGAAGGTGATGTCACTTCTTGTCATGACTCAGTGTGATTCTCAGGTTCCATCACAAAGGGTGGCAGACCCTGCAAGCTGGTACCCTAGTTGGCACGTCCATCCCTCTTGGGTTTTTCTTTACTTTGTGACATATAATACACTGAAGTTTCATCTCACCTTTCCCTGAATTATCCCTGAAACAAGCTTTGTGTTAAACAACGTGCTTCCTTTGTATCAGAAAAAGGCATTTAGAACTCAAACCTTAATGTGAAGTACATTGAGTAAACAATATGATTTTCCTGCTTTCAGTCCTGAGACATCTTCTCATCCAAATGATCCAAAATGCAGCTCTCCTCCAAAGGCTCATTTTTCATTGATGAAGAAGTGATTTCAGGATCTTCTTTCTGCCAGGCGCAACTCTGGGTAAGGGAACAGGGTCACAGGGGATGAAGAGACAGTGACCAGGGCCCTGCCTCTCAACCAGCCCTGTGCTGCTCTCTTGGGTGGAGTACCAATGCTCTTCTCAGCTCAGCCCTGAGCCTAACATGTTTGTGTCCTTTGATCAGGGACCAGGACGGCATCAGATGAACATATAGAAGAATTATTCTTGTCTGTATTTGATCACAGAGGTGTCCTTGATCTTCACATCCAGGACTGATGTTCTTGAGGAGGGTTGGGAGGATCCTTCAAGTTTCTAGGCTCACTTACTGTATCACATATGAGGAATAAAACAACCTCCCAGGGTATCAATGTGACCTCAGCATACATAGATACAGCAAGGCGACTCTGTCCTGCCCAGGTGCTGGTTGGGACTTGTTCTGAAAGCAGAGTTTCCAGTGCTGGTCATCACGTGCCACATCTCTCTGCCATGAATATGAGTGGAAGTGACACTCTGTGTCTCAGAAGCTGACCCCATTCTGGTTAAGCTCTGGAACTTTGAGAAGGGGAAGGGAAGGCCAAGACATGGGAACTCAGATACAGAAACTTGGCTGGTTAATTCTCTCACTGAACAAACTTCTATTAAAATAATTAAGCCCCAATTAAGCCTCTGATAACTTGTGAGCCCAACAAATGCACTAATTGTGGAGGGAGAGGGAAAGAAGTACTTTAGGGACTGAAGTTCTGCAGAGCTTTGCTTCTCCCTGACAGGTGTCAACAGTAAGAACTGGAGTCCTGGTGGTGGTTCATGGTAGGCAGGAGCTCCACAAACCGAGCAGACCTGAGGGTTCAGGATTCCTCATGGTTCCAGGTGTTATTTCCTCAGCAGCACAGACCTTACTCTCCCTGTGACTAGGGAAGGGTATTGCTCAGAGGGTCCTGAGACTTAGAATTTGCTCTTCTCCTGACCTTTAGGCAAGTGCCTGAGGCCATAAGAGTGGAGGGGACGATTTCCACAGATGATTCTCCAGAAAGGTTTGGGTGTCTCTGTCCCTGAGTTGAGGATCTGATACCACCAGTGAGCTCTGGGAAGGGTCTTGCATAAAGTTACTTCCTTGATTTCTTTAAGGAACCAGAAAGTACAGGACCTCTCTAGTTTCCATAAAAATGTATTCTTCAGCCTCCAGTTCCACCTGTGTTATAAATCCATCATTAATCAGCTACAGATATATTAGCATATTTCATTTTTGGCACATTTCTGTATATCCAGGATGGACCATGGTGAGTTATGTATTATTTTACTAGTTCATAACTGTGTTTCTGTTTAATTTGAAAGTGTCCTTCCTGGATCTTCCTTGAACTATTCTTTTCTCACGACACTATGATGCTTTTTTGCAAGCCAGTCACATTCCTCGTATACCTGTGTGATGGAGAACTGTGAACAACTATTAAGATTGAAAATGATATTTTCCCTTTCAAGAAGTCCTAGTGTGCATCACCCAGGGAGAGAATTACTGTAAAGTGAACTAACTCCCTTCAGTACACTGGCATATGCATCAAAGAGCAGAAATATCACTGTTTAATTGAGAAAACCAGGTCTGATGGATGCACTCATGTGCCTAAGCTGTTGGTTTTTTAGGTCCACTTGGGGATTATATTTGTCAAAGTGCAAAACCTGCCTTTGAAAAGAGTAAACTGTACCATTTCCCAAGACAATCTGAGACAGAAATCACACCTACATCTTCTGACATTCTTCTCTTTAGTCAGAAAGACAGAGTCACTTATTAGATGTCTCTGAGTCGGTTTCTAGTCATGATTCATGGTTTTGGAATTAGAAGAAAGGAAGAGCCATGAAAACCTGAGGAAGCCTCAGTAAACAGAAAAAAGTGACGAATACACAAAGGGAGATTAGATGTTGAAGGTTTGATATTGAGATGTATTAGTACAGTCATTTTTGCAGTTATTAATTTTTAAGACAGCACATTTTACTACTGTCTTAATTTATATTTGAAACTGGTTATTTCATGCTGCTGTGTTTGTCCTTAAATCTCCTGGCACATTTCAGTTAAGTGCATTACTGCTTTCTAAGATGCATTGCGACAGGCAATAATCACCCCAGTCTTAAGGGCAGGGTTTGAAAGGCAGGATGTGATAACCCTGGCCATAATATGGGCAGAGGCCTGTATTCATGCACTTTAGGTTATCAGAGACCTGCAGAACAAAGACATCTAAAGCAACCCTTTCACATTCAGCAGGAAACAGTGGGGAATTTGCAGAAAATCACTGTCCCTACACACACCATATGGAAATCGCCTGGTGGCATTTAACCCTGGTTTCTTTTATGCTGATGAAATTGCCCATAGTTCAAAAGACATTCCAAAGTAAGAACTGGGATTCAAGAAAGTGGGTAAAGAGTAACATCCTATCCAGGCCTGAAGTCTGAACATTAGCTTAGACTGAGAAAGATCAAACAGCCCAGGATTGACCGTGTGGGAGGAGAAAGCAAGGTGGCGCAGGCTGCAGATGTGGCTGAAATGGAATCCCATCAAGATTCTGCCACATCAGCAAAGTGAATCCTGAGCCCATGTGAGCAGCTTTGCTTACATTGGTGGTAAACCTGCTGTGTCAGCTGCAACCCCTATGGGCATCCTTAGTCTATGAAGGTCCTTAGCTCCCCAAAGCCACAACAAGCAATGATCCCTTCCTCCTAATGTAGCTAGGAAGCAACACATCTAGAACAGACCCACTGTTCTCCACTGTCTCCTGGAGTCACTCGGTGGGAAGTCCACCTCTGCTGAAAACCCCATAGAATATCATGCTGTTGCCCCTCTTGAACACCCACCCTGCACACCTCTCTTTAATTTTCTCACTTTGTCAGACAAGGCACTTGATGCTGGATGTCTTCAGTTGATTCCACTGTAACATAAGGATTCTGTCAGGAAAGAATTTGCAGCTTGACTTGATACTGAGAACAACAAAGGACCATGGAAGGTTTTCAGCACGTGATTCACTGGGTCAGTTGGGGGTTTAGAGTTCACAGATATTAAGGTTTAGTCATCAAAATATGACTCTTATAGCAAAGAGCAAACCTGGCAACAATAAATTTTTCAACATGTGCCATATAAAGCAATAAGGAACATAAGAGACACAATGAAATGTGCAATGCAGTTGGACCTGAGGTGCTAAAGACACTGAAGCAATTCTATTTTCTAGGTGCATGTATGTGGGGTAGAGAAGGCAGACAGGTCAGAAATGAGACACAGGTTATTAGAATTGGATGAAAAGGACACAGAGAATGAAGTGAAAGAACAGAAGAAATTCTGGTTTAGGGAATTGTGGGTTTAATGCAGTCATGCTGAGACTGAACAGAGATGTGCCATTAAGGATTGGAACACATAGGTTTGTTTTGCTTTTGTGGACAATTAAAACCTGGCCAGGAAACTTAGAACTTTATTTTTGTTGTTGTTTGAGGTGAAAAAATTTATTTCACAGTTGTATTTAAAACCACAAAGACACTATTTTTATCATATAAAAACATTGGTATACCTATAATTCCTAGACAATGATTTTATAGACCTTCTCAAGGAATGTACCTCATTATATGAAATGGGATGGTTACTTTGAAAAAACACATTTGGACTGCTTCCTAAATCATATTTTGCCAGCACTGCATCTTTTGGTTCAAAGTAGAGATTACTGCCATCAGTATGTGTTTCTGCATCATCAATATTCTATAACACACAGACAGGTAAGTTTATCCCTCCATGCTCCATTGGTTCCTCAGGATTTTCTGCAGGTTCCTCAGCAGGCTGTGCCTTCCTCTGTGGCCTGTCTTCAAGCCCTTCCAGGAATGGGACACAATCATCATTGTCATCAATTATAGAGTCCAAGACTATACCAACAACTCAATCATTCTCTGTAGTGAGGTCCTGCTCTGCAAAAAGTGTCTCTCTAAAGGTGCAATGACCATGTTTAACCAGTACATCTAAGTTGCGCTCCATAAACCCAGACATATGTCTTTCCATGTGAATAGGAGCTGATTGAGAACATGCTCCAGTGGACTTAGCTCTGCAGTCCAAATAGGTAGCAGATGGACAGGTTTGGAATTTCTGACAACTGGTAGCATCATAACCAGGAATAAGCAGCCAAAAACAACAGAGTCTCTTGCCATAACTCTGTGCTGATGTCTGGGTCTTGCTTCCACACAGAGATACAAATGTAGACCCAGTAAATGGTCTTTAAAATACAAATCTGGAATCCAAACACTCCTGATGTATAAACTTACATAATAGTCTATCATCAGCAGAAAACCCAGTCATTGAGACACCAGTATGACTGAAAACAAGAAGAACATTTTCCTGGTGAGCTCCAGGCTCCGACTGTGTCCTCTTCAGTGCAACCAACACTGCAGGGTTGTGGTTTCACACGACCTGTGACTGAACCCTTTTAACAGCCTCCATTGCATGTTCAACTTGATGAATCCTGCCCCAAGGGCTCCAGTGTCATCCTTGCCCACTGGTTGAAAATTTCTCCCAGTCACCAGACCTCTGCCCTAAACCTTCCAAAATCAGGTTCAATGTACCATAGTTGCTGGCAGACCTGAGTGTGAACTCAGTCAAAGTTTCAGAATCAAGGGATGCTCAGAACCTTGAATACGAGTCTCTAAGGTGCCATTTCAGAACATATTGGAGGAAATAGTAAGAGCATCACAGAAGGAGGAGTAGGAAGAGCTCTTTGGGCACAGTGAGCTCTACTGTGTATCTTGATTCTCAAAATTGCTGATGTGAAGTGCTTTCTATAGACACAGACAACCACTGTTGTTGCCTTCTAAAAAAGGTGTTTGATGCATCGAATCTTCTCTGCCTAGAAATGGTCTGAACCTGGTCATTTGAACAATCTTCTTGTTTCTAGCAGTGCTTGACAATGCTGGGAATACCTTTGTCCTTGTGAAGTACATTTACTTATTTAGAGGTATTAAGAAGATATCTACATATTATTCTCATCCATATTGCTTTTACAAATATACTAATGCTTTTTACAAAAGGAACACCAAGGACAATATCCAGTTTTGGTTTGAGAAACCTCATAGGTGATGTAGGCTCTAATGTTGTGGTTTACTGGGAGACAATGAACAGGGACCTGCTCGTCAGCACCACCAGTCTCCTCACAGTGGTCCAGGTCATCACCATCATCCGTAGAGCCTCTAGGCAGGTGAGGCTACAGTTCAGGTTGGCATGGACAATCCTTCCCTTGTTGCTGTTCTTTTGGATGCTCAACCCTTTGATAAGCATGAGCTTACCATTTTACATCAGTAATATCAGCAGCCTGTGCATACCAGAACTTAGTAAAATTAACCATTACTGCTATTTTCTACCAGGGAACTAGATAATCTGTTTAGTTTTTCTCATTTTCACAGTCTTCAGAGCCACTGTGTTCCACTGTGTCATGGGCTGGACCAGTGGACACATGGCATTTCTTCTGTACAAGTACCAACAGCACATTCTCTAACTTCAGGCCTCCAAACTGGTCTATACATGCCCTCCTGTGATGCAAGCTGCTCAAATTTTTCTCCTTCTGATGCTTTCTCTTCTATTGGACAGGTTGTTTTATCTTTTCATGTTCAGTTTTCTCATTACAGAAGGATTCCATTTCAATTAGTGCACAAGAGTTTCTGACCTTTGGCTATGCGATATTCAGTCATTTGCACTGATTCAGAGATGAACATCTGGCTGCATGAAATCATGCTCAGTGACAGAGAATGACATGGAGAAATTATCCATTTCAGTGATTTTTTTTCAAGAATTTTGAAATCATGTTAGTTTTGCATTGTTCTATGTGATGCAAAATCCAGTAAGAGCAGGGGAGTCATACAGAGATGCATTCTCACCTTTCAAAACTGGTGACAGTGCTGAGCAGACAGAGGTCATCAGAAGCTGGAGGGACACAGCCACCTTCCCATTCTACTTCCTTCTACATTTCAGGAAGGAACTGATGTTCTCATTCATGTGAGAAGTCTCTGTCATACCACTTCTGTTAGTACATTGCAGAAAATCAATTTGGCAAATTGTAGTAAAATTACTTACCTCTTCAGCTCTTGACCGGCTGGACCTAATGTTGCTGATATTCATGCTCATGTCAGATACAGAATTAAAAACATTTTAGATTCCACTATTACTCCATTATTTTAAAATCAGACATAATATCCAGTAAAGGGGGCATTTTGTTTTTTATTTAAGATATTTAAATATATTTAAAGATATTTGCATATTTACATCCATTCCCCTGGATCTAATCAAAGTTGTTAAAATACAGGTAAGTCCAAAGTGGAATCCTATGTACTGGTAACCAAAGTGTATTTAAAATTCAGTTAAAAGCAATGTGTACGGATTGTGTTTTAGGAAGGAATATGAAACATTCAATTGACTGTTGTCTGCACATTAAAATTTGCATAATGAGAGAGAATGAAGTCTACGTACCTTTTTCCAGAGAAATGATCTTCCTAGAGGTATACTAATAATGGCTCATTTTTTCTTTTAGAATCATGAGATTTTAAAAACACTTTGAAATATTTTTAAAGAAATAAATGTAAATTAATGTTGAAATAGTTTATGTGAAAGCACCCAGAGAACCACTCCAGGTGCAAGAACTCACTCAACAGATTTTATTAAGCATATGAGCAGAGTGTCTTCCCTTAAGGGTGAGAGAGAGAAAGAGAGGGAGAGAGAGAGAGAGAGAGAGAGAGAGAGACAGAGAGAGAGAGAGAGACAGAGAGAGAGAGAGAGAGAGGGAATGACGAGGGAGTTATTCTTAAGCAGTGAAATTTTGTGGACTAGTAAGGATTGGACCAGTGGCTGATGAGAAATCCGTGGGCTAATGATTGGGCCTATGGCTGATGAGGAAGTTTGTGGGCCCATATGTATGTTGTAAAATGGCGAAGGTTGGCAGAATAGTGGCAGCAGCAAAATGGAAGGGGAGCAGTGAATGGCTGAAGACTTGTTAACCCATTGTCCCTTCATTCCTCCATTTTAGTTTTCATTGGAAAATTATTTTGGGACATCTGAGTGAAGATCCATCTTCAGTAGCTGCTTCCTGCTGGGTGTGGGTGTAGAACTGATTCTGGGGAGGGAAATGTCATTGAAGGATTGGGGAGTGGTAACTGAATAGGGTAGTGCACTTGAAGCCAGGCTCTGATTCTTCCTTTATGAGGTCCTGATAGTCCTGTAATACAAAATGATTAATACCCTGATTAGAAATTTTTTGAATCTGATTTTGTGCAAATCTCAACATGCAGGGGACAAAGGCCAGTATGTGACAATTATAAGGAGTGGGTACATAAATGGGAGAATAATGTGCCATAATTGACCCAAAATAGGCCACAATGATCCTCGGGTAAGTTTATTCCTTCTCCTTTCCATGTCCTCCTGCAGCTCTTTCATCTGGTCCCTAACAATACCTGGTTGGTTGACACAGAAGCAGCGCTCTTTCTTTGAGCACTTCCTTTATTCTAGTGAACCCAAAGAATGGCTTCCTTTGGAAGTTATGCACCTGGAAGCAAATTGGAAGGGAGGCACTCCTGATAATTTTGGGGTGATATCCACCTGCTAAGAGGGGGTGCTGTTGAACATTAAAGACTTTTAAAGTCAAGGGTGCTAGGCAGGAGATTAGCAAAGCCTGCTCTCCTACACCTCCAATGACCCTGTTCCATGAGAGGGTTAATTAAATTGAGTATGTGGTGTGTGGTTGTGACTATCTGTGGTAAGAGTGAATCCTCTAGTATTGGTTCCCAGTGAATGGAGAGGTTCAGGGGATGAGGGTATAGGATGAAACAGGTCATGTAAGATCTGGGGCATTTCTGTGAACAATTCTTCATGGCATGCTTGGTTCTGTATGCCTCACCCATCTGACATATCTTAGCGGGTTTGATAGGACCAGCAGTAGGCACAGGGATTCCAGTTTTTGTCCCATGTCTGGGAGGGAGAAAATGGCTGGCACCTGGACAGATCTATTAGAGAAAAATCTGACAGGAAAATGGCAGAAAGGGAAAATGGCAGGGAAGGCAAGAATTTAACTGGCTGTCCAGTCAAGTCATTGCTGGCTGTGGCTGTCTGGTGCATCAGTGATTTAGTCCTCAGTCTCTGGTACAGGAAGAAGGGTGGAGGGCTTCATGGCCTTCAGTCTGAAGTGGAGAGGTCCCACCAGAGTGGCAGAGTATTGGTTGGAAGAAGACTGTGGACTAGAAGGTGGAGAGGAGTTTGTGGATTGAGAGTAGAGTTTAACCCAAGATTTGTGTAGCCATTCTTTTAAACCTTGCACCTTGACAGCTGTTGGCATAGTCAAGATCACCATATGGGGGTCCTGCCATTTGGGAGATAGAGGGGCTGTTCCCTCCTGAGGAGAGATAAGAACTTGGTCTACAATTTGAACAGGTTGATCCAAGTGTCCAGACAAGGGTCTAGGCAGGGAGGAGTGAATATAACCCCATAGGAATTCCCAAATGTGGTTTTGGAGAGGAATAAATATGTGAATAGAAATGCCCAAATGTGGTTTAGGAGAGGAATAAATATATGAGAAGAAAGAGGGGAGGGAAGGGTCATTATCCAAGGGGTAAGGACAGGATAACCATAAATCAGCTCAAAAGGGGAGATATTGGCAGGATTCTTTGGGAGTGAGCAAAGATGCAGAAGAGCAAGAGGCAGGAGTTTAACCATGTCAAGGCAAAGTTCTAAAAAAGTTTGGTTAAGACACTTTTTAGAGTTCAATTTGTTCTCTCTACTTTGCTTGATGACTTTGGATGAAATGCCAAGGGACTCCAAGAGCTTTGGTAAGTTATTGAGAAACCTGAGAGATAAATTCAGGACCATTATCTGACTGGAAGGAGGTAGGTACTCTAAAGCAAGGACTGATTTCATGAAGGATGAAGATAGAAACAGTTATTGCTCTTTTGTTGGAGGTGGGATGGCTTCAACCTGAGAAGCTGTCTACCATTACCACAAAATATTCAGATTTTCTTCCTTTGATCACGTGAGTGAAGTCACTTTGCCAATCTAGAACTGGGATGGCAACAAAGACCTGGTGAATTGGAAAAATGGGGGTCTGTTGGCTGTAGGACTGGTTCACAGGCAAATTTCACATGTGGAGGAGAGTCCCTTCATAAAGATGTCAGAGGAGGTTAGTTGCAAATGAGTCTTAGCCAACTGTGAGAGCAAAGAAAGGTGGGGGTGGAAGAGACAGAGGATGTAGAAAAGTATCTCCCTGTTGGGGGGCAGTGGAGGTAAGGGATTATATGGAGAGTGATGATGGAGTCTGGTGAGGATAATAGGGCTGCTCTTCTAGCCTCCTCATCTGCCTTGTTGCCTGAAGAAATTAATGATTGGTCTGTCTGATGGGCTCAGGAATGTACAAGACCTAAGTTATTTGGTAGGCAAAGAGCCTCAAGGAGGTTTAGGATGTAGTTAAAGGTGGTGATAGAGTTCCCTTTTGTATTAAGAAGGTCCCTCTCTTTCCAAATAGTGGCATGTGAAAGGATAATGTGAAAAGCATATTTGGAGTCAGTGTAGATTGAGAGGGATTCCCCATTTGCAATGGTGAGTGCATGGATGAGGGTGATTAGCTCCACCTGATGCTTGGTGGTGTTGTTAGGTAGTGGTCCTGACTCTGCAACCTTTTCCAGGGAGACAATGGCATACGCAGACTGTTGGATCCCTTCATGGAGAAAAGAGCTCCCATCAGTGAACCCTATGAAAGTAGGGTTGTGAAAGCCTCCCTTCTCCACATTGGAGGGGCAGGGGAGTAACTCTTCCAGAGTCTCAAGACACCTATGGTTTGCTAAAGCATGTAGGTTAGAAGGCAATGGTAAAAGGGTGGCTGGATTTAAAGGGGGGCATGTTTTAAAGGAAATGAAAGAGTCCTCAATGAGAGCAGTTTGCAAAGCGAAAACCCAACAGGACAATAGAATTTGCAGACCCTTATACGTAAAAAGCTTGGACAGGTGATGAGGTGAGAGCACTTCAGTGGGAGCCCCTACAGAAAGTTTTTTTGATTCCTGGGTTAAGAGAAATGCTGCGGTCATTACCCTAAGACATGGTGCCCAACCTCTTACAGTAAGGTCTAATCTTTTTGATAGGTCTTCCACTGGGCTAAAGGTGGGACAGATCATGTATCCTAAGAGTCCAAGAGTGAACACACTTTTCTCAGAAAACAACAGGTAGAATGGTCTGGTGATGTCAGAGAGATGTAGGGCTGGGTCTTGAAGGGCTTTCCTTAAGATCTGGAAAGGGACTTCCACCTGTTTGAGGAGAGGTTCAGTGAGAGTGCCCTTTGAAGTCTCATACAATGGGGCCACCAGGATGGACAAATTTGGGATCCAGTATGGTAAATATTCTCCTAGTCATAAAAAGGAAAGGATTTCTTCCTTGGTAGATGGAGTGAGCATGTCCTGCAACAATGCATTTTTCTCTACATTGATGACTTTAAATCAGGTGAAAGACTTTCTTCTAAGTAAATACCCTGAGGTTGGGACAGCTGCACCTTTGCTGGAAAGACAATACCCTCTGTCAGCCAGAAAATTTAGAAGATTAACAGTGTCTCCTTGGGAGTACGTGAGAGAGGGACTACATAGGAGAAGATCATAAACATACTGTAAGAGGAAGAAGCAAATGAAAGTATGAGAGGTGGGATCATGAGACAGTGTTTGGCCAAAGAGGTGATGGCTGTCCCTAAATCCCTGTGGGAGAACTGCCCAGGTCAGCAGAGAAGAACTTTGAGTGGGAAAGGGTAAGTTCAGGTGAAAGCAAAGAGATCCTGAGAGTCAGGTTGAAGAGGGACAGTGAAAAAGCATCCTTCAAATCCAACACAGAGAAGTATGTGGTGGAGGAGGGAATAGAGGAAAGAAAGGTGTAGAGATTGGGCACAATGCAGAAGATGGGGATAAATGCTGAGCTGATGATGCATAGATCTGGCACCAAATGGTAAGACCAATTAGTCTTTTTAACAGCCAGGATGGGAGTGTTATAAGGTGAGTTGGTGTGGTGCTGGAAGTCTTTCTCCTTTAAATCCTGGAAGACCAGTTGAAGCCCTAAGGGACTCCATTGGAGAAGGGGATACTGAGCCTGGACTGGCTAGGTTGTTGGGTCTTTCAGGTGAATGAGTACAGGCAAGCATGGAGGTACAGGTTTTGTGGGTATCCCAGACCTTGTGTTCAACACAGGATGGAGGAAGGGGATATTAAGACTCAGGTTGAGTTGTATATTCCTGCAAGGTCATGAGGAGAGGAATACCAGAGGAGTCTTGGTGCAGGAGCATGGTGGGTGAGAAGGAAATAGAGGCACCCAATTTGGTTAGGATGTCCATTCCCAGGAGGGTAATGGGACACATAGGAATTATCAAAAAGGAGTGAGCAAAGCAGAATTGTCCAACATGTTAACTTATTGGAGCATTTTGTAGGAGGTGGTACAGTTTTCCTTCTACACCAACAATAGAGGATTTGGCAGAAGTGTATCACCGATATCCCGTAGCACTGAAAATGTGGCTCCACTGTCTATAAGGAAAGGGGTCTCACTGCCTGCCACCATAAGGATTAAACAGAGATTCTGAGTGGTATTGTTCATCAGGTGTATAAATCCTGGGCCCCTTTAGTCGTCCACTGCCAATCCACTGTCCAATGTCCCGGTTGGTGGCATATTTGACAAGGACCTGGGAACTTCAGGATGTTGGGGCAGGCTCATGCCCAGTGACCCTCTTTTCTGCACTTGAAGCATGGGCCTGAAGGTCTTCTGGGAGGTAGGGTTCCCCTAGTAGTGGCCAGCTGGGCAGGTCTATTGGGCTAAAAGACTTTGCCAGCATTTGGTATTTTAGTTTTTGGGTTTTTCTTCCTTTCTGCTATACACCCTGAATGCCACCGCTAAAACTCCACTGACCATCAAACTGTCCTAGATTAGTGTAAAAAGTTGTCATAGTGACCATTGGGATCTTCACAAATTATTGTCATGTCCTCCCCAGTGTCTCTGTCCTGTCTGATGATAACTCTTTCCTCCCCAAAAATCACCACAGGAAGGGACTGCAGGTCCCTCTGAAAGAATCAAGAAAAGATACACTGTGGCAGTGAATAAGATCCTCATGAGGAGCTCCATTCCCATCATTCAGGGGCTCTGGTTCTCCAAATTGGCTCACGAGTGGGAGTGACTGAGGAGCCCTAATACCTGTTCTAGAGATACAAGCAGATTTCTACTTCAGGACCAGAGCTTCACTCCTTCTACAGTTCAAGTAAGTCCTCTCATGATTGATTTCTGCAGACCCCTTGATCATCTTGTCAGTGCCAAAGATCTCTTAGTCCCACAATTCTGATTATTCTCCATCCAGGTAACCAGGGCACCTGGCCCTTTGTGATTAAGTGTCACCACATTGCAGGTGACCCCAGGATCAGATGGTTCCTGCTATGTTTAAGTTTCCAACTAAGAAATTAGAAGGTCCTAATTTGATGCTTAATGTAAGATACAGAGTTATCCTCTATGAATCTCTTTAGTAAGTAGTACTGGTAGAACTGGATATCTATGCAAGCAAAACAAAATTGGAACCATACAAGACACACAAACTAAATTCAAAATGTAATAAATTAATGACATAGACCCTGAAATCACAGATAGATCCTAGAACTCCTCAAACACAATAGAGGGAAACACTCCTTCACTGTGATTTTCCCTGGGAGATTTTCGATATGACCCCTAAAGCAGAGAAACAGTTGAACCAACCACCATGTGGGTCTCCATGAAAATTATTAGTTTCTCTACAGAAGGATAAAATCCACACAAAGAAAATGCAGCCCAAAATGAGAAATATTTCCAACTGTATGCCTGATAAATATTTAGTATGCAAAATGTATCAGGATCACATAGAGCACTATAAACTCAAAACATATGTACACCATTGAAGAATGGGTGAGGGATCTGAAAAGACAGTTTTCCAAGAAGGACAGAAAATGCCCAGCATTTGAACAGGTGCTGGACATCACTGATCATCTGGGGAATGCAAATCAAAGTCATCACAAGACCCCTCCTCATGCCTGTGAGGTTGGCCTCTAATGGACAATGTGTAAAAAGTATGAGTGCAGGTGGGTGTACAGGGAGTGAATATTTTTGAAAACATGAAAAATAACTGTGGTTTTTTTTAATGCAGTTGGTGGCAATGTAATTTAGCATGACCTTTATGAAAAAGTACAAAAAAATTCTAGAAACAATTAAAAATGTGAATGAGACAATATTGAGCAAAAAGATCAATTGGGTAGCATTGTCATGTAATAGGACCAAAGTATACCTACTACAAAACAGTTGTAATCAAGACATGGTGGTGTTAGTGTAAAAAGACTCACACAGTGATGGACAGCATAGAAGCCTGAGCCACACACATATCTGCAGACACCTGGTCCTGAACAGAGGTGCTGAGAAGAGACCCCAGAGGAGTCCAGCCTTTTCAATAGAACAGTGCTGGAAAAACTGTATAGCCACTGAAGAATAATGAAGTTAGATCCCTGCCTTTTACCAGATAAAACAAATTCCAAATAAATTAAGACTTAAAGGACCCACAACCATAAAACTGGTAGATATAAACAGAAAGGAAATACCTAGGACATCAGCATGGTCATGAGTTGTTGAACAAGATGAGGAGACGAACTACTGATTATTTTGAAAGCATTTGCAAAGAATGTACCTCACAAAAATTTAAGAAACAGAATATATATAAAAATGAAAAATTTATACCCAGGACTGTGGGTATACCTTGTTGATGGAGTGATTTCCTAGCATTTGCACAACCCCAGTTTCTATACCAAAGACTGCAGAGCAAAAACATAAAAATCAAAAAAAGGAAAAGGTAAGATAAAATTAAATGGGAAAATGACTATAAATTCAATTGTAAGAGCAAAACTAAAGAACACGCCAAGAGATAAGCAAATGCCCTGATTTAAAGATGGGCACCAGACTTATGTGTATGTTTCTCATGTTTGCTCAATGTCACTAATCACCAGGGTGATGCAAATCTGAACCACAATGTGATAGTACCTCACCCCAGTTAGAGTGGGTATTCTCAAAAAGATAAAGGATGACCAGTGTTGCTTAGGATGTGGAGAATAAAGACCCCTTACAGACTGTAGGTGAGAGTAAAAATAAATATAGCTGTTATGCAAACACTATGGAGTTCCACATGACATTCACAGTAGGACTACCACAGGTCCAGTAATCCCACTGGTGGGCATCAAGCCAAACCACCTTACATCAGCTTATTGAGGAGGCTTTGCAATTTTACATTCATCACAACAGAAATAGCCAAGGAGTGGAACCAACTGCAGTGGCCATCAGTGCATGCCTAGGAAGAATCCAGTGGCCCTTATCTGACCCTGAACACACAGCAACTCAAAATGGGCCCAAGGCTCGAGATAAGGCCATAAACTGTGCAAATCCAGAAGAAAACACAGCATCAACACTCCAGGATGTAGGCACAGGCAGTGACTTTCTCAGTAGGGCCCCTAAAGCTCAGGAAAGGATGTCCAGAGTGAATAAATGGGACAGCATCAACTTCAACAGTTTCTTCACAGCAAAGAAAAGAATTGGGAGTGTGAAGAAAGAAATATAGAATGAGAGAGGATCTTGCTAGCTACTCTTCTGATGGAGGTCAATATCTGGAATATACAAAAAACTCAAAGAACTTCATAGAAAAAATCAAATAATCCAATTACTAAGTAGGCATATAAATTAAACAGACACTTCTTGAAAGAAGAAATACAGTGATCTAGAAACGAATGTAAAAACGTTCAACATCATTAGAATTCTGGAAAACACAAATAAAACCACACAGAGATTTCATATCAAAGCAGTCAGAATGGCAGTCATCAAGAACACCAACAGATATTGGATCTGGAGATAAAGGCTGGAGAGGATGTGGAGAAAGAGGGGCACATTGACACGGTCCATACAATGTCATCTTAGTGTGACCACTATAGAAATCACTGGAGGTTCCTCAAAATTTAGGCATTTAACCACCACATGACCAGATGAACCACACCTAGGTATTTTTCCAGAGAAGTTCAATTTATCATACTGCAGTGATACATGTATGTCCATGTTTAAAGAACACAATTTACACTACCCAAACTATGGACCGAGCCTAGGTGTCCATCAATGAATGAATGGATAAAGAAAATGTGGTATGTAAACACAATAGAGTTTTATTCAGTCATAAAGAAAAAATGAAATTATGTCTTTTGCAGGAGAATGGATAAAACTTGAGATCACTATGTTAAAGAAAATAAATCAAACTCAGAAGGTCAGGGTTGTATGTTTTCTGTATCATGCAGAAACAAGGTGGGGGTGCATCTCAAGAAAATCAAAGAGGGGTCAGTACAAGGAAGAGACCAAGCAGTAGGAAGAGGGGAGGATGGGGAAGTACTGGGGAGTGATATTTGCCAAATTATATTATTATATCCTGTGTGTATACATCATTGTGTGCAAATATAATGCATCAGCAGAAAAATGTGAAGAAATATCTTTTTTAATACGTGTGATGAAATAATATTAAGCCATAAAAAGGAATGCAGTCTTGGCACTGGCAATAATTTGCATGGAAGTACAGATGATTTTTTAGGTGAACTAAGCCAGGCTTAGGAATGTACTGCATGATCTCACTCTTAGGTGGATATAAAAACATTGATCCCATAGAAGTCCAGAGTAGAATGGGGAACACTGGAGGTTCAGGGGGAGGGGAGGATGGGAAAGTGGACAAATGATACTAAGTACCAGTTATATGGGAGCGAGGAGCCCTGGTGTGCTATGAGCAGCAGGATGAGAACAGATAGTGGTAATGTAGAGTACATTTCAAAAGCTGCAAGAAAAGGTTTTCAATGTTTTCTGCATAAGTGGGGAATGTTTCAACATATGAACACACACATACATACACCTGTGTGTGATCTGTGTATTATACACACATACATGGAAACATCACATAATTGTTACTTTTATACACAGACTAAATAAAGTAAAAGAGGTGAACTGTGTTGTTGAAATATCTTTCTAAGAATCTGGCACTTTGACTCCTTTGAATCCTCTCTCTCAATCCTCATGGAGAATGCAACATCATTTTCTAAACCGAGGACAGAGGAGGGAGCCAGTCCAAGCATTCACTGGCCAGAATTGCCCTTTTCATAGGAGCTGTGTTCTGAGAAGCTCTGCTGGCAGGTCTACCAATCTGTAAAGAATTTGGAGTCACTGCTCCTGTTGAGGACAGGCACTGGTGGACACTTCCACAAGAGCCTGTCTTTGCAGAATTCTGTGTAGACCTAGCAAAAGATGGAGTGTTAATAGAGATTAAGTAGAAGAGAATCTGTACAATTTCCTGCAGTAACAATGGCAGGTAGAGAGAAACAATCTTGTTTTAGGAACCAAATATTGAAAAGAAGTGTTTGGCAAAATGCTTCCTAATGAGAAAGCAGGTTCACAAAAGCTCTTATTGGTTCCTTGTAGGCACACCAACATGGGCTCATCTACCTGACCAAACTCACATGCAGGGCTCTGTGCTCCCTGCAGGCCCACTGCTCCTCTCTCCATGCTCTCCTGCCTCCCCTGTTCCCTCCCCTCCTCTGCTCCTATTCCTTCTATTTGTTTAATTGGTGGTGCATAGATACACACAAATGTGAAATCCACTCTGGTACACTCACATGAGCACATGGTGTAAGTACCTCATGTCCACTCCTCACTTCCTCCTTGTCCCATCCCTCTTACCTCCCCACTACTTCCTCAGCTCTACAGACAGGTTTCCTAATTTTGTTGGCTCTGTACAACAACTTATTACCCCTAAGTTTCCTTCAGTTTCCACATGTGCAAGGCGATATTCAACCCCTCATTTTCTGAGTGTGATTATTTCTTTTATCCTGATGTTCTGTGGTTCCATTCATCTCCAAACAGGATGCTTTTACTCTTCTTCATGACTGAGTAGAACTTCATTGCATCCATACAACACATATTTTTGATAAATTTTCTCCAGAAGATCACCTGAGCTTGTTCCATAGCTTGGTCATTGTGATTATGCTGCTAATAAATATTGACACACTTGTATCACTGTACAATGCTAACTTTAATTCTTTCAAAAAAAAAAAAAACAACAAAGTGGAATAGCCGTATCATATGATGGTTCCATTTTAGATATTTGAGGGGTGTCCATACTACATACCAGCATGTTTTACTATTTTTTGGTCCCATAAACAATGTATAAATGTATCTGTTTTTGCCAAACCTTTGTGAGAATCAACTATCAATCGTATTCTGATGAAAGGCATTCTAAGTAGAGTAGAAAATATCTGCCTGTAATTTTGACTTACATTTTCTAGATGGGAGGTTTGGTATTGTGAGGGGGAGAACATAGGTGTATTTAGTGATTTGGTCCAACCTTTTTTTATATTATACTATTAATGAAGAAACCATGAATATCAATATCCTTGATCTACTAATATGCACAGGTGGAGAAAAGTGACTTCTATCCTACCCAGGTGCTGGTTGGGGCTTGCTCTGAGAGCAGAGTCCCCAGTGCTGGTCATCATATGCCACATCCCTGTGCATGGAGAAGGCCTTGAATGTGAGGGGAGGTGACCCTCTGTGTCTCAGAAGCTGGACCCATTCTGGTTCAGCTGTGGACCTCTGGGAAGGGGAAGGGAAGGTCAACACATGGGAACTCAGATACAGAAACTTGGCTGGTTGTTCACTTCCTCTCTGCACAAACTTCTATTAAAATAATTAAGCCCCAATTAAGCCTGGCATGACTTCTGAGCCGAACACATGCAGTAATTGTGGAGGGAGAGGGAAGGTCGTCCCTCAAGGACTGAGGTTCTGCAGGACTTTACTTCTCCCTGACAGGTGTCAACTGTGACACCTGGAGTCCTGGTGGTGGTTCATTGTAGGCAAGAGCTCCACAGAGTCATAGGGTAAAAATAGGACCAGGTCATCTGCCCCTTGTCAGAAGGACCAGTGCAGAGCTTGTCTGCAACACACAAACGTAAGTGGACCTGACTGACTCTGGGTGCCAGGCAACATTTTTTCAGCAGCAGAGATCTTACTCTTTGTGACTGAGCAAGGAGGTTGCCAAAAGGTTAGGACCTTAGGACCTTGCCTCTTCTTCCCTCTTTTTTGGTATCTACAGTTTTGCAACTGGTCAGGAAGTTGAAGGGGCCTTTGACAGCAGAAGATCTTCTGCCAAGCCAGGGCATTGTTTTCCCTGTGTTCAGGGTGGAATATGGAAGCTCTGGTGGGCTTGGCAGGCTCAATGGCAGTACCAAATGTAAACTCAGCGGGCCTCGGTGGGCACAGTTAGCAGCCAAATAAAATGGGACAGAAAAGTGGCCAAAGCAAGCTTCATTGCAATTTGACTCTTGGGCGAAATTCCCAGACCCCCGGGGTATAGGGACCTGGAGAAAATCGCACATGGCCCTGACTGCCCAGGGTTTTTATAGACTTGGATGGGAGGGGGTCTTGTTGAGTGACAGGTGGGTGTGAAGTGTCAGTCGAACTTTCCATCCACCTTGCTGCTAACTTTCTGGTCACCTTTGGTGGGCTAGTCTTTATTCTAGCTGCTCAGCTTTGCCCCCTACAGTCGCCTAATATCTGACCTAACATCCTGACCTTTTTGGTGATATAGGGTGATATAGGGTGCTGGAGTCGGTCTGGTCATGCTACTTCCTGCATGTTAGGGGGCGTCATGGGGAGAAACAGGCTTGGGTTCTAGGTTGGTGGGGAGGCGACTATAATAATGTCGGAGCATCTGGTTGTAGATCACCCTGGCAACCTCACTTATGTGATCCCAGGAAAACCTGAGAAGACAGGGAGCAATCGTTAGCAGAAATTCTATCACAAATAGGGGAGTAAGGTTAGGGGTCAGCCAGGTGACAAGAGTGGAGTTCAGCCATCCTGGCCAGGGGTCATTTGATTCTTCTTGCTTCAGTCTTTTATTTAAATGTCTAAGAGTTTTGACATTGCTTTCATTAGACCGGTTTCATTGATGCAGCAACAACATTTTTTTAGGAAGGGGTGTATTCCCCCTTTGTCTGCTGTTAGATCTAGTGCTCCATGGTTCTGCAAGGAAACTTGAGCAATAAATGTTATTCATCTTTGCAGGGATATTGGGGGGGTAGGTGCCTCTACTGCCTTCTGGAGTTGCTGTTCTAGCTTTTATTTGGCAGTGACTGCATAACCAAGTCCTCTTGTTGGTATAACCTGTGTTTAGTAGAGATCTCTACATTCCTGTGACTTAGGGCTAGATAATCATACTAGCAATCATAGGTTAAGCCTACCTATGTAGTTTAGGAGGATCTGTAGGCCTTAAACTAACTAAAAACTCCTGATTCTGGCAGTGTCTCTTGGTAGTTAGCAGATACATCTGCCTAAGAATTTCTCTCTTGTAGCTTCCAGTCTTTATTTATTTTAGGGAGGTTAACACAAGTGTACATCTTAGGTGCATTTAACTATTGTTTCTCTTAAATGCCAAAGAATGGCTATATTTAGGTTTTAACTGTTTTGTTAGATGTCTAAGATTAAGCTGGTCAAATTGGCCTGTTACTGATTTTTCTTGGCCTCTGTGTTTACTCTCAATTTCTAAGTTTGATCTTAACCATCCAGCAAGTTAGTCTCACCAGTCAGAAAGTAAGAGTGCTAGGCTTTAACTTCAATGTCTATGACCTTACAGTTATTTATCCCCTTTTATCTAATTGGGGTTTACATTATCTGTCCTATCAGTGATGCCTTACCATTATAAGTGAATTTACAGTGTTTGCTCTTGAAGCAATATTTCTGCAAAAATTAATCAGGCAACAGTTTATAAGAAAAATACAAAATGGAATCACCAACAGTAAAACATTCAGTTTGTGCAATAGGTGTCCTGAATTCTGACTGAGTTATTCATTATATCCCCTGTTTGAGATCACAGTAATCTTTACAGTAAACATCAAACTTTTGAACACAACTTTAAATGAATTAAAGTCTGGCTTATTTTGGAGCCATTCTAACATGCAGCCAGGTGAGGCAGAGCCTTATTTCAGATAAGGCAGGGCTTTTCACAAAACACAGATTTTGACAATTAAGCAGAGATCAGATGCAACTCTGTTCTCTGAGGGAAATGTAGTTCTAAAGAGCTACATCAGCAATCTTTATATATGTCTTATTATCAGGTTAAAGATTATGTAAGCATTATTCTTTGTTTTCAGGAAAGTTACAGAGACTAGGACATCTATGCAACTTTTCACAGCTGCAAAGTGCAATGTTAGCAGCTTTGTGTTGCTTTCATAGAAGTCCACTGTCCAAAGTTACTGTAAGGCAGGTAGGAACCAGAGAAGGGAGGTGAGGAAACACTGGTGTCTGGCAAAGGAATTCCTTCCTGCCTGAGAGCTGTGTGTGAGATCAATGAGAGCTGTGTGAGATCAATGTCAGAGCTGATAGGATTCCTGCACAGAGCCTTCCCAGCAAGGGTACTGGCATAGCAGCCAGGCATCTTGTGCCCCTGCATAGGAACATTCCCAGATACCAAGCCATAGCCTGTCTCACGTACATATAACCAACTTAGTTATATGCAAATTTGTTGAAATTTGCCCTTTAGTTACCAGACTTTCTTAGCACTTACTTTGACCCTCATATATTCCATCACACAAGAATCTTCTGCCTTAGAAGCATTCTTTTACTTTCTACTGAATACATTCCCATACTTATAACCTTCTGTTTTTCTTTCCTATCTGGTGAGCACTTTGTGGTGAAAAATTCACACTCCTTCCATATAACTCAATGTGAGTGAGCAATCAGGAAGGCATATTTGGAATCTGTTTAGATGTTAACTTTTTTACCTTTGGATAAAATTGGAGCCCTGAGTAGAGTAAAAAGTTCAGCCTTTTTGGAAGTGGTCCCTTCTGGAAGGCAATTGGCTTCCAGAACTGAGGTGGTGGTGACATCTGCATAAAGCGGCTCTACAACGTCCATCAGGACCCAGCACAGAACTGCCACCTATAAAAATGGTTAGGTTAGGTGAGAGAAGTGTGTAATTGAAGAGGTCTTCATGAGGTGAATGTAGCATCTTTAGCACCTGTGGGAGTGGAAGGGATTTATGGTTTAAGAGATCCTGCAGTCGATGGGTTGAAAACAGAGTTATTGTTTGAAGTAGGGTGAGTTTTAGAGTTTCCTTAGTTGATTCAACTGCTGTCGCCAGTGCTTGGAGACATGGTAGCTACCCAAAAACTGTGGAATCAAGCTGCTTGGAGAGATGCCACCAGTCTGTGAAAGGTCCAGTTGGTTGTGCAAGGAGGCCAGTGGCAATACCCTGCTATTCATCCGTGAAGAGGTGGGGACAGTTAGGGTTGGGAAGAGAGAGTAGGGGAGGATATAAGAGCATCCCTGCACTTGTAAAAAGAGTTAGCTATCATCTTGGGGGAGGTAAGGGGCCTAGGTGGAATCTCCTTTGTTGCCTGATATAGGGGTTTGGCAAGGAGTACAAAATTAGGGACCCAGTGTCTGAAAAAAAAAACAGTTAAAGTCAGGAAGGAGAGAATGTAATCTGCTGTTTCTGGTAGCTGTAAGTCACACAGGGCTTGGATTCTGTCTGTTTTGAGACTCTTAGAGGTAGGAGTGAGGAGTATGTCCAAATATGTGACTGAAGGGGTGGTGAGGGAAACTTAGCTTGAGGTCTCAGTTGAATAAGGAGTGGCTTGTGGTGGGAGGCTATGACTGGCTTGGAAGTGTTCCAGACTTGGGAGTTGACCAGGTCTGGGGGCAATGGTAGGGTAGGTGGTGTGGGGGCACTCGAAAATGTATGAAACAGAGGTAAAAGAAGGTGAGCACTAGCAGTGTGCCTGGGAAGAAGCTGCAGGGTGGATCCTAGGGTTTGGAGAACATCTCTTCCTAGGAGGGGTACTGAGCAGGAGGGAATAACTAGGAGTGAGTGTGTACAAGGATGTCCCTTGGGCACAGGCTAATTTAGCAATTCTGGTTGGGAAGGAGGGTTTTCTTTCAATTCCCATAATCAAAACCTGAGAAGGAAATAAAGGCTTAGAGTGGGCAGGCAAGACAGAATTGGTGGCCCCTGTGTCCACAAGGAAAATTATGGACTTACCAATTACCTGGAACTTTTACCCCGGGCCTGGCTAGGTATAGGGGTCCTCAAGTCCAGGCTCCTTCAGTTTTCTGTGAATCCCAAAAGTTCATGGGAAGGGATTGCCTCGCTGGCCACTCCTCTGTGTAGAGACTCTGAGGAGGGACTGGCCATAGGGCAGTCACTCTTCCAGTGTCCTGCTTGATTGCAGGTGGGACACGGCATGGTGGGGGGCTGTGGGTTTGGACATTGATGAGCCCAGTGACCTTCGTGTATGCACTTGAAGCAGGCCCCTGGCAGAGAGGATTGCTGGCTCCCCTTTGAAGCTCTCGCTGGAGCTGCAGGCCTCAGGGTAGTTACCAAGGCTTGGGATTTGAGTGTCACCTTTTTCTGTAAATAAGATTGCCTGACCAATTTGGCTGATTTTGGGGGCATTTTTTAACAGACTTTAAAGACCATTTTTCACCAGATCTCAGATAGGTGTTTGAGGGCCCTCCTCAGCTCACTTGAGTTTTTTTCTTATTTTACGGGCTGATTGAAAAATTAAGTAGATTGCTAGCAATGTAGCGCCAGAGGGAGATTTAGGGTCCAGTTTAGTTTGTCTAGTAAGGGCCTCTGTAAGGCTGTTAAGAAACAGCTGGATTCTCATCTGGATTCTGGGTAATTTCACTCAGTTTATCAAAGTTTACCACCTTATTGGAGACTGCTTACATGCCTGCTATGAGGTATTGGACCATGCAAGCACAGTGACGGTGGCCCTGCTGGCCTTCCTGATAGTTTCAGTTTGGTTCAGTTATTGGAACCTGCTCCTGTGGATAAAGTTATATCCGTTAAATAGGCTTGGTCAGCGTGGTCCTGTGCTGCCTGTTGGATACTGGTAGTGGAAGAAAGGATATTAAGACTATAAGTTTGGGAAAGATACTTAAAAGCCTTAATATGAATAGAGGAATCAGCAGAAAAAGACCCTAAATGAGAATGGAACTTAGATTCACATAACCCCTTTGCACCTGTTACCTCTAGGAGAGGATAAAGAAGCTCTGGGTTGGGCAGTGGGAGAGTCTGATAAAGTTGCCTATTAGTGCTGACAGGAGGAGGGAACAGACTAGGCAGAGAGACATTCTGAAGGAGGAGGTGGGAGGGGAAGTGGGAGGGCCCGAGGAGGAAGGGGGGAGGAGTTGCATCAGCGGGAGGAGAGGGGTGGGTTTTCGGCTGGAGAAGGACAGGAAGAGGAGGTGGAGTTCTGGCCAGAGCATGGAGGGAGGCAGGGTTTGGGACTGCTCAGGGGAGGAGAATTTGGGTGGTGGAGCAGGTAGAAGGAGGAGCTGGGCGAGCACCACATTCCAAAAAGAAAGCTTGCGAATGGTTGCGAGTGCCTTTTGGTGGCCATCTTGAGATCTAAAACATACTGAGGCTTGAATAAAAAACTAGCTGCTTACGACTTAAGTTTTTGGAA
The DNA here is from genome assembly GCF_902686445.1 of Sciurus carolinensis. NCBI lineage: Eukaryota > Metazoa > Chordata > Mammalia > Rodentia > Sciuridae > Sciurus > Sciurus carolinensis. Next base: position 129,648,444 of record NC_062219.1, read on the forward strand.
AGTCCCAGTTTAGTAAAATTACGGTGGATACACCCCAAAGGAGTTTTGGGGTCTAGTGAGCTCCCGGTATTTCCCATTAGCCATCCAATTTCACAAGGACAGGTGTGCCAGAATCAGAAAAGGCGTCCCAGTTCTGACTCCTGAACACCAGAGAATGGTGGGTGGGCCAAAAATCAAGATGTCTCTTTGACTTTCAGGGGCCCCAAAATGGAAAAACAGGGGGCTGACTGGAGGTTGGAATATCATCACAACAACCAGAGCCCAAACAGAGCAGAGGCCTGTGGGGTGCCCACGGACAGACCTCCTGTGGAATGCAGGATGTAGATTGGAACGGCATATGGGGAAAAATCCAGGGAACTTACCCTGCTTTGAAGCGGGATGGACCAAACAGAGTAGAGCTGAGTGGGATGGATCAGAATCTCCTGGTTCTTCTGAGGAGGGGTGGGTCTCAACCCCTAGGTGGGGGAGCCCTCAAAACCCCCTCCTGGGTTTCGGCACCAAATGTAAGCTCAGTTCGGGCAGGCACAGCAGGCTCTACAGCCTCAATGGCAGGACCAAATGTAAACTCAATGGGCCTCGGCGGGCACAGTGAGCAGTCAAATAAAATGGGACAGAAAAGTGGCCAAAGCAAGCTTTATTGCAATTTAGCTCTTGGGCGAAATTCCCAGACCCCCAGGGTATAGCGACCCGGAGAAAATGGCACATGGCCCTGGCTGCCCAGGGTTTTTATAGACTAGGATAGGAGGGGGTCTTGTTGAGTGACAGGTGGGTGTGAAGGGTCAGTGGAACTTTCCATCCACCTTGTTGCAAACTTTCTGGTCACCTTTGGTGGGCTGGTCTTTGTCCTAGCTGCTCAGTTTTGCCCCCTACAGTCGCCTAATTTCCGACCTAACAGAATTCATCAGAGAGCTCCATGTAGGGTCCTGAGGATAGAAAGTTAGAAGTTTTGTCTGCTTTTAGGAAATTTCAGTTTGTTCAGACTCCATGTTGTCCTCTGATGACTCTGTGAGCATTCTTAGTTCATATAAGATGGCTGCACCTAGCGTTTGGTGTATTAATGGGTTCCAAAGATGCAATTTTTCTCTTGATTATGTTTCTAGGTCCCTAAGAGAAGTGTGCTTATTGAGAAGGCATTCATTCTACATTCAGTTATTAACTGTTTTTCCTACACATTGCATTAGAACATATTTCTAAGTCAAATTCATTCTTTATATGTCTGTTTGTTGGAGTGCCTACTAAAAACAATTAGGATTTAAAATCATAGTTTCTCCTTGTGAATTTCAGTGTGTTGTTTTCAGTCTGCTTGTATTAAAATTCCAGAGCAATCTCTTTAAATTTAGTTCAGTATCATGCAGGAAGGACCACCAAAATCACATACTCATGGGATGATTTCCCCAGGTTGAATGTATGTACTTGCCTAGCTGCTTGTTATTATTTACAGTTGGGGGATGATACGTCTCTCTGAATGCAAGGTCTTCCTTTTAGAACTGTTCACTATGATTGTGAAATCAATCCAGAAATATGCCACTCTATCTTGTGACATTGTTCATTTGATTGTCAGAGTGAAACAGAAGTGAGTTATACATCTCAGAAGTGCCTTCCAAATTTGATTCACAGGCATGTAGGTTGGTCAGAGGGAGCGGGCTGAAACAGTGAGGAAAACTAGAAATGCAGAAGAAATATAAAAATTTCCAAGTGCTCAGGACCATGATGTTTCTGAGTGTGGTCCTTTTCATCCTTGACTTCCTAGTTGAAACTGCTGTCCCTGGATCATAAAAGCTCATATCATATGGCATTGCACAGTAGTAATTAGGATTTGTGCTGTTTACTTAAAGGCATTGGTAGAGTTTTATTCTCCCTGTTTGTCGGAGGAGGAAGTAGTTGGAAAGACAATCATAAATCTTCCTGATTTCAAGGGTCACATGGTGCCAAAACTGGTTATGAATGTATTCCTGTTCTTCAAGCCCCCGGGACCTTCAGCAGAGAAATTTAAAGCAGAGATTTAATGCATAGCAGGAGCTGTGGGGAACTGTAGAACTGTATTCCATGTACACTGATATATGCAAATCCTAAGATTTTTTTCAACATCCTAGATTCTTTTGTATTGGAGAAATTGACCACATTTGACATAAGTTCTCAGGTGATATTTGAGGTGGAAAACTAACAGGAAAAGGTAGCAACCTGTCCAGGATTGCATGGAAATGAACTGTGAAGTTTAGATACCACAGCAGCCCAATTGTTGACTATGTGAGAAAAAGACAGCTAGACCAGGTTGCCGAGTTGACTGAAGTTATTGTTTCCTCCAAGGTTCTCAGGGGCTGTAAAATGCCCTCATGACCCTACTGAGTGCATTGTTCATGCCAAATGACTCCCAACCTAATTTTCTACAAGGTGGTTTTACTGGGTAGTCCTAATTCATACACTGCTGTGACCCTTTGAAAACTCCACCCCATGCAGAACTGGTCCAGGCTTCCCTAGAGATGCTGAGGTCATCAGTGAGAACTCAGCCCTCTCCAGAAGACCCTGATGGAATGGAATCTCATGGCCCCCTAGCCATCTCAATTGCTGTCTGTCTCTGATTTTCTCAGAGTATAGACTGATTTCTGACTGTGTTTGAGTGATTTATTTTTACCTAATGAATGACATTTGTAAAGTTTGGAGTTTGATGTCATATTGAGGACTACAGAGACTCTCTGGAAACCAGCAAATAGTGAAATAATAGACATATCTGTGTGTAGAACACAGAGGGAAGCTGTAGTCATCAAAAATGGAAAACTATGAAGAAAAATACAAACCTGGAATTGTGGTGCTGACCTGAATAAGTGATGGGAAAGAGAACATTTAACAAAGCAAGAGACAATATGGAAATTGAAACATGGCCAAATTTACATTTTTTAAGACATTGAAGTAACTGGATTTACAAGTACCTGTGTATGTAGTGTCAGGAAGAGAGTTCTTGGTGGTATGTGGCTTCCTGGGCTTCAGAAAGAGAGGTCAAACCTGCTCCTGGACTTCTGCATTCCAATAACAAGAATATATAGAATAAAATAAAAAGGATGGAGAAATCTCACTGGGGAGTGCAGGTTTAATGTACCCATGCTGAGGCTAAACCTGGATTGGGTATTTAGGATTTGATCAAGCAGTTGAGGATTGAGTAGATGGAGCTTAGAAAATTTCAGGTTTAAAAACTTAGAATTTTGAATATTCCTCACGATGCCATTTTAAAGATGTAAATGGTCCTCGAATCCCTACAAAATAAGAAATAGTTGTGGGGTTTTCTGCCATTTCCCACATAGATGAGAAAAGCATTAAATGCTGGAGGAAGATGTTGTCTATAAATCAATTACCCATAAACTCATCTAATCAATAAGCACACAAGATCCAATACTCTTTTTAAATGAGAGGGAGTGTGATGGGTCAGGCCATACCTGCTCTGACTCATAGCAACATGGAGTAGCCCACCTCTCCTTTACTTTTAGACACACAGGTAAAGGGGGCCAAGACTGGGACAAGCTTCTTCTGTGATGAACAAGATGCGGGTGGAGTTAGGAGAGCCATTTCCTCAGGGAACTATCATAGAACCAGTCAGGGAACCACTCCCACACAGTGCCTCATACTCCATGGTGATCTAGGAAAGATGTCCATGTCTTCCAGTTCCTAGGAGTCAGGCCTCTGTTTTCTGTGGCTCAACCTCATCTGATTCTGCTAGATAAGTATGGCTTCCCACAAAAAGACCTTTGGACAAAACCTGAACTATTGAGTCCCCAAGACCTCCTTTTCCTTTCCCTCTCCTCTTCCGAACTATCTGTTCTTTACTTACAGATTTTTTTAATTAACATGTTGTGTAAACTAATCTAAAATCAGGTAAAGGGATAAAAAATGAGTAGAAAACGATCAGTGGAGTAGATAAAGGGGAATGAAGGGAAGGGATATGGGATGGGGTAAGAAAAGACAGGGGAAGAAATTGGACCTAACTTTCCCTTGGATATATATGGGTACACCACAGTGAATCATGTCTATTTTTCATTCCACAACTATAAACATTCTTATGTGAATATTTAGGTGGAGCCCTTTAATGTGCTTAACTGTTAATCTGTTTTCCAAAAAGATAGGGGAGAAGCACAGGGAGAGATACTGGAAAACCAATATTTATGAAGGATAAGTTTGACAATGCTACTAATCTCCTATCAAGAAGGTACTTAGGTAAATAGGATAAAAAGTGACCTGCAGGTTCAATACCATCACTCACAATGAGAAATGGCATTTTTCACAGTACTAGGGAACATAGTCCAAAGATGCACATGGAAGAGGAAAAAACCCAGAATAGTCAAGCGATCCTAAGCAACAGGTGCAATACTGGAGGCATCAATACTGTGGCCGGGGATGCCTGGGTCGCGCCACAAAGACCAAGCTAAGATGGCAGCTAGTACAGCACCAGTGGTGTAGTTTGTCTCTCGCTGTGAACAGGAAGATGAGCACACTGGCTATCCCTGCCAGACCATGCGTAAGCTACCAATAGTAATATTAATATTCCAAGACTTACTTCCCCTTGGCAACAAGTTTCTGATTGGCTTGTTAACTGTATATAAGTGAGTGTTCTTCCTGTAATAAAGGTCTTTTTCCGTCCAAGCAAGTAGAGTGTGGTGCGTGTTTCACTTTGTGTCCCGCTGGTCGGCGACATTTGGTGGCACTTGTGCTCCTTGTCTGTGTCTGGGTCTCCAGGTGGGGTTGGAGAAGGAGCGGCCACAGTAGTCACACTAGCAGGGCTTCTCCCTGCTGTGCACCAGCTGGTGCCTTCTGAGGTTGCTGGAGGTGGTGAAGAGCTTGCCGCAGTCCTCCCGGCGGGAGCGCGCCTCCCCTGAGTACCCCTCTTGTGCAGGTTCAGCAGGCTGATGAGCCGGTAGCTCTTGCCACACTCCTCATAGCCGTAAGGTGTCAAGGGGCTGGGTGGGGGAGGCACAGGCAGCAAGGGGCTCGCTCACTGGGCCGGAGCGTGGCCCTGGGGGCAGCGGGGAGATGGGGAGGTACCCATGTGTCTTCTCACGTGCCTTGTACGCGGCGGGGTCAGAGAAGGCCCAGCTGCACTCCCGGCAGGTGAAAGGCTTCTCGCCCGGTGGATGGGATGTGACGCTTGGTGTTCCCCTTGTGCATGAACTTCCCGCAGTCCTATGGGCGTGCCGGGAAGGGTGTGCTTGAGGGGCCGCAGCGGGAGCGCTATGGAGGAGGGCTGGCACCACCCACGGCCCGCACCTCCCACTGTGGATGAAGGAGCCTTAGGCCTTGGACTCGGTGCGGTCCCCGTAGGTGCTGGAGCGCAGGCTCCGTCCTCTGAGCTGAGCGCCCACCTGGCCCTGGCCACCCTCCCTCACTGGGCTCCCACAACTTTTGAGGTGGGGAGCGCGCTTGCAGCCTCACTCTGCTCACTTCCCGAGTCAGAGTGGCAGAGGCTGCCCGCTTCCCTCCACCCGTGCCGCCCCGCGCCCTCCCCGCGTAATGGGCATGAGAGCCCGTGGTGGCGTCACCACCATGGCCTCGCAGCGTGCCTAGCTGTGGCCACCGCTGGTGCTTCTGCTGTATCTGCTGCTGCTGCCGCTGCTGCTGCTGCCTCTACTGCCAGCCCCCTGGACGCCGGGTCAGCCTCCCTCCCCCGCCCACCTAGCGCTCCTGTCCAGCTCAAGGTTGGCGAGGCCTCCTAACCTCAGTCGGGAGCGGGAGGTGCCACCTCCGCCACAGCTCCAGAAGTACCACGAGCCTGCGCCCCTGGACCCCAGCCACACTGCCCCCGTATCAGGCGCCGCGACACCACGGGGATGCTTCAGCTGGGCCCCCCGAGTCAGGAGTACGGCTACTTTGGGTGACCACTGACCAGAGAGTGGTGGTGGGCCCCACATAGAGAGCATCATCTTTTGTCGGGTCGGGAGGACTTTTCGGTAGTGGACTCCGGGGAGGGCACAGTGGTTCAGACCTCCAGAGTGAGCCAGGAGTTTTCGGGGGCTCCGGGAGGCCTCTCTCCCCTGGTTGAAGTTACCACTGTTGATGGGGGGGCGGGTCTTCGGTGGAGCAGACTTCACCATTTTGCCTGTTGGGCGCTACTTTGGGATTGTGGCTGCTCTGGCATCCCAGGGTAGCGCCTTGTGCTTGGAGCGGCTTCAACTTCCATCCAGCAATTCAGGGTTAGAAGGAAGAACAGCTCCTCAAATGGAGAGCAGAATACCCCAGGTCTCCCTGGGGAAGGTGAAGGGGCTCCCAGAAGAAGTGGCTGTTCACACCCAAGTGACTGGCACTTCAGATTCAAGCTGGTCTTCCCTCGCTGCTTCAGAGCCAGGAGAATCAGCACCACAAGGATAAGGTAAGTAAAAGACAGTTTCGCTAGAGTAATTAACTAGAAGGTTTCCCTATTTGAGGAAACAGTGGCCTTAAGGTTTAACAGAAGGCTGTCTGAGAGACAGAAAAAAGGTTTAACTGAACGCTCCCCTAGTGAGGGAACTTAACAGAAGGTTGTCCCGAGAGACAGCAAAGGACATCCTATGGTAAATGAATGTGTTTAAAGTGTTAGTTGTGTTAGTATTTTTACTGCTTTTATTTGCTTGGTTACTGTTTGTTGTTACAAATTAAAACAGATAATATTCCTGGATATACGTGCCAGGCCTTTAAACAATTTTTTTCCACCTTTGGTATTCAACACGTCACAGGAATTCCCTGTAATCCTACTGGACAAAGCATTGTTGAGCGTGCCTATTTAACACTTAAAAACATGCTTTATAAACAAAAAGGGGGAATAGGGGCATCATACAGTTCCCCAAAAGACAAATTATTTGTTGCCTTGTTCATTTGAAATTTTTTAAATCTTGATTCTGAGAGCCGCTGGATGTCAGTCAAGAACCCCATGTGTTCATTGATCAAGGATATTCCTTCTCCTTTTCTCCTAATTTTCTTACTTATAAAAAGGAGACTCTCCAGGGATATAACTTTACTAAACAAAACCCCACACAACTTATCACTCCAGATCCTTTTGATGTTTGGCTCCTCTGCAATTCATTTGGAGTGTGTGAAGATATTTCAGCCTTATCTATGATTCTATGAAGAGTTCTAATGAATTGCACGTATATACAAAATATGTCTGCTACCTTTGAATCTACAGTCCAAGTACAAAATTGTACTAAGGAAAATGCCTTCCCTCCTACATCTGTATGTGTCAGGCCTTCATGTTCCTTGTATCCAATGCTACTACTAATGGTAGCCACCTTACTTGTCCAGAAAGTTCTTGTTTTCTTACAGAATGTTGGAATGCAACCGATTTCCCCAAAGCTGTCATGATGCACATCCCTACCTACCTTCCTATGCCAGTACAAACCCAAGAGGATGAGCTGTCTGTTCTACTCAGATCCAAGAGAGACTTTGGCATCACCGCTGCTATAGTAACTGCAATCGCTGTCTCTCCTGCTGCTGCCGCCACAGCTGCCGCTGCCTTGGCCACTGTGATTCCTACGGCAGAAGCAGTCAATAGCTTGTCAGAACACACCGCCTCTGCCTCGACTGTTTAATCAGAGATCAATCAACAGCTGCAAGCTGGAATTCTGTTGATCAACCAGAGAGTGAACTTAATACAAGAACAATTAGACATCATTACTCATTTGATGTCAGTGGGATGTGTTCATTATTTATCTGCCATGTGTATAACTTCTGTAGAATATCAAAACTTAAGTTTGGCCACTAATCTATCCAAAAGTCTATCCATGTATCTTAATGTAACCTGGAACTCTAAGTCTGGCAACCTTACATTTACCCTAAGATCTCAAATTTTTGCTGTTAAAAGTACCTGAGTGGAGGTGACCTCTATACGCCAATTAGCTTCCATTGTCCAGTCAGTTGTCCAATGGGGAAAAGGTTGGTTTGGATTTTTGTCCCTTGTTGGTCCATTGTGTTTTATATCTATCCTGTGTATCTGGTGTTTATACAAGATACATAGACGTCAACAAAGTGAGACAGCTATCATTCACCAAGCTCTGGTCACTATAGATGTGGGAACCTCCCCTTAAGTTTGGCTAAATATGCTAGACTTGTAGTCAATTATGGGTAAGATTCGGAGGAGCCCATACCAACCTCAGACAGGGATTGAAGGATTTAGACTTCAGTACCCAATGACGGGAAAGGATGTGGCTCAAAAGACCAGGTGTGTGAAAGAACCCAGAAACCACTCTGGATGCAGGAACTCACACAAGAGATTTTATTAAGCCGATAGGCAGAGTGTCTTCCTTCAGGGTGAGAGAGAGAAAATGAGAGAAGGAGAGAGAAAAAGAGCATTCATGCAAGAGAGAGAGAGCATGAAAGCGAGGAGGAGAGAGATAAAATGGCGGGGGAGCTATTCTTAAGTAGGTCGCAGGTTAATAACAGGCCAATGACTCCCGAGAATGTTCACAGACTGACGAGTGCACCAACAGCTTGCTGGGATGTTTGCAGACTGACAATCTGGGTTGTAAAATGGTGTGGGGGAGGGAGAATAATGGAGCAGCAAATTCGCAGATCTGATGGCAACAGTATGGAACCACCACAACCCAGCTCCTCACTCCTTGGTATTATTAAAAACAATTCCACCCACCTCGATATAGTGATATGGACAAATCAGTGTTTTTAGCAGTGCAATTCATAACAACCAAATTATGGAACCAGATATGCACCCACCAACTGGTGAATGGATTAATGAATTATGATAGAGATGAAAAAATGTGCATTCCTCTGACACAAAAAACAATAAAGCTATGTCATATGCTAGTAAATCAATGGAACTGAAAATATCGTGTCAAGTCAAAGAAACCAGCCTCAGAAAGTCAAGGGTGAAGTGTTTTCTCTCATATTTGCAAGAGGGAGGGAGGGAGAGAGAGAGAGAGAGAAAGAGAGAGAGAGAGAGAAAGAGAGAGAGAGTGAGAGAGAGAAGGAAATGGAGGGAGGGAGGGAAAAAGAGAGAGAAAGAAGGAGAAAAGGAATGTAAAAGGGATCTTATGGAAATGGGAGGATAACCAATAGAATAGAGGAATGGGATTGAGACAGGGAGGTAAAAAATAAATCAAAATTGTTCTTTGCCCATTTGAAAATATCATAATGATATATATATATATATATATGTATATACATAATATAGACAAATTTTTTTCTGCATCTATGCAGATGATCATGTGATTCTTGTTTTTAAGTCTATTGATGTGATGAATTCTGTTTATTGATTTTCATATGTTGAACTAATCTTGCATTCCAGGGTTGAACCCCATTTAATCATGGTGTAGTATCTTTTGAATATGTTTTTGTACATGAGTTTCCAGAATTTATTGAGAATTTTTGCATCTATATTCATCAGGGATATGGGTCTGAACTTTTATTTCCTTGATGTTTCTTCATCTGGCTTTTGTATCAGGGTGATATTAGCCTCACAGAATGAGTTTCAGAGGTTTCCGTACTTTTCAATTTCACTAAATAATTTCAGGAACATTGGTGTTAATTCTTCTTTGAAGGTATGGTAGAGCTCAGCTGAGAATGATTTTGGTCCTGGACATTTCTTAATTGGTAGGCTTTTGATGGCATTTTCTACTTCATTACTTGAAATTGGTCTGTTTAATTCATTTATGACCTCCTAATTCAGTTTAGATGGGTCATATCCCTCTAGAAGTTTGTCAATGTCTTCAGTATTTTCGTTTTGTTGGAATAAAAATTTAAAAAATAGTTTCTAACTATCTTCTGTATTCCAGTTGTGTCTATTGTTATATTTCCTTTTTCAACACATATTTTAGTAATTTGGGTTTCTCTTTTTTTTATTTGTAAGTGTGGCTAGACTTTTATCAATTTTATTGATTTTTTTCAAAGAACCAACTTCTTCTTTTGTCAATTATTTCATTTGTTTGTTTCAATTTCATTGACTTCATTTATTTCCTGTCTTTTTCCTTAGAAGACCCCTAAAGTGCAAGAAGTAAAATCAAGAATCAATAAATGGATGTATTTAAATTTAAAAACTTCTTTTCAGCAAATGTGAAATGATAATGTGGAGATAGATTGCTGATTGGGAGAAAGTCTTTACCACATGCACCTCAGATAAATCATTAATCTACAGTATATATAAAGAACTCAAAAAAACTTAACACCAAAAGCAAATAAATTACCCAGTCAATAAATGGGCTAAAGATCTGAACATACTTCAGAGAAGATGAAATACAATTGGTCAACAAATACATAAAAAGTTCATCTCTAGCAATTAGAAAAGTGTACACAAAAACTACTGTGAGATTTCATCTCACTTTAGTCAGAATGAATATTATCAAGGACAGAAGCAACAATAGATATTGGAATGCATACGGGAAAAAGTCACACTCATACTTTGCTGGTGGAGCTACAAGTTGGTGCAACCATTATGGAAAATAGTACAGAGATTCCTCAGAAAATGTGAAGTGGAACAATTATTTGAACCAGCTATCCCACTCCTTGGTTTATACCCGAAGGACTTAATATCAGTATATTAAGATACTGAAGCCACATTAATATTTGTAGCAGTTCATCTCACAATACCTAAGCTAGGGAACCAGGCTAGGTGCCCTTTAACAAATTAATGGATAAAGAAAATGTGATATACATATGAATATGTATGTATATGTATACATATATACATGATGGACTATCACTCAGATTTAAAGAAGAATTAAATTATGGCATTTGGTGATAAATTAATGGAGTTGGAGAATATCTTGCTAAGAGATATATGTGAAATCCCCAAAACCAAAAGTCAAGTGTTTTCTCTGATATGTGGATACTAATTCACAATAGAGGGGGAACTTGGAAAGAATAGAGTTACATTATATTACATAGAGGGGAGTAAAGGGAGGGGAGACCTATGGAGGTAGGAAGGCTAGTAGAATGAAACAGATTATTACCTCATCTACACATATGACTGCATGACCAATGTGATCCTACAATATGCACAATCAGAAAAATGAGAAATTACACTCCATATATGTATTCTTCTTAAAATGCATAAATGCATTCTAGTCATATAAACTAATTAGAATATTAAAAAGAACAACAATATTATATTAAAAAGAATGTATATGTGCATATATATACGTATATATTTATGATTTTGAAATAATAAAAATAAGAGGGAGATAAAAAGAGTAGAGCCAGCAGATCAGGAGGAGGAGAAAGGGAAAGAATAGGAAAGTATGGGGAATAAATTTGTTAAAATAATGTTATGTTTACTATGAACATGGCATTATTTATCCTTCTTGTATGTACTATTGTACTACAATAAAGAAGAAACAGTATTAAAATTATTATATATAGAACTGGAATTAAAAGAAAGAGTATTACAAACATCAGTGACTTCTGGATACACATGGTGAGAGTCACTGTGGTGGCTTTACATAGCACATAGGAAAGTTAGGACAAATCCATTCCTCTATTCTGCCCTCATTCACTTCATCCTCCCTTCCCCTCTATCCCTTCATCCTTTCCACAGATCTTTCTTCGATTTTGATGGAAGACCTCCTCTCTCTATCTCTCTCCCACTCTCTTTTCTTCCTCAATTTGAACTAGGTTCTCTATATATTCTAAAAAATAGTTAACTTTTGACTTTTTGGATCCGACTTTTATTTAATTTAGCAAGATAATCTCCAGGTCCATCCATTGACCAACAGATGCATATTGCCATTCTTCATTATGACTTAGCAATATTCCATTGTGTATGTACATAACATTTTCTTTATCCATTCATCAGTTGAAGGGCACTCAAGTTGGTTTCACAGCTTGGCTCCTGTGAATTGAGCTGCAGTAAATAATGATGTGAGAGTGTCATTGTAGTAAGCTGATTTAAAATCCTTTGGAAATATACTGAGGAGTGGGGTAGTTGGGTCATATGGTGGTTCCATTTCTAGTTGTTTCAGAATCTCCACACTGCTTTCCAGTGTGGTTGTTCCAATCTGCTGTTCCACCTATAATGTAGGATTCCACCTATAATGTAGGAGTGTACCTTCCCTCACATCCTAGCCAACGTTTAAAGTTATATGTGTTCTTGGTAACTGCCATTCTGACTTGAATGAGATGAAATATCATCACATTTGTATTTTTAATTTTCCTAATTTGTAGAGATGTTGATTATTTTTCCAAGTATTTGTCTAGGATTTGTATATCTTCTTTTGCAAAATGTGTTTTGATTTTTTTTGCCTAGTTGTTAATTGGGCTATTTGTTTTCTGGTGTTACCTTTTCTCAGTTCTTTGTATATTCTGGATATTAAAGCCCCATGGAGGAGCAGGAACCCAAGATTCTCTCCTTTTTTTTAGGTCCTCTTTCACACTCTTTTTAAAATGGTTTATTTGTTACAATTTATTGTAGATAATAGAGGAATGCATTTTACTTTTTTATTTATCTTTAAATTTTTTACATACTGCATTTTGATTCATTGTACACAAATAGGGTACATCATTTCATATCTATGGTTGTTCATGATAGATTCATACCATTTGTGTAATCATACATGTACATTGGGTAATGATGTCTGTCTCAGTTCACAGTTTTTATACCCCCTTCCCTCTCATCTCCTTCTACATAATCTAAATTACTGCCATTGTTCTCTCAGTCCCAACACCACCCACTCCCATTACATATTATTCTCCACTTATAAGGGAAAACATTTGGTCTTTGGTTTTTGGGATTGGCTTATTTCACTTAGCATGATATGCTCCAGTTCCATCCAGTTATTTGCAAATGCCATAATATTATTCTTCTTTATGGCTGAATAATATTCCATTGTGTGTGTATATCTATATATATATATATATATAGATATATACACACAATGGAATATTATTCAGCCATATACCATTATATATATATATATACCATATACCATTATATATATATATATATATATATATATATATATATATATACACACCATTTTCTTTATCCATTCATCTGTTGAAGGGCATGTACATTGATGCCACAATCTACCTATTGTGAACTGAGCTGCTATAATCATTGATGTGACTGTGTTACTGTAGTTTGAGGATTTTAAGTCCTTTGGGTATAAAACAAGGATTGGAATAACTAGGTTAAAATGTGGGTCCATTTCATATTTTCTGAGGATTCTCCACACTGCTTTCCAGAGTGGCCGCTCCAATTTGCAACTCCACCAGCAATGTACAAGTGTGTCTTTTTCCCCACATCCACGCCAACATCTACTATTGTTTGTGTTCTTGATAATAGCCATTGTAATCAGAGTAAGATGAAATCTTAGAGTTGTTTTAATTTACATTTCTCTATTACTAGAGATGTTGAACACTTTTTCATATATTTATTAACTGCCTCTATGTCTTCTTCTGTAAAGTGTCTGTCCAGTTCCTTAACCCATTTATTGATTGGGTTCTTTGCAATGTCTTCCTTTAATTAAGCACCATAATATTTTGAGTTTCTCAAAACAGAGACTGATAGCACTGGGCACTTTAAAGGTAAGTGATATTTTGAAACAGGGTGAAAATTGTGTTCAACATAATTTTTGATTCAGTTCCTAAAATGTGTTCTTATAATTATCAAATCAGAAAATAAATAAAGAAAAAATGAATATTTCTCATATACCTCCATTAATCTAGTTTGTCTCCAAAGACACCACTACTCTTTCAAGCCCTTGTTTACTCTTGCAGGGGTTCATAATGAACAGTATCGAGCTGAATATACCATCATATCACATCCTAAGAATGATCCCACTGCAAGGATTTTATGTTGATTATAAATTATAAATTTAGAACAAATTTTAGAAGTGTCAGAGATTAGAATAAATGAGTGAATATGTTCAATTTTGAGGAACCTGGGTACTCAATGTGAAGGAGAAACATGGAACATGCAAAGGAGGAGAGAAGAGAGGATGCTGCAGGTGAGCTTATGAGCAGAGGGAGGTCTGTAGCCAAGTCCTAGAGTAGATGAACGTGAGCCATGTGTGTACATACGTAGGCGATCTGTGTGTACATGTGCAAAGAAGGTACATTTATGAGCTGTGTCTGCTTAAGTGGTTAGGTAGAAAAAGTGCCCTGGAAGCCATGAGTTCACCTCAGACCCAGAACCCTATGAAAACACACCTCAGGAAGGGGCCAGCACTCCTCAGAAAAACGGGCTGAGTCCACAAGTGAGGAGATAAGCAGAAGACACCTTCCACAAGGTAAGGAAGTAAGAACAGAAAACATGAGTGAACAAAATAGACGCATCAGGACCTGTATCTAGGACACACAGACCCAGCTTGAAGCTGCAAACCATGACAAAACCTAAGTATTTTGAGCACCAAAATAATTAGATTCATAATAAGTTGCTAGCAGTTGGTCTTCAAAGTCAAGAGGAACTAAGAAAGAAAGGATGAGCGGGATAAATGTGCATACACACATACACAGATAAAGATAGGTATATATACCTATTTATATTCACATTCATAAATATGTGTCTCAAAATGTGTCAAATTATAAGGTGCAACAAAATATTAACATGTGATTCTAATGTTCTCACTGTTGTAATATTTCTTCTGCTGTTCTGTTTGAACAACTAGACAGTTTTTAACAATGAAACCACCTCTGAGCCCAGTAATGGACTTCAGATGAGGAAACTGAGAACCAGCATGGGCACTGGGACTCCTTGCTACCCTCCAAGGCCTCTGGCCTCCCCACCCCTGCCCAGCCCCTTGGTTCAGACTGGTGCACCCCCACCTACCATCTGGAGAAAACGTGCTCTTCTTCAAGGTCAGTGCTCTTTCCCCAGGTGCAGGATCCACTGGACTTCTTCGGACCTGGCCATGTGTGTCGGCTCTGCACACTGCATTGATTCTGGTGAGACAAATGGAGGTGAAATGGCTCTGCCTCCCTCTTCCTGAGTCAACATCTCCTGGAGGGACTGTATTGAGGCGTTAGCAAGGCGTCTGGAGAGAAATAGATTCCCTGGTGTAATACAAAGCCAATCCCCTGCCCTTTCAGGTGCAACCATTTTCCCCGCCTCCCAACCACTTGTCAGTCTGTGATAAAGTTGCTCCACCCACTTCTCATGTTGCAGGAATTTCTGGCCTATGCTACAGCCATTTTCTGCTTCCCACTTGACATCCTAGCTTGTCAGTCTGAACATGCTAGCTAGCTATTGGTTCATCAGTTAGCTTGCAAGTATTCTCCTCCACAATTGTTTCCAATATCTGGGAGATTCCAATATCTGGGAGAAAAGTCCTTGCCGTTTTTCTCTTTTCCCTTCTTTTCAACCCCAGAGCTGACGCGCTAGTTGTCTGCATAATACAGTCTCTTGCATGAGGCCCTGTGTCCATTGTGGATTTTCTGGGAGCTATTGTGAGCCGCAACTGAGATGGGTGTTCAGAGCAACAGTTTCGACGGAAGGGCTGGAGCTACCACAGGTCCCAAGCTGAGCTGCATTTTTCCTTACACCTGGCTGCCCAGCACACGTGGGGTGGGAGCAGGAGGCAAGGTTTCTGCAGCACCAGGTGGACCTTAAACTTCCTCTACTCAGACCCCGTGAGCTTCCAGTGCCTGTCCTGACCTGATTCCCAGGTGTAAGACCCCAGCTGGGTGGGGATCTCATCCGCAACTCTGGGCTCAGTGGTGAGGTACCGACCTCCCCTGTGGTGCACAGGTGCTGGGCCCACAAGAGCCCCTCAACAGGCCTCCTAGCACAGCTGTGGTGGCCACGTCCCTGGGGCACAGCCTCCTGCAAGGCTGTGGCCCATCCCTGGGTTGACAGTTCTGCACATCTACCCAGGACCTGCCTGAGCCATGAACTGCAAGTTCAGTAACCTCTGCCTCAGGTCAGCGGCAGCACCTTGTGGGTGAGCATCCTACCCTCCTGGCTGCTGTTTGGAGATTCAAGAAGATCTCTGTCCCAAGTCCCTGAGCACTCCTTCAATATCCTTTACCTCTTCCCACCACTCACGGTGGCCCTTATTTACCTTGTGTTTTTTTTTTTTTTTCTTTTTCTTCTTTTTCTTGTAAGTAAGAGTGTGCTTGCATTTATGGTATTTATTTTCAAATGTCACAAAATTTCCGGGATATTCCTCAGATTTACTTCATGTAGCTATTGTTATTTTCATATGTAGCACATTCCTAAAGGAGGATTTGGTTTCAACAAATTCATAGCATTTAAGTAGCTTTTGTCACATAGAACATCAGTTTAATAAGGTTCTAAGAGATTGGTGGAAAAATACACAGAGATTGGACCAGCGAGGAGAGTGGAGGGGAGGGAAGGAGGGGCAGGGAAGGGAGCAGAGCATGTCATTACTAATTCTTGAGGGATCCAGATTCTCTAGTGCAAATGGACAAAGTGGTTTCCCAATTAATTTAGTATTTCTTATTTACATGTGTACTGGTATTTGACACCTCTGTCCAATTAGGAGGGTAATTGGAATTTTTATACCTCCAAAATTCAAATTTTTTTTCCTATTTACATTGGTTCTATTATAAAGTTTAGATTATTAGCTACATATATGTTCCAAATTCTTTTCAAAGAACAAACATCTTTTTATAGTTTTGGCCATTTGCATGTCTCTTTTGAGAAAATATCTACTCAGGTACTTTGCCCATTTTTAAATGGAATTACCTGCTTTATTTGCAGTTGATTTCTTTACACAGCTCGGAAGCTAGCCAAGGTTTGCACGTTTTCTCTCCCACTCTGTCTTTTCATAATTTTGGTTGTTTCTCTTGATGTGAAGAAACGTTTTCTCTTGCTGTAGTACCAATTTTAATTTGTTCTTTTTGTGGCCTATGCTTTTGGTTCCATTTCTATAAGTCATTGCCAAGACCTTTCCCCTTGTTTTTGAATAGAGCTGAGTGCCTTATATTTAAGACAGATAAGTTTCAACTCTGTCCTTTGGCATGTGGCTGCCTAGTTTCCCCAACCCTGTTTATTGAAGAGGGAGGAAGAAGAGGTAAGATTCCCTGGAGCTCACAGTGAATTCCCTGGAAGAGAAAGCCAACACAGATGACCACTCTGAGCACAGAGCCCAGTGAATGATGAGCACCCCAGGACTTCTCCCATGACCTTCGGAACATTCTTTGGAGAAAGAGCCATTTTTTGAACCTTCCTCTGCTTCACACTGGCCGGAAAACCAGCTGCCTGTGTCCTATCAACATTCTTCTCCATTAAACTGCAGGTTCTCCTGCTGTGTGAGCTACTGCTCAGACTGGTTGTGGACCACAGGGCCCCTCAGGAGCAGAAGCAGCTCTGCAGACTGCTGACCAGTGCTGCAGGTGAGTTGCTCACCCACAGTGCACATGCTCTCCCTGAACGCCTCCCCAGCTGGGACCCCACTCCAGGCAGCCTGTGTGCACCCAAGGGCCGGGGACTTCAGAAGGAGTCTGGACTGAGGATGAGGCAGTACTGTGCTCTGTACACAGGAGGGTAGAGGAAATTTGAAGGTTGAGACTGGAAAGCTCTCTGGGCCACAGCCCCATGATCCTGATTCTGTGGATGAGACAGGAACCATAGCTCCCACCTGGAGGAAGTTGAAATAGCTCCATAGACTCAAAGGCTCTTGTCCTTTCTTAAACAACCATGGCTTTTTAGATTCACTTATGAGTGAGATCACACAGTGTTTGTGGTTCTCTGTCTGACTTATTTCACTTAACCTAATGTCCTCCAGGTCCGTCCACCTCACACACAATGTACTCACCATGAGGAAATGGTGAGGTAGACCTGGGTGTGGCTCAGTGTTCAACCTGCTTATCTAGAGGTGAGCCCTGAGTTCCATCCCTGGGACCACAACAAACAAGAACAATAAAGAAAAAGAGCAAGAAAATATAAAGTGGTACAAATGCTAATTACTCTCAGTCACTATCAATGTGTGCATGGATCATAACTCACAAATATACAAATCTTGTGTGTCAATGAAGAAATTTAAAACAAAAATAAATCAAGAAATCATGATTAGATGTGATTTCTGCAGGTGTACCTGGAGGGTGGAGGTGGTGGTGTGGTGGCTTCCTTTCACTGGTCCTCCAGCACTTCTGACCTCTCACTCTCCTGGAGCTTCAGTTCTGCATCAAGTTCATCTGTCAGGTCCCAGCAGGACAAGGGAAGCTGTGCCACCCTTCATGGCCCTGGCTTCCAGAACATGGCTGTGTGCCTTTGTTTTTCATGATGGAAAACTTGAAGCACACATTCAGAGAAGCAGAGTGCACTACCTGGACCATGATCCAACACTTAGCTTCAGCTGTCACCTGCTAACCTCTTTCAGCTGTCCCCTCTCCTTCCTCTCCCCCCACACAAGAAAGTTTTAAACAGATACCATTCATCATTTTATTCCACTATTAAATACCTCAATATACATTGTGATAAGTAATACTAAAGATAACAACTGTGCCTATACTGCCACACAAGGATACCAATCTGTACTTTTACACAGCATTTCTCCATTAGTACTCACTCAAATTTTTTTGATTATCTTATTACTAATTACTTAAAGTTTGTTTGAAATGAGACCTCAGTAAAATACAATGCTGTGTTCTTTGCAAACATTTCCTAGATGTCTTGTGATCTATGAAATTCTCACTTCCCTTTTTAAAATTCTTGTCATATTTAAATTCTTAAGAAATTGGGACACTTCTCCAATTGAACTTTCTACATTTAAATTTTAGTCCTGGCCATGTGGTTGTTAAACATGCTCTTATCCATCATATTTCCTGTAATTTCAGTAGATTTATAGGCTTAGGCTTCAGCCAGGTCCAGACATGAAGGAGGCAAATTTCCACTAAGAGTTTATGAAATAAGTCATCAAATTCTGATGAATAGTATTGTGGTAGATCAGGATGCTATAGGGGCACATGAAACCTTGGAATAGATTTCAAAGCAATATACAATTTAGAGCAAAGCTGTGTATGCTACAGGAAATAATTCACAAAGGGTTCATAGCATGCTTGCTATTCCAGGTGGAGATGTGTGACAGAGGATTCTTAAAGGCATAGGGTTCACCTGCTGGGCTATGAAGTTGGGTAAGCCCTTTAGCATCTCCTAGAGGGAATCATCCAGGCCTTAGGAAACCTGGAATGCATTGACGGCTTAGCACGTCAAGTCTTCTCCCTCAAATTAGTGGGGTCCTGAGGACATGCCTTTCACCACAGCCATGAAAACTGTGTGAAGAGAGCCCCATGTCCTAGAGGGACACTGCGGTGCATCTCCCCCCTTTACAGGAACAGAATTCTTCAACATAGGGACCATTGACCCCCAGCTGCCAGGGAACACACCTCGGACTCACCCTGTGTTGTGCAGATGGCCAGTGCTCAGAACAGCCTGACCCACAGACATGTTTGGCCTTACAACTGTATCATGGTGTCTGGTGTCTGCAGAACTCCAGTATATGGAGCTCTTATATTCTTAGTTCAGAACCAACCCACACACAGGTATCAGGTAGAACACATGCTGTAGCAATCACATTTATGATGAGCTCATTTTGAAAAATAGTTGATGGTGTTTTATTTATTATATAGGTTTACAAAAAAATTCTTAGATGCCATGGAGATAGGATTAGCCCTTGTTGTTTGAGCTCACCATTCTTTTGTAAATTCCATAATCCCTTTCTATGAAAGGAAACTCATGTGTATTTTCAAATCACAAAAAGGTACTCCTTTGGCTAGTATATAAGAGGTGTTTCTGAAGGTTTTTCCCACTATAATTCTCAAAAAACAAGTATATTTTTGGATTGGGTCCTAGAAATGGAATTCTAGGACCAAAGGGCCAGCACTATCAATTTAGAATAAGGTATATAATGGTGATCCTACTCCCTACTGGAGCAGTGCTGGTGAAATGCAGGTCTCACAAAGACCATGATCACAGTCACCAGCTGAGGGACACCTTACAGCAGAGATTTCTGAATCGCTACAGGTTTCTCTGACTTCTGGGTCAGCTCTGGCTGCAGGACATCAGAATTTTTATTGAAATTAAATCCAGAATATCAAAGATACTTTGCCTTAATTCTGTTTAAAACACAGTTTAACAGAATTTAGAGTTCTTTCAAAATTACTGAAAGGATCAGTGAAATAGGTATTTTCTCCATATCTTTCCTTCTCACTGAGCAAACCAACAAGTAGCAAAGTGTCCATCTCTGTGAATCTGCAAACATGGGCTCACAATTGCATAACCAATGGTGAGAAATTCATGAAGACCATTTGCAATGGAATCTGTTCCTAATGAGAAAGTTAAATATAAAGAAGTAAAACAATTTGTCCAATAGAAGAATAGAAAACAGAGCATCAGAAGGAGAACCCTTTGAGCAGCCTTCTTCTCAGGGGGAGTTCTGTAGAGAAGCTTGGAGGTCTGCAGATAGAGGATGTGCTAGTGGTGCTTGTGCAGGAGGAAAACCATGTAGCCACTGGCCCAGCCCATGACACCCTGGAGCACAGCATCTCGAAGAACCATGAGAACAATAAAAATCCATCTGATTATCCTGTTTTCTGATTCAAAATAACAGTAGTCTTTTTTTTACTGATTTGATATATTCAGACTGCTGACATGTTTGATGTAAAATGGTAAGTTCATGCTTATCAAGGAATTGAGAATCCAGAAGAAGAACAACAAGGGAAGGATGTTCCATGCAGACCTGGGATGCATCCACCTCCATCTGAAGGTTCTGGGACTGATGATGATGGCCTGAACCACTGTGAGGAGACTGGTGGTTCTGATGGACAGGCCACGGGCCACCCTACTGAGGTAAATCAAAATCTTACAGCCTACCATATCCATGAGGTTTATTAACACAAAAATGGATATTGTCCTTGTAATTCCTTTTGTCACAAGTGTTATTGTATTTGTAAAAGCCAAATTGATGAGAATAAGCTGCACAGATTTCATAGTGCTTCTAAACAAGCACATATAGTTCACAAAGACCAAGATGTTCCCCACAATGCCAAGTCCTGTTGCAAACATGAAGATTGTTCCCTTGGTAAGATTCAAAACCATTGCTTACTTCATAGGCAGAAAAACTCGGATGCAGCAGCAACTTTCTGAAGGAAGCAAGAGTGGTGATGATATGTATCTGCAAAAGTGTTTCAAATCAACAATTTTATAGAGTTTATGAATATTCGGGGTTTATGTAATGGTGCTGATATTTGTCTCAAGGCATATTTCTGTTCTTGTGGCACTCTTTGTACATCATTCTATGTAGTTTCAGATGACATCTTGAAGACTAAAATTCAAAAATCTAAACTTTGAACCCAGAATGTTTTCAAAACTGCATATTAACAAACCAATCTAGTCATTAAATTCATAATATGCTTCCTGTATTCAACCTGTGTGCAAATGCAAAAAACCCCAATTCCCCAAGCAAGAATTTCTCTCTCTTTTATTTCATTTTAACATATTCTCAATTATTTATTCCCAAGAGTCAGGAGCTGATGTTTGGTCTGACTACCTTCCCCAAACCTTATACACAGATACTTTTAGAATGATGTTGCTTCAGTGTCTTTAACATCTTGTAATTTCAACTAGTTACAAAATACATACCATCTTTCATTTTGTTTTATATTCCTTTCTAACTCTCATTTTTGTTCATCCAAGAAATTCCCATTAGATTCCTCAGAAAGCTTGGAATGGAACCACCATTTGACCCAGCTATCCCACTCCTTGGCCTATACCCAAAGGATTTACAATCAGCATACTGCAGTGAAACAGGCACATCAATGTTCATAGCTGCTCAATTCACAATAGTCAGATTGTGGAACCAACTTAGATGTCCTTCAATTGATGAATGGATAAAGAAACTGTGGCATATATATACAATGGAATATTACTCCACCATAAAGAATGATAAAACTATGGCATTTGCAGGCAAGTGGATGAAATTGGAAAATATCATGCTAAGTGAGATAAGCCAATCTCAAAAACCAAAGGACAAATGATTTTGCTGATAAGAGGATGATGACACATAATGGGGGGTGGGATGGGTTAGTGTTAGGGTTAGGGTTAAGTTTAGGTTTAGGGTTAAGGAGAGTGGTCAGAATGGAGGAAGGAAGGACTGTATAGAGGGAAAAGAGTGGTGGGAGGGATGGGAGGGGTGGGGGGGAAGGGAAAAAATAACAGAATGAATCAAACTATGTATGTAAATTTATGTAAATTTATGATTACACAAATGGTATGCCGTTACTCCATGTACAAACCGAGAAACAACATGTATCCTTCTTGTTTACAATAAAAAAAGACGGAGGGGACCTGGAGATGTAGCTCAGTGGTAAAGCACTTCTGGGTTCATGTCCGAGGACCAAAAGAAAAGGGGGGTGTCAGTATCATAAAAAAATGAAACTCTCATTATAATTTTACATTTGCAAGTTTTATATCTTTGATGATAATACTTTTATATTTCTAAACTTTTGAACACTAAAATGACTTTATGATTTCACTCCTTAGAAATAATCAGTTGTATTTTTCCATCTTCAATAGAAAATCAAACTGTATAACCTTGCAGATAGAATACTAGCACTTAGAGATGATCAGGCAAAGGCTTTGAGGAACCAGTCTTTTCTCAGAAAATCAGATAACCAGGAGATGCAGCAAAGGAGGGTCCCTAGAAGAAACGAGGAATGCTCCTTTTTGAGGTTCTTTTTCAGTGGTTAGGTAGGCGTGTAATGTCCCATCTGGACCCACACCTAACAGGTTAGACCAGTAAGCATGTCCATCCTATGCCCAGTTCTTTCAAAAAACTCAAGAAAAATTTACTGCTCCCCTTCTGCATAGTACTGGGCTAAGTTAAAAGTATGAAACCTCAAACTACAGTAACAGACTGAAAAATCAGCAGGAATCCCCACAAGAGAAACTGATTTGAAAGGAGAGTTGTTGTTCATTGAACCTGCAACAAGAGGCATGTAGTGAAGCTGACTTGCACACACAGATTTCACTATGACAGCAGAAGGGACACTTCCAAACAGGCAATGCCGTGCACTTCAGGTCACACCAATGTAATGCAGGAGCTAAAATGGTGTCTGGAGAAACTGGTGTCCAAACTTACGTGAAAACTGAGGAGCTGACAGAGTCATAAAGCAGGTCAAATGAAGGCTGAGGAATTCTGAGTTTTCCTGGATGCCTGAGAGCACTTCTGTCTTTCTGTCTTCAGGACCCACCGCAGAGCTCTCGGTGAATCCACACCCTGTACACAGGGATAAAGAAGCTCCTACACATCTACAGAGACCTCAGCTGTAAACAGCCACTTCTTCTTCCTGGCCCAGGTGCTACCTTCAGATACACGAGAAGAGGAAAGACCCTGAGACTCTGACCTCTCAGCAACCCCCTTGCTCAGTCAGACAGAGGAAGATCTGTGCTGCTGAGGGACTGTCACATGTGCCTGTGAGCAAACCAGAACCTCAGGTCAAATCAGACCCACTCACCTTGATGGCTGTGATGCAGACAAGCTCGGCACTGGTCCTTCTGACAAGGGGCAGCTTCCCAGGTCCCATTTGTACCCTCTGGATTTGTGGAGCTCTTGCATCCCATGAACCACCACCAGGACTCCAGTTGTCAAAGTTGACACCTGTCAGAGAGAAGCAAAGCCCTGCAGAACTCAGTCCCTGAAGGACCATTTTCCGTCTCCCTCCACAATTACTGCATTTCTTGGGCTCAGAGGTGACCTCAGTCTTAATTAAGAGTTGATTGTTTTAGTAGAATGGTGTGCAGTGAGACAGTCAACAACTAGCCCATCATTTCTACTAGTGCTTCAATATCTCTCGCCTTCTCCAATTTTTTCCAAAGCTCCATGCTGTGAACCAGATGGGCCAGATTCTGAAGAATGGATTGAGTCACTTCCCTTCTTCCTCATTCCTTCTTTAACTCAGAAAAAATAATAGATGACCAGCCCTTGGAACTCTGCTTTCTGAGAGTCCGAAGCATGGATGTGGACAGGACAGACCCCCTGCTCAACCTGTGAGCATCAGCAGCTCAAGATCTTTGCCACAGTTGTTGCTTTAGTATTTGTACATTAAATAATAAATGTGACTGGACAACTAGATGGGCTTGCCCACCCTGATCAAACCCACCCTGCCTTAGGCATCCTCGTGGCTCTGTGTGAGTCTTCATTTCCAGTGTTCATTCTACCCTCTAGGGGCATGTTCTAGCCCCTGGTGCAGAGGGATGGAAATGAATTTGGGCACAGGGCTGAGGTGGGAGGGGAGTGTGGGGGTTTTCCACATTCCACGTGGATGAGGGGGAGAGTTTCTTCTGAGCATGATGGTGCCAAGAATGAATTAAGAACTAATAAACTTATCTAATCAATAAACACAGAACCAATACTCTTCAAATGGAAGGGCATGTGACGGATTGCTTAATGCCAAATGTGGCCTTCAAAAATGAGCAGAAGCCCCACCTTCACCTTGTAGTTCCACAGGTAAAGGTGCTGGGACTGGGAGGGGCTGCTTCTGTGAGGATCAGGATGGGGTGGAGCTGGGGGAGCCATTTGCTTAGGGAACTAGCATGTCCCCTGATGCTAACCACTCGCACAGGGGCCACCTACTCCAGGGCGATCTGGAGCAGTCTCTCATGGTTGCCAGCTCCTGGGAGTCAGGCCTCTGTGTCCCGTGGATCAGCCAAGCCTGATTCTGCTAGACAAGGAAGGATCCCCACAGGGGAGGGCAGCATTGTCCCTTCAGAACCGAGAGCAGCCTGGGCTGGCCTGGAGATGGGCTCCTGGTCCCTGGGCTTCCTCTGTCCTGTGTGAGTGTGTTCTAACTACCTAGAGGCACCCCAGGCACAGGACATAGGCCATAATCCTGTGCCACAAAGGAGGAGCCACCTGAGTCACCTCCCTAGTTGTGAGAGAAAACCCAGGTGGGCAGGGGCTTCAGGCACTCAGGTTCTTGTGATGGGTTTAAGGCTAAACACAAAGTGAAATAAAACAATAATTAATTGTCCCTGGCTGTTATGGTTTGGATATGAGTGTCCCTCAAAAGCTCAGGTGTGAGAAAATGCATGAAGGTTCAGAGGACGTATGATGGTGTTCTAAGAATCTGAACCCAATGAGTGATTTAACCCCTGTTAGGGATGAACAGTGGTAACTAAGGTGGTGGGTGTGGCTGGAGGAGGTGGGAATCAGGGCATGGCGTTAGGTATATTTTTTGTATCTGGAGAGTGGAGTTCTTCTGCTTCCTGATGATGTGAGCTCCTTCCCTCTGCCACACTCTTCTGCCTTGAGGTTCTGCATCACCTCGAGCCCCGAGGAATGGAGACAACCTTCTATGCATTAAGACCTCTGAAACTGTGAGCCCTCAAATAAACTCTCCCTCCTCCATGGTTGTGTTGCTCAGGTCATTTGGTCACAGCAGGAAAAGCTGACTCAAAAGCTGGTGCAGTAAGTAACATTTTTGTTGGTCACTTTTTAATTTTGTTTAGAAATGCAAAAATTGCATTTTTGCACCCTTGAGAGGTACATTAATCCTTGTAAAAGCTGTGTCCTGCTCTCACCAGTTTTAAGACCCAGAACTGTGTTCCCTGGGGTCCCTTTAGATGTAGGATCATGAAGATCAGAGCCTGCCTGCTAGTTTGTGCAGCAGGAAATGAGTTTAACTTGGGATCTGATCCAAGTTACAAATCATGTGCTGTTAAAAAGACATGATGACCAAACTAAACAAATGCCAGTGATCTCCAGTAAGTGCAGAATGAGCACGTTACAAAGATTGCAGTCGAGTCTTGTGACTTGAGGAAGGGCTGTCCTTGCTACCATCTGTGTGGACATGTTGCCATGAAGCCACAAAGAAGAGGCCTTCACCACGGTCTCCTAGAACAGTAAGATCCCAAAATGAATCAGAACCACAGGAGAGTCCAAGAAGAAGAGCACTTGACAATGAAGCACAAGACTCTGCCTCAATTCATTTTTTGTTCTTTAATTATTATTTTTATTTGATTCATTGCACTTACTTCAAATAGAGCAGTAATCTCCAGTATTTTCAGAGAACTCAAAAATTTTTACAGCAAGAATACAAATAACCCAATCAATAAATGGGCTAAGGAAATGAGCTGACTCTTCATAGAAGATTTCAAAGCAATCAACAGATACATGAAAAAAAAAACATTCAGCATCTCTAGTAATAAGGGAATTGCAAATTAAAACTACCCTAAGATTTCATCTCACTCTAATTATAAAGGCTATTATCAAGAATATAAACAACAATAGGTGTTGGCAACGATGTGGGAAAAAGGTATACTCATACATTGCTTGTGGGTTGCAAAATAGTGCAGCCACTCTGGAAACCCATATGGAGGTTACTCAGAAAACATGAAATGGAACCACCATTTGACCCAGCTATCCCACTCCTTGACCTATACCCAAAGGACTTAAAGTCAGCATACTACAGAGATACAGCCACATCAATGTTCATATCTGCTCAATTCACAATAGATAGGTTGTGGAACCAACCTAGATGCCCTTCAATAGATGAATGAATAAAGAAACTGTGGTATATGTACACACTGGAATATTATTCAATCATAAAAGAGAATAAAATTATGACATTCATGGGAAAATAGATAGAGTTGGAGTATATCATTATAAGTGAAATATGCATCAATTCCAATGTTTGAAGTATGGACAGGTGAAATAGTTAAAGTAAAATCACAAGTGTTTCAAAGGCTTAATCAGATATCACACTAGCTCAACTGTATGTTCTACACACAATATTTCTTGTGGTTGAAATATAAGAATAATACAAAACAATATTTTCACTTAATTAAGAATCAGGATGTGCTGTGGACTGCTGAAGTCCAGACAATAGCACCAGGCAGTGAAGAGGTTTTAACAAGCAGCATCTT
The DNA here is from genome assembly GCF_902686445.1 of Sciurus carolinensis. Classification (NCBI taxonomy): domain Eukaryota; kingdom Metazoa; phylum Chordata; class Mammalia; order Rodentia; family Sciuridae; genus Sciurus; species Sciurus carolinensis. Next base: position 129,675,229 of record NC_062219.1, read on the forward strand.
CAAACAATCATGAACTGTGATCAACCTTAACTTCTTATATATCTGTTAAAACTGCATTTAAATAATTAATAGGTCAGAAAATGCATGCAGAAATATGTGCAGGCTCACTACTATGCCTCCATTTACTTGGTTTATAGTCTTTGAAGCTTTTATATTCTTCAGGAAGTTTGTAGACAGATGAAATTCATATATTATTATATTCAATTTTAATATTATTGCTCTGCAAAGACTTCTCATCAGTCATGTTAGACATCATTGCATATCAACACAGTGGAGAAACTGTTTTTTCACAAGTTCAATAAACAGCATCAAATTATATGTATTGTTATATTCTATTTTAAATTCTATTATACTGCATCACTTCATGCACCTTGGATATAAATATGTATGAACATGCTTTCAACTTGTTCATTCTTTCACAACTTTAACAAAATCACCTTGGGTGCATGAATAGTTATGAATAAGTAAAATGGTCCTTTTACTGGATATTGACATTGGTTTTAAAATAACACAGGAAAGTGTAATAATTTCATAGCTTATGTCTTATGTGAGCAAGTACAACTGTAAGTCCACATCCCAGAAGGAAATTCTTGGGTTAACTGGTGAATATATAAATAATATATATCCCTTGATATAATCCTCCAAATTGTTTTTCGTCTTACCAGGAGATGTGGTTGTAGTGAACGTGTTGTCTCACATCAGTCACTATGGAAGGATGGCACAGAGGACAAGAGGGGACATCTGGGTCCTCCAGCTCCCTGTGACCCTTGTGACAAATGAAGACAGTCACCAGCTTTGTGGTGTGAGGGTGCACCACTCTGAGATTCAGCTACCTTTACTTGATTTTGCATCACACACACCAAGAGTCTAACAAGGATTCAAACACACTTACTGAAATGATCAGTAAATCTCACATTCTCTCAGTGTCTCTCTTATGAAGATGCCTGCATTCAGCCAGAAGTCCACCTCTGTGAACTAGCACAAATTAAGTGATGATTCCAGAACCAAGAGACAGAAATTCTTGAACATATTCTGTTATGGAATCCTTGTTTAAAGAGAAGTTCAGGTGTAAACCATAAAACCATCTGCCCAATAAAAGGAAAGAAAACATAGCAATAACAGAAGAGCACTTTTAGAGGCTTTCCTTCAGGCAGAGTTCTGTGGAGGAGCTTGGAGGACTGCATGTAGAGGACATGCTGGTGGTGCTTGTGGAGGAGGAACACCATGTAGTCACTGGCCCAGCCCATGATACCCTGGAACACAGTATCTAAAAGGATCATGAGAGCAAGAAAAATCCATCTGATTATCCAGTTGTCTGACTGAAAATAAAAGTAGTTGTCCCTTCTAATAATTTGTGATCTGTTCATGTGATGTGTTTAGTTGATTTTTTTTTAATGTAAAATTGTAAGTTCAGATTTCTCAAGACATTGAGTATCCAGAACAAGAGCAACAAGAGAAGGATGTTCCATGCAGACCTGGGCTGCAGCCTCCTCCACCTGGAGTCTCTGGGACTGAAGGTGATGGCCTGGACCAATGTGAGGAGACTGGTGGTGCTGATGGACAGTCCCTGGGCCACCCTCTCCAGGTAACCAAGAATCTTACAGCCTATATCATACAGAAAATTCATCAAAGCAAAATCTGCTATTGTCCTTGGCATTACCCTGGAAAAACTTGTTATCATGATTGCAAAAGCCACAATGGATGAGAATAATGTGTATGCATTTCTTCTCACTGCTTAAAAAATGCATATACAATGCACAAGAACAAAGGTGTTCCCCACAATGCAAAGTCCTGTGAGAAAGAAGTAATTGTCTTCATTGACAAGGTTCAAAATCATTTTATTTTTTGTAGGCAGAAAAACTTGGATGCTGCAAACACCTTTTGAAGGAAGCATCAGCAATATTTCTATGTATCTTCAAAAGTATTCACATCAAAAATTTTAAAAGTGAAAAAGCCCTCAGTACATAGTTCAATGTGGTGCGATTTCTTTCGTTGTTGTTGCAGTAGATATCATTCTATGTGGCACTCTTAGTGAGTCATTCTAAATAGCCTCAGATGCCATTTAGACAACTAACCTCCAAAATTCTGAACTGTCAATTCAATTCTTAGAAGTCCACATTAGCAAAACCAATATAAATGTTCAAATCTTTACTATCTCTCCTGTTTTCAATCCACGTATGACTGCACTAAAAATCTACCAACCAGAATTTCTCAACTTTTAAAAATTTTAGTCTAACATATTCTCAATTATTCTATTCCTAAATACACAAGGGCTCATGTTTGATCTAACTGCCTCCCACACACCCCATATAAAAACTTACAAAACTCTCGTGTTTCAAAGTCTTTTACATCTTGAAAATTCATCTAATATCAAAATACATATTATGTTTATTTTGTTGAATATTCTTTCTGTCTCCCTTTTTGGAAAAGTAAAAATTCAATTTTGCTTTTATGATTTCAAGTTTTATGTCCTTGATGACAGACAGTTTAAAATTCTGTACTTCTACACATCAAAAAGACTTTGTGGTCTTTCTGTTTACAACATTCATTATCTTTGGTATTCCTCAATCAAGACAGACTGAATGACATTTCCTTGTGGTATTCCAAAAGTTAAAGCTGAATCAATCAAAGGCCTCTAGGAACGAGGCTTCATCCTGAGAAGGTACTGTAATCCACAGGATGCAGTCAAGGACGGTGCCCTAAAGGAGCCATGGAGACTGCCAATGAGAGTCCTCAGGAGAGTGCCATAGCGGAAACATGGAGGATAGCTGTGAGAGTCCTCAGGAGGGTGCCATAGAGGAAACATGGAGGATATCTGTGAGAATCCAAAAGGGAGTGCCCTAGTGGAACAATAGAAGATACCTGTGAGAATTCTCAGGAGAGTGTCCTAGAAAAATGGAGGATGCTGGTGAGAGACCTCAGGAGGGTGCCCTAGAGCATCAATGGAAGATACCTGTAAGAATCTTCAGGAGAATTCCCTAGAGTAACCATGGAGTATATCTGTAGGAGTCCTCAGGAGTGTGACCTACAGGAACCATGGAGGACACCTGTGAGGGTCTTCAGGAAGGTGCCCTAGAGGAACCATAGAGGATACGTGTGAGAGTCCTCAGGAGGGTGCCCTAGAGCAACCATGAAGGATACTTGTGAGACTCTTCAGGGGAGTGCTCTAGAGAAAACATGGAGGACATCTGTGAGAGTCCTCCAGGGAGTGCCTAAAGGAACCATGGAGGATAATTCTGAGAGTCCTCAGGAGGGTGCCCTAGAGGATCCATGGAGGATGCCTATGAGGTTCTTTAGGATGGTGCCCAGAGGAACCATGGAGGACACATGTGAGAGTCTTTAGGAGGGTGCTGTAGTGGAACCATGGAGGATAACTGTGAGAGTCCTCAGGAGGGTGCCCCAGAGCAACCATGGAGATTGACTGTTAAAGTCTTCAGGGTGCTGCCGTAAAGGAACCAAGCAGGATGCCTGGGAGTGTCCTCAGGAGTGTTCCCTCAAGGAACAATGGATACATATGGGAGTCCTCAGTGGAGTGCCCAAGAGGAACCATGGAGACTGCCTGTTAGAGTCTTCAGGAGGGTTCCCTATAGCAACCATGGAGGATACATGATGGTGTCCTCAGGTAATTGCCCTAAAGGAATCATGGAGGATACCTGTAAGAGTCCTCAGTGCAGTGCCCTATGGCAACCATGGAGGATACCTGTATAAGTCCTCAGGAGGGTGCCATAGGGAATTCATGGAAGATACTTGTGAGAGTCCTCAGGGTATGGCCCTAGAGGAACCATGGAGGATAACTGTGAGAGTCCTCAGGAGGGTGCCCTAGGTGAACCATGGAGGATATCTGTGAGAGTCTTCAGGGGAGTGCCATAGAGGAACCATTGAAGATATGTGTGCAAATCCAAAGGAGGGTGCCCTCCAGGAACCATGGAGACTGCTGGTTAGATTCTTCAAGAGGGTGCCCTACAGTAACCATGGAGGATACCTGTGAAATTCACCAGGACGGTACCCTAGAGGAACCATTGAGCCTGAAGGTGAGAGTCCTCAGGAGGGTGCTCTAGAGGAACCATGGAGGTTACCTAGGGTAGTCTTCAGGTGGGTGCCCTGTAGGAACCATGGAGAATGCCTGTGAGAGTACTCAGGAGTGTGCCTTAGAGGAACCATGGAGGATGCCTATGAAAGTCTTCAGGAAGGTGCCCTGAAGGAACTATGGAGATTGCCTCTGAGAGTCTTCAGGGGGTGGCATAGACAGACCTTGTAAAATTCCTGTAAGAGTCCTCATGAGGGTGTTCTAGAGGAACCATGGATGATGCCTGTGAGAGTCCTCTGATGTATGCCCTAGAAAAATGAAGGAGGATACATGTGAGAGACCACAGGTGGGTGCCCTAGAGGAGCCAGGGAGGATACCTGTGACAATACTCAGAGGATTGCGCTAAAGGAACCATGGAGGAAATCTGTGAGGCTCCAGAGGAGAGTGCCCTTGAGGAAACATGGAGGATACATGTGAGAGTTCTCAGGATGGTGTGCTAGAGGAACCATTGAGGATACCTGTGAGATTCCTCAGGAGGGTGCCCTAGATGAGCCATGGAAAATTTCTGTGTGGGTCCTCAGAAGGGTGCCCAAGCGGAAGCATGGATTTGAATGTGAGAGTCTTCAGGAGATTGTCCTATGGAACCGTGGAGGATATCTGTGAGAGTCCTCAGGGGAGTGGTCTAGAGAGGAACCATGGATGATACCTTTGAAAATCCACAGGAGGTTGCCTGAGAGGAACCATAGAGAATGACTGTGAGAGTCTTCATGTGGGTGACCAGAGGAACCATGAAGGAAACCTGTGAGAATCTTCAGGAGTGTGCCCTAGAGGAACCATGGAGGATACCTGTGAGTGTCATCAGGGGAGTACCCTAAAAGAACCAGGGAAGATACAAGTGAGAGTCTTCAGGAGGATGCCCTGGATGAATAATGTTGGTTACCTGTGAGATTCTTCAGGAGGGCACCCTAGAGGAACCACTGAGACTGCCTGTGAGATTCTTCAGTAGGGTGCCCTAGAGGAACCATTGAGACTGCCTGTGAGATTCTACAGGAGAGTGCCATAGAGGAACCATGGAGCATACCTAGGGTAGTCTTCAGATGGGTACACTGTAGAAACCATGGAGGATACCTGTGAGAGTCTTCAGGAGGGTGCCCAAGAGGAACTATTGAGACTGCCTGTGAGAGTACTCAGGAGTGTGCTTGGAAGAACCATGGATGATACCTATGAAAGGCTTCAGGAAGGTGACCTAATGGAACTAAGCAGACTGCCTCTGAGAATCTTCAGGGGTGTTCCCTAGAGGATCCATGGAGGATGCCTGCCAGAGTCCTCAGGAGGTTGCCCTAGAGGAATCATGGATGATTCCTGTGACAGTGTTCCAGTTGGTTCCCTAGAGGAACCCTGGAGGATACGTGTGAGAGTCCTCAGAGTAGTGCCCTAGAGGAACCATGGAGGATATCAGTGAGAGTCTTCTGGAGGGCGCACTAGAGGAATCATTGATGATACCAGTGAAAGTCCTGAGGAGGGTGCCCTAGATAAAAGAAGGAGGATATCTGTGAGAGTCTTCAGGAAAGTGCCATAGAGGAACCATTGAGAATACCTGTGTGAGTTGTAAGGAGGGTGCCCTACAGAAACCATGGAGACTGCCATTTAGAGTCTTCAGGAGGGTGCCCTAGAGGAACCATGGAGGATACCTGTGAGTGTCCACAGGGGAGTACCATAGAGGAACCATGGAGGATACCAGTGAGAGTCCTCAGTAGGGTGCCCTAGATGAACCAAGAGGGTATCTGAGTGTTCAGGAAAGTGCCATAGAGGAACCATTGAGAATACCTGTGTCAGTTGTAAGGAGGGTGCCCTACAGGAACCATGGAGACTGTTGGTTAGAGACTTCAAGAGGGTGCACTAGAGGAACCATTGAGGATACCTGTGAAATTCATCATGAGGGTGCCCTAGAAGGACCATTGAACCTGACTGTGAGAGTCCTTGGGAGGATGTCCTAGAGGAACCATTGAGGATATCTTTTAGTGTCCTTAGTATGGTGCCCTAGATAAACCATTGAGTATATCTGTGAGAGTCTTCAGGGGAATCCCGTAGAGGGACCATTGAGGATACCTGTGTGAATCCTAAGAAGGATGCCCTAGAGTAACCATGGAGATTGCCTGTGAGAGTCATCAGAAGGGTGTCCTATAGGAACCATGGAGATTGCCTGTGAGAGTGATCAGGGGGGTGTCCTATAGCAACCATAGTGATACCTGTGAGAGTCCTCAGGGAAGTTCTCAGAGGAACCATGGAGTTATCTGGAGAGTCCTCAGGTGTGTGCCATAGAAGAACTATGGATGATGCAGGTGAGATTCTTCAGGAGGGTGTCCTAGAGAGACCATGGGTACTGCCTTTCAAGTTCTCAGGAGGATGCCCTAGAGGAAACAGATGATACCTGTGAGATTCTTCTGGAGGCTGCCCTAGAGGGACCATTGAGACTGCCTGTGAGAGTACTCAGAATCAAGTCCAAGTGTATCATGTAGGATACCTATGAGAGTCTTCAGAAGGGTACCCTAACAGAACCATGGAGACTGCCTCTGAGAGTACTCAGGAGAGTGCACTAGAGGCACCATGGAGGATACCTGTGTGAGTGTTCAGGAGGGTGCCTTGCAGGAAATATTGAGACTGCCTGTGAGAGTACTCAGTAGGGTGTTCTAGAGAAACCATGGAGGATACCCATGAGAGTCTGCAGGAAGGTGCCCTAGAGGAACCATGGAGGATTGCCTGTGAGAGTCCTCAGGAGGGTGTTCTACAGAAACCGTGGATGAAGCCTGGGAGAATGTGATGGTGTGTGCCCTAGAGAGATCATGGAGGATACCAGTGAGAGTCCTCAGGAGGGTGACCTAGAAGAACCAAAGAGGATATCTGTGAGAGTCTTCAACCGAGTGCCATAGAGGAACCATTGAGGATACCTGTGTGAATCCTAAGGAGGGTGCCCTACAGGAACCATGGAGACTGCTGATTAGAGTATTCAGGAGGGTGCCCTAGAGGAACCATTGAGGATACCTGTGAAATTCATCAGGAGGGTGCCGTAGAAAGACCATTGAGACTGGCTGTGAGAGTCCTCAGAATGGTTTGTCTTTCTGACCCAAGTGAAGAATGTCCAAGGATGGAGGTGTGACTTCTATTTCACATTGTACTGGGAAATGGTACATTAAACTCTTTTCAAAGGCATGTTTTGCATTCATACAGGTACAATCCCCAACTGTACCTAATAGCCTACAGCTTAGGCAAATGTGTTCATCCATCAGATCTGTTTTTTTTCAATTAAACATTGAGATTTATGCTCCTTGCTGCATATGCCAGGATAAAACTTAAAGAGAATTAGTTCATATTATAGTAACTCCCTGCCTGGGTGATGCACACTAGGACTTCTTGAAGATGCAACTATAGTTTTCAATTTTAATAGTTGTTCACAGTTCCCCATCAAACAGGTATACAAGGAATGTGATTGACTTGCAATATGGCATCATAGTGTGTGTGTGAGAACAAGGATAATTCAGGGAAGATGCAGAAAGAAAACCTTCAGATTAAACAGAAACACACTTATAAACTAGCATCATAATGCAAAGATAACTGGTCCATCATGGAAATACAGGAATGTACCATAAATGAAATATGCTAATATCATTGTAGCAAAATATGATGATGGAGTTATAATACAGGAGAAGTTGGAGGCTGAAGAAAACAATATTTTTATAGAAACTTGAGAGGTCCTATACCTTTCTAAATTCTTAAAGAAGTCAAGGAAGTAACTTTATGCAAGACCCATCACAGAGCTCTCTGATGGCATCATATCCTGAACATGGGGACAGAGACACCTAAGCCTTTCTGGAGGGACATCTGTGGGATATGGTCGCTTGCATCCTTCTGGACTCAGATACTTCACTAAAGATCAGGGAAAGATCAAAAGTCCAAGGCACAGGACCTTCTCAGCAATTCCCCTCCTTAGTCACAGGGAGAGTAATATCTGTGCTACTGAGGAAATGTCACCTGGCACCTTGAGAAACCCACAACTCTCAGGTCTACTCACCTTGGTGTGCTGCAGACAAGCTCTGTGTTGTTCCTTCTGACAAGGGGCAGCTTCCCACATCCTATTTGTACCCTCCAGCTTTGTGGAGCTCTTGCCTACCATGAGCCATCACCAGGACTCCAGTTGTCACAGTTGACACCTGTCACGGAGAAGCAAAGCCCTGCAGAACCTCAGTTCCTGGGGAGGGCATTCCCTCTCCCTGCACAATTACTGCATTTGATGGACCCAGAAGTTAATCCAGGCTTAATTGGGGCTTAATCATTTTAACAGAAGTTTGTGCAGAGAAAAAGTAAACAAGCAGCCAAGCTTCTGAATTTGAGTTCCCATATCTTGGCCTTCCCTTCCCCTTCCCAGAGGTTCACAGTTGAACCAGAATGGGGCTGCTTCCCCTCATATTCAAGACCATCTCCAGGCAAAGGGATATGGTGCTGATGAGCAGCACTAGGGACTCTGCTTTAGAACAAGCCCCAACCAGCACCTGGGCAGGATGGAGTCACCTTGCTGCATCTATGTACATTGAGGTCACATTGCAAGCCCTGGATGGTTGTTTTATTCCTCATATGTGAAACAATAAGTAAGCCCAGAAACTCTGAAGGATCTTCCCAACCCTCCCTAAGAACATCAGTCCTGACTGTGAAGCTCAAGGACACCTCTGTGATCATCTATAGACAAGTATAATCCTTCTATATGTTCATTCTGCTGCCGTCCTGGTCCCTGATCAAAGGACATGAGCATGTTGGTCTCAGGGCTGAGATGAGAAGAGCATTGGTTCTCCACCCATGAGAGCAGCACAGGGCTTGGCAGGAGGCAATGTCCCCTCATCCCATGTGACCCTGTTTCCTTACCCAGTGGTGCACATGGCACAGAGCAGATACTGGAATCACTTGTGCATCAATGAAAGATGAGCCCTTGGAGAAGAGCAATACTTTGGGTCATTTAGATGAGAAGATGTCTCAGGAATGAGAGCAGGAAAATAATGTCACTTACTCAAAGCACCTCACATCCAGGATTATGTTCTAAATACCATTTTGTGATACAAAGGAAACAGGCTGTTTAACACAGAGTTTGTTTAAGGGCTAATTCAGGGAAAGGTGAGATGAACCTGGAGCATCTAATGTGTCACACAGTAAGGAAGGGCCCAAGAGGGATGGGCATGCCAACTAGGGGTCCAGCTTGCAGAGTCTGCCACCCTTTGTGGAAACCAGGGAATCACACTGAATCATGACATGAAGAGACCTCACATTCCCTATCAACCAAGAGCACACTGGTCCACAATGGAAATAAGTGAGTCAGAGAGAAGAAGAAGTTCTAACTTGAATGGATCATCCAACAAATAAACAAAAAAGGAATAAAGGAAAATGAAATTAGAAAATCAACCCTCGGCAACATTGTGACATTAATTTTGTCAGGAGAAGACCATCAGTGGATGTTAAGGGTGGTGGGCAAAGGTTTAGGTTTCCCAGGAATTCCACATGGCCTCAAAGTGTCTCCCTGATGCCTCACTCATACCAATGCATGCAACAGTCACATGTGTTGAACACCAAGAAAATGACCTGGTTACCAAAGGATGACAGTGCATGTCACAGAGGCCTCTCCAGCAGCAGGAGGCCCAGAAAGTGCCATCAGCCTTCAGCCCTTCCCTGCTGTGCCTGCAAGGCCTTTCCTGAGCCAAAGCACAGAGAAAAGCCAGCTGAAGGGAAATTCCAGGAAATGTTCCATGTTTTCTTAAAACCATCCCTGAAATAAAAGGCAAAGGAGGACTCAGGAGTTTTAGAGGATAAGGATCCTAAGGAGACATGACATCTGAATGCTGTAGTGGAGGATTTGGGATTACCTTTTGACACAAATAATGTGAATGGTACAGAGGGTAAAATCTAAATATGTTTTTATAAGGAATTTTCTGATTTTAATTACTGCACTCGGGTCCTGTGAGACATTATTTTCTTTTTAAGAAATAAACACTGAAGTTGGGCATGGTGGCACACACCTGTAGTCCAGTGACCTGGGGAGTGGGCAGGAGCATCGCAAGCTCCAGGCCAGCTCACCAACTCAGTGAGGCCCTAAGTCTGAGTGATACACTGTCTGAAAATAGAGTGTGGGGGGAGCTCAGAGGTGAAGAGCTCATGAGTTCAATACCAGTGTAAGAAGAGAGAGAGAGAGAGAGAGAGAGAGAGAGAGAGAGAGAGAGAGAGAGAGAGAAAAGAAAAGAAGAGAAGAAGAAGAAGAAGAAGAAGAAGAAGAAGAAGAAGAAGAAGAAGAAGAGAAGAAGAAGAAGAAGAAGAAGAAGAAGAAGAAGGAGAAGAAGAAGAAGAGAAGAAGAAGAAGAAGAAGAAGAAGAAGAAGAAGAAGAAGAAGAAGAAGAAGAAGAAAAAGAGGAGGAGGAGGAGGAGGAAGAAGAAGAAGAAGAAGAAAAAGGAGAAGAATGAGAATAAAAAGACAATGAGGACAGGGAAGGAGGGAGGAAGGAAGGAAGGAAGGAAAGGAACGAAGGAAGGGAGGGAGGGAGGGAGGAAGGAACGAAAGGAAGGAAGGAGAGAGGGAGGGAGGGAGGGAGGGAAGGAAGGAAGGAAGGAAGGAAGGAAGGAAGGAAGGAAGGTAGGAAGGAAGACAAAGGAGAATGAACTGAATGGTGTGACTATGCTCAGGACTGAGTCAGGAAGGCCAGGTTCACAGGCAGAGAGGTGTGCTGGAGAGAGGTAGGTTGGCTCCCTGCCCTGAGGGCAGACTGTCCTGAGGCCCCTGAGATCCAGATGCCCAGCACAGACCTATGGAGCTGCCTCTCCAGAGAAGATGCCTCTGCACACAGTCCCACAGTCCCCATCAGGCCTGCCCGGGCCATGAGCACCTCCCATGCAGACCTCAGCATCCACCACACCTGGGAGCTCCTGGACCTGATCCTCTGCACAAAACTGTGGACTCTGCCTCCCATTCTGTCCTAACACTGTGGGAGGAAGCCCTGCCCTCTCTCTGCCTGGATCACTACTAGACTCTCAGCTGGCAGAGTGGAGAGGGACAAAGGAGGAAGGTGCGACAGCACAGCCCTGGCTCTCTCGAAGTGGATGACCACCCAGGAAGGAGGAAGCAGGGCAGGGGGCCCAGCAGTGATGATCTCACCTCACTCGGCTGGATGCTCCCTGATCTGCATGGAGTCCTGTCCCCCGGCCATTCCCCTCCCTTCCTCTGTGGTGTGTCCTGCTCTCCTGTGGGTGCCCTCACAGTTCCTTCTCACTTTTCTCACTTTCCTCATGTGTTTCATTCACTTGTCATGTTCTCCTCTGGAGGGTTGGAATGTGGTTGGCTGGTTTGGATTTTGGCTTGTTTCTGGTTACCCTTCCTCTTCCTCTTCCCCTCCTGTAGCCAGTCCCCTTCTTCTCCAGCTGTGCTACTTTGGCTGTTTATTTCTCTCCTATGGCAAACCTGCCTCCTCTCTGCTGCATCTTGTGCACATTCTGCAGGTCTCTCACGTTGTCTGCCTGCATTCCCTTCTCCTGAGGACGCCGTTGCTGCAGCTCTTGGAGTTTTCCTGTTACAGGGGCCACCTCACCTCTCCTGCTGTGGGGTCCCCAGTGCTGTGGGTGTCCTGTGCACACCTGCTTTGCTGCAGGATGTGGCTCCCAGCTGTGGACCCAGCTGCTGTGGCCCTTGCTGATCCTGCTTCCTGTTGATTGGTGACTGTGCTGGGATGTCCTAGGACACCAGGTGCTGTCCCTGCTCTTGTCACTGCTATTTGCCAAAAAAATACATCTTCTCACGATAAAGTGTAGCTCAGCTTCAGGAAGAGATCTGACTCCTCCATTTGTCAAGCACAGTCCATGTGAGATGCACCTGGCCTTGTGGTGGACTTAGCTTTGCCTTTATCAGAAGGTGAGTGCACTGCTCCTTGTGACAGAGGAGGCATTGCAACCTGCAGCTTGGTGGTCAGAAAAGTAAGATGACTCCTCTCCCACAGGACCTGGTAGACAGGCCCCTGGCTCCTTGGTCCTCTTCAAAGGAGGACTCCAGGGCCCTGAGAGAAACATGCTGAGTTCCAGAACAGTCAAGAGCACCACTTGGCTTTGAAAGAGATGTCCACACACCTCAAAGGAGCAAGGAAAAGTGAGAATGACCTGACTCCTACAGAAAATGTTCTAAAACAAGTAAGGGAGGGAGAACCCCCATTTCTGTCATTTATCACACCTCACAGTTCTCCCTGGAACTTCCTCAGCATAACTCTGCCTGGACGTGGGCAGTGAAGACAGTTCTCATGCCAAGGGTGTTTTCCATCATAGTAGGCATCAGGAACCCCTCTAAAGAATGAGGTTAAGATTATGAGAGGACAGGGCTTGTCTTAAGGGGAGGGTCCACCTCACTGGGGTCCCATTCTCTGTTTAACAGTCAAGGGATAAAGCAGTCAGTTATTTCCCAGACCTTGAACTGCCTACAATCTTGGGTGAAGTTAGGGTCTGTTGTCCCTCCTGGGAGCAGGCTAGGAACACGCTCAGAAGGCAGAGGCCACAGTGCTGGTCATCATGTGTCATACCCCTTTGTTTGAAGGACATCTTGAGAAAGAAGGGAAATGACTTATTCTGTGTTTCCAAAGCTGGCCCCTTTGTGATTGACTGAGGAAACTTGGGGAACTTGAAGGGAAGGCCAGAGAAATTGGAAATCTCCTACAGGAACTTAGCTAGTTTTCACTTTCTCAGTAAATACTGTTCTATTAAGGTAATTAACTCTGATTAGGACTCAGAAAACTTCTGAGCCCAAGAAATACAATCATTGTGGAGGGAGGGAAAGTCCTCCTTCAGGGACTGAGGTTCTGCAGGGTTCTGCTTCTCCCTGACAGGTGTCAACTGTGACAACTGGAGTCCTGGTGGTGGTTCATGGAAGGCAAGGACTCCACAAAGCCAGAGGGTACAAATGGGGCCTGGGAAGTTGCCCCTTGTCAGAAGGACCAGCGCAGAGCCTGTCTGCAGCCACCCAGGTGAGTGGGCCCGACCTCCTTTGATGCAAGGTGCCCTGTGAGATTTCCTCAGGGTGTGAATTCTGCTTTGTCTCTTTGGTGACACGAGAGGGTGTGACAGTCAGGACACTGGCTCATCTGGTCTGCAAACATACGCACCCGGGTAAAGAGATGAAGGCAGTGCCACAGGTGCTCTGCCAGGCTCATCTGGTTCCCCTGTTTGGGACCGAGGCCTCAGAGAGCTCTGGGGTCGAGGCCTAGGTCAGCTCCCTGCCTCTCTCGGCACCTGAGCATCACAGAAGCTCTCTGGCTCTTAAACTTTACTGAAGCTGTGTTTTTACTGCATCGTGCTGCCACCATGAGTCAGCTTGCATGCCCTTCTTCACCTCTTTCTGGGTTTCACACAGGGACACCTTTGTCCTCACCATGGAGTCTCCTCCTCAGTGTGCAGGTGAGCCTGCTCTGCAGGTGCTGCCTGGAGGGCTCTCCTGCACCCCCACGGGCTCTGCTGTTCTGACACTGCACATCACAGGTATGAGTGGAGCCCATGCTCCACCTGCCAGTTTGATGGGGCACCACTTGAAACAGGTACGTCTAAAACTAGAACCGCTCTTCAGGAAATTCCTCGCATTTTGTCAGGTCATGATTTAGTTCAATCCGACTGGTTCACTGTCAACTGACTTAGTCTTACAGAACATCAGCCCTAATCTCATTTTTAGTTGAGAAAACTGCAGCTGAGATGGCACAGCTATCTGAGTCATCAGGTTAGACCCAGACGGGGCATCAAGGTTCATCTGAATGCAGAATGTGGCCTTGTGAACAGTTTCCAAATGTCTTTCGGAATTCCAGAGTAGCACCCCACCCACCCAGTGGTGTTCACGTTAGTCAGTCCAAAAGAAAATACAGTGATGTAGAAGGTGTCTGAAAGCTCCTTCACATCCATGGCAGAGCTTTGGAGAGCAGCAAGGTGAAGAGAGGACCAGGAAAATGGGAAGGAGGCCCTAGGTGACCACAATAAGGAAGTGCTTCATAAGGACACTGGGCATTGAAGAATCTTTGGAAATCCATGTTGACATTCCATCCCAGGTTGTCTTCAATTCTTACTCCAAAACCACTGGTTAGCACTGCTATTCCAACATGGCTTGGTTTTTCACTTTGCTGAAAGCATTGGTGCAGACCTCAGCCTCCAAGCTTTTCAGGGGAGCACACAGGGCTGGTATCCATGGGCTCCCTGGAACTAAGCCAGCACATTAGCCCAGGTTCACACAGATGGAGCTGCTGGGGAGCTTAAAGACAGACACACATGTAAGGCAGCCCTGGAAGATGGCAGCAGGTTTGGGGAGGAGCCCAGAGGAAAGGCATCCCAAGTACACAGAACAAGTGCAGCTCTGAGCATCAGTCAAACACCAGGATTCTTCTGTTTTGGGGCATTTATGAGTGGTCTGAGGTGAGTTCCAGGTGAGAGGTGAGGGTGGAGAAGTTCATTTGAAAGAATGAAATCCTATCAATCTGAAGGTAGAACCATGATCTCCAGAGGCTTGGAAGGGTGGGAAGGCAGAGAGAGAGTATGGACAGCAGGCCCCAGGAAAAACAGGAGGGAAGACTGAGCTCCATGCTCTACAGAACAGTGGGGAGTCATGGTCTTTTGTTACCCACCACATATACTTTTAAGGTCAAAATAGACGAATGTGAAGTCTCTAAACAGAAACAGAAGAGGAGAGGGAAATGCCAGCTACTCTATGTTGACCAGTACACAGGTACTGGGATTTCTCCTGCAGTCCACGATTAAATGCAGCTGCTACATTTCAATCAACAGATATTAAAAGAACTCTTATAACTCGTTGAAAAATAGTAAGAAAGGGAAAAGAAGAAAGAAAGAAAGAAAGAAAGAAAGAAAGAAAGAAAGAAAGAAAGAAAGAAAGAAAGGAAGGAAGGAAGGAAGGAAGGAAGGAAGGAAGGAAGGAAGAAAAAAGAAAGAAAGAAAGAAAGGAAGGAAGGAAGTAAAAGGAAGGACAGGAGAGGATGGAAAGGTGAGAGGGAGGTAGGAAATCCACAAATGTAGAGCAATAACATGAAAGCAGCCCTGCTGGTTAGCCGATGGAGAGGACAGATGTGGGTGAATTTAATTGCTAGGATGACTGCAGACGGGGTTATGCAGAAGCTCTACGGCCACCATGACCCCACCTGAGTGAAGACACCTCCACCCCTGTGTCGCCAGCCCCTTGCTATAGCAGTCTCCACTGGGGATTCCTACTCCATAAGTCACTCCCATCTCTACAGCACGTGACCACAACGCCTAGAGATTTCTCTTCTCCTAATCCCCTTGTTAAATATCAACATGCCAGTCCTATTCCAGGCCTCCCAGAGAGACCCTGTGTTCACTGAGTGGGGACTCTGACCTGTCCTGAGGTCACTGCTAGGGGTTATCTCCTGGTTCCTGCCTCCCTGCAGTTCATATTCTGATTCTTGTTGGAGGCATCTTCATGGAGATCTTTGTCTGATTAACCTTTGGCAGTTGAGGTGCTGTAGCATGTGTTTTGCAGTTTATTTGATGTTCATGTGAGGTAATTCTCCTGAAAATTCATAAGGAGTGAAATCACAGAATCATTTTGAGATTTGAAAGACAATCCTTAGATATAAATGAGTCAAAGATGTGAACCGGACATAGGATGTGACTCAGATGTGAACCGGACATAGGATGTGACTCAATAGTGGTTTAATTAGTAAAAATGAGGGATATATATATATATATATATATATATATATATATATATATATATAGTAAACCATAGAAGAGGTATTATGGAAGAAACAAATATTGCTAAATATGAGAGTTGTTGAGTTGTACCCACAAGATTTTGAGTGTGTGTTGAATTTTAGGAGAAGAAGAGAATTAAGGATGAGTGGATTTTGGAATTGATTGATGGGATCTGGTAGATTAAGGAAGAAAACACAGGGACGTGTTCAAGCTGGGAACTTTCAGATGAATTCAACAGGAGCTGGGATTCATACTGGAAGAGATATTTAAGGACTTGAACAAGCAGTTCTGTTTTGGTGGTGTGGAAATCAGAAAGAGTCTGCTTTGCAACTTCACGTACTTGTTTCTTCTTCAGCAAATGCCATTAACAGTATACAATGTCCTGCAAAGAGTGCCCCAGGGAAATACAAAGATTTCTTGGGCAAAGTTAGTCCACTGCATGTACCATGACTATCTTCCGTACAGCAGGAATGTGCTTGACCTGACTGTACCTGCAGGTTCCTATCAGTGCTCCTGATGCTCTTCTCAGGAAGGAACTCAAAGAACTGAAGTGATTATGTTCATAAAATTACAAATGGTTTTGAACATGATCAGGATAACAATGTTCCTCTTTCAAACTGGATTTGTCAATGGGGGAAATATTTCTCTTTGTGAATTATATAGTCATTTTTTAGTGGCCTCTGGGAAGAAATCAGTGCTCCTTTTTCTCATCCACTTGACTTTTACAAACTTCCTAATGCTCTTTTGCAGAGGAATGCAAAAAGATAATAGCAGCTTTTGGTTTGAGGATCTTCCAAGATGATGGAGACTGTAAAACTGTTGTTTACCTGCAGATGGTGGCCAGGGGCCTGTCCATCAGCACCACCAGTCTTCTCATGGTGGTCCAGGCCGTCACCATCAGTCCCAGAGGCTCCAGGTGGGGGAGGCTGCAGCCCAGGTCTGCCTGGCACATCCTTCCCTTGTTGCTCTTCTTTTTTAGTATATGTGCTGCTGAAGCGAGCACATGTTGCTCTTCTTTTTCATACTCAATATCTTGATAAGAATGTTTACATCTAACATATCAGCAGCATGAACACATCACAAATTATTTGCAGTTACAGGTACTGTTACTTTTAGTCAGAAAACTGGATAATCAGATGGACTTTTTTCCCTGTCATGGTCCTTCAAGATGCTGAGCTCCAGAGTGTCTTGGGTGGGGCCAGTGGTCACATGGTGTTCCTCCTCCACAAAAATCACCAGCATGTCCTCCACCTTCAGACCTCCAAGCTACTCTACAAACACATCCTGAGGTGAAGGCTCCTCAAAGCCTTCTCCTCATTCTCCTTTTGATATTATCTTTTCTTTTTTTTTTTTTCCATTGGGTAGATTGTTTTATTTCTTTATATTCAAGTTTCTCCCTCCACAAGCTTTCGATAGCTGTAAGTGCTCAAGAATTTGTGACTCTTCATTATGCAAATCTCAGTCCATTTGTGCTGATTCACAGAAATGGACATCTGGCTAAATGTTGGACTTAGAAAGAGAAAAAGACATGGAGAAAATGTCCACTTAAGAGAACCTTTCAATAATTAAGTTTGAATTCACCATTTTTTTATTCTATGTGATGCAAAATCTGGTAAAATTAGGTGAATTATACATAATTACATTCTGCCACCACAAAGCTGATGACAGTTCTGAGCTGACAGAAGTCATCAGACGCTGGAGGGACCCACCCAGCTTTCCATCTCCTTCCCCCAACTTTCAGGAATGGGTTCATGTTCTCATGCATGAAGGATGTCTCCTGCATACCACCCCTTCTGCTAGTCAGGTAGAGAAACTGACTAACAATTCGTATCAAAATTATGAATACATTTCTTAACCCAAAAGACCCAGTGCTGCTGATATACATGTTCATGTAAAATGTGCAGCTGGGCATGGTGGTGCACACCTGTAATCCTGTTTGCTTGGGAGGATAAGGAAGAGGATCACAAATTCAAGGCTAGCCTGAGCAACATAGACAGGCCCTAAGCAAATTAGTGAGACCCTGTCTCTAAATAACATATGAAAAAGGACTGGGGGATATGGCTTAGTGGTTAAATACCCTGGGTTACATCCTCAGTATTAAAAATAAATAAAAAAAAGAAAAAAAAACAGACAGACAAAATGAAAAAAATTAGAATGCAGTACTATTCTGAAAACAAATCTCAATGTCCAAGGAGTGGGAAAATTTTTGTGTTATTTAAAAATATTCCTAAATGTCCATCTACTCAATTGAACATTATCAAACTTCTTAAAGAAAGAGTGAGTTCAAGCTGTGTTCTTTTGTGCAGGTATCTAAGGCATATTTAAGATTCACTTAAAAATTCATGCAGTGTTTTAATAAGAAATTCAAAACACGCCATTGGACTTCCTCTGCATATGAACATCTGCACAGTACGAAAGAGACTGAAAGAGTAGTTGCCTCTTTTGAGAGAAGTGAGTTTAGTGCAGGTCTATTAAGGAGAGTTCCATTTTTATTTTTGATTTTCTAGATATTTGAATGCACTTTGAAACAAAGGAGTGGAAAATCCATGTTGAAAAGAATCCGCGCCCTGCTCCACAGCATTGTGCTAACCTTCATGCTGCCCGTGCTTCAGTCTCTCCTGATTTCAGAGACCCACCAAGTATTCTGGTTCTAAATGAAGAGAAAGACTGGCTTTGTCCTTTTTTTGAACCAGAAAAATATTGGGGGCACAGTTCTGACTAGGAGGGATTCCATGGGGCCACTCTGAATGTCTGTGATGCCGCTGTGCTTACTGCACATACTGGCAAAGCATCAAACCCATAAGACACAATGTGCTCCTGTTGAAGCACGGCCTCTGTGTCTCCCGGGGGCCCTGCATTTGGATGTCTTAATCTCTCGTGGACCATGGTGAATGCCTGCTCATTCCAGTTGGTTTGTGCCAGGTCACTAGAGGTTTTCAGTAGCTTAATAACATCATATGTCATATTCTAATACTTTCAAGTGTTTATCTTCCTCATATAATGCTTGCTGCCTTGAAGACAGCTCTCCTGTGCTGTCCTGCTCCTGACAGGGAGCATGGAGAGCAGACCACGTGTGTCACCCATCCCTGAAAAGGCCATTGCTCTTAGACCCACAGGGAAGGAGTCCTGGAAGTGCAGTTAGGAATGCCACGTGAGCGTCGAATCCTGAAGGACAGGACCAGAGCAGCGAACATATAGAAAGGCTTTAGCAGAACAAGAGGAGATTTTGGGACTGGCAGCAAAATTTAGTTCAGATTTGCCTGGATCTTAGTTTTCTTAAGTGTTATTCTGTCTTTATCCAAAAAGCTGGGCTTGAGTTGAGAAAACTGCATACACTTATAATTAAGTCATAGAAGTTAAGAAGAAGTTATAGAAGAAGAGAAGCACATCATTTAAGTCATCACACCTCAAGTGGAGTGGTCGATAGAACCAACTGCAAACTCATCCGTAGGACACAACTGCAGGGCACAGGCACTGACGTTGCCACTTTGTGTGTTTGCAGTTTTGTTTTCACCAATTAAGAGGAAGTAGTCAGGTGAGCTCTGCCTCAATTTGTCTTTGAAAGTGTTCATAATATTTAAAGTATGGGCTGGGTTGTGGCTCAGTGGCAGAGCACTTGCCTGGCAAGTGAGTCCCTGGGTTTGATACACAGCACCACATATAAATAAACAAATAAATGAATAAATAAATACAATAATGGTCCATTAACAACTTAAAAATATTTAGAAACATTAAGTTGTCCCAATAGTACCCAATTGTGGGGAGAGAGATACATTTCCAAGTTAAAAAAAAAAAAAAACTGAAGAAGCACATTAACTAAGCCTAGCAATATTATTACTGACATATCACAATCAAGTTGATAATATTTAACAAATTTAACAACAACTTGAAAAAAAACAGAAGAACACTGTACCTAAAATTCCACATTGATTCCTAAGGGTAAAGGATTTCTCACAAGAAATATTGGACCAGAGACAAAACTCCATAGATCATTTGATGCATGGCTGGAGTAACACTTTGAATCCTTAGAAATTATTGTCAGTTCGTATTCAGTGACCGTCAGTCATTCCCCACCACCAGTCACCCGGAAGTTACTGCTCTTCCCTCTGGGGAGCGGCGGGAGGGAGACCAGTGCACCTGGGCAGGGTACAGGTCCTCCTGAGGACCTCCGTCCCCACAGTTCAGGTGGCCGTGGGTCTGCAGACTGGTTCAAGGGTGGGAGCAACTGAGGAGCCATGACAGTTGTTCTGGGATTCAAGGGGATCGCATTCCTAGCACTTGGAGCTTCACTCCATCCACAGACAAAGCACAGAGAGGGCAGAGGTTCACTGTTCGACTTTATAGACATGATGACAAACAGGGCAGTGACCAAGGTCTTCCTGAGTCACACAATTCTAATTCTCCATCATGGTGACCAGAGTCACCTTTCCCTTGGAAAATAGGTGCCACCCTACGGGAAGTGACCTCAGGATCAGATGGTCCGTGTTGTGTTTAAGGATTCCAGTTAAATGCTAGAATCCTCATGAATTTCTTCAGTAAACACTGCTGGTAAAACTGGAAGGGCACATAAAAAATGAAATTGGACCCTTGTACCACACACACTCTCAAATCAAACTGTATCAAAAGGCAGACAGAAGACCTGAAGTCACACAGATGGTCGAACATGATACAGGGAAACACTCCTCCAGTGTGGTCTTCCCTGGGGAATTTGGATGTGACCCCTAAAGCAGAGGAACAGTGGAACCAACCACCAGGTTGGACTCCATGAAAATTATTAGCTTCTCCACAGAAGGAGACAACCCCACAAAGAAAACACAGCCCATGAATGAGAAATATTCACAACCCTAAGCCTGATGTTTACTACCCAACATTTATAAGGAATGTCTAGAGCCCTCCAACCTCAAAACACAAGTGCCCCATTGAAGAATGGGTGAGGGTCTGAACAGAGTTTTCCAAGAAGACAGGAACTGTCCAGCAGGCATCTGAGCAGGTTCTGGGCATCAATGGTTATCTGGGAATTGCAAATGAAAGCCACTGCAAGAGCCCTCCTCATGCCTGTGAGGTTGGCTGCGTCTAATGGAAAATGCATAAAAAGTATGAGTGCAGGTGGGTTTGGAGCAAATGAACGATTATTTACATGAAAACATGGCACTGTAGTTACTCTCTTTATGCATTTTTTTGAATGTCATTTACCACTACTTTTATTAAAAAACTACATGGAAATTCTATAAAGAATTAAAAGGGAAAAGAGGGGTCTGTTTCATAATAGAATGAGATAAACATCATTAACCTATGTACATGTATGGTTATGCAAATGGTGCAACCCTACATTGTGTACAACCAGAGGAACAACAGTTGTAACCCGTTTGTGTACAATGAATCAAAATAAATGAAATTTAAAAAAAAGAATTAAAACTATTAAGGAAACAATCTTCAGCAAAAAGAACAAATGGGCAGCACTATCATGTCAGAGAACCAAAGTGTACTTACTACAAAACAGAGGTCATCATGACATGATGGTGTTAGCATAAGATTCACGCAGTGATGGACAGCACAGGAGCCTGAATCACCCACATGTCTGCAGCCACCTGGTCCTCAACAGAGCTGGTCAGAAGAGGCCCCAGGGAAACACAGCCTTTTCAATAGAGCTGTGTTGAAAAAACTGCAGAGTCACTGAAGAATAGTGAATTTAGATCCCTGCCTCTCACCAGATGAAACCAATTCCAAATGAAGTAAGACCCACAACCATAAAACTGGTAAATGTAAACAGGAAGGGCCTAGGACATCAGCACGGTCATGAATTGTTGAACAAGGTGAACAGACAACCTATAGAATGTTTGAAAACATTTGCAAAGAATGTGACCCATGAAAAGCTAAGAAACACAATATTGATAAAAGTAAAAAATTTACAACCAGCACTGCTATTGTACCTTGCTGATGGAGAGATTTCCTAGCATTTGTAAATCCCTGGTTTCTATACCAAACACTGCAGAACAAAAACATACAATCAAACAAAAGAAAAATGAAAGACAAAATTAAAAGGGAAAATAAACTACAACTCAATCATAAAAGCAAAGCAAAATGATACACCAAGAGATAAACAAATGCCCTGATTTAAAGACAGACACCAGACTTATGCACATGTTTCTCATGATTCCTCAATGTCACTAATCACCAGGGTGATGCAAATCGAATCTAGATTGTGATAGCAGTTCACCCCAGTTAGAATCGGTGTCCTAAAAAAGACAAAGGAAAAGCGGACTTGCTTGAGGTGTGGGGAATAAAGACCCCTTACACAGTGTGGGTGAGATTGAAAATAAATACAACTGTTACAAAAACACTCTGGGGTTGCACAAAACATTCACAGTAGGACTACCACAGGTCCAGTAATCCCACTGGTGGGCATCAAGCCAATGGCCTTACATCAGCTTACTGAGGAGGCTGTGCAATCCTACAATCATTTCAGCAGAAATAACCAAGGAGTGGAACCAACTGCAGTGGCCATCATTGCATGCCTGGAAAGCATTCAGTGGCCCTTATCTCATCCTGGACACACAGCAACTCAAAATGTGCCCAAGACCTGGGATTAGGCCAGAATCTCTGCAACTCCAAAGAAAACGTAGGGTCAACACTCCAGCATGTAGGCACAGGCAGCAGCTTACTCAGTAGGATCACTAAAGCTCAGAGAAGAATGCCAAGGTTTAATAAATGGGAGGCATCAACTTAAAAACTTTCTGCACAGCATAGAAAAGAATTGGGACTGTGAAGAGAGAACCTATAGAGTGAGAGAGGATCTTGCTATCTACTCTTCTGAGAGAAGATGAATATCTGGAATATATAAAGATCTCAAAAAACTTCACAGGGGGGCTGGGGAGATATCTCAGTTGGTAGAGTGCTTGCCTTGTAAGCACAAGGCCCTGGGTTCGATCCCCAGCACCCCCAAAAAAAAAAAAAAAACTTCACAGGAATTATCAAATAACCCAATTACTAAATGGGCAAATGAATTACACAGACACTTCTCAAAAGAAGTAAAAATGGTTAATAAATAAATGGAAAAAGTACTGTACATAATTAGCAATCAGGGAAATGCAAACCAAACCACACTGAGATTGCATCTCCATCAGTCAGAATGGCAGTCATGAAGAATACCAACATAAAGGCTGGAGAGCATGTGGAGAAAGAGGAGCATTTGAGACTGTTTGTGCAATGTCTCCTTAGTTCATCCACTATGGAAATCAGTGAAGGTTCTCCAAAATCTAGACATGGAGCCACTGCATGACCAGCTGAACCACTCCTAGGTATTTATCCTGAGGAGTTAAAATCATCATACTGCAGTGATACATGCATGTCCATGTTTATAGAACATGACTCACAGTAACCAAATGATTGAACTTGTCTAGGTGTCTATCAGGGGATGAATAGATAAAGAAAATGCGGTATGTATACATAACAGGGTTTTATTTGGCCATAAAGAAAAATGAAATTTAATCATTTACAGGAGAATGGATGAGATCTGGGATCATAATATTAAACAAAATGAGTCAAACTCAGAAGGTAAGAATTTTATGTTTTCTGTATTATGCAGAACCTAGAGAGGAAAAAGAAAAGGAAAGTGGGGATAGATCTCATGAAAATCATAGGGAGATCAGTAGAGGAGAGAGACCAGGAGGCGGAAAGAGGGGGGAGGGAGAGTGCTGGGCAGTTACATGGGCCAAGTTATATTGTTACGTTGTGTGTGTGTATGAAGAGGCGACAACAAATCCCAGCACTGTGTGCAACTTCACTGCAGCAGCAAAAAATCGGGGGAAAATACTTGGTAAGATTTGTGAAGAAATATGATTCAGCCATAAATATGCATTCAGCCCTGGCACTGGCAACAATGTGCATGGAAATGCAGATACTTTATTAGGTGAAGTAAGACAGGCTTAGGAAAGTTCTGCATAATCACACTCCTGGGTAGAATTTAAAACTTCTATGATCCCATAGAAGTCCCGAGTAGAATTTGGAACACCAGAGGTTTAGGGGGAGTGGAGGATGGGAAAGTGGGTAAATGAGACTACATACCAGTTACATGGGAGCAGGAGACCTGGTGGGCTATGAGCTGCAGGGTGAGAACAGACAGTGGTAAACTAGGGTGTATTTCAAAAAGCTGCAAAAATTTTTTTCGATGTTTTCTGCATGAATGATAGATATTACAACACGTGTGCACACTTACATACATTCATCTATGCGTGTGTCTGTGGACTGTACAACATCACATGTAGGGAAACATTACATAAATGTTAGATTTTTGCATACATTAAATGAAGTAAGAGAGATGAACTGTGTTGTTGAAATATCTAAGAAGCTGGCACTTTGAGTCCTTCGAATCCTCTCTCTCAATCCTCACAGAGAATCCAACATCATTTTCTAAACCGAGGACAGAGGAGGGAGCCAGTCCAAGCATTAACTGGCCAGGATTGCCCTTTTCAAAGGAGCCATGTTATGAGAAGCTCCGCTGGCAGGTCTGCCAATCTGTAAGGAAATTGGAGTCACTGCTCCTGTTGAGGACAGGCACTGGAGGACACTTCCACAAGAGCCTGTCATTGCAGAATTCTGTGTAGACCCAGCAAAAGATGGAGTGTTAATAGAGATCAAGTGGAAGAGAATCTGTACAATTTCCTGCAGTAACAGTAGCAGGTAGAGAGAAACAATCCTGTTTTAGGGACCAAATATTGAAAAGAAGTGTTTGGTAAAATGATTCCTAATGAGAAAGCAGGTTCACAAAAGCTCTCATTGGTTCCTTGTAGTTACACCAACATGGGCTCATCTGCCTGACCACACTTGCATGCAGTGTCCTGTGCTCCCTGCAGGCCCACTGCTCCTCTCTCCATGCTCTCCTGCCTCCCCTGTTCCCTCCCCTCCTCTGCTCCTCTTCCTTCTGTCTATTTGTTCAGTTGGTGCTGCATAGATACACACAAACCTGAAATCCACTCTGGTACTCTCACATGAGCACATGGTGTAAGTACCTCGAGTTCTTTCCATGGTTCGTCCTTGTCCCATCTTTCTCACTTCCCTACTCCTTCCTCTACTCCGTGGATATGTTTTCTACTTTTGTTGGATCTGACTAGCCCATTCCCCCTAATTTTCCTCCAGTTTCCCCAAATGAAAGGCAATATTCAACCCCTCACTTTCTGAGTGTGGTTATTTCTTATACCCTGATGTTCTGCAGTTCCACTCATCTCCCAGACAATGGGATACTTTCACTCTTCTTCATGGCTGAGTAGAACTCCATTGTGTCCATACACCACATTTCCTTGATCCATTCATCTGCTGGTGGAAGTCTGGCATGGTTCCATAACTTGGCCATTGTGCATTGTGCTGCTATGAACATTGATGCACTTGAATCATTATAGTACACTTCTTTTACTTTTTTGAATAAATACCAAGGAAGCAGGTAGATGGGTCGGGTCTTGGTTCCATTTTTAGATTTTTAAGCAAGGTTCACCCTGCTTCACTGGATGGTTGTCCTAATTTTGAATCCCACCAAAAATGTATGAAAGTGCCTGTTTTTTCACATCTTTGACAAATCTACTACTATTTGTATTTTTGATTAAAGACATTCTAACTGTGGTGAGATGAAATCCCCTGTACTTCAGATTCGCATTTCCATGGTGGCAGGTATTTGAGGTATTTTGAAGGGGAGAATGTGGGTGCATCTAGCCATTGTGTCTAACTTGTTTAATATATGAGTTATAAAGAATCCTATGGCAATGTCCTTGACCTGCCAATGTGCACAGGTGGAGAAAAGTGACTCCTGTCCTGCCCAGGTGCTGGTAGGGGCTTGCTCTGAGAGCAGAGTCTCCATTGCTGGTCATCACATGCCACATTCCTGTGCATTAGGAAGCCCTTTAATGTGAGGGGAGGTGACCCTCTGTGTCACAGAAGCTGGCCCCATTCTGGTTCAGCTGTGGGCCTCTGTGAAGGGGAAGGGAAGGCCAAGACATGGGAACTCAGATACAGGAACATGACTGATTGATAATTTTCTCTCTGCACAAACATCTATTAAAATAATTAAGCCCCAATTAAGCCTGGCATGACTTATGACCCCAACAAATGCAGTAATTTTGGAGGGAGAGGAAAGTTTTCCTTCAGGGACTGAGGTTCTGCAGGGCTTTGCTTCTCTCTGACAGGTGTCAACTGTGACACCTGGAGTCCTGGTGGTGGCTCATGGGAGGCAGGAGCTCCACAAAGCCAGAGGGTACAAATACGACCCAGAAAGTGGCATCTTGTTCAAATAACCAACTCAGAGCTTGTCTGCAGCACACCAGGGTGAGTGGACTTGAGTGGTGGATTGACTCTGGATGCCAGGTGCCATTTCCTCAGTAGCACAGATATCATTCTATGATTGAGCAAGGGGGTTGCTGAGAGGGACTGAGCCTCAGGAACTTTCCTCTTCTGGTATCTACAGGTATGCACCAGGGCCAGGAAGATGAAGGGTCATTACAGCAGATGTCCCTCAGCTAAGGCAGAGCAGCTTTGACCCTGTGTCAGGGTCAGGATTCTTCAGAGAGCTCAGTGGTGGGTCCTGAGGAAGGAAAGTTAGATGCTTTGTCTGCTTTTAGAAAAGCTCAGTGTCTCCAGTCTCCATGCTCTCCTGCGAAGACTGTGAGCATTCATGGCTCACATGAGATTTCTGCATATGGTTTTTGTTTTATTATTGGGATTCCAAGATGCAATTTTTCTCTAGCAATATGTTTTAGGTCCCTAATGCAGTGTGTTTAATGAGAAGTCATTCTTTTTGCATCATTTATAAACTGTTCTCACACATAACATTACAATATAATGATAAGTCAAATTCATTCTTTTTATGCAAGTTTGTTGGAGTGTCTACTAAGAGCAATTAGGATTTAAAATCAAAGTTCCTCTTTGTGAATTCCAGGTTGTTGTCATTTTGCTTGTATTAAAATTCCAGAGAAACTTCTTTAAGATTAGTTCAGTATCATGCAGGAGGGACCACCAATCTCATATGAATCTAGAACGAATTACCCTGGAAGGATGCATGTACCTTCCTAGCCAATGGCTGCTATCTCCAGGTGGGGGATGATACATCTCTCTGAATGCAAGACCTTCTTTTTAGAACCATTTACTATTTAATTCCAAAATCGATCTGGGATTACACCAGTCTCTTCTCTGAAATTGTTCATTTTATTTTGTCAGAGTGAAAGAGAAGGAAGTTATATGTCTCAGAAGTGCCTCACAAATTTTATTCAGAACTGTGTAGTTTGGGCAGTTCGAATGGGATAAAAATATGAGAAAAACTAGAAATGGTCAAGAAACACGGAAATGTTGGCCAAGTCCTCAGGGCCATGATGTTCCTGAATCCAGTCCTTATAATCCTTCACTTCCTAGTTGAAACTGCTGTGCCTGGATCATTAAAACTTGTATAATAAGGCATTACCCAGTAGACATTAGAATTTTGTGCTGTTTATTTTAAGGCATTGTACAGTTTTATTCTCCCCAATTGTTAGTGCAGGAAACAGAGGTGGAAAGGTAATCATGATTCTTCCTGAATTCAAGGGCTACATGGTACCAAACCTGAGAACAACCTGTATTCCTGTCCTTCAAGTTCCCAGGGACATTGAGCAGAGGAATTTAAAGTAATTTTTAATAAGCAGCAGGAGCTGTGGGGAAGTGAGGAATTGCATTCCACATACACTGATACATGCAAATCCTAGGTTTCTTTCAACATCATTTGTTTTGGAAAAAAATGGGCACATTTGACATAAGTTCTTAGGTGATATTTGAGACTAAAAAGTAGGAACCTGTCCAGGACTGCATGGAAATGAGCTGCAGTGTTTAAACTTCACAGCAGCCCAGTAGTGGTGCAGGTGAGAAAATAGACAACTGGAGCAGGCTGCAGATTTGGCTGAAGTTATTATTTCCCACAAGGTTCTCAAGGGCTGTGAAATACTTTCAAGACCCTACTGAGTTATTTCATTCATGACAAGTGGCTCCAAATGTAGTTTTCTACAAGGAGAATTTACTCGGGAGTCTTAAATCATACACTGCCTTCCTCTAGGTACAGACCACAGCAGGAGGTCATTCCTCCTGCCCTGCCCCCTTGAAAACACCACCCCATGCAGAACTGACCCATGCTTACTTGGAGACCCTGAGGTCATCAGTGGGAACTCAGCCCTCTGCTGAAGACCCTGTCAGAGCAGCATTCCATGGCTCTCTGGCCTCCCTCACCTGCTGTGTCCTGTCTATATCTGATTTTCTCAGGGTAGAGACTGAATTCTGCACGCCTTTGACTGATTTGGTTTTTCCTGTTGGATTCCATCTGTAAAGGTTGAGTTCAATGTCACATTGAGGACTACAGGGACTCTCTGAGTATCCCTAAGCAGTGAAACCAGAGTCACATTGTTGTGTAGGAGAACAGAGAAGGGAAGCTCTCGTAATCAAAGATGGAAAACTCTGAACAAAAAGCAAACCTCCAGTTGTGCTGACCAAAATGAGAGAAAGGAACACTGAACAAAGCAGGAATTTGAACTATGGCTGAAATTACATTTGTTAAGACATTGAAGCAATTGGATTTTACGAATGGCTCTGCATGTGTTGTCAAGAAGAAGAGAGGCCAAGCATGATCCTGGACTTTTGTAATTCAAAAATGAGCATACATAGAATGAAATAAAAAAGATAGGGAGCAATCTGATTGGGGGAGTGCAGGCTTAATGTGTCCATGCTGAGGATTACCATGGAAGGGATATTATGGATTTGGTCAAGCAGCTTGATATTATATGCATGGAGCCTGAAAATTTCTGGGACACAAATTTAGATTTTTGAATAATAGTCCTTCAGATAGCATTGAAAGTAGATAGATTCATCCTTAAATGGCTAAAGAACATGAAATAAATATTTGAACACATTCTTTACCACTGCATATATTCTGATTATTTTGATATTCTAGAAATTTCTGTTATAAAATATTTCTTTATATAAAATATCACCATCATTCTTTCTTTCTTCTAAAAGGTGTTTGGTACAAACAAGTTTTTCTGCCTATCACTAAGAAATGGTTTTGTATCTTGTCAAGGGAATAATGTTTGTGTTTCTAACAGGACTTGGTGTCGTGGGGAACATCTTTATTCTTATGAGCTATATGTGCTTGTTTAGAAGCACCATGAAATCTGCACACCTTATTCTCATCCATTTGGCTTTTACAAATATTTTATCTCTTCTTACAGTAGGAATGTCAAGGACAATATCCAGTTTTGGGTTGAGGGGCTTCATAGATGATATAGCCTGTAAGACTGTGATTTACCTCAGTAGGGTGGCCCGGGGTCTGTCCATCTGCACCACCAGTCTCCTCACGGTGGTCCAGGCCATCACCATCAGCCCCAGAGCCTCCAGGTGGAGGAGGCTGCAGCCAAGGTCTGCATGGAGCATCCTTCCCTTGTTGCTCTTCTTCTGGATTCTCAATTCCTTGATAAGCATGAACTTACCATTTTACATCAAAAATATCAATAGCTTTAACACATCACAAATTATTAGAAATTATAACTACTGCTATTTTCAATCACAAAA
The DNA here is from genome assembly GCF_902686445.1 of Sciurus carolinensis. Taxonomy (NCBI): domain Eukaryota; kingdom Metazoa; phylum Chordata; class Mammalia; order Rodentia; family Sciuridae; genus Sciurus; species Sciurus carolinensis. Next base: position 129,704,588 of record NC_062219.1, read on the forward strand.
CTGGATTATTAGATGGCTTTTTATTGTTCTTATGGTCCTTCGAGATGCTGTGTTCCAGGGTGTCATGGGCTGGGCCAGTGGCTACATGGCGTTCCTCCTCCACAAGCACCACCAGCATGTCCTCTACCTGCAGACCTCCAAGCTCCTCTACAGAACTCCCGCTGAGGTGAAGGCTGCTCAAAGTGTTCTCCTACTGATGCTCTGTTTTCTCTTCTTCTATTGGACAGATTGTTTTATGACTCTATATGTAACTTTCTCCTTAGAGAAGCATTTCATAGAAGTAAGTGCTTTAGAGTTTGTGGACCTTGGCTATGCAATCCTGAGTCCATTTGTGCTGATTCACAGGGATGGACACCTGACTAAACGTTGGCCTGCTCATTGAGAGAAAGACATTGATTTAGAAAAGTCCTAGTTCATTGATCTTTTCAGTGAGTAAGTTTAAAGCCATTCTTAGTTTTTTTTTTTTTTTTTTTTTTTTTTTTTTTGCTGTATGTGATGGAAAAATGAAGTAAGGGTAGTTGAGTCTCCTAGAGGCATATTTCCATACCACAAGCTTATGAGAGTGTGATGACAGATGTCATAGGAAGCTGGTTATGTGTGCTTCCTCTATCTCTCTCATGTCCATGTTTGTATTTGCACTTTTTTGTCTCATAAACCTCAACATCTGTTGATATGTATTGATTTGTAAAGTGTGTTTATTCATGATTAATAGAAAATATACTTAAAAATAGAATGAAATACTATACAAATTGCATGTCATCTACATTATAAAATCTACAAGAATAAAGAGACTTAAGATGAAGTTGTCTTATTTGATGGAAATATGGAGATATGATAAAATAATTTAGTTTTATTTCTGTATTTTCTGATTTCTAACTCACATTTTGAAAGAATTTTTCTCCAATAACTGAGAAACTGGTTTTGATTACATTTTGAGACTTGTTTCAAGCGTACACTGGTTAGAGTCTATACGCTGCTTGGCATTGTTCACCTTCTTTACATCATACTATGATTTGTAATTAAATGAGCTTTATTTTCATTTTTCGTAAATAGAACCAAAACCTATGTTCACATAGAATACACCGATATGGCAAAAATGTAATTGATTAAGTTATTTAAAATACTATTGATGGTGTTGATGCATTGATAATATTTCCTCCAATACGTCAGAGTGGAGGCCGAGGCCCCTCCCTCCATAGCCACATTGTCCTCTGTATCTTTCCCATGACTCTGTTTAAGTTTGATAATTTGAAATCTCTAGTAAGAAATGGTGAAGACCTTTCCTTTGTGGTTTCCTTTTTAGTATATTAACATGGGTTTAAAGTACCATATCAATGTTATTATGTCATACTCCAAAATTAGGTTTTTCCACTTGATATAATAGTGGTGTCCTTGAAGATAAAGTGTGTACTATTTTCTTCCTTCCACATTTTTCTGTGGAGCTGTTTCCTAAAATGTAGCATAGAGAACAAGAGAAAGAGAGCCATCCCCCAACAGGTGATCACAATTGGACTCGAGGGCAAGGAGTGCAAATCCCACAGTGCCAGTAGGAATGAATGACATGTAAAGGAGGAATCGTGAGGATTATGTGACTGAGCATTAACAACACACAAGTGTCCAGATGAGTGAGAAGATGGCTCATGACTGTTGGAAATGATTTTTCACATTTGGATTTTATTTTCCCTACATAAATATAACTCTTCTTCACTCTAAAATGTGGGAATTGAGAAAATAAAAGTGCATCTGAAATCATGATTAGAAAATAATTGAAAAGCATTATGCACAAGATAAATATTGTTGCACACATGTGGAGTGGGAGAGAGGAGAGGAATGGGAAACACCGGCAATTGAAACACATTACCGTGACTGTAGCACACAGGTTTCTTTGATTTCTCAAAGATATATAGGTTACTTTTAAAAGCAGTAAAATGTAAACAGTGAGATAAATCTGCAGCAGTTTTGCCTTAGAAATATTACACAATATTCATAGTAGAGATGGCTAAATATTCTACTAATTTTTGTGAGATAAAGCTCTACATAAAGAAACCCAAAAACCTTATTGTATGAAATTGACACAGCAGCATTTACACACAGACCTGTAGTTGCTAAAAATTAAAACAAAATATATTTTGAAAGCAACAAGAAGAATACATCAAGTAAAAGTCATCGAAATTTCTAATAGATAGTGGATTTTGGGCAAGAAATTTTGAGACTAGACAGAGTCACTGATCTTTAACCTAGTGAATCACTCCACTTATTGGTGGATGCAGAAACATTTTGGGTCTCCAACAAATATTGTCAGTTCATGACCAGTGACAGTGAATGACTGAAATGTCTGGTGGTTCCCTCGTTCCCATGACCAGTCTTTCTGCTAAGTGCATGTAGGTCTGTCTGGGGAAGAGCAGGAGGAAGAGGTCAGTGTGCTCTGGCAGGAGAGCAGGGTCCTCATGAGGGGCTGCATTTCCACCACACAGGGAGCTCTGCGTATGCATCCTGGCTCCAGAAAGGGATTAAAGGATGGGAACTTGGAACCTCTTCTGGAGATTCAAGTCAAATTGCCACTCACAATACTTGGTGTTTCAGTACTTCTACAGATACAGAAAGAACTGTACACAACTCCCATATAATTCATTTCTAAAGACACGATAATCAATTGATCAATGCCAATGATCTCTCTGGATCTCACAGTTCTGATTATTTTCCATTAGGGTAAATATAACCACTGTCCCTTAGTGAATCAGTGCCACCATATGGCACATGTGACTTTTAGATCTGATGGTCCTCTTTGTGTTTAAAGATTCTAGTTCATTGCTGGCATTTCCCAATTTGATGTTGAATTCATGGCAAGACAAAACAGAGTTTATCTAGAATGCTGAGGTATCCTCTGAATTTGTTCAGTTAATGATATTGGTAACACTAGATTCCCACAGGCAGAGTATGATATTGGGCCCTAATTTAAAACTGTACAGGAAACTGTATTCAAAGTTGAGCAGAGATTTAGATATATAACTGAAATTTTAGAATGCAATACAGGGGAAAACTCCTTGACTTTGTTCAGTGAGTTTTTGAATATGACTTCCAATCAGAAAAAATATAAAAGAAACTATGCAGTGGCACTAGGTCAAACTAAATCCATTCTGCACACAAAGCAGACACTCAACACATTGGAAAACAGGAATGGGAAGAGAACAACATTTGAAAGCCCTATGACTAGTATAGTTTTACTGTCCAAATTATTTAAGACACTCACATAGGAAGATAGGCAAAAACCAAAAACTAAGCAATTTATAAAAGGGCAAGGAACTTGAAAAATATTTTCCAAAGAAGACATGTAAATGTTCAAAAAGTATGTGAACAGGTGCTCACCATCCCTAACCATCAGGAAACTGCAGATCAAATGCAGAAGACACAACTCACACCTGATAGATTGGTTCTTAGCCAGGAGAGAAGAAATAATAAGTGTTAGGAAGGATGAGAAGAAAAAGCAGTTTTGGATATGGAATTGTCACTTTAGATATATATTTGCCCTGTTACTGTGATCAAGGTTCTTTTTCCACTATGAGAAGTATATGGATATTCCTCACACAATTAAATGCATAGTGCAATCTATCTTAAGCGAAAGAATGAAGTAGGAGGCATTACACTACGCCAGAACTCAAAATATACTACAGAGCTGTAGGAATTTATTCTGCATGCTATTGGCATAAAACAGACACAAAAACGTGTAGTATTTGAGAAGAATCAGGAGCCTAGAAATAGCTCATGCAACTACGGTGATCTAATAAATGTACTCTGAAAGTTCATTAGAGAAGGGAGGGTGTTCTCAATGAAGTGGTCCCAGGAAAACTGCACATCCATTGCAGAAGAATGTCTGTAGATTCTTGTCTCTTATAAACTACAAAGCATATTACAATGGATTAAACTCTTAAATGCAAGACCTGAATCAACCAAAGTAGTAGAGGGAAACAAGGGGAAAGACTTAGGAGACTGTAAAATTCAAGGATTTTGGACAAGTCATTAAAATGACATGAAACACAAAAAAGTACAAAGAGGATTATATTGAACTAAAAATACTCTCATCAGGAAAAGTAAAGAATAAACCAGAGTGTGAGACTAACTACCTAGTTGTTGAAAGTATTTGGGATTTTTTTTCATCACATAGAGTGTTTATTTTCCTTACATACAAAAGAAACTAAAACACTCAATAGCAGGAGCTGTTGGTAGGAGACTGTTTGTCAGTACAGACAATATCTTGTATTGGATTCCAAGAAATGTAAAGAAACATGCAAAACAAAATCCAATAACAAAACACACAAATTCCAGAACAAGAACAAAGACCCTTATTTAATAAGATGAATAAGGCTAGGGATACATTTCTCAGAAGACAACATAAAATAGTCAAACACAGTAATTACCAGTGTATTGCAAAACAAGCCTCAATGCCACTGGAAAGGCCACTGTTAAAAAGAAAAAGGAAGTTCTGGAGGGGATGTGGCAGAAAGAACTTTCACACACTGTATTTGGGAAGACAAATAAGTACCGACATTATAAAATCTGTGGGAGAATCTAAAATACATTAACAATACGGCTAACATATGATCCAGTCATCCCACCTTCAGTTTAAATCTGAAGGGCATGGAGTCAGCATGTCCAGGAGACACCTGCAATCCTATGTTCACTGCAGTTAAAACAGCACAGAGAGGCAAGCACACAAGTTCTTCCTCACAGGTGGAATAAGAAACTCTGATCTTACAGAGGTGGAGAGCAGGTGGTGAGCACCAGAAGACTGGGTAGGGAGGTCCAGGAAAAGTGGATAAATAGTGCAGTCACAGTGTATAGGAGCAAGGAGTTCTGGTGCACTGAGATTCAGCAGCATCAACTGATAATGGAAACAGTGTATATTTCAGAGAGCTAGAGGAGGAGAGTTTCTGAGTTTTAGGAGAAAAAACATATTCATCAGACAAAACATTTGACTTTTGGGTTTTGGTATTGATTTATCTCAGCATGATTATCTCAATAACTAAATAGAACAAACCACAAAAAAAGTTAAGAAAAGATATACTTGAGTTTGTGTGTGTGTGTGTGTGTCCCTTCCTTTGAATATTATTAAATACATATGTTCACAGAAACAGCTCATAGCAACCCATAAATATGTGCAAATTAGTGTCAATTAAATAAACACCACTGAAAAGAAAGCTGTCATATAACTAATTAGAAAAAGAAAGTAATCACTGAAACACTATCACTCATTATACAGCCCATTATGAGAAGTTGAAATGTAATTATTTGAAATGGACTGAAAAATTCATCATGGAAAGACCACTGTGAACATGCCCAATCTCTTCTGAAATGGATTAAAGTTGAAGGTGACCAAGGTCCCTTTTATCTTGTCCACTGGGTCACATGTGGTTCCAGAGATAGAACTCACTAGCAGTGGTCACATAACTAACTGACAGGAAGAAGGACAGAAAATCAGCAAATTAATGTGAGAAATGTTGTGAGATCTCAACGTATGTAATAGCCACCATGCAAATACATTCAATGTGATGACTCTCCAGAACATTCTGTCCTGCTTGTTCAGCATCTGAAACTGTGAATGGAAAAGTTTCCTTCCAATCCACAATTCCTTTGTGCCTCTTGTGCTTGTTAGACGTTGTAAATATTCTCACCCCAGGTGATCTGGATGTCTGACATGGGGCAAAAGGACTTGATGTTTGTCCTTAAAGTTTTGATCTTGTCTTGGGATTGACCCTTCTTTCTATGTCCCTTTTTTTTCCTTTTGGAATTGGAAAGTTCACTTAGTGCCATTGTGTATAGGAGGCACGTAGCTTGTTTTGATTTTTACATGGGCTCACAAGCTGGAGTTTGCCTTCACTGCCACAGATGTTGGATTTTGAGCAATGATGTCATGGTTAAGACATGGGGACCTTGGAGATGAACTGAGTGTTGCATTGAGAGATAGGCATGAGGTTCAGGGCCAGAGTTGGAAAGCTCTGGTGTGTAATCCGAGCTCATGTCGGGCACCGCAGGAGTGTTCAGAGCTGTGACTGTGAAGACATGATTGGATCGGGATTGGACCATGAGCTCTGATCCCCTCAGTGCATTAGTCCACTTGATAGATGACAAGGTCCTACTGCTGGTAACCACAGGCAGGTGGTGTGGGGCACCTAGAAGTAGGGCCCGGGGGAGCAACTGTGGGACTGTATCTGACCGTGGTTCCTTCTGGTCTTCTGTGTCTCCTTCCCTGCTGTTCGTCTCTGCCTCCCTGGCACTTCTGCCTAGGAATCAGCAGACCATGGGTACAACTCTGAAGCCATGGGTCAAAATGACCCATGGGTCATTTTGGGACTGTAGAGAAAAATGGAGTCTTGTTTAAGAGTGCTTTCAAAAACTGAAATCACGGCAAGGAGTAAACAACTTGCAGGAGAAACTCAGTGGTCTGGCAGTGCTCCTGTTCAAGGACAAAGAAGCTCTCTGTTCTGAGAACATTAAAAAAAAAAAAAAAAAAACAAAACTTAAAGACATTTGGTTTCTGCTCTCAAGGCCTGGTTCCTGGCCAGATCCAGATCTGGAGACCAAATGTACCGATGGCACTGAGCCCAGTGGCTCCAGACAATAACTTTATATGTTTACTCTGGTGTGTTTAAAAGATGAGAAGAACTCAAAGGTGACAAGACTGCTTTCTTTGGTTATGTATGCTGCAAAATGCCCGTGATGTCTCTCCGGTGCTGAGTTGGTATGCTACCCGGGATGGTTTTTCTTTAGTATATTCTTTATATGTCTTAATAAATACTATCTTTTCCTATATGGCTTGTGATGGTACATTCAGTGGATTGACCCATATAAATTATAAGTCTGTGCACAGTTGTTGTGCCCAAAGGCTTGAGACCCCACAAGGACCACCAGAGACCACGATCAATGCAAGCAGCAAAGAGTCATTTATTAGCGAGTTCGAACTCGGTCCTCTGCGTCCTTAATCAACGACGCTAGGAGAGAGGCCCCGAGCCCTCGTCAGCAGGGTTTTTATAAGGAAAAGCAAGCAGTTTTACAGTGTTCTTCTAATTGGCTAACATTCGAACAGCTAAACCTCCCCTGGTTGGGTCCGGTCAATCTATTTGATTTTCATTGGGTCCGGCCAGAACTGGACGGTCCTAGAGGAAGAAGGGGGGAGGGAACAGGTGAACTATTCAGGAGCTGAGTCGGGGCTAGGCCCTGCTCTCGTCCTTGACGGATAAGGTCTCCAGGCAACTGCACATTCCTCGGACAAATATCTCTTAACAACCTTGGTAAGCACAGGGGCCCAGCAGTCCTGTTTGTCCTTGAGACAGTTAGCAGCACAGATACCACCCTGCTCTCAACATGCGGATTGACCCATATAAATTATAAGTCTGTGCACAGTCATGGGAAATACATTCCCAGACAGGTGCACATGCAATGCAGCATCTCGGGAGCCTGAAGCAGGAGGACTAACAGCTCACGGAATCCTAGCAACTCAGTGGAAGCCAACACAAGGAAAGGAAGAACAGGACTGGTGAGCCGACTCAGTGAAGGAATCACTCTGGATTCAATTCTCAGTGACACAAAAATAAGGAAATATGTAGAAATTTAAAAACATGAATTAAGACACAACACTTTCTGACTCTAACCTGCTCTTGTCATTTAAATTGGTCACAGTGATAAAAGGTTCCTAAATCCGGGTTCTGTCTTTACAAAGTTAATGGTAGTAAGTTTTTGTGGTTCGTTTTCACCACAGCTAATTGGAAAGAATCTGTGAGCCCTCCTTGTGAGAGGCAAAGAGTGTAGAAAAGACACACAATTATTCTGTATGTACAACTGACCATGTGTGTACAATTTGATTACACGCAGTGGACAGGTGTCATCCTTATCTCTGCCCACATGAAAAAAGCAAGTTAGTGCCCAAGACAAGCAGCACAGTCACAGGGAGAGGTTGAAGCGCCCACAAGATGATGCAGACCTGCCCACATCCAGGACCCCAGCTGAGCTGCCCTGGTCAGTGTGCCCAGTTCTGGTGACTTGGGTTCTCAAGTCTCAAAGGAGCTGTGAGAGCCCCTGGCACACAGCATGATTTAGAGAATGTCACAAGGGCTTCTTTCACCAACCTGGGATGTCAGGAGAGCTGTCAGACCAAGTCCCAGACAGGGCTCTTCCCTGACTCTTCCTCCTATTCTCTTCCCTGGCCTGGTTTCTCTCTCATTAGATCCAGGCAGCATAATATCATGTACAGAAAAGAGCAGTGAAGGAAGTTGTGGAAGAAAACAGCACTTGGATCCCTGCAAATGAAACGACCTTGACTTCTAGAGGAATGTACCTCCAGGACTGTGCAGTCAGTGAAGTTGCTGTGTTTTCCAGTTATAAGCTAACTGCCTTCACTCTGTCTTATGCACAAGGATGGAGAAAAACTCATTTACAGTTAACAGGGGATTTTGTTGTGAAAAAAAATTAATTTAATCTCTGGCACAATGCACTCAATTGCTGTCCCCACCTGGAAAATCATGTGATCTCCACTGTCATTCTCCAAGTTAAATCTGTCCTTCATACAGGACAGACAGGAGAGCCAAATGGAGGCAGTGTGAATATCCATGCTCACATTTTCCAAGACCTGGATGGTGCCACTAGTGTCTGCATCCTCTAGGGGTGGGTAAATTTCTTCTTCATAATTTTCCTAGGTAGAAGCAGTTGTTTTCAAAGATCTCTGCCTTGATAAGTATCGTAGAAAAGTTAAAGAGGCACAACTATGGAAACACATGTAGAGGTTTGTTTTTATAACATAACCTAATTATTTTACCTGTTACTATTCTGTTTTTTAGTGACTTTAGGACTGTAGTTCTACTGGCTGTTTTTGGATATATATGACAATAGGATTCATTGAGACATAATCATAACAGCATGGACCGTAATATGTTGTAATTGAGTCCCCAGGACCTCCCTTTCACCTTCTCCTCTTCTGAACGTTCTGCTATTTACTTAGAGTGTTTTTAAAATTAGCATGTTGTGTAAGATAATCCACAATCAGGTGAAGGGATAAAAAATGAGTAGAAAAATGATCCATGGAGGAGACAAATGGGAAGAAGGGAAGGGAAAAGGGATGGGATAGCAAAAGACAGGGGAATGAACTGGACCTAAGTGTCCCATGGATGTGTATGATTATACCACAGTGAATCATGTAGATTTTTCATCCCATAGCTGAAAACATTCTTATGTGAATATTTAGGTGGAGTTCTCTCATGGGCTTAATGGTGAATCTTTTTTCCAAAAAGATAGGAGAGAAACACATATAGGGATAAGTACAGGGTCAACCAATGTTCATGGAAGGGTAAATTTGACAATGCTCCTGAACACCTATAATGAAGGTACTTTGGCCAATAAGACAAAAAGTGACTTGCCGGTTTAATGCCATGACTATAAAAGAGCAAAGGCATTTTTCACAGTACTAGGGAACATAGTCCAAAGATGCACATGGAAGAGGAAAAGGCCCAGAATAGCCAGACGATCCTGAACTCAACTTATCCTACACAGCAATAGTAACAAAACAGCATGGTATTGACGTACAAAATGAACAAAGATCAAAAGAATTGAATAGAAGAAAATGAGACAAGTTCACACAGGTACAGTCATCTGAGCTCTGACAAAGGTGCCAAAATTGTATGTTGGAGGAAAGGCAGTGTTTTAACTAGAGGGTGCTGGGCACACTGAATACCCATATGTAGAAGGCAGAAGCTGGATACCTGTTCCTCACCATGAGAAAATGTCAACTTGAAAGTTACCAGAAACCTAAAAATGACAGCTAAGTACTGCAACTCTATCAGAGACACAGCAGAACATTCAAAATACTGACCCAGGCACCAACCTCCTTAATAAGTCTCCTAAAGCTCAGGAAAATACCAAGTCAGGCATGTGTGCAACCTGCTAAGTCCAGTGAATGCAGAGGCTAAGGCAGAAGGAGCCCATATTCAAAGCCAGCACCAGCCATTCTGTGAGACTCTAAGCAACTTAGACCCTGACACAAAATATAAAGTAAAAAGCTCTGTGGTGAGACTCAGTGGTTGAGCACTCTGGGGTAGAATCCCTGGTACAAAAAAGAAAAAAAAATACAAAGAAGCAAAGAAAACCAAGAATCTGTAATTGGTGTGGCATCAAATGAGAAATTTTGCACAGCAAACTAAAAGGTAAAAGTGTGGAAAGGCAGGCTATGATATGGGAGAAAATGTTTGCTACACACACTTGTAGCACAATATTAATATCAATAATGTGTACAACAGGATGCACAGAAAAAAGTCAACTCCACCTTCAATAAAACTACCACCAAATAAATGAAAGACTTAACAATCCCAAAATAAAATATTTTAATCCAGTCAGCAAATGGATAAGAGATCTGAACAAACATTTTTCAAAGAAGAAATAAAAATGGTAAGAAATTTATGTGAAAATGGTCAACATCCTTCACATTTAGGGAAATAATCACACTACACTATAATTTTATCTCTCTTAAGAGCACACAACATCAGGAATACAAAGCATAATAATTGCTGGTGAGGATGTGGGGAAGTGCACTTATACATTGTTGGTGGGACTGCAAATTAGTACAACCACTCTGGAAAGCAGTGTGGAGATTCCTTGAAAGACGAAGAATGGAACAAACATGACCCAGCTACCCCAATCCTGGGTATTGTTCAAAACAATTAAAATCACCTTAATATAGAGATACATGCAAATCAGTGTTTTTAGAGGTGCTAATTCACAATAGTCAAATGATGGAACCAGCATAAGTGTCCAAGAACACATGAAAGTATCAAGAAAATGTGAAATACATGCCCAAGTGAGCATTGCTCTGCCATAAAAAATAAAACTTTGTCATTTCCTGGTGCATGGATGGAGCTGAAAGCATCAAGCCTGGGGATATAAGCCAGACTCAGAAACTGAAGGTCAAACATTTTCTATCATAGGGAAAAGAGAGAGAGAGGAAGAGAGGGAGGGGGAGAGAGAGAAAGAGAGAGAGAGAGAGAGAGAGAGAGAGAGAGAGAGAGACAGAGACAGAGAGAGAGAGAGAGAGAGACAGAGAGAGAGAGAGAGAGGGAGAGAGAGAGGAGAGAGGAAGGGGGGAGAGATAAGGAGGAAAAATAGAAAATGGATCTTATGGAAAGAGTAGGGTAACCAAGAGAATAGAGGAATGAGAGAGAGGGAGGGAGAAAATCAACCACATCTTGCTATGCCCATTATGAAAATTCCATAATGAATCATATATATATATATATATATATATATATATATATATATATTTATATTTGTGACTTTGAAATAATAAGAGAAAGCAGAACAAAAGGTTAGAGTCAGCAGATCAGGAGGAAAACAAAGAAAAGAAATGGGAAAGCACAGGGGAACAAAATTTATGGAATTCTGTTATGTGCAGTATGAACATTGCACCATTTATACCTCCAGTATGTTATCACCCTACAATAAAAAATGAAAAACAATAGAAATGATAATTATTCTATGTAGCACTCAATTAAAAAGAACAAGCATTCCCACAGTGAGTGTCTTCTGGATACACATGATGGTGAGATTCACTATGAGGTCTTTTCATAGCACATAAGACAAATCTATTCTTCACTTCTGCCCTGATCCATTTCATCCTCCTTCACCCTCAGTCCCCTTCATCCAGTCCACAATTCTTTCTTCTATTGTCATGGAAGACCTCCTCTCTCTCTCTGTCTCTCTCTCACCCTCTCTCTTTTCTTTCTCATTTTGGACAGACGTCCATATATCAGAGAAAATATGTAACCTTTGACATTTTGGATCTGACTTTATTTCATTTAGCCAGATAGTCTCCAGACCTATCCATTTCAAAACTGATACTCAATACCATTCTTCGTTATGGCTCAGTAATATTCTATTGTGTATATACAGCACATTTTCTTTATCCATTTATAGGTTGAAGGGCACCCAGTTTGGTTCCATTGTTTAACTGGTGAATTGAGCTTCCTTAAACGTTGATATGGACATGTCACTACATTATGCTGATTTTAAGTCCTTTGGGTGTAAACTGAGGAGTGGATAGTTGGGTCAAATGATAGTTCTATTCCAAGTTTTCTGAGAAATCTCCACACTGCTTTCCATAGTGGTTGCATCAATTTGCAGTCCCACCAACAATGTATGAGTATACATTTTTCCCAACATTCATGCCCACACTTATTATTGTTTGTATTTATAATTGTAATTCACAGTGGAATGAAATAAAATCTTAGAGTGGTTTTTGTTTGCATTCCCCAAATTGCTAAAGACGTTGAACATTTTTTTATATATTTGTTGGTCAATTGTATTTCAACTTCTGTGAAGTGTCTGTTCAGTTCCTTAGCCCATGTATTGATTGGGTTATTTGGTTTTTTGGTGTTAAGCTTTTTGAGTTATTTATATATCCTAGAGATTAATGCTTTATGTGAGAAGCATGTGGTAAAGATTTTCTCCCACTCTTTACACTCCCTCTTCATATTATTGATTATTTCTTTTGCTGAAAAGACACTTTTGAGTTTGAGTCCATTGCATTTATTGATTCTTGATTTAACTTCTTTTACTTTAAGGGTCTTGTTAAGGAAGTCAGATTCTAGGTCAACGTGGTGTAGATTTGTATTGAATATGATCCATGCAATGAATTTTCCTCTTAGTACTGCTTTCATAGTGTCACAGAGATTTTGATATGTTGGATCTTTGTTCTCATTGACCTCTAAGAATTTGTTTATTTCCCCCCTGATGTCTTTTGTTATTTATGCATCATTTAACAGTGTATTATTTAATCTCCAGGTGTTGGAGTACTTTTTCTTTTTTTTTCTCATTGATTTTTAATTTCATTCCATTATGATCTGATAGAATACAAGGTATTATCTCTATCTTTTTGTATTTGCTAAGATTAACTTTGTGGCATAACATATGGTCTATTTTAGAGAAGAATTCTTGTGCTGCTGAGAAGAAAGTGCATTTGCTCATATATGGGTGGAATATTATATATATATATATATGTCTGTTAAGTCTAAATCATCAATTCTGTTATTGACACCTATGGTTTCTTTGTTCAATTTTTGTTTGGAAGATCTGTCCAATGGTGAGAGAGGTGTGTTAAAGTCATCTAATATTATTGTGTTGTGGTCTATTTGTTTCCTGGTATAGAGAAGGATTTGTTTGCCATACATGGATGAGCCACTGTTTGGGACATAGATATTTATGATTGTTATGTCTTGCTTATTTATGCTTCCCATAAGCAGTATGAAATATCCTTCTTTATTCCTTCTGAGTAACTTTGGCTTGAAGTTTGCTTTATCTGATATGAGGATGGATACTCCAACTATTATGCTGTTTCCATATTCATGGTATGTTTTTCCCACCCTTTCACCTTTAGTCTGTGGGTATCTTTTTCTATGAGACGAATCTCTTGAAGGCAGCATATTGTTGGGTCTTTCTTTTTAATCCAGTCTGCCAGTCTATGTCTTTTCATTGATGAGTTCAGGTCATTAACATTCAGGTTTATTATTGAGATATTATTTGTATTTCTGGTCATTTTGACTTATATTTGGTTTTTAACTTGACTTGGTTTCTCCTTTATTTGGCTATTCCTTTAGGGTAGTTCCTCCCTTTGTTCACTTACATGGTATTGTCTTTAAATTTCTTCCTCATACAATATTTTGCTGAGAATGTTCTGTAGTGTTAGCTTTGTATTTGTAAATTCTTTTATTTCATCATCAAATCTGAAGCTAAGTTTTGCTGGGTATAAGATTCTTGGTTGGCATCCATTTTCTTTCAGAGTTTGAAAAATGCTGTTCTAGGTCCTTATACCTTTTATGCTCTGGGTTTTGAAATCTGTTGATATCTATATTGGTTCCCCCCTGAATGTAAGTTGATGTTTTTCTCTCTCAGCCTATAAAATTCTATCTTTATTTTGTATGCTAGGTATTTTCTTTATAATGTGCTTTGGTGTGGGTCTGTTGTAATTTGGTACATTTCATGTCCTATAAGCGTCTTGTATTTGATTCTCCATTTCATTCTTCAGATTTGGAAAATCTTCTGATATTATTTTATTCAATAGATTGTTCTTTCATTTGGTTTGTTTCTCTGTGCCTTCCTCAATCCCAATAAATCTTAAATTTGGTCTTTTCATAATATCCCATAATTTTGGGAGTTTCCGTTCATGATTTCTTACCATATTCTCTGTTTGCTCAACTTTGTTTTCAAGATTTAATATTTTGTCTTCAATATCTGAGGTTCTGTCTTCCAGGTGTTCTAGCCTATTCGTGATACTTTCTATGAAGTTTTTAATTTGGCTTATTGTTTCCTTCATTTCAAGAATTTCTGTTTTTTTTTTTTCATAATATCTATCTCTTTATTGAAATGATCTTTTGCTTCCTGCATTTTCTATTTTAACTGTTGATTGGTGTGATCATTCAATGACTGCATTTGCTTTCTTATCTCATCATTTGCTTCTCTGATCATTTTAATTCTGTACATTCTGAACCCCTTTTCTGACATTTCTTCTACCATGCTGTCATTGGATTTTATTGATATAGTATCTAGGTTTGTTTGGGACACATTCTTCCCTTGTTTTCTCATATTGTTCATGTTTCTTCCCTTCTAGGAGTGGAAATCTGAGGTATTGCAGTTTCCCCCCTATAGACTTATAGTGTCCCTACAGTTTTCCAATACCTCACCTTGAAGTGAGAGATCAATATTAGCAGCACACAATACAAACAATATGCATCCTTAACTCAAAGAGTCCCTATTAAGATATTAACCAAATTGTCTTAATAAACAGAGATTATGAGTTTATTATCTACCGCTTAGCCAATAGGTGTGGAATAAGGGTCACAATTTCTAAAGGTGGACAAAGAGGATGGGGAGGGGTGTAGTATACAACGTTAATGAGATAAGAAGTGTGTCTATAGAGGTGCTATGTCATAGGAGTAGTGGAAGTGGAAATAAAAGAAATTGGTTGTTAGCATGTGAAAAGGGAGAGAGAGTCTCCAAGGAGACAGATAAGAGGAAAATAAAGAGGATGAGAAAAATATTAATAAAATAAAAGAAATGTCAGAATAATAGTTGGTATCACAGGAATAATTGGAATATTACCATTAATAAAAAAATTCTACAATAAAACTACACAGTGCTGTTCAAACCTCATAGTATTCAATAGCCTGATACCTTGAAGGAAATTGATGATACAGTGACCCTAAAAGGATGCTGCCCCTCTAGGGATGGTGGCCTCCAGGCGAGGTGTAATTCCTGCTAGTGGTCAGAGGCTCCTCCGCGTGTGGACAGATGGTCAGTGGCCGCAGGGGTGCCAGACTGCTGGCTGGGTTTGGGCTTGTCTGGGCCTGGTATCCCGGGACTGCCTCCCCTCTCTGGGCCTGCCTCCTCCTCTCTTGGCCTGCTTCCCTGGATAGATTCTTGTGGATATTTACAAATAATTAATTAAATAGGACCTCTTGCTGGATACTAAGGTTTTTTTAAAAAGTAAGATGTGATACTTTTTATACTTTAATTCTTGAAAGAGAATGTGTATTGAAGAACTTGGTCCTAGAAATGGAATTCCTGAGTCGAAGGTGGGTGCTTTAGTAATTTTGACAGGTTTTTGCCAAACAGTTTCACTGTCCTTACTCCTGGAAGCCTGGTGGTGAGAGCCTGGTACCCACAGTCGCCACCATTTCCTGAAGTGTCAGGATGGAAAGAGGAGGACAGCCTGGCCCCCCAGCTTCTGGTGGCCTCTGCTTCAAGTAAGGGCTGCTGGTCACCAGTTTGCTATTGGAGAATATTTGCTCATATTTTAATTTAGTCTTGCTTGAACTTTTTAAATACAAAGCTTAGCAAAACTTAAAATCTTCCAATTTTCTTACTAGAGAGAAAAAAGACATTTTGCCATGTCTTACTGAGCAGCATTCAAGTAGACATCCATGTCTGTGATTCAGCACAAATGGGCTGATGATTGCAAGGCCAAGGGAGAGAAAATCTTGAACAGTTACTGTTATTGAATCATTCCCTAAGGAAACAGTAGAATAAAAGACAAAATGGTCTGTCCAATAGAAGAAGAGGAAACAGAGCATCAGAAGGAGAGCACTTTGAGCAGCCTTCATCTCATGGGGAGTTCTGTAGAGCAGCTTGGAGGTCTGCAGGTAGAGGACATGCTGGTGGTGCTTGTGGAGGAGGAAGAACATGTAGTCACTGGCCCCGCCCAAGACACCCTGGAGCACAGCATCTCAAAGGACCATGAGAGAGAGGAAAATCCATCTGATTATTCAGATTTCAAGCAGAAAATAACAGTAGTTCTCACTTTTGCTAGTTTCTGATGTGTTCATGCTGATGATACGTTTGATGTAAAATGGTAAGTTCATGCCTATGAAGGCATTGAGTATCCAAAGAAGAGCAAACAGGGAAAAATGTGCCAGGCACACCTAGGCTGCAGCCTCCTCCACACGGAGGCTCTGGGACTGATGATGATGGCCTGGACCACCGTGGGGAGACTGGTAGCCGGCAATCCTCTGCTGGTAACCAACAGTTTTACAGTCTATATCATCTTGAAAGTTTCTCAAACCAAAGACTGCTGTGCTCTTTAGCATTCAAAGAGAAGTGCATGAGAATAAGGTGAGCTGATTTCTTCTCAGAACTGACTAAGAAAATGAACATGTAATTCACAAAGATGGAAATACTTCCCACAGTGACAAATCCAGTTTCAAAGAGGAACACTGCTATCTTGATCGTGTCTAAAACCATTTGTAATTTTATGGGCAGAAACATTTTAGTTCTTTGAAATCCTTCCTGAGTAAAACATCAGCACACTGATAGAAACCTGCAAGTACAGTCAGGTCAAGCACATTCCTGCTGTATGA
The DNA here is from genome assembly GCF_902686445.1 of Sciurus carolinensis. NCBI lineage: Eukaryota > Metazoa > Chordata > Mammalia > Rodentia > Sciuridae > Sciurus > Sciurus carolinensis. The sequence continues at coordinate 129,721,471 of NC_062219.1, forward strand.
GAGACAGTCGTGATACGTGGAGTGGACAAGACCTTTGTCTACAAAATCTCTTCATTTCAACATGGCAGTCTTTGCCAGACATTCTATACCATAAAGTGGCTTTTGTTGAAGAAACAAATATGTGAAATTGCAAAGCAGACTTTCTACATTTGATTTCCACATCGGCAAAATGGAACTCTTGTTCAAACTCTTAAATATCTCATATAGTATAAATCCCAGATCATGTTGAATTCAACTGAAAGTCCCCAGCATGAAAACTCCCCTGTTTTCTACTTCATCTACCATATTCCTATTAGTCAATTCCAAAAGTCACTAATCCTTAACTCTCTCCCTCTGCAAAATTCAGCATACACTCAATATCTTGTGTTTCCAACTCAACATCTCTCATATTTAGCAATATTTGTTTCTCCTATAATACCTCTTCTTTGCTTCACTATATATGCCTAATTTTGATTAATAACTACTCCAGAGTCACCTCCCATGTCCTGTTTGTATCTTTGATTCATGTACCTAAACATCTCAGGATTGTCTTTTAAAGCTCAAACTGATTCTGTGATTTCACTCCTTATGAATTTTCAGGAGAATTTCATGACATGAATATCAAATAAGCACAAGCTTATACAAATAAGCACCTCAGCTGTCGAAGGCTAATCAGACAAAGGCCTCCATGAAGACACCTGCAGCATGAATCAGAATATGGACTGCAGGCAACAGTCCCAGCAGTGACCCCAGGACAGGTCTGAGTCCCCACTCAGTGAACACAGGGTATCTCAGGGAGGCCTGGAACAGGTCTGGCATGTTGATATTTAACAAGGGAGATTAGGAGAAGAGAAATCACTAGGCATTGTGGTCATGCGCTGTAGAGATGGGAGTGGCTTATGGAGTAGGAATCCCCAGTGGAGACAGTGACAGTGGAGCAAGGGGCTGGGGACACGGCGGGGGGAAGGTGTCTTTACTCGGGTGTGGTCATGGTGGCCATAGAGCTTCTGCATAACCCTGTCTGCAGTCGTCCTAGCAGCCAGATTCACCAACATCTGTCCTCTCCATCTGCTATGAGCAGGGCTGCTTTGACATTATCACTCCATGTTGATGGATCTCCCTCCCTCTTACATTTACTTTCTTCTTTCCTGGTTTTCCATTTCTTACTTTCCTTCCTTCCTTCTTTCCATTTTTCTTTCTTTCTTCCTTTCTTTCTTCCTTCCTTCCTTCCTTCCTTCCTTTCTTTCTATCTTTCTTTCTTTCTTTCTTTCTTTCTTTCTTTCTTTCTTTCTTTCTTTCTTTCTTTTTCTTCCTTCTTTCTTTCTTTCTTTCCCTCTATTTTTCAGTGCTTATAAGAGTTCTTTTAAAACCTGTTGATAAACATGTAGGGGTTGCACTTACTTGTGGACTGCAGGGAAATCCCAGCAGGTGTGTACCTGTGTACTGGTCATGATAGGGTAGCTGCCATTCCCCCTCTCCTCATCTCTTTCTGTTTAGAGACCTCACACTTCTCTCCTTGGTCCTTCAAAGAAAATGTGGCAGGTCACTAGGGACCATGGCCTCCCCGCTATGCTGTACAGCATGGAACTCAGTCCTTCTCTCCAGCTGTTCCAGGGACCTGCTGTCAATCCTCCCTCTCTCCCTTCCCTATCCTACTCAGCCTCTGGAGATCAGTTCTACCTTCATATTGATAGGATTTCACTCTTCCAAGTGAACCTCTTCACTCTCACCTCTCACCTGGTACTCAGCTCAGACCACTCATAAATGTCCCAGAAAGACATTTATGGGACATAAAGAAGAACCCAGGTGTTTGAGTGATCCCCAGAGCTACCCATGTTCTGTGTACTTGGGATGCCTTTCCTCAGGGCTCCTCCCCACACCTGCTGCCATCTTCCAGGGCTGCCTTACATGTGTGCCTATCTTGATGGTCTCCAGTGGCTCCATCTGCATGAATCTGGGCTTAAGCATAGGTTCAGTTCCAGGGAGCCTAGGGATACCAGCCCCAGTCTTACAGCCCTGTGTACTCCCTTGACAAGCTAGGAGGCTGAGATCTGCACCAGTGCATTCAGCAAAGTAAATAAACAAGACCATGATGGACTAAACAGTGGCTTTGGGGTAAGAATTGAGAATAACCTGGGTTGGAATGTCAACATGGATTCCTGGATGCCCACTGTCTTTATAAAGCACTTCCATGTTGTGGTCACCCAGGTTTAGGGCCTCCTTTCCATTTTCCTTTTCCTCTCTTCACCTTGCTAGTCTCCAAAGCTCTACCATGAATGTGAGAGAGCTTTCAGACACCTTCTACGTCACTGTCTTTTCTTTTAGACTGACTAATGTGAACACCACTGGTTGGGTGGGGTGCCTCTCTGGAATTCCGAATGACATTTGTAAACTGTTCACAAGGCCATGTTCTGCCTTCAGATGATGCATGATGCCCCGCCTGGGTCTAACCTGATGATTCACATAGCTGTGTCATCTCAGCCCCAGTTTTCTCTACTAAAAATGGGATTAGTGCTGATGTTCTGTAAGACTAAGTCGGTGCCTCAATTTTGCTGAAACTGGCTTAGAATTTATGATCTGCCTGACTCAGCCTCCTGGGTCACTGGGATTATGAGGGTGTGCCACATTGCATGGCCAGTTTCATTTTTAATTATCTTCCTTGACACACACAGGTAGGGCCGAATCAAAATGGACCCAGAGAGTATCCCCCAGTCACAGCTCTGTCCTGCTGTCCCTGGGCTCTCTGTGATAGAGGGCTGCTGATGATGGCAGGCTGGTTTGTGGAGGAGCCAGAGACCTTCCTTATGTTTCATGTGGTTCAGCTCCAGCAGAGCCTCCAGCTGTGAACTTGGTGTCCCAGTGATCCCAGAAGCTCTCAGAGAGGGAAGCAAACAGTGAAAACAGAAGGGACAGCACCTGGTGCCCTAGGACATCCCAGCACAGTCACCACTCAACAGGAAGCAGGGTCAGCAGGGACCACTGCAGCCCATGTCCACAGCTGGGAGTCACATCCTGGAGTGAAGCAGGTGTGCACAGGCCACCCATAGCACTGGGGACCCCAAAACAGGAAAGGTGAGGTGGGCCCTGTAACAGGAAGGAGCTCCAGGAGCTACAGGAATGCTGTCCTCAGGAGATGGGAATACAGGCAGACAACATGAGGGACCTGCAGAATGTGCACGAGACACAGCAGAGATGAGGCAGGTGCACCATAGGAGAGAAATAAACAGCCAAAGTAGCACAGCTGGAGAAGAACAGGACTGGTTACAGGAGGGGCGAGAGGGAGAGGAAGGGTAACCAGAAACAAGCCAAAATCCAAACCAGCCAACCAAACTGAACTCTCCAGAGGAGAAGATGACAAGTGAATGAAACACATGAGGAAAGTGAGAAGAAACAGTGAGCCCACCCACAGGACAGCAGGATACACCACAGAGGAAGGGAGGGGAAGGCAGGCAGGGACAGGGCTCCATGCAGATCAGGGAGATTCCTGCTGAGTGAGGGGAGATCTTTACTGCTGTGCCCCCTGCCCTGCTTCCTCCTTCCTGGTTGTCCATCCCCTCAGAGAGCCATGGCTGTGCTGTCATGCCTTCTTCCTGAGTCCTTCTCTACTCTGACAGCTGAGGATCTGGTAATGATCCAGGCAGAGAGAGGGCAGGGCTTCCCTCCCACAGTGTTAGGACAGAATGGGAAGCAGAGTCCACGGGTTTTGTGCAGAGGACCAGGTCCAAGAGCTCCCAGGTGGGGTGGGTGCTGAGGTCTGCATGGGAGGTGCTCATGGCCCAGGCAGCCCTGATGGGGACTGTGAGACTGTGTGCAGTGGCATTTGCTCTGGAGAGGCAGCTCCATAGGTCTGTGCTGGGCATCTGGATCTCAGGGGCCTCAGGACAGTCTGCCCTCAGGGCAGGTTGCCAACCTACCACCCTCCTGCACACCTCTCTGCCTGTGAACCTGGCCTTCCTCACTCAGTCCTGAGCATAGTCACACCATTCACATATTTCTCTTTGTCTGCTTTCCTTCCTTCCTTCCTTCCTTCCTTCCTTCCTTCCTTCCTTCCTTCCTTCCTTCCTTCCTTCCTTTCTCCCTCCCTCCCTCCCTCCCTCCATATCTCCTCCTCCTCCTTCTTCTTCTTCTTCTTCTTCTTCTTCTTCTTCTTCTTCTTCTTCTTCTTCTTCTTCTTCTTCTTCATTTCTCTCTCTCTCTCTCTCTCTCTCTCTCTCTCTCTCTCTCTCTCTCTCTCTCACTCTCTTTCTTACCCTGGGATTGATCTCAGGAGCTCTTCACCTCTGAGCTCCCCCCACACTCTATTTTCAGACAGTGTATCACTCAGCCTTAGTGCCTCACTGAGTCGCTGAGCTGGCCTGGAGCTTGTGATGCTCCTGCCCCACTCCCCAGGTAACTGGACTACAGGTGTGTGCCACCACGCCCAACTTCAGTGTTTATTTCTTAAAAAGCAAACAATGTCTCACAGGACCTGAGTGCAATAATTAAAATCAGTAAATTCCTTGTAAAAACATATTTAGATTTTTACCCACTATACCATTCACATTATTTGTGTCAAAAGGTAATCCCAAATCCTCCACTACAGCCTTGAGATGTCATGTCTCTTTAGGATCCTTATCCTCTAAAACTCCTGAGTCCTCCTTTGCCTTTAATTACAGGGAAGGTTTTGAAAAACGTGGAACCTTTTTTGGAATTTCCCTTCAACTGACTTTTCTCAGTGCTTCAGCTCAGGAGAGGCCTTGCAGGCACAGCAGGGAAGGGCTGAGGGCTGACTGAACTTTCTGGGTCTTGTGCTGCCAGAGAGACCTGCCTGCATTGCACTGTCATCCTTTGGTGGCCATGGGCATCCGCTTGGTGTCCAACACAATGTGACTGTTGCATCCTTTGTCATGAGTGAGGCATTGGGGAGATATTTTGAGGCCATGTGGAATTCCTGGGACACATAAACCCTCACCCACTACTCTTAGCCTCCACTGATGGTCTCTTCCTGAAGAAATTACTGTCATGATGTTGCCAAGATATGATTTTCAAATTTCATTTTCCCTTTTTCCTTTTGTGCTTATTTGTTGGATGTCACATGGAAGTTAGAGCTTCTTCTTTCTGATTCCCCATTTCCATTGTGGACCTTTGTGTTCTTAGTTGATAGGGAAGGTGATATCACTTCATGTCATGACTCAGTGTGATTTTCAGGTTCAATCACAAAGGGTGGCAGATCCTGCAAGCTTGCCCCCTAGTTGGCATGCCCATCACTCTTGGGTTCATCCTTACTTTGTGACATAAAATACACTCCAGGTTCATCTAACCTTTCCCTGAATTATCCCTGAAACAAGCTCTGTGTTAAACAGCCTCCTTCCTTTGTATCAGAAAATGGCATTTAGAACTCTAACCAGGATGTTAGTTGCATTGAATAAACAATATGATTTTCCTGCTTTCATTCCTGAGACATCTTCTAATCCAAATGATCCAAAATAGTGCTCTACTCCAAGGGCTCATCTTTCATTGATGCACAAGTGATTTTAGGGTCTCCTTTGTACCAAGTGTACCCCTGGGTAAGAGAACAGTGTCACAAGGGATGAGGGGCCAGTGATCAGGACCCTGACTCCCATCCAACCCTGTGCTGCTCTCATGGGTGGAGAACCAATGCCCTTCTCAGCTCAGCCTTGAGCCCAACATGTTTGTGTCTTTTGTGTCATTTGATCAGGGACCAGGATGGTAGCAGAATGAACATATTGAAGGATTATACTTGTCTATAGATGATCACAGAGGTTTCCTTGATCTTCACATTCAGGACTGATGTTCTTAAGGACGGTTGGGAGGATCATTCAGAGTTTCTAGGCTCACTTACTGTTTCACATATGAGGAATGAAACAACCATCCAGGGCAGCAGTGTGACCTCAGTGTACATAGATACAGCAAGGTGACTCCATCCTGCACAAGTGCTGGTTGTGGCTTGTTCTGAAAGCAGAGTTCCCAGTGCTGGTCATCACGTGCCACATCCCTATGCCTGGAGAAGGCCATGAATATGAGGGGAAGTGACATTCTGTGTCTCAGGAGCTGGACCCATTCTGTTTCAACTCTGCACCTCTGGGAAGGAGAAGAGAAGGCAAGACATGGGAATTCAGATACAGAAGTTTGGCTGGTTGTTCACTTTCTCATTGCACAAACTTCTATTAAAATAATTAATCCCCAATTAAGCCTGGCATGACTTCTGAGTCATCCACATAGTAACTCTGGAGGGAGAGGGAAAGTCATCCTTCACAGACTGAGGTTCTTCAGGACTTTGTTTCTCCCTGACAGGTGTCAACAGTGACAACTGGAGTCCTGGTGGTGGTTCATGGTAGGCAGGAGCTCCACAAATCCAGAGGGTACAAATGGGATCTGGGAAGCTGCCCCTTGTCAAAAGGATCAGCACAGAACTTGTCTGCAGCACAGTCACCAAGGTGAGTGGACCTGAGTGTTCTGGGTTCCTCATGGTGCCAGGTGACATTTCCTCAGCAGCACAGATCTTACTCTCCCTGTGACTAGGAAAGAGAATTGCTGAGAGGGTCCTGAGACTTAGAATTTGCTCTTCCCCTGACCTTTAGGCAATTGCCTGAGACCAGAGGGATGGAGGGGACCATTTCCACACATGTTTCTCCAGAAAGGTTCAGGTGTCTCTGTCCCTGAGTTGAGGATCTGGGAAGGGTCTTGCATAAAGTTACTTCCTTGATTTCTTTAAGGAACCAGAAAGTACAGGACCTCTCTTGTTTCTATAAAAATGTTTTCTGCAGTCTCCAATTTCACCTGTATTATAACTCTTTCATTAATTAGCTACAGTTATATTAGCATATTTCATTTTTGGCACATTTCTGTATATCCAGGATGGACCATGGTGAGCTTTTGCATTATGTTGCTAGTTCATAAGTGTGTTTCTGTTTAATCTGAAATTGTCCTTCCTGAATCTTCCTTGAACTATTCTTTTCTCACACACACTATGATGCTTTATTGCAAGCCAATCACATTCCTCATATACCTGTGTGATGGAGAACTGTGAACAACTATTAAGATTGAAAATGACATTTGCCCTTTCAAGAAGTCCTAGTGTGCAACACCCAGGGAGAGAATTACTGTAAAATGAGCTAACTTCCTTCAGTTTTACACTGGCATATGCATCATTGAGCAGAAATCTCAGTGTTAAATTGAGAAAACCAGGTCTGATGGATGCATTCATATGCCTAAGCTGTTGGTTTTTTAGGTTCCCATGGGGATTATATTTGTCAAAGTGCAAAACCTGCCTTTGAAAAGAGTATACTGTATCTTTGCCCCAGACAATCTGGACAGAAATCACACCTCCATCTTCTGACATTCTTCTCTTTAGTCAGAATCATAGAGTCACTTATCAGATGTCTCTGAGTCTGCTTCCAGTCATGATTCATAGCTTTGGAATTAGAAGAAAGTAAGAGCCATGAAAACATGAGAAAGCCTCAGTAAACAGAAAAAACGTGACTAATAAAGAAGGGCAGATTAGATGTTGAAGGCGTGATATTGAGATGTATTAGTACAGTCATTTTTGCAGTTATTAATTTTCAAGACAGCATTTTTTTACTACAATATGAGTTGTTATTCAAGACTGGTTATTTAATGCTGCTGTGTTTGTCCTTAAATTTCCTGGCATATTTCACCATGTGCTGGGCATTTAGGGTGCACTACTCCTTTTCACTATGCAATGCTATAGGCAATAATCACCCCAGTCTTAAGGGCAAGGTTTGAAAGGAAGGATAAGGTACCCCTGATCAAAGTCTGGGCAGAGGCCTGTGTTCATGCACTTTATGTTGTCAGAGACAAGCAGAGCAGACATCTAAAGCACCCTTTTCACATTCAGCAGGAAACAGTGGGGAAATTTGCAGAAAGCCACTGTCCCTACACACACCATATGGAAATCCCCTGGTGGCATCTCACCCTGGTTTCTTTTATTCTGATGTAATTGCCCATAGTTCAAAAGACATTCCAATGTAAGAACTGGGATTCAAGGAAGTGGGTGTAAAGAGTAACATGCTATCCAGGCCTGAAATCTGAACATCAGCTTAGACTGCGAAAGAGCAAAGCAGCCCAGGATTGACCATGTTGGAGGAGAGAACAAGGTGGCACAAGTTGCAGATTTGGCTGAAATGGAATCCCGTCAAGATTCTGCCACAGCAGAAAAGTGCATCCTGATCCCGTGTGAGCAGCTCTACTCACGTTGGTGTTCAACCTGCTGTGCCAACTGCAGCCATCATTGGCATCCTTAGTCTATGAAGGACCTTAGTTCCCCAAAAGCACAACATGCAATGACCCTTTTCTCCTAATGTTGCTAGGTAGCAGAACTTCTAGAAGAGACTGAGTGTCCTTCAGTGGCTCCTGGGGTCACTTTGTCAGAAGTCCACCTCTGTTGAAAACCCTGTAGAATATCATGCTGTTGCCTCTCTTGAGCACCCACCATGCACACATCTCTTTAAGACACTTGATGCTGGATATCTTCAGCTGATTCCACTGTAACCTAAGGATTTTGTCAGGAAAGAATTTTCAGCTTGACTTGATTTTGAGGACCACAAAGAACCATGGAAGATTAAAGGTGATGTAAGCTGTAATGTTGTGGTTTACCAGATGACTGTGGCCAGGGACCTGCTCATCAGCACCACCAATCTCCTCACAGTGGTCCAGGTCATCACCACCATCCCTAGAGTCTCTAGGCAGGTGAGGCAACATTTCAGGTTGGCATGGACCATCCTTCCCTTGTTGGTGTTCTTTTGGATGCTCAATCTCTTGATAAGTATGAGTTTACCATTTTACATCAGTAATATCAGCAGCATGAACACACCAGAACTTAGTAAAAGTAACCATTACTGTTATTTTCTACCAGGGAACTGGATAACTCGCTTAGTTTTTCTCCTTTTCATGATCTTCAGAGCTGCTTTGTTCCACTGTGTCATGGGCAGGGCCAGTGAACACATGGCATTTATCCTCTACAAGTACCAAGTGCACATTCTCTACCTTCATACCTCTAATCTTCTCTACACAAGCCCTCCTGAGATGCAAGCTACTCAAATTGTTCTCCTTCTGATGCTCTGCTTTCTCTTCTTCTCTTTACAGAAGGATTCCATAACAATAAGTGGACAAGAATTTCTGATGCTTGGCTATGCAGTCTTCAGCCCATTTGCACTGATTCAGAGATGAACATCTGGCTGCATGATGTCATGCTCAGTGACAGAGAATGATATGGAGAAATTACCTATTTCAGTGATTTTTTCAGGATGTTTGAAATCATGTTAGTTTTGTGTTGTTCTATGTGATGCAAAATCCAATAAGAGCAGGGGAGTCATAAAGGGCTGCATTCTCACATCTCAAAACTGGTGATAGTCCTGAGCAGACAGAGGTCATCAGAAGCTGGAGGGACACAGCTACTTTCCTATTCTTCTTCCTTCCATATTTCAGGAAGGAATGATGTTCTCATTTGTGTGAGAAGGCTCTTTCATACCAAAACATCTGCTAGTAAGATACAGAAAATCAATTTGGCAAATTGCTGCAAGATTACTCACCTCTTCAGCTCTTGACCTGATGGGTCTAATGTTGTTGATATCCATGCTCATGTCAGATACAGAATTAAAAATATTTTAGATTCCACTATTATTCCATTATTATATTACAAAAAGACAATATCCAGTAAAGGGGGGATTTTGCTTGTTATTTAAATATATTTAAAGATCTTTGCCCATTTACATCCATTTCCCTAGATCTAATCAAAGTTGTTAAAAAATAGATAAGTTCAAAGTGGAATCATATGTACTGGTAACCAAAGTGTATTAAAATTCAGCAAAAAAGCAATGTGGACTAATTGTGTTTTAGGAAGAAATACAAAACATTCAATTGGCTGTTGTCTGCACATTAAAAATTGCATAATGGAAAAGAGAATGAAGTCTATGTACTCTTTTCAGATAAATGAACTTCCTGGAGGAATACTAATAAGGGCTCATTTTTTTTCAATTTGAATCATGTGATTTTAAAAACACTTTTGAAATATTTTTAAAGAAATAAATTAAAAATTAATGTTGAAATAGTTTATCGAAAGCACTCAGAGATCCACTTCAGGTACAGGAACTCACTCAAGAGATTTTATGAAGCATACGAACAGAGGGTCTGCCCTCAAGGGTGTGAGACAGAGACACAGAGAGAGAGAAAGAGAGAGAGAGAGAGAGAAAGAGAGATAGAGAGAATGGATGGTGAGGGAGTTATTCTTAAGCAGTGGAAGTTTGTGGGTTAGTAAGGATTTGACCAGTGACTGATGAGAAATTGGTGGGCTAATGATTGGACCAATGTTGGATAAGGAAGTTTGTGGGCTCATGATGTACGTTGTAAAATGATGAATGTTGGCAGAATAATGGCAGTAGAAAAATGGAAGGGGAGCAGTAAATGGCTGAAGACTTGTTAACCAATTGTCCCTTCATTCCTCTGTTTTTCTTTTTATAAGAAATTTCTTTTGGGCATCTGGGTGAAGATCCATCTTAAGTAGCTGCTTCCTGCTGGGTGTGAGTGTAGAGCTGATTCTGGGGAGGGAGATGTCATTGCAGGATGTGGGGGTTGGAAACTGAATAGGGTAGTGCACTTGAAACCAGGCTCTGATTCTTCCTTTATGAGGTCCTGATAGTCCTGTAATACAAAATGATTAACAGTCTGATTAGAAATAATTTGAATCTGATTTTGTGCAACTCTCAGCATGCAGTGGACAAAGGCCCGTATGTGGCAATTATAAGGAGTGGGGACATAAATGGGAGAATAAGTCGCCATAATTGTCCCAAAATAGGCCACAAGGATTCTTGGGTAAGTTTGTTTCTTCTCCTTTCCATGTCCTGCTGCAGCTGTTTCATCTGGTCCTTAACAATACCTGGTTGGTTGACATAGAAGCAGCACTCTTTCTGAGAGCACTTCCTTTTTCCTAGTGAACCCACAGTGTGGCTTCCATTGGAAAATGTGCACCTGGAAGCAAATTGGAAGAGAGGCACTTGATAATTTTGAGGTGATCTCCACCTACTCAGAGGTGGTGCTGTTGAAAGTCAAAGATCTTTTAAAGTCTAGGTTTCTAGGCAGGAGATAAGCAAATCCCATTCTCCTGCATCTCCAACATCCCTGTTCCATGAGAGGGTTAATTAAATTGAGTATGTGGTGTATGGTTGTGACTATCTTTGTTAAGAATGGATCCTCTGGGATTGGTTCCCAGTGAATGGAGAGGGTGAAGGGGTAGGGGGTAGGATGAAATAGATCATATAGGATCTGGGGTATTCCTGTGAACAATTGATTATGGCATGCAGGGTTCTGTATGCCTCGTCTATCTGACGTACCCCAGTGGGTTTGATTGGATCAGCAGTAGTTGCAGAGATTCTAGTTTTTGTCCCATGTCTGGGAGGGAGAAAATGGCTGGCACCTGGACAGATATATTGGGGAAAAACTGATAGGAAAATGACAGATAGTAAAAATGACAGGGAAGGCAAGATTGTAACTGGCTGTCCAGTCCAGTCATTGCTGGGTGTGGTTCTCTGGTGCTTCAGTGTTCTGGTCCTCAGCCTCTGGAACAGGAAGCAGGGTGGAGGGCTTGATGGCCTTCAGTCTGAGGTGGAGAGGTCCCACCAGGGTGGCAGAGTATTGGTTTGAAGAAGACTGTGGAATTAGAAGCTGGAGAGGAGTTTGTGGATTGAGATTAGAGCTTAACCCAAGAAATGTGTAGACATTCTGTTAAACCTTGCACCTTGATAGCTATTGGCATAGCCAAGACCACCATATGGGGGCCCTGCCATTTGGGAGATAGAGGGTCTGTTGCCTCCTGAGGAGAGATAAGAATTTTGTCTCCTATTTGAAGAGGTTGAACCAGGGGTTCAGACAACTAGGCAGGGAGGAGTCAGTGTAACCCCATAGGAATGCCCAAATGTGGTTTAGGAAAAAAATAAATATATGAGTAGAAATGTCCAAATGTGGTTTAGGAGAGAAATAAATATATGAGAAGAAAGAGGGGAGGGAAGGGGTATTATCCTGGGGGAAGAATGGAACGACCAAACATCAGCTCAAAAGGGGAGATATTGGCAGAATTCTTTCAGAGTGAGAAAAGATGCAGAAGAGTAAGAGGCAGGAGTTTAACTAAGTCAAGGCAAAGTTCTAAAACTTTTGGTTATGTCACTTTTAAGAGTTCAGTTTGTTCTTTCTACTTTGCCTGCTGACTTTTGATGAAATGCCAAGGGACTCCAAGAGCTTTGGTAAGTTCTTGAGTAACTTGTGAGATAAATTCAGGCCCATTATCTGACTGGAAGGAGGTAGGTACTAAAAAGCAAGGAATGATTTCATGAAGAATGAAGGTAGAAACAGTGCCCTTTTGTTGGCTTCAACCCATCCTGAAGAGCTGTGTACCATTACCATAAAGTATTCAGATTTTCTTCCTTTGGTCATGTGAGTGAAGTCACGTTGCAAGTCTACCACTGGAATGGCACCACAGACCTGGTGAGATAGGAAAATGGGGGGTCTGATGGCTGCAGGATAGGTTCATAGGCAAATTTCACAGGTGGAGGAGAGTTCCTTCATAAAGATGTCGGAGGAGGTTAGTTGCAAATGAGTCTTAGCAAATTGTGAGAGCAAAGAAAGGTGGGGTGGAATAGACAAAGGTGGTAAGAAAGTATCTCCCTGTTGGGTGGTGGTGGAGGTAAGGGATCATGGAGAGTAATGATGGAGACTGGTGTGGATAAGAGGAATGCTCTTCTAGCCTCTTCATCTGCACTGTTGCCTGAAGAGATGAATGATTGGTCTGTCTGATGGGTTGTGCAAAGTACAAGGCCTATGGTTGCTGGTAGGCAAAGAGTCTCAAGGAGGTTTAGGATGGAGTTCCTTTTTGTGTTAAGAAGGTCCCTCTCTTTCCCAATAGTGGCATGTGAAAGGATAATTTGAAATGCATATTTGGAGTCAGTGTAGATTGAGAGGAATTCCCCATTTGCAGTGGTGAGTGCAAGTATGAGGGTGATTAGCTTTATCTGATGCTTGGTGGTGTTGTTAGGTAGTGGTCCTGACTCTGCAACCTTTTCCAGGGAGACAATGGCATACACAGCCTGTCAGATCCCTTCATGGAGGAAAGATCTCCCATCAGTGAACCAAATGAAAGTAGGAATGTGAAAGGCTCCCTCCTGAATATTGGAGGGGCAGGGGAATAACTCTTCCAGAGTGTCAAGGCACCTATGGGTCGCTAAAGCATGTAGGTTGGAAGGCAGGGGTAAAAGGGTGGCTGGATTTAAAGGAGGGCATGTTTTAAAGAAAATGGAAGAGTCCTCAATAAGAGCAGTTTGCAAAGCCAACACCCAACAGGATGGTAGAATTTGCATTCCCTTATACATAAAAAGTTTGGACAGGTAATGAGGTGAGATCACTACAGTGGGAGCCCCAAAAGAAAGATTTTTTGATTCCTGGGTTAAGACCAATTATGTGGTCATTACTGTAAGACATGGTGCCCAACCTCTTACACTAGGGTCTAATGTTTTTGATAGGTTTTCCACTGGGCTGAAGATGGGACAGATCATGTATCCTAAGAACTCCAGAGTGAACACACTTTTCTCAGAAAACAACAGGTAGAATGGTCTGATGATTTCAGGGAGGTGTAGGACTGGGTCTTGAAGAAGGGTTTTCCTTAAGATCTGGAAAGGGGCTTCCACCTGTTTGAGGAGAGGTTCACTGGAGTGCCCTTTGAAGTCTCACACAAAGGGACTGCTAGGATGGAAAAATTTGGGATCCAGTATGGTAAATATCCTCCTCGTCCTAAAAAGGAAAGGATTTCTTTCTTGGTAGGTGGAGTGTACATGTCCTGCAACAATGCTTTTTTCTCTACATTGATAGACTTAAAACAGGTGAAAGACTCCCTTCTAAGTAAATAACCTGAGGTTGGGACAGCTGCACCTTTGCTGGAAAGATCCTATACCCTCTGTCAGCCAGGAAATTTAGAAGATTAACAACATCTCCTTGGGAGTACTTGAGAGAGGGACTACATAGGAGAAGATCATAAACATACTGTAAGAGGAAGAAGCAAATGGAAGTTCGAGAGGTGAGATCATGAGACAGAGTTTGGTTAAAGAGGTGAGGGCTGTCCCAAAATCCCTGTGGGAGAACTTTCCAGGTCAGCAGTGACGAAACTTGAGTGAGAGGATAAGACCAGGTGAAAGCAAAGAGATTCTGAGAGTCAGGTTTAAGAAGGACAGTGAAAATACATCCTTCAAATCCAACACAGAGAAGTATGTGATGGAGGAGGGAATAGAGGAAACCAAGGTGTAGAGATTGGGCACAATACAGAAGATGGAGACAATTGCCAAGATGATGATGCAGAGATCTTGCACCAAATGGTAAGATCGATTAGTCTTTTTAACAGCCAGGATGGGAGTGTTACAAGATGAATTGGTGGGGTGGTGGATGCCTTTCTGCCTTAAATCCTGGATGACTAGTTGAAGACCTAAGAGGCTTCTTTGTGGGAGGGGATACTGAGTATGGACTGGGTAGGTTGTTGGGTCTTTCAGGCGAATGAGTACAGGCAAGCATGTGGACACAGATTGTGTGTAGGTTTCCCAGACCTTGGGGTCAACAATGAAGGGAGGAAGGGGATATGAAGACTCAGGTTGAATTGTACATTCCTGCAAGGTCATGAGGAGAGGAATACCAGAGGAGTCTTGGTGCAGGAGCATGGTGGGTGAGAAGGAAATAGAGGCACCCAATTTGGTTGAGATGTCCCTTCCCAGGAGGGAAATGGGACACATAGGAGTTATCAAAAAGGAGTGAGTGAAGCAGAATTGTCTCATATGGCAACTTATTGGAGGGTTTTGTATGAGGTGGTATGGTTTTCCCTCTACCCCCAAAATAGAGGATTTGGCAGAAGTGTATCCCCAAACTCCCACAGAACTGAAAGGGTGGCTCTAGTGTCTATAAGGAAAGGGGTCTCACTCCCTGCCACTGTAAGGGCTTCCCAGAGTTTCTGAGTGGTGATGCTCATCAGGTGTATAAATCCTGGGTCCCTTCAGTCATCCATTGCCAATCCACTGTCCAATGTCCCAGTTGGTGGCATTTTGGACAAGGACCTGGTGACTGCTGGGGGTTGGGGCAGGCTCATGCCCAGTGGCCCTCTTTTCTGCACTTGAAGTATGAGCCTGAAAGTCTTCTGGGAGTTAGGCTACCCCTAGTAGTGACCAACTGTGCAGGTCTATCTGGCTGAAAGTCTTCACCAGTATTTGGTATTTTACTTTTTGTTCTTTTCTTCCTTTCTGCTATACACCATGAATGCCACCTCTAAAACCCCACTGACCATCAAACTGTCCTAGATTAGTGTAACAGGTGATCATAGTGGCCATTGTGATCTTCAGAAATTATTGTCATGTCCTCCCTAGTGTCTGTTAACCTCTGTAGTATCTGATGATCACTATTTCCTCCCCAACATTCACCATAGGAAGGGACTGCAGGTCCCTCTGAAAGAAGGAAGAAGAGATACACAGTGGCAGTGCATAAGGCCCTCATGAGGAGCTCCCTTCCCATCGTTCAGGGGCTCTGCTTCTCCCAATTGACTCAAGATTGGGAGTGACTGAGGAGTCATGGTACCTGTTCCAGAGATACAAGTAGATTTCTATTTCAGGACTGGAGCTTCACTCCTTCTACACTTCAAGTAAGACTTGGGAAAATCTCTAGTGTTTGATTTCTGCAGATCCCTTGATCATCTTGACAATGCCAAAGGTCTCTCTTAATCCAACAATTCTGATTATTCTCCATCATGGTAACCGGGGCACCTGGCCCTTGTTGATTAAGTGCCACCACATGGCAGGTGACCCCAGGATCAAATGGTTCCTGCTTGTTTAAGTTTCCAACTAAATAGTAGAAGGCCCAAATTTGATGCTTAATGTAAGATGCAAAGTTATCCTCTATGAATCTCTTCAGTAAATGGTACTGGTAGAACTGTATACCTATGTAAGAAAAATAAAATTGGAAATATACAAGACACACAAACTAAATTCAAAATGTAAGAAATTACCGACATAGACCCTGAACTCACAGATAGACCCTAGAACTCCTCAAACACAATAGAGGGAAACACTCCTCCATTGTGATTTTTCCTGGAAAATTTTGGATATGACCCCTAAAGCAGACGAACAGTTGAACCAACCACCATGTGGGACTCCATGAAAATTTTTAGCTTCTCTACAGAAGGAGAAATTCCACACAAAGAAAATGCAGAAATGAGAAATATTCACAACTGTATGCCTGATAAATATTTAATATGCAACATGTATCAGGAACATATAGAGCACTATAACCTCAAAACACAAGTACCCCATTGAAGAATGGGTGAGGGATCTGAAAAGACAGTTTTCCAGGAAGAACATAAAATGTCCATCAGGCATTTGAACAGGTGCTGGACATCACTGATCATCTGGGGAATGCAAATCAAAGTCACCACAAGACCCCTGCTCATGGCTGTGAGTTTGACTTCTAATGGTCAATGTGTAAAAATTATGAGTACATGTGGACGTGCCAAAAATGAATACTTTTGAAAACATGGTACTGTGGTTATTTTTTTAATGCAGTTGGTGGCAATGTCATTTACCATGAATTTATGAAAAAGTACAAAAAAATTCTAGAAAGAATTAAAAATGTCATTGAGTTGATCTTGAGCAAAAAGGATGATTAGGTAGTACTATCATGTTATGGAACCAAAGTATACTTACTACAAAACAGTTGTAATCAATTATGGTGGTGTTAGTGTAAGAAAGACTCACACAGTGATGAACAACTTAGGGAGCTGGAGCCACCCACACATCTGCAGCCACCTGGACCTCAAGAGACCCCAGGGGAGCACAGCCTTTTCAATAGAGCATTGCTGGAAAAGCTGCATAGACACTGAGGAATAATGATGTTAGATCCCTGCCACTCACCAGATGAAACCAATTCCAAATGCATTAAGGCTTAAAGGACCGACAACCATAAAATTGATAGATATAAACAGACAGAAAATTCCTAGGACAAGATCATGAGTTATTAAACAAGTTGAGGAGACAATCTACAGATTGTTTTGAAAGCATTTGCAAAGGATGTACCTGACAAAAATTTAAGAAACAGAATATATATAAAAATCAAAAATCTATAGCCACGGCTATAAGCGTATCTTGCTAATGGAGTGATTTCCTAGCATTTGAGTGATTTCCTAGCATTTGCAAACCCCCAGTTTCTATACAAAACACTGCAGAGCAAAAACATACAATCAAAAAAAGGAAAAAGTAAGATAAAATTAAATGGGAAAATAGACTATAAATTCAATTGTAAGAGCAAAACAAATGAACATGCCAAGAGATAAACAAACCCCTGATTTAATGATGGGCATCAGACTTATGTGTATGGTTCTCATGATTGCTCAAAGTCACTGATAACCAGGGTGATGCAAATGTAAACCACAATGTGATAGTACCTCACCTCAGTTAGAAGGGGTGTTCTCAAAAAGATAAAAGACAACCAGTGTTGCTTAGGGTGTGGAGAATAAGGACCCCTTAAAGACTGTAGGTGAGAGCAAAAATAAATATAGCTGTTATGCAAACACTCTGGGGTTGCACAAAACATTAACAGTAGGGCTACCACAGGTCCAGTAATCCCACTGTGGTCATCAATCCAAATCATCTTACATAGCTTATTGAGGAGGCTCTGCAGTTTTACTTTCATTGCAATGGAAATAGCCAAGGAGTTGAACGAACTGCAATGGCCATCAGTGCATGCCTAGAAAGCATCCAGTGGACATTTTCTGACCCTGTACACACAGTAACTCAAAATGGGCCCAAGACCTGGGCTTAGGTCAGAAACTCGGCAACTCTAGAAGAAAACGTAGGGTCAACACTCTAGCATGTAGGCACAGGTGGCGACTTTCTCAGTAGGACCCCTAAAGCTCAGGAAAGATGTCCAGAGTTAATAAGTGGGAGGCATTAACATAAAAAGTTTATTCAGTGACCAGCCAACTCCCACACCAAGGTCTGACACCATCCCATGGAGCAAGCCAACCTGCCTGACCCCCACACCAAGTTTGGAAACCATCACTGACCTGCCTGCCTGCCCCGCTACTGCTGAGGGACACTGCACTTGCCTGTGTGCTGACTCAGTGCACCCTCACTGGGGCTCCCCAGCTTCTTCATAGGCTGGTGCAGACATTTTGAATTATTCCTGAGGGTGTGGCCATCACCATTGGAAGGGTGACTCTATTCCTGACTGGAGGCCCTTTGATAGGACTCAGGATTCAAGAAGAGGAGGTATTGAAAGACTTGGAACCAACTCAGAGCTGCTCGATGAGTCTCTCCCACTGGGTGAGGCTCCCTGGATGGGTCAGTAGTCCCGGAATGCAGCGAACATTGTGGAGTAGAGTTGTCCAGTGAGACTCCCCTGGTGGAGCTGTGAACCCAGAAACAGGAGCATTGTAGAGGAGGACCACCCAGCAAGAGGCTTTGGCACAGGGAGAGGGTCCCAGGCCTGAGCAGTAGGTCTGGTCCCCAGGGAATGTCATAGAGGAGGGTCACTCAGAGAGAGTCCCTCCCAGGGCCAGAAACCCTGGTCCAGGTGGTAGTTTTGGGCCCCAGGGAACAATGCAGAGAAGCGCTGCCCAGTGAGAGTCTCAATCACAGGACAAGGCTCCCTGGTCCAGGAAGTAGGTCTAGAGCTTTGGGAATGATGCAGAAGAGGTCTGCCCAAAACAGGTGGTAGTTCTGGACAGAAGGGAACTTCTCGGAGGAGAGTGGCCCAGCGAGAAATCCCCACTGGGTGAGTCTTCCCCACTGGGTGAGTCCTCCCTGCTGGGTGAGGCTTTCCCACCAGGGTGGTAGAACCAGAGACAGGCACACACCAGCCATGCACCAACCTGCAGTCTAGCTCCCCCTTTGACTGACCATCAGTCAACAAGTGGAGGCACCTCTTCCCACCATCAGGAAACATACCCCACCTGAAGGCCACCAACTCTTGAAGGGAAGCTTATCAATGCATTATCAAGTTCCTCCAAGACTTCAGGCTACTGAAGGCTAGGAGGCAAGTTATTGGACATCTACAGGACACTATGAGACAATAGAGGAAATTTGCAATATCTCAGTTTCACTACTACAGGTGTAGATACCTGACCAATATGAGAAAACAAGGGAAGAAAATGTCCCAGACAAAACTAGATGCTACATCAATAAAATCCAAGGACAGCATGGCAGAAGAAAGGTCAGAAAGGCACATCAGAATGTACATAATTAAAATTATCAGAGAAGCAAAGATGATATGAAAGAGCAAAGCAGGCTTTGAATGATCTCACCATTCAACAGTTAAAAGAGCAAATGTGGGAAGAAAAAGATCATTTCAATGAAGAGTTAGAGATACTGAAAAAAAAAAACAGACAGAAATCCTTGCAATGAAGGAAACAATAAACCAAATTAAAAACTCCATAGAAAGCATAACCAATAGGATAGAATACCTGGAAGACAGAACCTCAGATATTTAAGACAAAATATTTAATCATGAAAGCAAAGTTGATAAAACATAGAAAATGGTAAGAAATCATGAACAGAATCACCAAGAATTAAGTAATATCATGAAGGCCAAATTGAGAATTATTGGGATTGAGGAAGGCACAGGGATAAACCAAAGAAATGAACATTCTATTCAATGAAATAATATTAGAAAATCTCCCACATCTGAAGAATGAAATGGAAAATCAAGTACAAGAGGCTTATAGGACTTCAAATATACAAAATTACAATAGATCCACATCAAGGCACATTATAATGAAATTGCCTAACATACAAAATAAAGACAGAATTATAAAGGGTGCAAGGGAAAAGAATCAAATTACATTCAGGGGGAAACCAATACAGATATCAGCAGAGTTTTCAATCCAGACCCTAAAAGCTAGAAGGGCCTGGAAGACATTTTTAAGCTCTGAAAAAAATGGATTCCAAACAATAATCTTATACACAGCAAAACTTACCTTCAGATTTGACAACAAAATAAAATCCTTCCATGATAAACAAAAGCTAAAAGAATTACAAAAATAACCTGGCACTATAGAACATTGTCAGCAAAATATTCCATGAGGAAGAGATGAAATACAACAATGTAAGTCAGCAAAGGGAGGAATTACCCTAAAATAATAGCCAAATAAAGAAGAAAACAAGTCGTGTCAAAAAACAAAAATGAGTCAAATGATTGGGAATAAAAATCATATCTCAATAATAACCCTGAATGTTAATGGCCTAAACTCATCAAACAAAAGACACAGACTGGCAGATTGGATTAAAAAGAAAGATCCAACAAAATGCTGCCTGCAAGAGACTCATCTCATAGAAAGAGATACCCATAGACTAAAGGTGAAAGGATGGGGAAAAACATACCATGCACATGGACTCAGCAAAAAAGTCAGAGTATGCATCCTAATATCACATAATGTGGACTTGGAGCCAAAACTAGTCAGAAGAGTTAAACAAGGACATTTAATACTGCTTAAGGGAAGCATCAGTCAGAAAGACATAACCATCATAAATATCTATGCCCCAAACAGTGGATCATCAATGTATGTCAAACAAATTTTTCTTAATTTCAGAAATCAAATAGACCACAACACAATAATAGTACCTGATTTTAACACATCTCTCTCACCACTGGAAAGATCTTCCAAACAAAAATTGAACTAAGAAACCATAGATCTCAATAACACAATCAATAATTTAGACTTAACAGACATATATAGAATATACCATCCAAAAAAGAGCGAATACACTTTCTTCTCAGCAGCACGTGGATCCTTCTCCAAAATAGACCATATTTTATGCTACAAAGCTACTGTTAGCAAATACAAGGAGACAGAGTTATTACCTTGTATTCTATCATATCATAATGGATTGAAATTAGAAATAAATGACAGAATAAAAAACAGAAACCACTCCAATAACTGGAGAGTAAATAATATGCTATTGTGTGATGAATGGATAACAGAGGACATCAGGAGGGAAATAAAAAATTCTTAGAGGTAAACGAGAACAAAGATACATCATATCAAAATCTCTGGGACACTCTAAAAGCAGTACTTAGAGGAAAATTTATTTCACGGAACACATTCAATAAAAGAAGAAAAATCAACAAATAAATGACCTAACACTACAGCTCAAGTCCTAAAATAAGAAGAACAGAGCAACACCAAAAGCAGTAGAAGACAGGAAATCGTTAAAATCAGACCTGAAATCAATGGAATTAAAACAAAAAAAATAGAAAAAATGACAAAATAAATAGTTCTTTGCAAAACAAAATTGAAAAACCCTTAGCCACACTAACAAAGAGAAGGAGAGAGAAAACTCAAATTACTAAAATTTGGAATGAACAAGGAAATACCACAATAGACATGAGTGAAATACAAAACATAATTAGAAGCTATTTTGAAAATCTATACTCAAAAAAATAGAAAATCTTTCTAGAGACATGTGAATAACCTAAACTGAACCAGGAGGACATACACAATTTCAATAGATTAATTTCAAGTAATGAAATAGAAGAAGTCATCAAAAGCATATCAACAAAGAAAAGTCCGGGACCAGATGGGTTCCCAACCGAGTTCTACAAAACCTTTAAAGAAGAGCTCATTCCAATGCTCAGAATGATCCTAAACAGAAGAAAAGGGACAAAGTGGATTCTATTGAACTACAAATACTGTGCACAGGCTATAAAAAGAATGAACAAAAGTGAAGAGACTAACTCCTAGAACTTATTTATAGTGGAAATTTTATATTTCACAGTAGGTTTATATTCATTTATATAAAGAAACATAAATCCTCAATAGCAGGAGATGTTGGTGCAGATTAGTGGTAGACTGTCAGTACAGTAATTTCCTGGGTTTGTTCCCAAGAAATGCAAACAAACATGTAAACCAAATATCTATAACAAAACACAGAAAGAATTTTTAGACTAAGAATGAAAGACCCTGATTTAGGACAATAAGCCTAAGGACACATTTCTCAGAAGACAACTTAAAAGAGTCAACCTCAGGAATCATCAGGATAATGCAAACCAAGCTTCGACACCACTAGAATGGCCACTGTCAAAAAGAGAAAAGAAGTTCTGGCGGGGACATGGCAGAAAAAACCTCACATGCTGTAGATGGGAAGGCAAATAAGTATCCATGTCATAAACACTGGGAGAATCCAAAAACCTTAACATTATGACTACCACATGATCCAGTGGTCCCACTTTGGGTTTGAATCTGAAAGGCATGAAATCAGTATGTCTAGCAGACACTTGTAATCCAAAGGTCAGTGCAGCTAAATCAGCACAAAGAGACAAGCAGAGCAAGATCTCCCTTGCATTTGGAATAGGAAACTCTGATCTCACAGAAGTGGAGAGCATAAGGTGAATACCAGAGGGTTGGGAAGGGAGGACTGGGGAAAGTGAAAGAATGGCACAGTAGCAGAATATAGGAGCAAGGTGTTCTGGTGGAATGGGATTCTGCAGCATCAGAGACTAGTGGAAACAGCCTATATTTCATATACTTCAGAAAGCTGGAGGAAGAGAGTTTCCTTGGTTTGGCACAAAAAAGATATATATTTGAGGGTTTTTGTGTGTGTGTGTTTGTATGGATTTGAATATTAAAAGCATATGTGTACAGAAACACCTCATGGTACTGCATAAATATGTATAAATTAGTGTCAATTAAATAAACAATATCCTCTGAGAAAGAAGCTGTAAAAAGTAATTAATAAAACATATACCAGTTTTTATATCACCTTTCATGAGATGTTCGTATGTTCTCCTTCATTTGAAATGGATTAAAGGTCTATGGCCAGAACTCCCTCAACATGATCAATGTCATCTGAAATGGATTAAAGTCGAGGTGACCAAAGTCCACTGGGTCACATGTGGGTCCACAGATATAATTCACCAGCAGTGATCACATAGCTAACTGACAGGAGGAAAGACTGAAAATCAGCACCTTAATGTGAGAAACCATCCTAAGAACTCAACGTGTATAACAGTCACCATGTAAATACACTCAACCTGATGACCATCCAGAACACTGTGCCCTGTTTGATCAGCATCTGAAAGTGTGAAAAGAGAAGGTTTCTTATAACCCACATTTACTTAGTGACACTTTTACTTGTTGGACACCATAAATATTCTCACCACCAAGTGCTCTGGATGTCTGAGATGGGGCTACAGGACTTGGTGTTTGTCCTTCTGGATTTTGGTTTTACTTTAAGGTCAGTCTTTCTTTCTATGCCCCTGTTTTATGTTTTGCAATGGGACCATTCACTTGGTGCCAGTGTGTATAGGATGCATGTGAAGTGCTTTTGATTTTTACAGGAACTCACAGACAAGAGTTCACCTTCAGAGCCACAGGAGATGTTGCATTTCTGGGCAATCCTGTAATGGTTAAGACGTTAGACCCTTGGACATGGGTTGAATGTTGCATTGTGAGATTGGCATGAGATTGGGGGTCAGGACTGGAATGCTCTGGTGTGTGATCAGAGCTCATGTCAGGCAATGCAGGAGTGTTCAGAGGTGTGGCTGTGAAGACATGGTTGGATCAGGATTGGATCATGAGGCTCTGACCTCCTCAGTGTATTAGTCCACTTGATAGATGACAAATCTGAATGTCCTACTGACTTGTAACTGCAGGCAGATGGTGTGTGGCACCTAGAAGTAGGGTCCTAGGGTAGTGACCATGGGACTGTATCTGACCCTGGTTCCTTCTATCCTTCTCTGTCTCCTTCCCTGCTGCCATGAGCTGAGCAACATTTCTCTGCCTCCTTGGTGTTTCTGCCTGGGAATCAGCAGACCATGGGGTAAAACTCTGAAACCATGGACCCAAATAAACATTTTCTCTTCTTGGTGCATATGTAATTCAGTCACTATGGAGCTTGAACCAGGAGGAATATCAGCTCATGGAAGCCTGGCAATTCAGTGAGACCCAGACTAAAGGAAAAGAAAGACAGAACTGGGGATATGGCTCAGTGGCAGAGCCTCCCTTTTTTCAATTTTCATAATGCAATAAATGAACAAAAACTAACAGAAATAATAAAGCAACTTTTCTAATCTAATCTGTTTTTGTCAGATTGCTCACAGTGACAAAGCTGCCTTTGTACTTCTGCATTTACAATGGTAATGGTATTAAAACTTTGTGGTTAGTTTTCTTCACAGCAAATGAGAAAGTATCCATCATTTGTCTCTGAGAGGTAAAGCGTAGACAAACTTACAAAATTAATGTGTATGGAGGAGGAGCCAGTCATGTCAAATTTATCTCAGATTTTATTTCTTAAGTGGACAAATACCACCATTCCACCTGAAGCACTTCAACTGCTTCAGAGACACAGCAATACATTCAGCACATTGTCCCAGGTACCAACCTGCTTAATAATCCTCCTGAAGCTCATAAAAAGAAAAAGAAGACAAGTATGGCATGGAGGCACACACTTGAAATCCCAGTGGCTGGGAAGGTTGAGGCAGGAGGATCTCAAGTTCAAAGCCAGCATCAGCAATTTAGTGAGACCCTAAGCACCTTAGTGAGACCCTAAGCAACTTAGTGAGACCCTGTCTCAGTATATACAATAAAAAGCCTGGGATGAGGCTCAGTGTGTGATCTCTCCTGGGTTCAATCACTGTTACCAAAAAATTGAAAAAATTAAAATAATTTTTAAAATGTTTAAAAAAGAAAGAATTGAAGAATCCCAAGAATGGATAAGGGTTGTGGCATCAAATGAGAAGCTTCTACAATCAAAGAAAACAAGTGTGGGAAGACAGCCTGTGGTATGGGAAAAAAATCTTTGCCATCTCCACTTCCAGCAGAGCATTCATATACATAATGTTTACAACTGAACCCCCCCCAACAAAAAGAATCACAAAACCCAGCAAAATCACAATAAAAGACATAAAAATCCCCCCCAAAAATGAATTAACCCAGTCAGTAAAAGGACAAAGACCTGAACAAATATTGCTCAAAGAAGAAATACAAATAGCTAATAAATATATGTGAAAATGTTCAACATTCTTACCAATTATGGAAATGAAAATCAAACTACACTATAAGTTTATCACCCTTAAGAATACACAACATCAGGGATACAAATCATAATTACTGGTGAGGATGTGAAGAAGTGCACTTATACATTACTGGTGGGACTGGAAATTAGTACAACTGCTCTGGAAAGCAGTGTGGAAATTCCTCAAAAGAGTAGGTATGGAACCACCACAAACCAACTGCTCCACTCCTTAGTATTCCTAAAAACAACTAAAATCACATTAATATACAGATGTGGCAGATCTGTGTTTTTAGAGGTGCAATTCAAAACAGTCAAATTATGGAACCAGTCTAGGTACCACCAAAACATGAATGATTAAAGAAAATGTGGTGTATATACCCAAGTGAGAATTACTCTGCCATAAAATATAAAATATAAAACTGTGTCATTTACTGATGAATGGTTGTAACTGAAAATATTAAGCCTGGGAATGTAAGCCAGACTCAGAAAGTCAAGTGTCAAATGTTTTCTCATATATGTGGAAGAGAGAGACAGAGAGAGAGAGAGAGAGAGAGAGAGAATAAAAATATAGAAGGGATCTTCTGAAAACAGGAGGGTAATAAATATAATAGAAGAATGGGACTGAGAGAGGGAAAAAATTCAACCAAATTACATCATGTCCATTATGAAAATATCATAGTGAATCATTTGAACTATCCATATATGTTTTATGTATGATTTTGATGTAATAATAATATAAGGGAGATCAAAAGAGTAAAGCCAGCTTAGCAGGAGGAGGAGAAAGGGAAGGATTGGGAAAATATGGGGCAATGAATCTGATGGAATCATGTTATGTGCACTATGAACAGGCATCATTTATCCCTCCAGTACATATTATCACACTATAATCAGTAAAAAAAGATAGGAATGAAAATTGTTCTATAAAGCACTGGAATAAAGAAAGCAATCCAACAGGGAGTGTCTTCTGGATCCACATGGTGAGATCCCCTGTGGTATCTTTACATAGCACAAAGTTATTACAAATCCATTCCTCTATACTTCCATGATCCAATTCATCCTCCCTCACCCTCAATACTCTTCATCCAGTCCATAGAATTTTTCTCTATTTTGATTGACAACCTCCTTGTCTGTTTTTCCTCCCTCCCTCCCATCCTTCCTTCCTTCCTACCTTCCTTTCTTCCTTCTTTCCTTCCTTCCTTCTTTTCTCCTTTCTTCCTTCCTTTATTTCTCTGTCTCTTTGTCTGTCTGTCTCTCTCTTTTCCTCCTCCTCTCCCTGCCTACTGGAAGGTACTCATTATTGAGTAATCATTACCTTTGATTTTTTGGATCTGACATATTTCATTTACCATGATAGTCTCCAGATCCATCCATTGACCAACATATGCATAAAGCCATTCTTCATTATGACTGAGTAATATTCCATTGTATACATGCATCAAATTTTCTTTATTTATTCATCTGTTGAAGGGCACTGAGTTTGGTTCCATAGCTTGATCTTGTGAATTGAGTTGAAGAAAACATTGATTTGGCTGCTTCACTGTAGTATACTAATTTAAAATCCTTTGAAAATATTTTGAGGAGTGGGGTAGCTGTGCCATATGGTGGTTCCATTCCTAGTTTCTTAGGAATCTACATACTGCTTTCCAGAGTGGTTGTACCCATTTGCAGTTCCACCAACAATGTAGGATTGTACCTTCCCCCACATTCTGGTCAACACAATATTCTTTGTATCCTGAAAACTGCCATCTGACTGCAGTGAGATAAAATGTCTTTGTATTTTTACCTTTCAGTTCCCTAATTTGTAGACAGGTTGAATATTTTTCCATGTAATTCATGAGCATTTGTATATCTTCTTTGGGAAGTGTCTTTATTTCTTTTCCCTAGTTATTAATTGGGCTATTTGTTTTCTGGCATTAAGGTGTTTCAGTTCTTTGTGTTTCTGGATAGTAAAGCCCCATCAGAGGAGCAGGAGCTCGAGATCTCCCATTTTTTAGGCCCTCTCTTCACACTCTTGACTGTTTCCTTTGCTGTTCAGAAGCTTTTTAATTTGCTGCCATCCCACTTATTGATATTTTTATTTCATTTCTGGTGCTTCAGGGGCAGGCTTTCTTCTCTACACTTGGTTTCCAATTTTCCCAGCACCATTTGTTAGAAAGGTGGTCTTACCCTCTGCCTGGTATCATGTGACTTTGGGAGGGTGGTGTGTGTGCCTTCTGCTCTGCTCCCTGGGTCTTCATGCTGCTTTGGGGACAGTACCATGCTGCTGTGTCCCTGTGGTTCTGCAGTGTAGTGTGACATCAGGGGTCCTGGTGACTGCAGGTGGCTGTTTTGGCTCAGGGTTGCTCTTTCTCTGCTGGGTATCTTATTTCTCCAAATGAAATTTAGAAATGCTTTTTCTCATTCAATGAAGAAAGACATTGATATTTTTATAAGGATTTCAGGAATCTGTACAATGCTTTTGATTTTATGGCATTTTGATAATATTCATTCTGTCTGTCTGTGGAAAAGAGAGGTCTTTTCATCTTCTGACATCTTCTTCAAATTCTTTCTTCAATGTTCTATACTTTTCATTGTAGATGTCCTTTACATCATTTGTTAGATTAATTCCAAATAATTTGTTTGAGAATATTTTGAATGGAATATACTTCCTCATTTACTTTTGGATATTTCTTATTGGAGTATGGAAAAGTGATTAATTCATGTTTGTTGACTTTGAGTCCTGATATGACTAAATATATTTTGGGGCTCTTGTAGTCTTCTGGTGGAGATTCATGGGTCTTCTAAATAAAGGATCATGTCATCAGCAAATAGATGACTAACTTCCTCTTCTCCTCTTAGAATCACTCTAATTTCCTTCTCTTCCCTGGTTGCATGGCCAGATCTCAAGGATGACACTGGGTGAGAGTGATGGAAGTGGGCAGCCTTGTCCTGCTCCTTTTTTCAGAGGGAATATTTTCTTTTTTCTCCATTTAATATAATGTTTGGCTGTGTTTCTTATTTGTATCTTTCACAATGTTGAGGAGGGTTCATCCATCCTTGTTTCTCTGATGATTTACACATGAAGGGGTGGTGTGCTGTGTCCAACCTTTATCTACATCTATTAAGATAATCATGTGATTCTTTCAGTCTACATTGTGGTGGATGACGTTTCTTGATTTTTGTGTGTTGAATCAACCTTGCATCCCTGGGATGAAACCCATTTGATGCTTGTCCACTGTCTTCTTAATGTGTTTTTGTATGTAATTTGACAGAATTTTTTAAGAGAATAATTGCATTTAAATTCATCAACAATAATGTAATGAAGTTTTGTGTCTTTGTGTCCTTGTCTGGTTTGGGTTTGGTGATACTGGGCTCACAGGGTGAGTTTGGCAGTGTTTCTTTCTTTTCTCTTTCATATAACAATTTGAGGAGGTTGGTACTAGTTCTTCGAAGATCTGGCAGATCTTCTCTGAGAGTCCATTCAGTGCTGGGCCCTCCTTTGCTGGAAGACTTTGATGGATGATTCAATTTCATTATTCAGAGTTGATATGCTTAAGCGCTTTGTATCCTCAGTTCAGTTTTGGATGTCATATGTCTCTAGAAATTTGTCAATATCTTCCAGATTTTGTAACCTTTTGAAGTATGAATGTTGAAATAATTTTTGATGAACTTTTGGATTTCAGTAGTGTTTGTGGTGGTGTTTTGTTTTCATGTTGGATTTTGCTAATTTGATTATTTTCCTCTTTCCTTTGGTTAGTTTGGTAAATGATTTATCAATCTTGTTTATCCTATCAAAACTCTGATCTTTTTAAAATTATTCTACTATATTGTTTTCTTTTCAATCTCCATTTCACTGTGTTTTGCATTGACTTATTTTTTTTTCTGTCCTCTACTGATTTTGCAGTTGTTTTTTTCTTTTTCTATGTAGAGACATGTTTAAGTAACTCTAAGATGGTGGTTGGTGTTGGGCCAAGAGGTGGCACATAATTAGGGTTAACATGGCATGATCTCTCATGACCTTTTGCCTGATTGGTTGATGTCACTTCAGCGCTCATGATCAATTCGTGTTCTTCATTCTTGTTAATTGGTACCGTGATGCATGCTCCAATCATGCTACTTAATCCTAAGCTGATTGACTGCCTTAGTGTATATAAGACATCCTCTTCACCTGGGAGGAAGACTAGAAATGAACCTATAGGAAGCACCTCTGATAAGCAGCACCTCTAGGATGCACCTCTAGAATACACCTCTAAGACGCACCTCTAAGAAGAAGCAGCAGACCTCTAAGAAGTAGCACCTCTAAAAGCAAGCAAGCCTCTCTTCCTCTAAGTAAACCTCTCTTCCTCTAAAAACAAGCAAGCCTCTCTTCCTCTATAAACCAGCAAGCAAGCAAGAAAGCAAGGAAGCAGCCCAGAATAGAAGTAGTTCATTCCCAGTCCACCTCTGATTCTTTCCCACGGGAATGTTGCTGCGGGCAGCAACATTTCTAGGTTTTTGAGATATGATAATTTATTTGATATTTTTCTCCTCTTTCTTGCCTTTTGATGTTGAACACAGTGCTATAAATATTCCTCTTAGAATGTCCTTGAGGAAAATTGTTCTGGTTTTTGAAACCACCATGCTCATAAAATGCCTCTTACAGGGATTCATGTACATCTCAAACTCATGCAAAAATTGGAAGTTCATAAACAACATTCTCTGACAAATATCTGAGTTTTGTGCCCCTAGTGTACCAGGGAATGATGTTCATGGTTATTTTTCAGTTTCTTTTCAAGCTTACACTTGTCATGAGTGACCACTCAACCCATGCCTCTGAGTTTCCACTTTCACACAGGGAATGTAAGCCAGGTGATTCTCTATTGGTGGCATAAGGGTTCCATTCTGTAATGTGCATCTCTAGGTGATGAGTCACACAGGACACAGAAGGGAGCAAAATGTTCAGGAGCCTGCCTCCCAGGCCAGCACAGGCTACTCTTTCTTCTGAAGAAAGGATGTTTCTCTCCCCTCTCATCTCAGTTCTTTGGCCAAATTTATTTACATTCCTTTGCAACAGGGGTAATAAATCCTACAGGAAGTAGAAAGCCTAACTGGTATAGGAACCATCCTGGGATGTAGAGGAGTCATCCAAATGACCTTCTTGCTTAGCACAGGAGGTTTGGATTTTTAAATTTTTATTAGTGCATTTTAGTTCCACTAACAAGGGGCTCATCTTCCATGAGCACACAGGCATGCAGTGTCCTGTGTGTCCTGCAGCCCCACAGCTTTCTCTCTCCATGGTCTCCTGACTCTCCCTGTACCCTTTCTCCTCCTCTCCTCCTCTTTCTTCTATTTATTTATTGAATTGCTGTTGCATACATACACACGAATGTGAAATCCACTCATACATGCACATGGGCACATGGCACAAGTACCTCAAATTCATTCCACAGTTCTTCCTTGTTCCATCCATCTCACCTCCCCACTCCTTCTTCTGCTCCACAGACATGTTTTCTAATTTTTTTGAATCTACCCAGCTTCTTCCCCTTAATTTTCCTCCAGTTTCCACATATGAAAGGCAATATTCAACCACTCACTTTCAGAATCTGCTTATTTCTTGTACCCTGACATTCTGTAGCTCCATTCTTCTCCCAGACAATGTGATACTTGACCTCTCTTCATGACTGAGTAAATGTTATTGTGTTCATACACCACATTCATGTGTTGTTACTCACCTGTTGTGGTTCCAAAATTGGCCATTGTTAATTGAGCTGCTACAAATATTGATGCACTTGCATCACTTTATTATGATAATTTCAGTTTTTTGAATAAATACCAATGAGTGTATACTTGGAACATATAGCATTTCCATTTTTAGAATTTGGGACAATGTCCACACTACTTACCAATTTGGTTGTAAGAATTTTTAATCACACCAAAATGCAAGAATTTGCCCATTTTTGTCACATCGTTGATATAATCTATTATAATTTGTATTATTGAAGAATTCCATTCTAACTGGAGTGAGAAGAAATCTCAATGTAATTTTATTTGCATTTCCACAATGGCAGGTTGGTATTTTGAGAGGGAGAATGTTGGTATATCTAGCTGTTGGGTCCTACTTGTTTAATACACATGTAATGTAGAAACCACTAATAGCAAGGTCCTTGAACTGCCAATGAGCATAAGTGGAGAAAAGTGACTCTCTTCCTGCCCAGGTACTGGTTGGGGTTTGCTCTAAATCAGAAACATCAGTGCTGGTCATCACGCACAACATCCCTGTGCATGGAGAAGGCCTTGAATGTGAGACTCTGTGTCTCAGGAGCTGGAACCATTCTGATTCAGCTGTGAACCTATGGGAAAGAAAAGGGAAAGCCAAGATATGGGAACTCAGATACAGAAACTTGGCTGGTTGTTCACTTTCTCACAGCACAAACTTCTGTAAAATAATTGTCTCACTTAAGCCTGGGATTACTTCTGAGCCCAAGAAATGCAGTAAGTGGGAATAGAGAGGGAAATTCATCCTTCAGGGACTGAGGTTCTGCAGGACTTTGCTTCTCCTTGACAAGTGTTGACTGTGACAACTGGAGTCCTGGTTTTGGTTCATGGTAGGCAGGAGCTCCACAAACCCAGAGGGCACAAATATGACAAGTTAAACTGTCCCTTGTCAGAAGGGCAAATGCAACTTGTCTGAAGCATAGCCGCCAAGTTGAGTAGACCTGAGTGTCTTAATTGTTCCCAGGAACATGTGGTATTTCCTCAGAAGCACGCATTTTATGCTCTCAGCAATGAGTTTGCTGAGAAGATCTGAGACCTAGGACATTCCCTTTCTATATATCTACATGTATGAAACTGGGCCAGGAAAATGAAGCGGCCATTACAGCAGATGTCCCTCAGGTAAGCCAGAGCATTGTTGACCCTGTGTTCAGGGTCAGGAGTTATTAGACAGCTCTGTGGTGTGTTCTGAGGATAGTAAGGTAGAAGCTTTTTTGGCTATTAGAAAAGCTCAGTGTCTTCATCCTTCACGTTGTTCTGCTATGACTCTGTGAGTATTCTTAACTCCCATAAGTGTGCTGCACCTAGTATTTTGTGTATTATTGGGTTTCCAAGATGAATTTTCTCTTGCATTATATTTCTCTGTCCCTAATGCTGTGTGTTTAACAACAAGATTTTCATTCTGCATCCACCCTGAAACTCTTTGTCCTGACACATAACATTATAGCATGCAGGTGAATCAAAGTCATTATTTAATATCTGTTTTACAGAGTGCCTACCAAAATAATTAACATTTAAAATCATAGTTTCTGTTATTATATTTTAGCATATTTCATCACTTTTCTTGCTATTACAATTTCAGACCAGTTTCATAAAATTTATTTCAGGACCATGCACCAAAGACCACCAATCTCATATTAATCTTGGAAAACTTTTTAGGATGGATGGATATACCTGCCTAGCTGTTGACTGTTATTCTAAGCTGGGGAATGATACATCTTTCTCAATGCAAGGCCTTCCTTTACAACTGGTCATTTATAATTGTAAAATCAATCTGGGATTATGCCACTCTCTCCTCTGACATTCTTCATGTCATTCTATCCTAGTGAATGAGGAATGAGTTAAAGGTCTCAGAAGTCTCTCCCAAATTTTATTCAGAGGAGTGTTGCTTGAGAAGGTGGGAGTGGGCTGAAAATTTTAGAAAAGTTAGAAATGGTGAAGAAGCATGAAAATGTTGACCAAGTTCTCAGGGCCATGATGGTCCTGAGAATGTTCATTTTTATCCTTGACTTAGCATTTGAAGCTGCTTTGCGTAAATATAATAGCTTGTGTCATCAGGAATTGCATAGTAAATATTTAGGTTTTTGTGTTGTTTACTTTAAGGCACTGGGGAAAACTTTTTCTCTCCATTTATTAGTGGAGGAAACAGAGTTGGAAAGGCAATCATGAATCTTCCTGAATTCAAGGGCTACATGGTTTCAATCCTGGGTACAACCTGTATTCCTGGCTTTCATACTGCGATGGACCTTCAGCAGTGGAATTCAATGGAGTTCTTTACTAAATAGCAGGAGTTTGAGGGAAGGACTGTAGAATTGTATTTCATGTAGGCTGATACATGCAAATCCTAGAATTTTTTTAAGTACCATTGATTCTTCCATTCTGAAGAAATTGATCAAATTTGACATAAGATTTTAGGTGATATTTGAGATTGATAACATAAGAGGAATAGATAGCAATTTGTCCAGTATTGCATGGAAATGAGCTGTGAGTTTTATAAATCACGGCAATCCAGATGTTGAATAGGTGGATAAAAAAGGCAGTTGAAGCAGGCTGCAGAGTTGACTGAAGTCTTTGTCTCCCCAAGGCTCAGCAAGGCCTGAAAAATTCTGTAATG
Source organism: Sciurus carolinensis (assembly GCF_902686445.1). Lineage (NCBI taxonomy): Eukaryota > Metazoa > Chordata > Mammalia > Rodentia > Sciuridae > Sciurus > Sciurus carolinensis. The sequence goes on from NC_062219.1 coordinate 129,754,831, forward strand.
ATCCTACTAGTGCCTTGTTCATGCCAAATGACTCCCAAACTACTTTTCTACAATGCAGTTTTACTGGGGAGTCCTAATTCATACACTGCCCTCCTCTGGGCACAACCCACAGCACGACTTCATTCCACCTTCCCTGCCCCTTTGAGAACAGCACCCCATGCAGAACTGACCCAGGCTTCCTTAGAAACCCTGAGGTCATCAGTGGGAGCTCATTCCTCTGCTGACAACCCTGGCAGAGCAGCATTCCATGGCTCCCTGGGCTCCCTCCCTGCTTATGTGCTCTCCATATCTGATTTTCTCAGTGTAAAGACTGGTTTCTGCCTGTCTTTGACTGATTTGGCTTTTCCTGTTGGAATCCATCAGGAAAAGCTGAGTTCAATGTCACAGTGGGGACTACAGAGACTCTCTGAGTATTAGTAAGCAGTGAAATCCCAGAGTCACATTGGTGTATAGGAGAACACAGAAGGGAAGCTCTCATCAAAGATGGAAAACAGCAAAAATCAAATCTAGAATTGTGGTGCTGACCCGAATAAGAGATAGAAGGGAATATTGATCAAGTGAGAGATTACCCAGAAATAGAAATATGACCAAATTTTTATTTGTTATGTTATTTAAGCAACTGGAATCTACAAATGCTTGTGCCCAGTGTATTGGGATGATGTAAGTTCAAGCATGATCCTGGACTTTTTCATTCCAATAATAAGAGCGTAGAATGAAACAAAAAAGGCAGGGAGAATTCAAGTTGGGCAAGTGCAGGTTTCCATATCCTTGCTGATGTTGAACATAGATGGGGCATAGAGGATTTGACAAGAAACTGGTTATTGATTTTTTGGACCTTAGAGAATTTCAGGGTTGAAAATTCAGATTTTTTAATAGCAGTCCACAAGATGACATTTGAAAATTTGTAGAATGATCCTCAAATGATTACAGAAAAATAAATATTACTTTGGACAAAATCTGCCCCATTACATATATCCTGATTTTTTTTCACATTGTAGGAATTGCTTTTCTGAAATATTTCTGTGCAGATAAGTATCATCAATACTGTTGCTTTCATTAAAAAAATACCTGCTATATCCATGATGATCTCCCTATGAAGTAAAAAAAATGGTTTTGAATCTTATCAAGGGAATAATTTTCATGTTTCTAAGAAGACTGGGCATTGTTTGGAACTTCTTTCTTCTTGTGAACTATATGTGCTTGTTTAGAAGCAGTAAGAAATCTGTACACCTTATTCTCATCCACTTGGCTTTTACAAATATCATAACACTTCATACCAGAGCAGTGGCAGGGAAAGTATCCAGGTTGGGATTGAGAAGCCTCATAGATGTTATAACCTGTAAGACTGTGGTTTATCTCTGTAGGGTGGCCCGGTGCCTGTCCATCAGCACCACCGGTCTCCTCACAATGGTTCAGGGTGTCACCATGAGTCCCAGAGCTGCCAGGTGCTGAAGGCGGCATTCCAGTTCTGCATGGGACATCCTTACCTTATTAGTCTTCTTTTGGAAACAGAATTCCTTGCTTAGCCTGAACTTACCATTTTATATCAAACACATCAGCAGCATGAACACATCACAAATTATTAGAAGTTAAAACTACTGTTATTTTCAATCATGAAACTGGATATTTTGACGGATTTTTCATGTTCTCCTTGTCTTTCGAGATGCTGTGCTCCAAGGTGTCATGGGCTGGTCTAGTGGCTACATGGTGTTCCTCCTCCACAAGCACCACCAGCATGTCCTCTACCTGCAGACCTCCAAGCTCCTCTACAAAACTCCCCCTGAGGTGAAGGCTGCTCAAAGTGTTCTCCTTCTGATGTTGTTTTCTCATCTTCTATTGGACAGTTCATTTTATAGCTTTATATGCTACTTTCTCCTTAGAGAATCATTTCATATAAGGAATTGTTCTAGAATTTGTGGACCTTGACTATGCAATCCTCAAATTATTTGTGCTGCTTCACAGGGATGGACACCTCACTGAATATTGGCATACTCACTAAGAGAGAAAGATATTGAAAAAATGTCTATTTCATTGATCCTTTCAGTAAGTTTGAAATCTTTCTTAGTTTTGTGTTGCCATATGCAATAGAAAAATCAACTAAGGATAACTGAATCACATAGAGGCTCTTTTACATACCACAAGTTGGTGAAAGTGTTATGACAGATGTCATAGGAAGCTGATTAATGGTGCATTCTCTATATCTCTCTTATAATCCTCTATAAATTTGCAGATTTTACTTCTGTTGAGATCTTCATACTTTGTTGATATGTACTTATGATTAATGTACCATTTTCACAGGTTAATAATACTTTAAAGTAGAATGGAAAAAATAAATTTTATTGGATATTATCTATGTTATTAAATCTGCAATAATACAGGGACATAAAGAGTAGGTTTATAATTTGATAGTGGAATGGAGACATAGTAAAAATAATTTAGTTTTTCATCCCATGTTTTCTGATTTGCTAACACACAATTTGAGTTAATTTTCTGTAATAAATGACAAAGTGGTGTTGATCACAATTCATGACTTCCTTCAAAACATTACTATTTAGAGTCTTTATTCTTATTGTATCTTTGCCCTTAAAAGTACACATCATATTCTGATTCATGATGTAGTGAACTAATTTTCCTTTTTCTTAAATGGGAACCAAAACATATATTCCTGCAGAATGCACTGATATGACAATAAGGTATTTAATTAAGTCATTAAAAAATACTATAGATGCTGTTGATGTGTTGTTCATATTCCCTCCAACACGTCAGAGTTGATGTAGAGGCCCTTCTCTCCATAGTCATTTCGTTCTTATGACTCTTTGTGGATTGTTTCTATTTTAACACAGATTTAAAATGACTTATTAATGTTATTATGTCAAACTCCAAAATTAGGGTTAATCTGCTTGATATAATGGTGGTGTCCTTGAAGATAAATGGTTGGCTACTCTCTTAGTTCTACATTCTCCTGTGGAGCTCTCTCCTAAAATCTAGCATAGAGAAGAATACAAAGTGGGATATATCCATAAAGGTTATTGCCTATGAACACGAGGGCAAGGAATGCAAATCCCAGCAGTGTGGAGAGAAATAAATGACATATGAAAGTCATCATGAGGATTAGGTGATTGAGCATTGACAACATACAAGTGTCCAGATGAATGAGGAGGTAGCTCACGGCTGTCAAATAAAGTTTGTCAAGATTTTCCTGGATTTTATTCTCCCTAAATTAGTATGATTCTATTTCACTCTAAACTGTGATAATTTAGTTGAGAAAATAAAAGTATAACTGAAATTATGATAAGAATGGAATGATGTAGAAGATTAGCATTGTTGCACACGTGTAGTGGGAGAGAGGAGTGAGAAACACTGTACATTAGAACACACTGCCAGGACGGTAACACATTGGGTTTCTTTTATTTCTCAAATACCTGTAGGTTTTTCAAAGCAGTAAAATATAAACAGTGAGGAGGATGCATCAGTGGTGCCTTACAAAGGTCACATGGTGTTTATAGTAGAGATGACACAATAGTTTCATAAATTTTGTGAGATAAACCTCCACACAGAGAAATTCAAGACCTTATTGTATATAATGGACACAGCAGTGTTTTCACAGAGACTTGTAGTTGCTAAAAATTAAAATGAAAAGAAAATTTTGAAAGCAACCAGAAGAATACATAAAGTAAGTTACCAGTGATTTCTAATTGATAGCGGATTTTATACAACAGATGCTGGGTCCTAGGAAACATTATTGATCATAAACCTAATGAATCCATCCTCTTATAGGTGGGTGAAGGAGCATTTTGGGTCTCCGTCAATGATTGTCATTTTGTGCCCAGTGTCAGACAATAGCTGAAATGTCTGCTGGTTCCCTTGTTCCCATGACCAGTCATTCTGCTATGTGAATGCAGGTCTGGTTGTGGAAGAGCAGGAGGAAGAGGTGCTATGTAAATGTAGGTCTGTCTGGGGAAGAGCAGGAGGAAGAGGTCAGTGTGCTGTGGCAGGACAGCAAGGTTCCTCATGAGGTGCTCCATTCCCACCACACAGGGAGCTCTGTGTCTGTAGTCCGGCTCCAGGGTGGGATTAATGGAGGAGCCATGGAACTTGTTCTGGAGATTCAACTCAGATTTCAACCCAGAGGAATTGGGGTTTGAACCTTCTACAGATCCAGAAAGAATGGGACAAAACTCCTATATGTGTCATTTGTATAGACATGATGATCAATTGATCAATGCTAAAGCTCTCTCTGGGTGTCAGTTCTGATTATTTTCCATTATGGTAAACATGGCCACTGTCCCTTAGTGAATTGGTGCCTCCATATGGCTTATGTGACCTTGGGATCTGAAGGTCTCATTTGTGTTTAAGCATTCTAGTTCAATGCTGATACTTCCCAAGTTGATATTGAATACATGGCAAAGACCTTACAGCGTTCATCTAGAATGCTAAATTATCCTCATGAATTTCTTTAGCAATTTGTGTTGGTAAGAGTACATACTCTCATGCATAATATGATATTGGGCCCTAATATGAAACCATACACTAACTCTATTCAAAATTGAGCCAATATTTAGACACATAACTAAAATTGTATAATGCATTATAGGAAGACACTTCTTGACTTTGGTCTCCTCAGTGAGTTTTTGGATATGACATCCAAAGCAGAAAAAAATAGAAGAAAATATCAAGTGGGACTATATTAAACTAAATTAATTCTACACACAAAGCAGACACTCAACACATTGAAAAGAAGGATTGGGGTGAGACCTACATTTGAAAACCATGTGACTAGTAGAAGTTTTACTCTCCAAAGTATGCGAGTCACTCACATAGGTAGATAGGCAAAAATCACAGGACTAAACAGATTGTAAATGGGCAAGAAACTTGAAAAATATTTTCCCGAAGAAGACAAATGAATATTCAAACAGTGTATTAGAAAGTGATCAATATAACTGGCCATAAGGAAACTGCAAATCAAATTCAGAAGACAGAACCTCATCATGTTAGATAGTTTAATCGCTAGGAGAGAGGACAGAATAAGTGTTAGTAAGGATCTGAAGAAAAATAAATTTGGGTATAGAAGACTGACTCAATTTATATGTGCACTATTTTTGAGATCAATGTTCCTTTTCCATTATGAGAACTGTATGTATATTCCTTAAAGAATTAGAACTCAAAATATACTGCAAACCTCTAAGAATCTATTCTTCATGGTATTGGCATCAAACAGAGACAGCCACCTGTAGTATTTGAGAAGAATAGGAAGCCTAGAATAGCTCATGCATCTAATGTGAACTAATAAAAGTGCTCTGAAGGTTCATTAGAGAAGAATGTGTTTTCAATGAAGTGGTCCTGGAATAATTGCACATACACATGGAAAAGATTGTAAGTAGACTCTTGTCACATACAAACTACAAAATATATTAAAATGAATTAAACACTATACATAAGACCCAGATCACTCAAAGTTGTAGAAGAAAACCAGGGGAAAGACTTAGGACATTATCATAGGCAAGAATTTTTGGACAAGTCAACAAAATGACAGGAAAACATGAGAAATAGAGACAAAGGGGATTCTATTGAACTAAAAATATTTCTGCATGGGAAAGAATGAATAAGAGTGAAGAGCCTAACTATGTGTGTAATAGCTGCTGTGCAAATACTCTCAACCTGATGACCATCCAGAACATTATGCCCTGCTTGATCAGCATCCGAAGCTGTGAAAAGAGAAGGTTCCTTGCAACCTACATTTAGTTTGGGACACTTTTGCTTATTGGACACTATAAATGTTCTCTTCACTAGGTGCTCTGGATGTCTGACATGGGATACAGGACTCAGTGTTTGTCCTTCTGAGTTTTGGTCTTGCTTTGAGACTAGAACTTCTTGCTTTGCCTCCTTTCTTCCCTTTTGCAATTTTAACATTCACTTGGTGCCATTGTGTATAGGATGCATGTAACTTGGTTTTGATTTTCACAGGGACTGATAGGCAAGAGTTCACCTTCAGTGCCACACAAGCCATGCTATAATAATTAATACATGGGATTCTTCAAGATGGACTGAATGTTGCGTTGTTAGATTGGCATGAGATTGGGGGCCAGGTTTGAAATGCTCTGGAGCGTAATCAGAGCCCATGTCGGGCAATGCACGAGGGTTCAGAGCTATGTATGTGAAGACATGATTGGATCACGATTGGATCATGAGATTCTAATCTCCTCAGTGCATTAGTCCACTTGATAGATGACAAATCTGAATGTCCTACTGGGTTATAACTATAGGCAGGTGGCATGTGGCACCTAGAAGTAGGGTCCTGGGGATTGATTGGGGGAGTTTATCTGACTCTGGTTTCTTCTTTCCTTTCTTTGTCTCCTTCCCAGCTGTTATGAGCGGAGCATATTTTTTCTGCCTCCCTGGTGTTTCTGCCTAGGTGTCAACAGACCATGGGTACAGCTCTGAAACCACGGGTCAAAATAAACCTTCCCTCCTCTTGGTGCACATGTCATGCAATCCCCATGGAGCCTGAAGCAGCAGGAATATCAGCTCATGGAAACCTCACAATACAGTAAAACCAGATTGGAGAAAGACAAAACAGAAATATGGATGGGAAGGTGACTCAGTGTAGAGCCACCCTGACTTCAAATCTCAGTGATGCAATAAATAAATAAATACGCATAAATAAAAAAATAATCAAACACGAAACTTTCTGACTTTACCCTACTCTTGTCAGTTTTTGTCACAGTGTTAAAAGGTGACTACATTGAGGTTCTTTCTTTATAACTGTAATGGTATTAAACATATTTGGTCAGTTCTCATCATAGCAAATTGGAAAGAATCTGTGTGCTCTCCCTGAGAGAGACAGAGAGAATAGAGGAGACACACAGAATGACTCTCTATGGAGAATTGACCAGGTATGTACAATTTGATTACTTGCAGTGGACAGATGTCATCCTTACCTCTGCCCACATGGAAAGAGCTAGTGAGTACTCGAGATGAGCAACACAGTTACAGGGAGAGGCTGCAGAGCCCATGAGATGATGCAGACCTGCCCACATCCACGACCCCACCTGAGCTGCCCTGGCCAGTGTACCCAGTCTTGGTGACTTGGCTTTTTATGTTTCAAAGGAGCTGTGAAGAGCCCCTGGCACACAGTATGATTTTGAGAATCTCACACAGGCTTCTTTCTCCAGCCTGGGATTCCAGGAGTGGTATCAGATCAAGACCCAAACAGGGCTCTTCCCTGACTCTTTCTCCTGTTCTCATAACTAGCCTGGCTTCTCTCTCACTGTATCCAGGAAATTTAATACTATATATGGAAGGTCAGTGAAGAAAGTTGTGTATGAAAATGGTACATGTGTTCCTGAAAATAAAATATGTCCTTGATTTCTAGAGATATTGTACCCTAGGCTTGTGCAGTCAGTGAAGTTGCTGTGTTTTCCAGTTATAAGCTGACTACCTTCACTCTATCTTGTGCACAAGGATGGAGAAAAACTCATTTACAAGATTGACAGATGCAATAACATCAGCTTACAGGGGATGTTGGTTTGAAAAAATAATGGATGAAATCTCTGGCACATTGCACTCAATTGCTGTCCCCATATGGAAAATTCTGTGATGGTCCACTGTCATTCTCAAGATCCATCTGTCCTTCACACAGACCAGACAGGAGAGTCAAATGGAGACATGGTGGATCTCCACTCTTACATCCTGCCAGAACTGGATGGCCCCATTAGTCTCTGCATTCCTCCAGGGGTGGGGAATGGCATTGTTCTTGCTCATAATTTTTCAAAATAGAGGAAGTTATTTTTTGAAGATCTCTGCCATGGTCAGTATTCTAAAAAGTGAAAGAGGCAGAATTATGGAAACTCATGTAAAAGTTTATTTTTTAGCATAACCTAATAATTTCACCTCTAAATAATCTATATTTTAGTGAATTTGGACTGTAGTTTTTATTGATTCTTTTTGGTTATACCTGACAATAGGATTCCTTATGAAATATTCTTAAGAGCATTGAATATAATTTGTTCTAATTGAGTTCCCAAGGCCTCCTCTTTCCCTTCCCCATCCACTTCTGAACTTTTGCTATTTACTTATGATTGTTTTAATATTAGCATTTTGTGTTAGCTAATTCAAAACAAAGAGAGGGGATTAAAAATGAGTAGAAAAGGATCAGTGGAGTAGACAAAGGGGAATGAAGGGAAGGGAGGAGGAATGGGATAGGAAAACACAGGGGAATGATTTGACCTATCTGTCCCATGGACATATATTAGTATACCACAGTGAACTATGGAGATTTCTCATTCCAGAGCTGCACAGGTTCATATATTAATATTTAGGTGGAGGGCTCTCATGTGCTCAATTGTGAATCTGTTTTCCAAAAAATAGGGAAGATATTGTAAGGCTGCTTGGGACCCATGGTGATAGCCGCCACTGCACGGTCCTGCTGAACTGCTCGCCAATAGCTCCCAGAAAAATGCACCGCAGACATGAGGTCTCATGCAAGAGACTTTATTATGCGGATGACTAACATGTCCGCTCAGGGCAAAATAAAAGGAAAAAAGAGAGAGATGGCGTGTGGCTTCTCCCTGATATTGGAATTTCGTGGGCTGGAAGGAAGCAATAGCAGAGGAGAATATTTGCAAGGTGACAGATGAACCAATAGCTATTTAGCATGTTAGGACGTAATTTGGGAAGCAGGAAAATGGCAACAGCATAAGCTGGAAATTCCTGTAATGTAAGAGGCGAGCAGAGCACAGATTGACAGGTGGTGGGGAGTTGGAGTATCAGTTTATATTACATTCCCCCATTTTTTATCTTATAAAAAAATCTTTTTGGGTGCATGGATGAAGGTCAGTCTTTTGTAATTACTTCTTGTTGAGTGTGGATGTAGAGTTGAATCAGGGGAGACATCATCGTGGCAAGACTTGATAGTTCCTCTGGGGGCACATCAGAGCCAGGCTCAGATTTCTGTACAATACTGATATTTATGTAAGACAAGCTGATTAGTTGACATGGAAGTAAAAAGACAGGGAACTCCCCTTTTTTGGCTGACATTCTATTGGAAAAAAATTCAGTGGTTAGGAAAACTACAAACAGGAATCCAGTTCTCATGGCTGGGCGTGGTTGTCTGGTGTTTCAGTTGTCTGGTTCCCAATTTCTGGAATGGGAGAAAGGGTGGAGGGCTTCATGATCTTCAGTCTGAGATGAAGGGGTCCCATGGGAGTGGCCAAGTATTGGTTAGAAGAAACCTGTAGGTTAGGAGTTGGAGAGTGGTTAGCATTTGACCAGAGATGAGGGCTGTCTTGGAATCCCTATGGGAGAACTGTCCAGTTTATCTAAGAAGAAACTCAAGTGAAAGGGTCAGTTCAAATAAAAGCAAAGAGATCCGGTGAATCAGAGTGAAGTGGGACAGTAAAAATTGCATCCTTCAAATCTAGCACTGAAAAGAATGTGATGGAAGAAGGAATAGAAGAAAGCAGGGTGTACACAATGGGGAAGATGGGGACCACTACTGAGTTAATGATGCAGAGGTCTTGCACTAAATGGTAAGATCCATTAGGTTTCCTAACAGCCAGGATGGGAGTGTTAGAAGGTGAGTTGCCAGGGCACAGGAATTCTTTCTGCCTTAAATCCTCGATGATTGCTTGAAGTCCTATAAGGCTCCTTCAGGGAAGGGGATATTGGGCCCGGGCTGGGTAGGATGTTGGGTCCTTTAGATGAATGAGTACAAGTGAGCATTTAGCTACAGAGGGTGTATGAGTGTCCCAGATCTTGGGGTCAAACAGGGAGGGAGGAAAGGGATATGAGGACTCTGTTTGAGCTGTATATTCCTGTAGAGTCATAAGGAGAGGAATAGCAGAGGAGTCTTGACTGAGGCACATGATGGGTGAGAAGGAAATAGAGGCACCCAATTTGGTTAGGATATCCCATCCCAGAAGGGGAATGGGACATGAAGGAATTATTAAAAAGGAATGAGTAAAGCCAATTTGTCCTATATGGCAGCTTATTGGAGGGATTTGTAAGGGATTATATGGTTTTCCCACTACCCCGACAATAGAGGATTTGGCAGAGGATGTGGGCCCCCCAAATTCCCACAGCACTGAGAAGGTGGCTCCAGTGTCTATAAGGAAAGGGATCTGTCTGCTGCCACTGTAAGGGTCACCAGGGCTCCTGAGTGGTGATAGTCATGGGGTGCAGAAGTCCCAGGCCCCTTCACTCATCCATTGCCAATTCCAGCAAGTCACCAGAGGGAGGGGTCAAGGATGACCTGGCACTTCGCTGAGCACCAGGGCAATCCATTGCCCAATGTCCCAGTTGTGGCATTTCAGACAAGGATTTGGGGGCTGCCGGGGGTTGGGGCAGGCTCGTGTCCAGTGGTTCTCTTGCCCACACTTGAGGCATGAGCTTGGAGGTCTTCTGGGAGCTTGGGTGCCCCTAGCGGTGGACAGTTGGGCAGGTCTAGCTGGCTGAAAGGCTTTGGACAGCATTGGGTATTTTAATTTTTGTTTTTTTTTTTCTTCCCTTCCATTACAGACCTTGAATGCCACTGCTAGAACCTGTGACTGTGGGGTAAGAGGCCCCCTATCCAACTGCCTCAATTTAACCTTTATGTCAGGCTAACTTTGGGAAAAGTAATAAGTCATAAGTAGCTGCCGTCCCTCTGGGGTCTCAGGATCCTTGTTAGTGTACCTGAGCATGGCCTCTGTAAGGCAGCTTAGAAATGCTGATGGGTTTTCATCTCTGTCCTGTATTACTTCCTGAAGTTCATCATAGTTAATGGGTTTAATAGCAGCCTTTCATCGAACTGCAAGGATGCAGGTTTGAAACCCATCCCACTGTAGACACCCAGTCTCGGTATTATACTTCCATAGAGGCTCCCTATCTGGTACTGCTTCAGACCCAATGGGGTGGGTTTGGGTCGATTGATGAATCTCATCTGCATAATTGCACACCTGTTCCCAAACTCTCCTGCATTCCTCAGGGTTTATGGTGTTGGACATGATCATGTAAATGTCATGCTAAGAAAAGTTATAAGACTGGGTAAGGTACTGAAATTCCTTAATGAAGGTTGCAGGGTTGGAGGTGAAGGAACATAGCAACTTTTCTATTTGAGACATCTTGGACAGTGAAAAGGGGACATAGACTCTGATTACTCCCTCCACACCACCCACCTCCCATAAAGGAGCTAGGACATGTGCACGAGACTGCATGGTGGGAGGACTTGGTGGGCTGAGTGGAGGAGTGGAAGGAGAAACAGAATGAGGCAAAGGAGAGCAATGAACAGGGGCTTCTGCAATAGGAGGCCTGTAAGGAGATGATTCATCAGCTGGATCAAACTCAGAAGAGAAAGAAGGGTTAAAAGGGGGAGGAGAAGCCAAGAGAACGTGTTCAGGTTTTTGAGGAGAGCAGAGATTAGGTTTAGCACGAAAGAAAGGAAAAATACAAAGGGAAAAGTCTCTTTCCATTCACCAGGTCACCCACATATGTACTTAATTATACATAGTATAATTATGCATATAATTATACCTAGTATAAAGGTAGAATTTAGGGTGTCTTAAATAGACCATTCTGATTTACTACCTAAAGACAGTTTAGCTCTAATTCAGGGAAGAGGTGAAGGTGTTTGAGATTGTTTAATACACATCTCAGGAGCGAGTTTGCCAGGGTGGATGTCCTAGATCCCATGGCGAAGACTGAGAGAGGCCTAAGTTAGTGATCGGGAGTCCCACGATCATATGTTAGGCAATGAGAAGGTAGTACACAGTCTGGTCATCACACAGTACCAGTGTCTACCAGGCATTAGCTGAGAGAGTTTGAGGACCTGGCAAGGATTTCGAGTGGGATGAGAAAATAAGCCTCAAACCCTGAGAGAGAATCTCAGCACCATAAAATCAGGAATCCACCTGGCAAATAAGACCACTATAGGGACCAACTGTAACTTTGAAAGTCGTGACTGGGGGTACCCCCACACCTCAGCAGCCTCGAGAGCCCTGGATACTCAACAGTCACTTCTCAGGTCAGCAGAAGTGTGTTTAAGTGGTCTAGGGGACCTGCCTAAGGGGAACTCACCAATTTGGAGTCCGGTGTTGCATGCAGAAAACTGGGCGTCCAGGTAAATGGAAGGTGAGCCTGTATCCGCGGGCACTGGGACATTTGGATGGGATTCCACTTGATAAGTTAGCAGAAGGACCCATCCCAGTTTTCAGCACCACATGTAAGGTAGCTTGGGACCTGTGGCGATAGCCACTGTTGCGTGTTCCCGCTGAACTGCCACCTGCTTGCTCAGCTTGCCAATAGCCCCAGAAAAATGCACCGCAGACACGAGGTCTCATGCAAGAGACTTTATTATGCGGATGACTAACACATCCGCTCAGGGCAAAAGAAAAGGAAAAAAGAGAGAGATGGCATGTGGCTTCTCCCAGATATTGCAATCTAGTGGGCTGAAGGAACCAATAGCAGAGGGTAATACTTGCAAGCTGACTGATGAACCAATTGCTATTTAGCATGTTAGGACGTAACATGGGAAACAGGAAAATGGCGACAGTGTAAGACAGAAATTCCTGTAACGTAAGACGCGGACAGAGCGCAGATTGACAGGTCGTGGGGAGGTGAAGTATCGGCTTTGTATTACAGATATAAAGTTCACGAGAGATACAGGGTCAACAAATATGCATGAAGGGGTAATTTGACAATGCCTCTAAACATCTATAATGAAGCTACTATGGTCAATAAGACAAAAAGTGACCTGCAGGTCAATGCCATCACTATGGCAGAGCAATGACATATTTCACAGAACTAGGGAACATAGTCCAAAGATGCACATGGAAGAGGAGAAGGCCCAGAATAGCCAGGCAACCCTGAGTCACAAGAGCAGTGCTGGAGGCTTCAATACCACATGCCAAATGATGCTACAGATCAAGGGCAACAAAACAGCATGGTATTGACGTAAAAGACAGGAAGACCAACAGAATGGAATAAAAGACACAGAGGCAAGTCACACAGGTACAGCCATCTGACATCTGACATCTGACAACGTGCTGAAAATAAATGTTGGAGGAAAGGCAGTGTTTTATACAGAGAGTGCCGGGCACACTGGATGCCCATATATAGAAAGCAGAAGCTGTACAAATGTCAACTTGAAATGTATCAGAGACCTAGGAATGACAGCTAAGCACTGCAGCTCTCTCAGAGACACTGCAGAACATTCAACATATTGACCCAGGCTCCAACCTTCTTAATAAGTCTCCTATGGCTCAAGAAAAAAGAAATCAAACTAGGCATGATGGTGCACCCTTGAAATCCCAGTGACTTGGGAGGCTGAGGCACAAGGCTCTCAAGTTCAAAGTCAATATCACCAAATTATTGAGACCCTTATCAACTTAGTGAGACCCTGACCAAAAATATAAAATAAAAATGACTGGGGATGAGGCTCAGTGGGTGAGCTTCCCTGGGTTCTAGACCTGGAACCAAAAAAAAAAAAAAAAAGAAAAAAAGAAAAAGATAGAAAGAAAACCAAGAATGGATAAGTGGTGTGGAAGCAAAATGAGAAACTTCTGCAATAAAAGGAAACAATTAGGAGTGTGAAAAGACAGCCTTTGTAATGGGAGAAAATCTTCACCATCTACACTTGCTACAGAGCATTAATAACCATGATGTATAAGACTGAGCACACACAGAAAACCAACCCTCCCAAAATTCAACTATGATAAAACAAATGAAAGACTGAACAAACCAAGACAAAATAAATTAATCTAGTCAGTAAATGTAAAAGATCTGAAAAAGCATTTCTCAAAGAAGAAATATAAATGGGCAACAAATATATGTGTGAATTCTCAACATCCTTAACAATTACAGAAATGAAAATCAAACAACACTATAATTTTATCTCCCTTATGAATTCAAAAATTCAGGGATAAAATGCATATTAACTGCTGGTGAGGATGTTGGAAAGTGCACTTATACACTGTTGTTGGGACTGCAAATTAATACAACCACTGTGGAAAACAGTGTGGAGATTCCACAAAAGGATAGGAATGGAAACAAGCAGCCTAACTACCCCACTCCTGGGTATTGTTCAAAACCACTAAAATCACCATAATATAGAGATACAGGGAAGTCAGTGTATTCATAGGTGCAATTCATAAGAGCCAAATTGTGGAATAAGCATAGGTGCCCACCAACACATAAAAGATTCAAGAAAATGTGATGTATGTGCCCAAGTGAGCATAAAAATAAAATTGTGTCATTTGCTGGTGAATGGATAGAACTGAAGAATAATGCCTGGAGACAGGAGTTAGCGTCAGAAAGTCCATAGTCAAATGCTTTTTGCTCATATGTGGATAAGAGAGGCGGGGTGGAGGGAGAGGGGTAGATAAGATGAAAAGGAATATAAAAGGGATCTTTTTAGAACAGGAGGGTATCCAATAGAATAGAGGAAGGGTTTGAGAGGGAGAGAAAATTAACCACATCGTCCTATGCCCATTATGAAACTAGCACAATGAATTATATGCATATATATATAAATATATATGTATACATATATATATATATATATATATATACACATTTGAAATTGAAATACTAATAGAAGGAGTTCAAAAGAGTAGAGCAGGCAGATCAGGAGGAAGAGAAAGGTAAGGAATGGGAAAGTATGGTGGAACAAAATTTATGGAATCATGTTATGTGCAGTATGAATATCTCATTATTTATGCCTCTAGTATGTAGTGTCATCCTACAAAAGAAAAATGAAAAATGATAGGAATGAAAATTATTCTCTGTAGCACTGGAATATGAACAATGAGCATTCCTACAGTGAGTGTCTTTGGGATACACATGATGGTGAGATTCACTGTGGCATGTTTGCATAGCAAGTAGGACAAATCTATTCTTCTATTCTGTCCTGATCCATTTCATCCTCCCTTCCCCTCAATCCCCTTTATCGAGTCTACAGATCTTATATTTTGATGGAAGACCTCCTTTCTCTGTCTCTGTCTCTCTCTCCCCCTTTCTCTTTTCTTCCTCACTTTGGAATAACTTCCATATATCTGAGAAAATATTTAACCTTTGACTTTTTGAATCTGACTTTTATTTCATTTATCAGCACATGCATAATGTCATTCTTTATTATGACTGAGTAATATTCCATTGTGTATATATATATCACATATTCTTTATCCATTCATCTGTTGAAGAGAACTCAGGTGGTTCCATAGCTTGGCTCTTGTGAATTCAGATTCTATAAACATTGATCTGGCTACATCATTGTAGTATACTGATTTAAAATCCTTTGGAAAATACTGAGGACTGGTGTAGCTGTGTCATGTGGTGATTCCATTCCTAGTTTTTTACAAATGTCCATATGACTTTCCAGAGTGGTTGTTCCAAGTTGCAGTGCTATCAACAATTCAGGAATGTACATTTTCCCCACATTCTGGCCAATATTTATTGCTATTTGTACTCTCGATAACTGCCATTCTGACTGGAGTGGGTTGAAATATCATTGTAGTTTTAATTCTCATTCCCCTAATTTCTAGAGATGCTGACTATGTTTCCATGTATTTCCTGAGCATTTTTATATATTTTTGTGAAGTGTACTTTGATTTCTTTTGCCTAGTTAATAATTGGGCTATTTGTTTTCTGGTGTTAAGGTTTTTAAATTCTTTGTATATTTGGAATGCTAAAAGTCTATCTGAGGAACAGAAGCCTGAGATCTTCTCCCATTATTTAGGCCCTCTCCTTGCACACTTTTTCTTTTAAAAACTTTGTTTGTTCTAGTCAGTTATACATGACAGTAGAAGGCATTTGCACATGTTGATAGATCATACAAAAATGGAGTGTATTCTCTCATTTTTCTGATTTTACATATTGTAGGATCACATTGGTCATTCAGTCATATGTACATGAGGTAATAATGTCTGTTTCAGTCTATATTAGTCCTTCCCGATCCCCTCCCTTTACTCCTCTCTACTTAAAATAAACTGTATTCTTCCCTATTCACCCCCTTATTGTAAACTATCATTCACATCAAAGAAAACATTCCTCCTTTTGTGTTTTGGGAATGACTTATTTCACTTAGCATGATATTCTCCAACTCAATGCATTGACCAGCAAATGCCATAATTTCTTTCTTCTTTAATGCTGAGTAATGTTACATTGTATCCCCAGCGGCAATGTATAAGTATCCCTTTTTCCCCACATTCATTCCAATACTTATTATTGCTTGTATTCTTGACAATTGCCATTCTGTGTAGAGTGTGAAGAAATCTTAGAGCTGTTTTGATTTTCATTTCTCTATTTGCTAAAATGGTTGAACATTTTCCATACATTTCTTTATTGATTGTATTTCATCTTCCATGAAGTGTCTGTTCAGTTCCTTAGCCCATGTATTGATTGGGCTATTTTTTTTAATGTAAACAAATAGGATACATGTTGTTTCTCTGTTTGTACAGGGAGTAAAGGCATACCATTTGTGTAATCATAAATTTACATAGGGTAATATTGTTTGATTCCTTCTGTTATTTTTTCCCTTCCCCCCACCCCTCCCACCTCTCTTTTCCCTCTATACAGTCCTTCCTTCCTCCATTCTTGCCCCCCTCCCTAACCCTAACCCTAAATCTAAACCTAACCCTAAAACCAACCCCTCACACCCCCCATTAGGTGTCATCATCCGCTTGATCCAGTGAGATCATTCATCCTTTGCTTTTTTGAGATTGGATTACCTCAGTTAGCATAATATTGTGCAATTTCATCCATCTGCCTGCAAATGTCATAATTTCATCATTCTTCTTGGTGGAGTAATATTCTGTTGTATATGTGTACCACAGTTTCTTTATCCATTCATCAATTGAAGGACATCTAGGTTGGTTCCAGAAGCTGGCTACTGTGAATTGAGCAGCTATGAATATTGATGTGGCTGTATCTCTGTAGTATGCTGATTTTAAGTCCTTGGGTATAGGCCAAGGAGTGGGATAGCTGGGTCAAATGGTGGGTCCATTCCAAGTTTTCTGAGGAATCTCCATACTGCTTTCCAGAGTGGCTGCACTAATTTGCAACCCCACCAACAATGTATGAATGTACCATTTCCCCCACATCCTCGCCAACACCTATTGTTGCTCATGTTCTTGATAATCACCATTCTAATTGGGGTGAGATGGAATCTTAGGGTAGTTTTGATTTGCATTTCCCTTCTTACTAGAGATGTTGAACATTTTTTCATATATCTATTGATTGCTTGTAGATCTTCTGTGAAGTGTCTGTTCATTTCCTTAGCCCATTTGTGATTGGATTATTTGTATTCTTGGTGAAGAGTTTTTTGGGTACTTTATATATTCTGGAAATTAGTGCTCTATCTGAATTATGACTGCCAAAGATCTTCTCCCACTCTGTAGGCTCTCTCTTTACATTACTGATAGTTTTCTTTGCTGAGAGAAAGCTTTTTAGTTTGAATCTATCCCAGCTATTGATTCTTGCTTTTCTTTCTTGTGCTATGGTAGTCCTGTTAAGGAAGTCTGATACTATGCCACTATGCCAACAAGTTGAAGATTTGAATCTACTTTTTCTTCTATATGGCGAAGTGTCTCTGGTCTGATTTAGAGGATCTTGACCCATTTTGAGTTGAGTTTTTGTGCAGGGTGACAGATAGGGGTTTAATTTCATTCTGCTTCATATGGATTTCCAGGTTTCCCAGCACCATTTGTGAAGAGGCTAAATTTCTCCATTGCATATTTTTGGCACCTTTGTCGAATACGAGAAAATTGTATTTAATAGGGTTTGTGTACATGTTCTCTATTCTGTACCATTGATATACCTGTCTATTTTGATACCAATACCATGGCATTTTTATTACTATTGCTTTGTAGTATAGTTGAAGATCTCGTATTGCGATACCCTCTGCTTTGCTCTTTCTGCTAGGATTGCTTTAGCTATTCTGGGTTTCTTATTCTTCTAGATGAATTTCATAATTGCTTGCTCTATTTCTGCAAGGTACATCATTGGGATTTTAATTGGAATTGCATTGAATCTGTATACCACTTTTGGTAGTATGGCCATTTTGATAATATTAATTCTGCCTATTCAAGAACCTGGGAGATCTTTCCATCTTCTAAGATTTTCTTTCATTTATTTCTTTAGTGTTCTGTAGTTCTCATTGTAGAGGTCTTTCACCTCTGTTGTGAGATTGATTCCCAAGTATTTTATTTTTTTTGAGCCTATTGTGAATGGGGTAGTTTACCTAACTTCTCTTTCTGTAGATTCATCAATTATGTATACAAATGCATTGGATTTATGAGTATTGACCTTGTAACCTGCTACTTTACTGAATTTATTTATGAGTTCTAAAAGTTTTCTGATGGAATTTCCTGGTTCCTGTAAATATATAATCATGTCATCAGTGAACAGGGATAGTTTGAATTCTTCTTTTTTCTATTTGTATCCCTTTAATTTCTTTGGTTGGTCTAATTGCTCTGGCTAGAGTTACAAAGACTATGTTGAATAGAAGTGGTGAAAGAGAGCATCCCTCCCTTGTTCCACTTTTTAGGGAGAATGCTTTCAGTTTTGCACCATGTAGAACGATATTGGCCATGGGCTTAATGTAGATGACCATTACAATGTTAAGGAATGTTCCATCTATCCCTATATTTTCTAGTGTTTTGTGCATGAAGGGGTTCTGTATTTTATCAAATGCTTTTTCTGCTTCTATTGAAATGATCATTTGATTCTTAACTTTAAGTCTGTTGATGTGGTGAATGACATTTATTGATTTCCAGGTGTTGAACCAACCTTGCATCCCTGGTATAAAACCCACTTGATCATGGTGCACTATCTTTTTAATATATTTATGTATGTGATTTGCTAAAATATTATTGAGAATTTTTGCGTCAAAGTTCATTAAAGATATTGGTCTGAAATTTTCTTTCCTCTATGTGTCTTTGTCTGGTTTAGGTATCAGGGTGATATTGGCTTCATAGAATGAGTTTGGGAGGTTTCCCAACTCTTCTATTTCATTGTATACTTTGAAGAGTATTGGAATGAGCTCTTCTTTAAAGGATTTGTAGCACTCAACTGAGAACCATCTGGTCCCGGACTTTTCTTTGTTAGTGTGTTTTTGATGACTTCTTCTATTTCATTGCTTGAAATTTATTTATTTTGGTTGTGTATGTCCTCCTCGTTCAGTTTAGGTAATTCATATGACTCTACAATCTTGTTGATGTCTTCCAGGTTTTTCTGTTTGTTGGAGTATAGATTTTCAAAATAGCTTCTAATTATGTCTTGCATTTCACTCGTGTCTGTAGTGATATTTCCTTGTTCATTCTGAATTTTACTAATTTGAATTTTCTCTCTCTTTCTCTTTATAGTGTGACTAAGGTTTTATCAATTTTGTTTATTTTTTCAAAGAACCAACTCTTTATTTTGTTAATGTTTTTGATTGTTTCTTTTGTTTCAATTTCACTGATTTCTGCTCTGATTTTAACTATTTCCTGTCTTCTACTACTTTTGGTGTTGGTCTGCTCTTCTTTTCCTAGGACTTTGAACTGTAGTGTTAAGTCATTTATTTGTTGATTTTTTCTTATTTTTTTTGAATGCCGTCCATGAAATAAATCTTCCTCTAAGTACTACTTTCTTAGTGTCCCAGAGATTTTGATATAATATGTCTTTGTCCTCATTTACCTCTAAGAATTTATTTCCCTCCTGATGTCTTCTGTTATCCATTCATCATATAATAGCATATTATTTAATTTCCTGGTATTGGAAAAGTTTCTGTTTTTTATTCTGTCATTTATATCTAATTTCAATCCATTATGATCTGATAGAATACAAGGTAGTACCTCTATCTTCTTGTATTTGCTAACATTAGCTTTGTGGCGTAAAATATGGTCTATTTTAGTGCTGCTGGAAAGAAAATGTATTCATTCTTTGTTGGGTGGTATATTCTATATATGTTGGTTAAGTCTAAAGTGTTGATTGTGT
Organism: Sciurus carolinensis; assembly: GCF_902686445.1. Classification (NCBI taxonomy): domain Eukaryota; kingdom Metazoa; phylum Chordata; class Mammalia; order Rodentia; family Sciuridae; genus Sciurus; species Sciurus carolinensis. The sequence continues at coordinate 129,774,778 of NC_062219.1, forward strand.
TATTGAGATCTATGGTTTCTTTATTCAATTTTTGTTTGGAAGATCTGTCCAGTGGCGAGGGAGGTGTGGTAAAATCACCTAGTATTATTGTGTTGTGGTCTATTTGATTTCTGGAATTGAGAATGATTTGTTTGATGTACATTGATGATTCACTCTTCGGGGCATAGATATTTTTGATGGCTATGTCTTCCTAATTGATGCTTCCCTTAAGCAGTATTTAATGTCCTTCTTTATCCCTTCTGACTAGTTTTAGCTTGAAGTCCACATTATCTGAAATGAGGATGGATATTCCAGCTGTTTTCCTATGTCTGTGTGCATGGTATGTTTTTTCCCATCCTTTCACCTTTAGTCTGTGGGTATCTCTTTCAATGAGATGAATCTCTTGCAGGCAGCATATTGTTGGATTATTTTTTTAATCTAATCTGCCAGTCTATGTCTTTTTATTGATGAGTTCAGGCCACTAACATTCAGGGTTATTATTGTGATATGATTTGTATTCCATCATTTGACTCATTTTTGTTTTTTGACATGATTTAGTTTCTCCTTTATTTGGCTATTCCTTTATGATACTTCCTCCCGTTGCTGATTTGCATCATTGTTTTTCATCTCTTCCTTATGGAATATTTTGATGAGAATGTTCTGTGATGCCATCTTTCTTTTTGTCACCTCTTTTAGCTTTTGTTTATCATGGAAGGATTTTGTATCATTGTCAAATGTGAAAGTACGTTTTGCTGTGTATAAGATTCTTGGTTGGCATCTGTTTCCTTTCAGAGCTTGGTAAATGTTGTTCCAGGCCCTTCTAGCTTTTAGGGTCTGGATTGAAAAATCTGCTGATATTCTCATTGGTTTCCCCCTGAATGTAATTTGATTCTTTTCTCTCGCAGCCTTCAAATTCTGTCTTTATTTTGTATGTTAGGTATTTTCATAATAATATGCCTTGGTGTGGGTCTGTTGTAATTTTGTATATTTGGAGTACTATAAGCCTCTCCTCATTTGCTTCCCTGATTGTTTTAATTATGTACATTCTGAACTCCCTTTCTGACATTTCTTCTGCTGTGCTATCATTTGCTTTTATTGATATAGTATCTAGATTTGTTTCAGTCATTTTCTTCCCTTGTTTTCTCATATTGGTCAGATATCAGTGGGACTCTGAGATATTGCAGATTTCCTCTATTGGCTTATAGTAGATTTGCAGTATATCACCTCCCAGCCTTCAGTAGCCTGAACTCTCAGAGGAACTTCTTGTGCTTCAGGAGTCTTGTTAGGGAGTCTGTTCCGTTGGTGACATATAAGAGTTCTTGGCCTTCATTTTCTTCAGGAAGTTGCAGAGATTTTGGTTTAATTTCCCAGTTATTGATTTATGTTTGTTGATCTTGGGTCCTACTCTTGACTAAATTTCTTTATGGACTCGAGAAGTCTTCTGGTGGAGACTTTCTGGGTCTTCTAAATATAGGATCAAGTCTTCAGCAAGTAGTTTGAGCTCTTCTTTTCCTCTTTGTATCTCTTTAATTCCCTTCTCTCGCCAGATATTTGACCAGGGTCTAAAGTATGATATTGGGTCATAGTGGTGTAAGAGGGAAAGCCTCATCTTGCTCCTGCTTTCATAGGAAATTCTTTCAGTTTTTCTTCATTTAGTTTAATGTTGACCTGTGTTTCTCACATGTGTTATTCACAATGTTGAGGTGAGTTCTTTCTATTAGAATTTTCTCATGTGTATTGTACATGTGTGGGTGGTATAGTGTGTAAAGAGCTTATTTTGGCATCTATTAAGATAAATATATCATTCTTTCAGTCTAAGTTTCAGTGGATCATATTTGTAGATTTGTGTAGATTGAATCATTTTTACATCTATGGGACAAAGTCCATTTGGTGATAGTGTACTATCCTTTTAATGTGTTTTTGTATTTTACTGGCCAGTATTTTATTAAGAATATTTGTGGTATTATTGATGATCCTTGGTATCTTAGTAGTCTTGGGACTGCAGCATTGTGGAGCAGATACAAACCAAAACCCAGATATCTGAGTTTGCAGTAGGTCTGCCTGGGCCTTTCTGAGCCTAGCAATCCAGGGGGATGTCAGAATCTGGGAGCATTTTACCCTGTGAAACACAGGATGGAGAGACAGGGGAAAGCTGGGCTCCCCCAACTCTGCCAATCCTTAAATGCTCTGGGACAGACAGGTCTCCATGTCCCTTCCTGGTCCTGCATGCACTGATCTTGGTTTGCACCAGATTTAGTATTGCCCAGCTCTAAGCAGGGACCTCCTGCTATCCAACCCCAGACTACAAACTCTCACTAGGCCCCAAACTGTACCACCAGTTGCTGCTAAGTGGATGACCAGCCTGTATCAGAAAGTTCTCCATGACAGGCCCACAGGCCCTGGATCCCAACCCTCAGCACCTCTGGTGAGAGAGGTGCCTGACCAGGAATTCAAAAGGGTGGTAGTTGGAGAAAATTTGGGGACTAAATCAGCGACCAGGAATGGTGGGGCCTGTGGTGGTCTAAGGGGCTAAGATTAGGCTCCTACATCACAAGAGAGGAACACAAAGAAGACTTTGTTCCATCCAGCGGAACTGATGCAGAGAAAGGAGACACCAACAATCTTTAGTTTGATGAGATTTATTCTATCCTCCCTGTTTCTCTGTCTTCTTTGTATTCCCACTATCTCCCTTCTTCCTCCCTCTAACTCTCTCCACCCCAGGCACCTAGCTTATTAGCCAATTACAGCAAAGCTTATTCTCACACAGGAGAGCATGCAGAGGAATGGCAGCATAACACTATATGAATCACGAGCTATCCACGCACAGCATGATATTAGATAACCAATCCATTAGCCTGGAGTTAACATGTCATAACTCTCCAAGGAACAAGTAAGCAAGCAGTCTTTTTGAGTACTTCCTTATTTTGGTAGCCAGTGCCCTTTGGCTCACTGCCAGGTGCCAACTTGTCCAAGATGGTCCTCAACAGGCTCCCCCTTTTTTATTGTTAAAAGAAAAGGAGAGTGACTGTGTCTGTCTTAGGTGCCAGAGTCCGACTTTATCCTTACCCGTCATTGGGAGTCAAAGAGCTGTTGTCATGATTTGATCCCTGTCTTATGTTGGTATAATGTCCACCCTGTGTTTGCCTGTCTTTGACGAACAGTCCTGTAATTGGGAGAGCCAAATCTGCAGATCAGAGCCTTGGTCCATGGCCTTAAGGGCTTGCTGTAACACTAAGGCTTGCCATTTTGATGACTCCTTAGAAACAACAGATATCTGAGCAGCAATAATAACAGCAAGAACAACAATCCCATCATAGCAAAACTTCCCATCCATTGTTCACCAAATTGTAATGCTGACTGTAAGAAACTAATGGCTTCTGGCATACCTGGGACCTTGACCTGAGTACTATTTACCACAAATATAGAATTTATTAATAGGGTAGTCAAATTAGTAAACTCTTTAGTCCGTGTCCCATTAAGCATGCTTCCAAGCTGTTTCGACAGATTTGCAGCAGCAGTAGTATTAGAATAGGGTATAGCGGTAACACATAGTGCTTGGGCATGCACTAGACAGCCCGTCTGTGTGGTAACAGTCAACAGGTCCACACTTTGGTTTAGAATCAGGATTCCCATGGCAAGATGTGCATTGATGTTATCCTGGGCTGTCAATGCTTTGGCAGTGGCTTGTGACAGATTGTTGTGCACGTGAGCAGTAGGAATAGTAGTTCCTAGGGCAAGTCAGGCAGCAGTGGCAGCAGCCGCAGCAACCACTGCAGCAACAGCTACAGCTATAATAGCTGAGATACCAAAAATCTCTTTTTGCTCTCACGGGTAGTAAATTACACTCACTATGATTTAAGATCACTGGGACTGGAATAAATTTAGGAATACTGGCAATCACAGCCAGAGGAAATAATGAAGCATCCCAACAACTAGACACACAACACTCTAGGTTAGCGCAGTTAAGGACCTCAGTATCATTATCATTGTTATTTTAATGTTAATATTAAACCTAGAACTGTTAGACAGAATGAACAAAAACGGAGACATGACACATACAGGAGTAGGGGGGGAGATTGATTAAAGGAAGTGAAATTGGACTTTCACCCTGTATAACTATAAACAGGTATATTACTTTCCCTTATATAAACTTGCTTTTGACTGCACATTTATTGAATGAGAGAGAGATTGCCTCCCTGTATCATGGTGATTTCTGAGGTGGCTAACCAGAGGAAGCAAATATTACCTCTTAATTTGAAGGTTAGACTAGTATTAAGTGGCTTACAGTGTAACCAGCTGGTAGGTAAGGGATATCCAGAAGTTCTATAGTGGGAAATAATTGAGGGAAAACTTGTGTGCCATGAGTGATGTATCCCCAAAAGTTTAGGGAGAGCTAACAACAGCAGACTTACCACCATCACCATCGTTTTGTGTTTCGGTGCCATTTTCTTTCTTATAGATACTTCTTACCAAGTGCTCTGGGACCCAGATAGGTTGTTGTTGGTCCTGAGGAAAAACACAAACAGATTCTCGCCCCCAAATTAATACTGTTTTAGGTCCTTTCCAGGACCCAGTCAAGATGTCTTTCCACATTGCTTGTGGATGGCCACCAGAATTTCCACTAAAATGTCTATCTGCTGCAGTACAGTCCATAGCATCCAAATTTTAAAAAATTGAGGCAGAATAAAGAAAGGTTAATTCTAATCTTGGGAGGGGTTAATGCCTCCATTCTCCCTATTTTTTTAGTTAAGCAGACTTTTAATGTTTGATTAGCACTTACCATGATAGCTTGTCCTTGTGGATTGTAGGGTAATCCTGTAGAATGACAGATATTAAACTTTGTGCAAAACTGTTGAAATGAAGAAGTATACACAGGCCCATTATCTGTTTTAAATGCTTTTGGCCTTCCCATAGTAGCAAAGGCTTGAAGGCAATGGCTGACTACATCTTTTGTCTTTTCCCCTGTATGGGCGGTAGCAAATATATATCCTGAGTAGGTATCTATGGTTACATGTACAATTCTTAAAGTACCAAATTCAGGGATATAGGTGACATCCATCTGCCATAGATGATTTTGAAGGAGTCCTCTAGGATTGACTCCAAAATGAGGAACAGATAAATGAGGCACATAGGCAGGACATTGTTTTACTATATTTCTGGCTTGTTCTTCTGTAATGTTATATTTTATTTTGAGATTAGTAGCACTGACATGAAAATCTTTATGGAAATTAATTTCTTCTTTTACAATATTAAATACATGAGGATCTGGAGTAGCTGAGTCTGCCGTAGAAATTCCTTGAGCTAAAGGTTCAGGTAAGCCTGAATGTGCCCTGATATGGCCTATAAATAAAGGTTCTTTGCAAGACCATAGAAGAGTTTGTACTTGATAAAAGCATTGTTGTAAGGTAGATTGAGGACTAATGGGTCCAGCTGTATCAAGCTGTCCCACAAGCTGCGTTATATAGAGACTGTCAGTATAAATATTTAAAGGTTCCTCAGGAAATGTTTATAAGGTGGTTATTATTGCTTCTAGTTCAGGTTTTTGAGCAGACTTATGAGAAGTAATAATAGTCTGTACTTTATCAGAGACTACTGTAGCTGTACTAGAGGAGGAGCCATCTGTAAAGATTGTTTTTGCTGTGGGGATAGGTTGAGCCTTAACAACCTGAGGGAAAATAACAGGATGTCTTTTGAAGAAGCTGACAATAGGTGAACTTGGCAAGTGATTATCAAACGTGGCCATGGTGGAACAATAGACAATTGCCCAATCTTCATTAGTGTTAACTAGTATTTCAATCTGTTTTGCTGTGTATGGGACAATAAGTGTCTGAGGATGAACTCCAAAACTCAAAGGGCTGTCTTAAGTTCTAATGCAACTAGATTTGTCACCATCACAGGATATGGGGAAACAACATTTTTGGGGGACACTGGCAAATGGATCCATAACAGGAGTCCAGTTTGCCACAATATACCTGTAGAAGTATATTCAGAATGCCACACTATGAGACTAAAAGGCGAGGATAGATCAACTCTATCACTATGACCATTTTCTTAAGCTTGTTCTACTAACTTTAAGACTTTTCTACCTTCAGGAGTAAAATTTCTGGGAGATGTAGGGTCTGAATCTCCTTGGAGAATATCAAACAAAGGCTTAAGTTGACCAGTGGTGATTCCCAAATTTTGTCTTATCCAATTTATATCACCTAATAATTTTTGGAAATCATTTAGAGTCTTAAGCTTTTCCGTGGCTAATTGAATTTTTTTGTGCCCTAATAGAGGTATCGAATATTTGATGTCCTAGAAAGGTAATAGGGCTGCAGGTTTGCAACTTTTCTGGGACCATGTGTAATCCCCATTTTTGTAGTGTTTCAATAACATTGTCAAATACCCTTAATAAAGTCTCCTATTCCCTATGAGCCAAAGAATATCATCCATATAATGGAGACAATAAAGTTATTTATAGTTCTGTCTAATCTCTGATATAGCCTTGCCAAAATATATTTGACACATAGTGGGACTATTTGCCATTCCCTTGGAAAGGAACACCCATTGGTTTCTAGTATAAGGCCCTTCATTATTTAAAGAAGGAACAGAAAAGGCAAATAGAGGGCTATCCTCAGGATGAACAGGAATCTAAAAGAAACAATCTTTTATGTCTATAGAGATGATACAATAATGTTTTGGAATCACAGCTAATGAGGGGTGACCCAGTTGCACCGGGCACATAATCTGCATACTGGAATTTATGGCTCTCAGATCTTGCAAGAGTTGCCATTTCCCAGACTTATTTTTTATGACAAAAATGGGTGTATTCCAAGGGGAAGTGGAAGGAATGATATGGTTTTCCTTTAAGTGTTGATTAACTATTTCCTGGGCTGCCTCTATTTTTTCTTTAGAAAGGGGCCACTGGGGGACCCAGATAGGATTATTGGATTTCCATGTTATCTTTAATGGTTCAGTAGCCCCCGATTTTGCCCATGAAGAGCAGTGGCTATTACTTGTCCTGTTATGACTGCATCATTGATATCCCTGCAGACCTTTATATAGGTACTTAAATATTTATTTTTCCATGGTCTTATAGTTTCTTTACACCATCTATTTGCTTGCTCATAAGCTAATTGTTTTATTAAGAGCATTGCTTGTTCTGAATCCCCAAATACTCTAGCAGCAGTTTGGATTAATCTGTCAACAAAACCTGTAAATGGTTTGTTACTTCCCTGAATCACCTTGGACAACTGTCCCTGCAAGTCTCCTGTTCCTTCAATTAATTTTCAGGCTTTAGTGGCAGCAGCAGCAATTTGTGCGTACACCTCAGGATTGTAAATAATCTGCTGTTGAATACATTCATAGTTTCCTTCTCCTGTTAGCATTTCTACATTTCTTTGGGGAGAGCCTGCAGCAGCATTACAGCATGCCATTTCTAATGAGGTTTCCTGCCATGCACTTTTCCACACTAGGTACTGCCCCCCTGATAGCACAGCTTTACATAGCCTTTTCCAATCCTCTGACACTAGATTTAGTCCCGATACTGAGTCCTACATACTAATTGTAAATGGGCCCTGTGGGCCATATGTAGCCACTGCTTTCCTAAAATATTTTACTGTTTTGAAATCCAGAGGTTGATGGAATCTTTGTCTATTTAGGTCCTCTAGTACAGGGAAGAATTGTGGCACTGCTGAGGTTTCCTTAATGGGGGTTTCTTCTCCCCATGGTGAAAAACCCATGTGATTTATAGCATGAGCTAACTCCTCCCAAGTGTATCTTGGGGGACATAGGAGACAGGCTGCCTGGGGGGGAGCTGTTGCCTCCAGGAAGGGATTGGTATTCCTTCTTGACATAACTGATGGGGGCGACCATGTCCCTGATGCTCTTTCTAATTCCTCCCCAGTAAGCCTCTCCTCCTCTTCATCCTCTTTATGAGACGTTACACTTAGTTGTTCCTTTATCTCTTCCAGACAAATATTTCCTTCTTCTACTAAAGTTTTTATTCTGCCTTTCTCAGATATTAGACATTCCTTAATGAGCTGCCGCATAGGAAAAGTACCTCTAGGTAATGGGGATTGTTTTTCTGCTTTGATAAGATACTCTTTATGATGTTCCCATTGTGGAATATTCAGGATTCCCTCTTCCAAAAACCAAGGACTAACATTGACCAGTGTGGTTACATATGCTGTTACAGTAGATCATTTTACGGCAGTTCCATTAGCCTTAAGAACATCTTGTATGATTCCTATCATTTGATTTTTTGACACTTGTGACCCCATCCTGGAGTTATGAGAACTCCCTTTACCAGGGTTATGTACCCTCTTTTTACCGGGGTTATGTGGCCTCGTTTTACCGGAGTTATGCAGACTCCCTTTCCTGGGGTTATGTGGTCTCCCTTTACCCGGGTTATGCAGATTCCCTTTACTGGGGTTATGTGACCTCCCTTTACTGGGGTTATGCAGACTCCCTTTACTGGGGTTATGTGGCCTCCCTTTACCAGGGTTAAGTGGCCTCCCTTTACCGGGGTTATCCTACAGTTTTCCTATAGCTTACCTTAAGTTACTTAGTCTTCTTATAGCTTATCTTAAGTTACTTACCTGGGAGGACACAGAAGGAGAAAGAAGTTTCCTGTATGGGCTACCACTTGTTCCATCCAGTGGAACCGGCATGGAGAAAGGAGACACCACCAATCTTTAGTTTGACGAGATTTATTGCATCCTCCCTGTTTCTCTGTCTTCTTTGTTTTCCCACTATCTCCCTTCTTCCTCCCTCTCCCTCTTTCCTCCCCCAGGCTCCTAGCTTATCAGTCAATTACAGCAAAGCTTTCTCTCACACAGGAGAGCATGCAGAGGAATGCCAGCATAACACTATATGAATCACGAGCTGTCCATAAATGGCATGATATTAGATAGCCAATCCTTGAGCCTGATGTTAACACATCATAAGTCTCCAAAGAACTAGTAAGCAAGCAGCCTTTTTGGGTACTTTCTTATTTTGGTAGCCAGTGCCCTTTGGATCACTGCCAGGCACCAACTTGTCCAAGATGGCCCTCAACAAGATTTCAGACTGCAGTCTTCCAATAAGGACCAGGATTGCTGTACCCACCCCTAGACCCAACCCTCCCCCCTAGAAATCCTGAGCTGCCTGTGGGCAAAGCTCGCATCAAACTCCATCCAGCTCCCCCTCTCTGCTAAGTAGGGAGCTGGATCTCTTCCACTCATCAAGATTATTTTCCCCCTCTTTCTCACATCTGTAAGATTTTGAAGCCAAGTATTTTTCATGCACCAGTTCACTGAGGACTAGGATGTCTGAATAGTGTATTACAGCTTTGTTATATTTTCTTTTAATTTTAATTTTTTTTCATTTTATTCATTTTCCTTTTTCTACTTTTTATGTATTTTCCTCTCACTAACCTGTTTTTTGGGATTCTTTTTCTCTCATCTCTCCTGCTAATATTCAACCTTTATTAATTCCCCTTTCACTCTTCTTATAATGAGGTTTTACTTCTATGTTCTCCTTCCTTATAAACATCACATCCTTCTCCACTTCTGTTCTTTTTTCACAATTAGAAATTGAAATCCCTTTTGCAAACTTGTTCTTTATATTGAAGACAATTGTTGGACACATCTTTTTTTAAAGTAGACATCTTAATAGGAGCTGTTTTGTTTTACGTTGTATATTGTTTGCATTAGGTGCTGTTCATGTTGGTCTTCCCCTTAAAGGTGAGATACTGGAAATGTTGGGGGACACTATAAGTCTACAGGGTAGAAACTGCACTGCCTCAGATCCCCACAGGTAGATGGTAAGACACACATACCACATGAAAAAAGGGGTTTCACGTCCCCTCTGCCCGCAGAGAGAGACACGGCAAACGTCTGAAGCTTTGGAAGTTTATTGTACACAGTCTTACTTCTTTTCTGTCCCCTTCTCTCGCTCTCTTTCCCTCTCTTGCACTCCACTCCTCTCCCGCTCGGCTCTCGCCCGCTCCGGCCGCTTCTTCCGCTTCTCGGCTCTCGCCCTCGCTCGTACTCCCTTCTACTCCCGGCTTCAGCTACTCCCGCCGCCGCGCCCAGGAGGTTACCAAGCTTATATACACTTCAACCAATCAGGGGAGAGTACACGAGATAAACGCGGACAGCTGCAGGCACAGGATGGGTACACGAGGGGGGGCATGCTCTAATCACATTGTTAACTAGTCAATCATTGGAATTTGCTGGTTGTTTACTGTATAGCTGGCCGCTTTTGGCTCAGCGTCAGGCGCCATCTTGACCATGTCTAAGGCTGGGGGCTCTAGAAACCCCGACAGATCCCCCTTCTTTAATATTAAACTAAGGCTCGGGACCGTGTCTGTCTTAGGCTGAGTGGTCAGCATATGTCCTTACCCGTCATCAGAGCCTGCAGAGCATGCTGCAGCTCCTGTCTTAGGTCGGTACACAGCCACCTCCTTCATTACCCGTCTTTGACTACCGATCCAGCATCAAGAGCCATACTAATGGGGGGCTGTCAGTCTTTAGGGCGGTCATGGCCTGATGGAAGATAATCTGATCTTTCTATCGGCTAGCTCGTAGATGCATGCCAAAACAAATGGAGAGAAGGAGGCCAAGGCAGAGGAATACTATCCCAGCTCCTAGGCCTGCCCACTGTTTGACAGATCTATAAGCATTAACAAAATAGACTGACAATTTTTCTAGGTAACCCAGCCGCGGTGCTGAAATACAATACGGGTAACACAAGCATCTCTTAGGGAGTAAACGCATCCCAGTCCCAAAAGTTCTTGCAAAGTATCCACTTGTTCTTGCAATAAGTCCATTCTCCAATTTGCAAGAAGTAAACTTGCAGTTAGATGTTGGTTCAGAGTCTCTACAGTCTGTAAGGCTGCAGCTGTATTTTCGGCCAAATGATCGTTGTTATTGTATGATTGTGTCATTGCTGCTACTGCAGAGACTGCAATGGCAGTGATCACGGCTACTGCAATGCCAAGGCCTCTTCTGTTTCTTGGTAATAGCACTGGCGCTTCTGTATCTACAACAAAAGCTAGGACTGGTAGGAAGGTAGGAATGCGCATCAGAATCCAGCACTGTGAGAGATATTAGTAGTGTTAGTTAGCAGAAACATGAAGAGAAGAAATGCACAAGCTGGCATGGGAGGAAAGGTAATATTTCTGGTATAGTTAAGGTCGGCAGGGCAAGTTGTCCTACTCTGGGTCTGATCAGCATGATTCCAATGGCAACGTGCAAAGGTTCTTTCTGTTAAAGCAAAGAAAGGCTAGAGATCGGTGTATCCTTGTCACCAAAACAGCACGACCTGAAAAATGACAGGCTTGTAGAGAAAGTGGTGAAGAATAAGAGAAGAAAGGATAAAAAATGTGTGAATTAGAAATAAAAAATATGGCCAGACTGACAATGGCCCATAGGTTCCGGGTTTGCCTTTCCGTCTGAGTTTCTGTTATTGGAGGAAGGCTCAGGCTCGTCACCGCGAGGAGGAACAGCATCACTTGCATGTTGTAAAACTCTGACCAGCCTTTCTGGAATCCAGACTGGAGTCAGTTGATCCTGTGGGAAAATACAAACAGACCCTCGGACCCAACGAAGGACTGGATCCGGTCCTTTCCAACAACCTGTCAGGATATCTTTCCATTTTGCCCATACTTGAGGAGTATTATGGGGATTATGATGTTCGATCAGCTGCAGAATGGCCGTCCCTATCCAGAGTTAAGAAATTTAGAATGAAAAGAACTAAGTTAAGTTTATCTTTAGGAGACTTGTAGGAGGCTCCTATTCCCCCTTTTTGTTTATTTAGACAATTTTTTAAAGTAAGATGTGCTCTTTCCACAATGCCCTGTCCCTGAGGATTATAGGGGATGCCAGTGACTGATTGGATGTTAAATGTTTGTAAAAACAACTGGAAGCTTTTAGAAGTATAAGCAGGACCATTATCTGTTTTAATAACTTTAGGTATGCCCCAGCCAGCAAATGCTTGTAGGCAGTGTTGAACGACATCTTTCACCTTTTCTCCAGGATGAGCGGAAGCCATAATGACCCCTGAAGCAGTGTCTACTGACACATGTACATACTTAACAGTACCAAATTCAGAAATATGGGTTACATCCATCTGCCAAATATGACCAGGCAGCAGTCCCCTGGGATTAACTCCAAAGGATTGTACTGGGATTAAAGGAGTACAATGTTGACAATTTTTTACTATTTGCCGAGCCATACATTTAGATATAGGAAATTTTCTGCTCAAAGTAGTGGAATTTACATGAAATTTTTCATGAAAGAGTTTTGCCTGTTCCTCTATGGAAAAGACAAAAATTGATTTAGTGGCCATATCTACCAAGTCATTAGCATTGGCCAGAGGTCCTGGTAAATTAGAATGAGCTCTAGTATGTCCTACATAGAATAGATGTTTACACTGTAGGATAAGGTTTTGTAGCGTAGTAAAATAAGAAGCTACAGTGGACATAGAAGAAATATGGGGTACCGTTTCAAGAACCTGTAAAGCGTTAACGATATATAAGCTATCAGATAGAAGATTGAATGGCTGATTATCTGCTAATTTAAAGGCTAATATTACAGCTGCAAGTTCAGTAACCTGTGCGGAGTTGGGCGGAACTATTATGGTGTGAAGTTGTTTACTGATAAGTACTGCACCTACTCCATTTTTGGAGCCATCAGTAAAAATGGTTACACAGTCTTTAAGAGGCTGGACACTAGTCACTTTTGGAAAAACTATGGGAGTATTTTTACAGAATTGAATCCAGGGATGTTGGGGATAATGGTTATCGAACTGAGCTGAAGTGGAACAATATAATACTGACCAATCATCATCATTATTAATTAGCCATTTAATTTGCTGAGTGGAATAAGGAGTTATAATAATAGACGGATGGATTCCAAAAACAGTAATGCAAGATTCTATTCCCTTGAATATTACCTGAGCAATAGCTTGGGGATATGATTGCAATGTTTTAGCCGGAGAGCTAGGGAGATTTATACTTTGCAAAGGTCCTCCTTGCCAAACTATGCCAAAAGGGGTATGTTTCTCCGAGATTATGATTAAACTTAATGGTTGAGTAGGATCACAACGATCAACGTAACACTGCTGAAGTCTATTCTCTACTAGCTGCAAGGATATCCGTGCTTCGGGAGTAAGTTTCCTAGGGGAATTCAAGTCAGGATTACCTTTTAATATATCGAATAAAGGTTTTAATTCCCCTGTGGATAATTTTAAATAGGATCTGATCCAGTTAATGTCACCTAAGAGTTTCTGAAAATCGTTCAGGGTATTCAATTGATCTGTCCTGATGGTCAACCTTGTTGGTCTGACTGTAGTAGCAGTGAACCTTGTACCCAGATATTCTTGGATCTCCTCTAATTGTAATTTTTCAGGGGCTATCATGAGTCCTCTCTTTTCTAATGCTTGAGTCATAAATTGTAATGCTTCTAACAAAACTTCTTTTTCTGGATGGCAAATAAGTATGTCGTCCATATAGTGATAAATCAACAATCTCTTAAACTTTTGTCTAGTAGTTGTTAACGTTTTATCTACGTATATTTGACATATAGTAGGACTGTTAGCCATACCTTGAGGCAACACAGTCCATTCGAATCTCTGGTCAGGCTGAGTGTGATTAAGAGAGGGCAAAGTAAAGGCAAATCTCCAACAATCATTTTTGTGTAAGGGTATAGAGAAAAAGCAATCTTTTAAATCCAGAATAATAGGCCAATTTTTTGGTAGTGCAGTGACAAGAGGGAGTCCACATTGGATGGGTCCCATAGGGTACATTTGTTCGTTTATGGCTCTTAAATCATGTAATAACCTCCATTTTCTTGATTTTTTCTTTGTTAAGAATATTGGAGTATTCCAAGGAGAGGTAGAATGTTGTAAATGACCTGCTTGTACCTGCTCTTGTACTAACTTATGAGCTGCCTCTAGCTTTTCTTTTGTTAGGGGCCACTGTGGAATCCAGCGAGGCTTATCATCTTTCCATATTATAGGGATTGATGGTTTATCAGTGGCCCCTAGGAAAAACCCAATCCATGAGAATCATTTTTTGGTGGAGGTAAAGGCAGTGGTTGGGTAGATCCTTGGCTATGTCTTCCTAATCCTTTTTTATCATCATAATTCATATTTTGTAACATATTTCTTACAGGAGTCCCTTGGTAAATCTGGTCAGTGGTGAGTTTCATATCCATTTGCTGCAAGACATCTCGTCCCCATAGGCTAATAGGAACATTACAGACATATGGCTGAAATATTCCTGTGTGTCCCTCTGTATCTTTCCATGATAATGAGGAAGCACTTTGATTGGGGCTTTCTGCTACTCCTAAGCCTCTCAAGCTCTGAGCTGCTGTGATCAATGGCCAGTGCTTTGGCCAGACCATTGCACTGATAATACTTTTGTCTGCTCCCGTATCTAATAAACCTGTAAATTCCATATTTCCCACTTTTAATTTTAGGAGGGGCCTCTGTTCCATATCCATAGTAAGGTTTATTAAAGTGGTTCCTGTTGATCCAAAACCTCCTTGTCTTTTATTTGTATTTTTACTGGGCCACAAAGAATGTTGACTGGGCAATATAAGCATTTGTGCAATGCGATCCCCTGGAGAGATGACCGTAATTCCTTTTGGTGAAGAGACCAAGGCTTTTATTTGTCCAGTGAAATCAGGATCGATAACCCCTGGGTGTACTATAAGTCCTTTTAGTGTTGAGGAACCTCTACCTAGTAATAGTCCTACACTGTTCTGTGGGATTTTTTCATGCCAGTCGGTATCAATCATCTGCACCCCCATATCTGGGGTTAATATGAGTCTGGAGGTGGCACAGATGTCCAATCCTGCACTCCCTGAGGTGGCCCTGCGCTCCCCTTCTCTGTGGGAGGATACCACCGTCGGGGAACTTGTTGAATTACCCTGTATATTTGTTGCGGGCCCCGGGGAGGGCCCTGTCTCCTGTTTTTTTGAAGTTCAGGATTCGACCCTAGGAAATTATCCTCCCTATCTCTAATAGGCTGACAGGCACTATTCCGATGACTTCCTCTTCTGCATCTTGGACATAGCCCTGGGGCATAAGGTGTAACAGATTTTACTATAGTTATCTCTTATCTTTTGTTAGGGCATTATCTCCTTGCTGCTGATTTTGTGCATCTATTGAAACGTATTGGCCTTCTCCTATTAACATTTCTATCAGGAAACCTTGCCACTATGTTTCTGCAAGCAGTTTCAACAGCTGAGCTCTCCAATTAGCCATTGTTCTCCAAATAACACTGCTCTGCATAGTCTTAACTGCCTCTTTAAAGTTTTTTCTAATGGTTGTTGGTATCTCCATTTGCTCCTCAAATACGGGCAGGTTCTACAGATTTTGAAGCTCTTTTTATTAGGCTTAGGTTTCTCCTACCTTTTCCCCTCGTTCTTAAGTTTTCACTACCACTTGGTTATTCCTTTTGGGGGTTCTTTATGTTAGACTTAGTTCCCTTTTTTCCCTTGTTCTTAGATTTCCCGAGCAATTATTCTCTAGGTCACCACTACTCAATCTTTCCTCACTTTATTCTCTTTAAGCGTTCTTTTCTGTTACTATTAAATCCTGTTCATGAAGATCCCCCTTGTGGCACACTAAGCAGCTTTTCTTACTTTGCTGTTTTTTTTTTCCTCAATGGCGTCCCATTGTTTTTTAAAAGTTCCCTGAGGGGTTGCTGCATTCAGACCCTATTGTTACTAATTTGAATAGCTTTAGTTATGGCAATTACAATAACAAACAGTGGCCTAGCTGCCAGGATCAACAAAATTACTGAAGGGAAAACTATCAAGTGCGCATTAAAATTTTTATAGGGGCTTTTCACGTACTACCTAATTGGACCGCTCCAAGCGTGTTTCTACTTTTACTTTAATTAGACCGCGTTCCACGCGCCAGGACCGCTGATGGCGTGTCCCGATACCAGACCACCTTCCGTGTGTCCTTATTTTTATTTTAATTAGACCGCATTCCGCATGCCCCCAGGACCGCTGATAGCGTATCCTGATACCCTTTAACTGGACCGCATTCCGCGTATCCGGATAGTCGCTATACCGCGAACGTCGAGGCGCCTCTCCTTTACCTGTTTACCTTTTTTGACTTCTTTATAACCGGTTTAGCTTGTTAAAAAATTTTAAGATATCTTACCTTGTCCTTTTTATCCTCCCGGGTTTCGGCACCAGCTGTCGCGTCCCCTCTGCCCGCAGAGAGAGACACGGCAAACGTCTGAAGCTTTGGAAGTTTATTGTACACAGTCTTACTTCTTTTCTGTCCCCTTCTCTCGCTCTCTTTCCCTCTCTTGCACTCCACTCCTCTCCCGCTCGGCTCTCGCCCGCTCCGGCCGCTTCTTCCGCTTCTCGGCTCTCGCCCTCGCTCGTACTCCCTTCTACTCCCGGCTTCAGCTACTCCCGCCGCCGCGCCCAGGAGGTTACCAAGCTTATATACACTTCAACCAATCAGGGGAGAGTACACGAGATAAACGCGGACAGCTGCAGGCACAGGATGGGTACACGAGGGGGGGCATGCTCTAATCACATTGTTAACTAGCCAATCATTGGAATTCGCTGGTTGTTTACTGTATAGCTGGCCGCTTTTGGCTCAGCGTCAGGCGCCATCTTGACCATGTCTAAGGCTGGGGGCTCTAGAAACCCCGACAAAGGGGGAATAAAACACTCCAAATTAACCAAGATGTTTCAGTGATAGATTACACTGACAACACAGTAGAAGAAATGTCAGACAATAATTCCACTGAAAACAAAGTAGAAGAAATGTCAGACAATGATCTCAGAATTTACTTGAAAGAAACTGCTCCACAATATGAGTAGTAAAATCGAGATATGTTTCAGGAGATAAAAGAGAAGAAACAACACTTAAATAAAGAGATGAAGATTCTGAAAGAAAACCTAGAAGAAATCATTAAAATGAAATAATAAATAAACCAAAATAAAATTTCAATGGAAAGTAGTACCAACAGAGGAGACCACTTGGAAGACAGTCCCTCAGGCAATAAAGAAAAAAGACATAATCTTGAAAATCAAGTTGACCACACAGAAAAGGTGACAAATTGCATGACATTCTATCACCCAGAAACAGTGCTTAACAGGAAATGCTGAAGCCAAGGGAGTGGAGATACTGTGACTACTTCAGGGCTGATAAGAAGGACCCCAAGATAGTGACACTGTGATGGGGTTCAAACTGCTGCTCCAAAAACAACTGAAAGTCAAGCAAATGCAGAAAGAAATGTCTCAATTCATCTGAGAGAGGATAAAAATTGAAGCAGAAACTGCAAAGAACTTGGTTAAGACCATTCAGAACTCCTTTGCTGCACAGGAAGAAGGCTCCCTGGGAAAAGCATGGACCCAAGTCATGAAGATGCTGGAAGGAGAAGCAGAAATTCATCTCAAGTTCTCCACCAAGCTTCACATCGAGTAGAGAAGTCCGTAATGTACTTTCATGAGAATGTTTTGAAAGACATGAAAAATGAGACCACCACATCTCTGACTTACACAAGCAATTCACCAGTCACCATGCATCAGAGGAGAAGGCCCAGAAGGCCATCACTGAGCAGCAGAGAGGCATGCAGATGGAGACAGCATTTGGAGATCAAGTTTAGCAATAAGACAGAGGAGGACATCACGAAGTCATGGAAGAGGTCCAAACAGGCTGGCAATGACCTCATGTGCTGTGTGGTCTTCT
Organism: Sciurus carolinensis; assembly: GCF_902686445.1. NCBI lineage: Eukaryota > Metazoa > Chordata > Mammalia > Rodentia > Sciuridae > Sciurus > Sciurus carolinensis. Next base: position 129,792,451 of record NC_062219.1, read on the forward strand.
ACAACCAGGCCCAGTCCAAGTGGTTTGAAGAGATAGTGACCACAACTTTGGAGATGGAGTAGCTGAAAGTGGATAGGGTGGAGATGATCTGGCAACATCTGTGCCAATAAACACAGCTGCATCATGAGACAGACCTGTTCTACCAAAACAGAGTTGAGCCTATGGACCAACTGCTTCGAAAAGTGGGCCCAGCCAAAGACAGAGAGTTGTGTGTCAGAAAACACAAAACATACATCCTTCACCATGTGGGCATGGGTATCTAGACATGCCTGTGTGGCCCCAGGGGATCCTGTCCAGGAGAGGGGCTGATGTCTCATGGAGAGAATATGGTGTCTTCTGCTGGGTGAGAATGCCCTCCCACCCACTCTCCCATTCACTGAGGAGAGAAGATAGAGCTGGCAATTCTAGAAGGGTGATGGCCCAGCTAGGTGATCCCAAATATTTACAGACAAAGAAGGCCTACCTGAAAACCTGCTCTTGTCTCCAAGACAGAAGCCCCCCCAAACTCCTATTTTGTGGTTGTTGCTTTGAGGACAGTCTAAGGCTGAAAATTTGTGGTCCCTGCTGAGTTCCATAGGGATGGCCATCACACCTTTGTACAAAAGGCCTGTCCTCCATCTGGTCCCTTTATGTCCTGGGCCATCAGCTAAGCCTCCATCTAGAATCCTTTAAACCCTCTCTGTTATTCTCATTGCATTCTGTGAGCACAAATCTGGTTTTCCTTGGCAAATTTTTATCCCCATGAGTCATGGGAAGATCTGTTTTCTGTCTTGCCAGACCAACCCTGCCTAGAGCACTCAGAATGGAAGTATCTCTATTGGCAAATTATCCCCATGGTGGAGCACTGAATCATGGTTCCTAAATGACCAGATATCTTCTCTGAAGCCTCTGGAAACCCCAACCCATCCATTCCTCAGTTGCCTCCTCAAAGAAGTCCCCACACTCACCCTGCCAACCCTGCCCAGTCTCACTAGAGGGAGCTTTCCCAAGTTCTCAGCCAGCAAGATCTCATTCAGCTCTGTGCATGTCTAAAGGCTTTGAGGGATGGAGATGAACCTCCTCACCACAGAAACCATATGGTGTCTGTCTGCCATGGTGTCCTGTCAAACACTGGACTACATTGAGCACCTTCCTCTTGGGATGTCCCCCAAGGACTTAATGGGGCAGAGTCAGTCACACATGGGGGACAGGTTTGGGTAAGTCCCTATATCATCCCCCATATGGATTCATCTGCTTATGCATGTTCGGATTTGGATTGCTATCCCTTATGTATGCATTGCAGACTCTCACGGCCAAGAGTTTTCTTGCTCTCCAGTCTTGTTTTGCCTCCTGGGCCTCCAGCTCCTCTGGAATTTCCAGAGCCCTGTGCCAAACTCTCACTTAGTGCCAGCAGTTCCTGTTCCTCTCTCTGTCTTCCCTGGAGAAGCCTGGGCCAAGTGTGAAATGGGAAGCTTTTCCACACTGCAACCAGCTACATACTTTCTCTACTACAGCAAACATGATCTACACCATATTAATGTATATAATAGCCTTAGGGGACTAGAAAAAACTGTCATAGTGAGCAAGGAACATATTCTAGCCAGAAACCCATGCTCTGAGATTACATCTTTCTTCATCTTTTCATTGATGGATTCAGACTTGACCCTGCCATCTCCCATGAGGGCAGAATTCTATCAACACAATTCACTCATCTTTCCCTCAGTTTTACATTCTAATAATGGATGACATTAATCTTGAGTCTTTCAGCATCTCTTCCATTAAATCAGAATTTCTTCCTCAGAGTTTGTATTAGAAAGTTGTCCAATATAGTAAAGCAAACCAGATCTTGTCATGTTTTTCTGACACATTCCTAGCACAAAAGCCAGTGTGAAGGTGTTTACAAATGTGGAATGTGGGATCTGGTGGTGGGCAGGGTGCATCTCTAGGTGATGAGTCACACAGGACACAGAAGGGAGCCCAGTGTTCAGGAGCCTGCCTCCCAGGTCAGTCCAGGCTGCTCTTTTTTTCTGAAGAAAGAATGTTTCTCTCCATTCTCATCTCAGCCCTGTGGCCTCATTTTATTACATGCCTTTGCAACAGGGACTAAAACAGACCTCCAGGAGGTGGGAAGCCTAATTGATATGGGGAGCATCCTGGGATGTAGAGGAATCATCCAAATGCCCTTCCTGCTTAACACAGAATGGATTTTTAAACATCTTTATTAGTTCATTTTACTTCCACTACCAAGGGGATTATCTGACCTGACCACACATGCATGCAGTGTCCTGTGCTCCCTGCAGCCCCACTGCTTCTTCTTTCCATGCTCTCCTGCATACCCCTTTCCCCTTTCCCCTCTTCTACTCCTCTTCCTCCTATTTATTAGTTTAATTGGTGCTACACAGATAGACACAAATGTGAAATCCACTCTGGTACATTCACATGAGCACATGGTATAATTATCTCATGTTCATTCCACAGTTCCTCCTTGTGCCATCTCTCTACCTTCCCCACCCCTTCCTCTGCTGCACAATCATGTTTTCTATCTTTGAGGGATCTTCCCACTCTTTTCCTCTTAATTTTCTCCAGTTTCCACATATGAAAGGCAATATTCAACCCCTCACTGAGTCTGGTTATTTCTTGTAACCTGACATTCTGTAGTTCCAGTCATCTTTCAGACAATACAATACTTTCACTCTTCTTTAAGGCTCAGTGTCCTTCAGTTATTCAGAACTTTGACACTGTATTCAGGGTCAGGATTCATCAGAGAGCTCCATGGAGGGTCTCGAGGATAGAAAGTTAGAAGTTTTGTCTGCTATTAGTAAAGTTCAGTTTCTTCAGTCTCCATGTGGTCCTGTGATGACTGTGAGCATTCTTAGCTCACATAAGATTTCTGCACCTAGTGTTTGCTGTAGTATTGGATTTCCAAGATGGAATTGTTCTCTTGCATTATGTTTCTAGGTACCTAAGTGCAGTGTGTTTAACAAGAAGTCATTCTTTCTGCATGCACTCTGAAACTCTTTGTCCCACACACAACTTTAGACCATACATGTGAGTTGAATTTATTCTTTATATGTGTTTGTCAGAATGTCTACTAAAAATAATTAGTATTTAAAATCACAGTTTCCCTTGTGAATTACAGTATGCCATTGTCAGTTTGCTTTGTTCTGAAATTCCAGAACAATCCCTTTACCTTCAGTTCATAGCATGCAGCAAGGATCACCAACTCATCTTTGTCCTGGAAAGTTTTCCCCTGGAAGGATTCATTCACCTGCCTAGCTAATTGGGTGTTATATCCAGATAGGGGATGACACATCTTTCTGAATACAAGGATGTCATTTCAGAAATGTTTCCTCTGTAATTGTAAGATTAACCTGGGATTATGCCACTCTCTCCTATGACATTCTTCATTTCATTCTGTCAGAGTGATTGAAAAATGAGTTATACATCTCAGAAGTACCTCCAAAAATTGATTCAAAGGTGTGTAGTATGGGCAGGGGGAGTGGTCAGAATATGAGAAAAAATTAGAAATAAACATGAAAAATATGGAAATGTTGCTCAGGTCCTGTGGGTCATCATGTACATTAAGTACAGTAATTTTAATCCATGATATCCTATTTAAAACTGCTGCACCTGAATCATTATAGCTTGTATCATATACTGCATTGCACAGTAGGCATTTAGGATTTTGTGCTGTTTGCTTTAAGGCATTGGAGCACACTTTATTCTCCTCATTTTCTAGTGGAGTAAATAGAGTTAGAAAGACAATCATGTACCTTTCTGAATTCAAGGGACACAAGGTGCCAAAACTGGGTACAACCTTTCTTCATGCTCTTCAAGCTACTGGGGACATTCACCATAGGAATTTGAAGGAATACTTTAATGAATACCAGAAGTTGTGGGGAAGGATTGTAGAATTGTATTCCATGTACACTGATACATGCAAATCCTAAGATTTTTTTCACCATCCTGGATTCTTCTGTTTTGAAGAAATTGATGACATTTCACATAAATTCTTAGGTAATAGTTGAGATGCAAATCTAAGAAGGAAAGGTAGCAACCTGGCCAGGACTGCATGGAAATAACCTGTGAATTTTAAAACTTACAGCAGCCCAGTTGTTGACTATGTGGGAATAAAAGACAGCTGGATTTGGCTGCAGATTTTACTGAAGTAATTGAATCCCCAAATATCTACAAGCATTATAAAATGCAATCATTACCCTACTGAGTGCCTTATTCATGCCCAATGTGTCCCAACCTACCTTTCTAAGAGGATATTTTAATGGGGAGTTCTAATTCATACACTGCCTTCCTCTGGATACAGCACACAGCAGGAGTTCATGCATTCTGCCCTGACCTTTGAAAACAGCACCACAAGCAGAATTGACCCAGGCTTCCTTAGAAACCCTGAGGTCATGAATGGGAACTCAGCCCTCTGATGAAGACCCTGATGGAGCAGCATTCCCTGGCTCTCTGTGCACCCTCACTGGCTGCCTGCTATCCATAAATGATTTTCTCAAACTAAAGACTGATTTCTGCCTGTGCTTTAGTGATTTATGTTTACCTGTTGGATTTCATTTGTAAAGTTGGAGTTCAATGTCATATTGATGACTGCAGAGAATCTCTGAGTACTAGTAAGCAGTGACATCAGAGTCACTCTCAGGTGTAAAACACAGAAGGTAAGCTCTTGTCATCAAAGATGGTAAACTCAGAAGAAAAAAACAAACCTAGAATTGTGACCCAAATAAGAGATAGAAGGGAACATTGAACAAAGCAAGAGACAATACAAAAACTGAGACATGACCAAATTTACAATTTTAAGGCATTGAAGCAACTATATTTTAAAAATGCCTGTGCATGTAGTGTCAGGGAGAAGAGAGAGCAAGCATAATTCTGGACTTTTGCATTCCAATGATAAGAATATATAGGATGAAATAAAAAGGATAGGGAAGAATCTGACTGGGGGAGTGTGGGCTCTATGTATCAATGCTGAGGTTAAACATGGATGGGGTAACCAGTATTTGACCAAGCAACTGCATATTGAATGGAAGGAACTTAGGAAATTTTAGGTAAAAAAAATTAGAATTTTGTATAATACTACTCAAGATGTTTGAAAGATGTAAATGACCTTCAAACCCCTACAGAATAAGGTATGGTTGTGGGGGTTTCTGCCATATCTCACATAGATGAGAAAAGTATTAACTGCTGGAGGATGATGTTTGCTGTAAACCAATTACCCAAAAACTTATCTATTCAGTAAGCACACAAGAACCAGTACTCTTTTTAAATGAGAGGGGTTGTGATGGGTCTGGACATAACAGATCTGGCCTCTAGCAACATGGAGTGACCCAACACTGTTGAATTTATAGACACACAGGTAAAGGGGCCAAGATTGGGAGAAGCTTCTTCTGTGAGGAAAAGGATGGACTGGAGTTAGGGGGGCCATTTTCTCAGGGAAACTATCATAGAACCAGACAGGGAAACACTCACAGAGTGCCACATACATCCCAGGAATCTGGAACAGACCTCTGTGTCTGCCAGTTCCTGGTAGTCAGGCCTCTGTGTTCTGTGGCTCAACCTGAACTGATTCTGCTAGATAAGGATGGCTTCACACCAATAGTGCTTTGAAAAAATCCACACTGTTATATATATCCAGAATGTTTTTACACTCTAGAAATTGCTGTTCTGAAATATTTTTGTGCAGATACATATCATCATTGCTGTTCCTTTTTTCAAGAAGGGTGTGCAACATTTGAATTTTTCTGCCTATGAAGTAAGATGGTTTTGCATCATGTCAACTGAATAATCTTCATGTTTCTAATAGGATTTGGCATTGTGGGGAATTATTTTTTCTTATGAACAACATGTGTCTTTTTAGAAAAACTATGAAATTTATACAACTCATTGTCTCCCATTTGACTTTTGCAAGTATCATAACACTTCTTACTAGAGGAATGTTAGTTTTAATATCCCCATTTGGTATCAGGAATGTCATAGGTGATGCAGGCTGTAAGGTTAGGATTTACATCAATAGGGTGGCCCGGGTCCTGTCCATCTGCACCACCAGTCTCCTCACGGTGGTACAGGCCATCACCATAAGTCCCAGAGCCTCCAGGTGGAGGAGGCTGCAGACCAGGTCTGCCTTCCACATCCTTCCCTTGTTGCTCTTCTTTTCTATACTCAATTCCTCAATAAGCATAAACTTACAATTTTTTAGAAAATATTATCAGCATAAGCTTCAAGAATTATTAGAAGTGACAAAAATGTCATTTCTAATTACAATACTGGATAATTGCTTGGATTTTTATTGTTCTCATGGTTCTTCGAGATGCTGTATTCCAGGGTGTCATGGGCTGGGCCAGTGGCTATATGGCGTTCCTCCTCCACAAGCACCACCAGCATGTCCTCTACCTGCAGACCTCCAAGCTCCTCTACACAACTCCCCCTGAGATGAAGGCTGCTCAGTGTTCTGCTTCTGATGTTCTTTTCTTTCTTTTTCTTTTTCTATTATTATTTGTATTTAGCTTTTAATTTTATACAGACTGCAGTTTGATTCATTGTACACAAATGCTGTTTTCTATTCTTCTACTGGACTGATATTTTTATGTCCTTTTATGTCACTTTCTCCTTTCAGAAGCATTTCATTTATGGAATTTTTCTAGAATTTGTGGACCTTGGCTATCCAATACTCAGCCCATTTGTACTGATTCACAAGGATGGACATCTGGCTGAATGTTGGCATGCAGAGAAAGATATTGAATGAGAAAATTCCTATATCATTGATCTTTTCAGTACTTAAGTTTGAAAACCTTCTTAGTTTTTTATTGCTGTATGTGATGAAAAAATCAAGTAGTTGTAGAGAAATCACCTAGAGGCACATTTCCATACCACATGCTGGTTACAGTGTTATGATGTATGTCATAGGAAGCTGCATACAGGTACTTTATCTATATCCCTCTTATGTCCCTCTATATATTTGGTGGTCTTTCTGTCTTGTAAGCCTCAAACTCTGTTATGTGTTAATAGCTAAGGTATATTTATTTGTGATAGTATTTCAAATAGAATGTAATTATATACCTAAATGTATATCATCTACACTATGAAATCTGCTAGAAGGAGGAGATGTAATATTTAATTGTCTTATTTTATAGAAAGATGAATGGAGATATAATGAAAATAATTTACTTTTATGTTTGTCTTGCCTGTATTTAGCTCACTTTTTGAATGCATTTTTCTCCAATAAATGAGAAGTTGGTGTTGGTCACAATTCATGACTTGATTCAAGGCCATACTTGTTAGAGTCTTTACCCTGCTTGACATTGTCCCCATATCTTCAGAACTCCACCTCATATTCTGATTTGTAATGAAGTGAATCAAATTTTCCTTTTTCTTAAATGGGATGAAAACTGTAGATTCATAGAATGAACCAATATGGCAATAAGGCATTTGATTAAGCCAATTTAACATATTATTGATACTGTTGATGTATTGATCATATTCCCTCCATGATGCCAGTTGAGGCAGAATCCCTTCCCTCCTTAGCTACATTGTCCTCTATGTCTTTCTCATGACCCTGTTTATGTTTGGATGTTTAAATTCTCTAGTAAGAAGTATTGAAGGCTGTTTCTATGTGGTTTGTTTACAGCATGCTAACTCTAATTTAATGTTATTAATGTTATTATGTCATAGATCAAAATTAGGAGCTGATCTGCCTCATATAATGGTGGGGTTCTTGGAAATATAGGGTGCACTACTGTTTTAATTCCACATTCTCCCATGAAACTCTCTCCTAAATTCTAACATAGAAAACAAGACAAAGTGATTCATCCTTGAACAGGTGGCATGGAGTGCCAATCCCAGAAGTGACTCTAGGAATAAATGACATATAAAATTGGAATCATGAGGATAAGTTGACTGAGCATTAACAGCACCCAAGTGTCTAGACAAATGAGAAGGTGACTCATGATTGCTGGAAACAATTTGCTAAGGTTTGCCTGGATTTTATTTTTCCTTCATAAGTATCACCTTCTTCACTCTAAAATGTGGGAATTGAGTTGAGAAAATAAAAGTCCATCTGAAATCATGATTAGAAAATGATTGATTGGGATGACACACATGAATAACAATGCTGCACACATGTGGAGTGGAAGAGAGGAGGAGATTGGGAAACACTGGCCATTGGAACACACTGCCATGACTGGTGGTTCCTTTGACTACTCAAATACCTGTAGGTTTTTTAAAACATTAAAATATAAACAGTGAGAAGAATGCATCAGTTGTGCCTTAGAAAGCCCACATGATGTTTATAGTAGAGATGGCAGAATAGTTCTGTAATTTTTGTGAGTTAACCTCCACACAGAGAAAATGAAAGATTATATTATATAGATTTCACCCAGCATTGTTTACACACAGACCTGTAATTTCTAACAATTAAAACAAGAAATATTTGATAACAACCAGAATACATCAAGTAAAAGTCATCAGTGATTTCTAATTCATAGTGGATTTTATACAAGAGATCTTGGATCTCAGACAGATTAATTTATCATGAACCTAGTGAATCCCTCCTCATACTGGTGGATGCAGGATTATTTTGGGTGTCCATCAATTATTGTTAGTTCATGCCCAGTGTCAGTTAATGACTGAAATGTCTGCTAATTCCCCTGTTCCCATGACCAGTCATTCTATTAAGTGAATGTAGGTCTCCTGTGGAAGAGTAGGAGAAAGTGGTCATTGTGCTCTAGTAGGGTAGCAAATTTCCTCCTAAGGAGCACCATTCCCACCACAAAGGGAACTCTGTGACTGCAACCTGGCTCCAGGATGGGATTAATGGAGGAGTGTTGAAACCTGTTCCAAAGACTCAGGTCAGATTTCTTCTTAAAGTGTCAGTGCTCCAGCCTTCTACAGATCCACAAAGAGCTGGGGGAAACTCCCATATGTTTCATTCCTCAAGACATGATGATCAATTGATCAATGCCAAAGACCTCTCAGTGTCTCACAAATCTGCTTATTTTTCATTATGGTAAACATGACCACTGTCCTTTAGTGAGTCAGTGCCACCATACAGCACATGTGACCTTGAGATCTTATGGTACCCTTTGTGTTAAAGTATTCTAGTTCTTTGCTGGAATTTCCCAATTTGATGTTGAGTTAATGGCAAAGCCCAACAGTGTTCATCTTGAATGCTGAGCTATCCTCATAATTTTTTCAGCAAATGGTGTTGGTAAAACTAGATATCCTCATGAAAATATGATATTGGGCACTAATCTGAAACCACACACAAAACTGTATTGAAAGTTGAGCAATGATTCAAAGTAAAACTGAAATTTTAGAACTCCTCAAATGCATTATAGGGAAAGAAGCCTTGACTTTGGTCTCCTCAGTGAGATTTTCTATATGAAATCCAAAGCAAAAGAAAAAATAGAAAATTACCCAGTTGTTCTATGTCATACTAAATGTATTCTGCACACAATGAAGTCACTCAACACATTTGAAAGCTAGCAATATTAATGAGATGACATTTGAAATACCTGTGACTAGTATTATATTACTGTTGAAATTATGAGAAGTACTCACATAGGTGAATAGCCAAAAATCCCCAAACACAGCAGGTTATAAATGGGTAAGAGATTTGAAAAATATTTTCTCAAAGAATGCAAATGTCCACAAGGTATGTGAGCAGGTCCTCACCATGCCTAATATTCAGAATACTGCAAATCAAATCTAGAAGACACAACTTCACACCTGGTAGACTGGTTCCATTATTTTTTGATGCACACTGTGGGGGCCCCAGAAATTGAACTCAGGGGTACTCAACAACTGAGTTACATCCCCAGTTCTATAATTTTGTACTTTATTGAGAGACAGGCTTTCAATGTGTTGTTAAATCTCTTGCTGTTGTTGAGTCTGACTTTGAGCTCATGAAACTCCTGCTTCAGCCTCACTATCTACTGGTATTACAGACTTGGACCACTATGTCTGGCTAGATTAGCCCTTAACTAGGAGAGAAGAAATAAGTAGTGTTAGCGAGGACTTGAAGAAAAAAAATTGGATATGAAAAATTGACTCTAGATATGTATGTGACTGTTGTTGAGATCAATGTTCCTTTTCCTTTATGAGAATTAAAAGCATAGTGCAATCCATCTCAACAACAACAAAATTTACGTTACTTCAGCACTCAAAATTTACTATACAGATTTGGAATCAAAGCAGCATTGTATTGGCATAAAAAGGGAGAGTTGCACTAATGGAAAAGTATAGGAGACTAGAAGTAGCTCATACATGTACAGCTAACTGATTTTCACCAAAGTACTCTGAAGCTTCATTAGAGAAAGAACAGACTTCTCAATGAAGTGGTTCTGGGAAAATTGTATATTCACATGGTAAAGAATGTAACCAGTCTCTTGTGTCTTGTTAGCTATAAATTGTATTAAGGATGGATTAAAGATTTAAATTACAGACCTGAATTAAACAAAGAAGTAGAAGAAAACAAAAGGAAAACATTAAGACATCATAATATGCAAGGATTTTTAGACAAGTTACAAGAATGACAGGAAACACAAGAAAAGGGGACAAAGGGGTTTCTATTGCACTACAAGTGCTGTGCACAGGAAAAGAACACAATGAACAGCAGTGAAGAAACAAACTACGTAGTAATTGAACATATTCGGAAATTTTGTATCTCATAGAGGGTTTACTTTTGGTTTATTTAAAAGAAAATTAGATTTTGAGACAACAGCCAGGCCCCGTAGGACCCCTGGCCTGGACTGACTGAGCCCTGTCTCCAGGATCCCTCAGGCCGACTGATCACTCCCTGCCTCTGGGGCCCTCACATCAACTGACTGCTCCCTGCTGCCAGGACCCCCAGACCGACTGACTGCGCCCTATCACCAGGACTCCAGACCGACTAATTGTACCCGGTCTCCAGGATCTTGCAACCACACCAAACACACCCAACCTCCAGGACCCCTGCCTGACCAACTGCACCCTGCCTCCAGGAACTCCAGTTGACCACGTCCACACCCTGAGCTGCAGCTCCCCATTTACCAACACATTTGGAAGTCAGAGCAGCCATCTTGGATAATCCTGGAAGCCAGAACTCTGATTACTAAGTGGTGCAAATTCCATCCTTAGATGCCTGCTGGAGACCTGAAGCTCATCATCAGGTACCTCTCATGCATCAGGCTACTGAAGACTGGGAGGTTTCATTACTATATGACTATTATAGTGTAGATTTTCTTGCTTCTCCTATTGAAAAATTTTAAGTTTTTATTTCTTTACTTTTCTTGCTCTCTTTTCTTTTTACTTACCTGTTCCCTCAGAGTCTCTTTCTCCCTTTTTGCATGCTAATATCCAATTTCTTTTGATTACACGCTCACCCTTTCTATTATCTAGAACTTCTGTATATTCTTTTGTTATCTCATTAGCAGCTTTATTGTCCTCATAGGGGCTATTTGGTCTAGAATTGCATAGTGTCTGAAATGGGCACTGCTAATATTGTTCTCCCCTTAAAGTAAAGGTTTTGGAATCCTATAGGGCCACAATAAGCCTATAGGGGAAAATTTGCAATACCCCAGATCTGCATTGCTAGAGGGGATGATACATGAACAACATGAAAAAACAAGGGAAGAAAATGATCCAAACAAATCTAGATTCTATATTAATAGAATCCAATGACATTGTGTTAGAAGAAATGTCAGAAAAGGACTTCAGATTACACATGATTAAGATGATTCATGAAGCAAAGGATGAGTTAAGAGAGCAAATGCAGGCAATGATTGACAATACCAATAAGCAGTTGAAAGAGCAACTGCAGGAAGCAAAAGATCATTTCAAAAAAGAGATAGAGATTCTTGAAAAAAAAATCCAAACGGAAATCCTTGAAATGAAGGAAACAATAAACCAAATAAAAAACTCAATGGAAAGCATCACCAAAAGACTAGACCACTTGGAAGACAGAACTCAGACAATGAAGACAAAATATTTAATCTTGAAAATAAAGTTGCCCAAACAGAGAAGGTGGTAAGAAATCATGAACAGATTCTTCAAGAACTATGGGACATCATGAAAAGACCAAATTTAAGAATTATTGGGACTGAGGAAGGCACAGAGATACAAACCAAAGGAATGAACAACCTATTCAATGAAATAATTTCAGAAAATTTCCCAAACCTGAAGAATGAAATGGAAAATCAAATACAAGGGGCTTACAGAACACCAAATGCACAGAATCCCAACAGATCTACACCAAGGCACATTATAATGAAAATGCCTAACATTCAAAATAAAGATAGGATTTTGAAGGCCAGGAGAGAAAAGCATCAGATTACATATAGGGGGAGACCAATACGGATAGCAGCCGACTTCTTAACCCAGACTCTAAAAGCTGCAAGGGCCTGGAACAACATATTTCAATCTCTGAAAGAACATGGTTGCCAACCAAGAATCCTATACCCAGCAAAACTTACCTTCAGATTTGAAGATGAAATAAAATCCTTCCATGATAAACAAAAGTTAAAAGAATTTACAAATAGAAAGCCTGTGCTACAGAATGTTCTCAACAAAATATTCCATGAGGAGGAAATGAAAAACAACAATGTAGGTCAGCAAAGGGAGGAACTACCTTAAAGAAAAATCCATTCAAAGGAGAAAAGAAGCCAAGTTAAAAACCAAAAATAAGTCAAATGACTGGGAATACAAATCATATCTCAATAATAACCCTGAATGCTAATGGCCTAACCTCATTAATCAAAAGACATAGACTGGATTAAAAGAAAGGATTAAAAAGAAGACCCAAAAATAAGCTGCCTGCCAGAGACTCATCTCATAGAAAAAGACATCCACAGACTAAAGGTGAAAGGATGGGAAAAAACCTACCATGCACATGGACTCAGTAAAAAAGCGGGGGTTTCCATACTTATATCAGATAAAGTGGACTTCAAGCCAAACTTAGTCAGAAGGGATAAAGAAGGACATTTCATACTGCTTAAGGGAACCATAAATCAGGAATACATAACGATAGTAAATATTCATGTCCCAAACAATGGTGCATCCCTGTACATCAAACAAATCCTTCTCAATTTCAGGAATCACATAGACCACAACACAATAATTCTGGGTGACTTTAATGCACCGCTGTCACCACTAGATAGATCTTCCAAACAAAATCCAACCAAAGAAACCATAGAACTCCATAACAAAATCAATAACCTAGACTTAATAGACATATATAGAATATTCCTTCAATGAGCAGATTCATTTTCTTCTCAGCAGCGCATGGATCCTTCTCTAAAATGGATCATATGTTATGCCACAAAGCAGCCCTTAAGAAATGCAAAAAAATAGAGATACTGCCTTGTGTTCTGTCAGATCATAATGGACTGAGAGTAGAAATCAATGACAAAATTAAAAACAGAAATTACTCCAACACCTGGAGACTAAATAATATGCTATTGAATGAAACATGGATAACAGAAAACATCAGGGAGGAGATAAATAATTCTTAGAGGTCAATGAGAACAATGATAGAACATATCAAAATCTCTGGGACACTATGAAAGCAGTACTAAGAGGAAAATTCATTGCATGGAGCATATTCCAGAAAAGAATGAAAAGTCAACAACTAGATGCCCTAACATTACAGCTCAAAGCCCAGAAAAGGAACAGAATAACAGTAAAAGTAGTAGAAGACAGGAAATAATTAAACTCAGAGCTGAAATAAATGAAATTGAAACAAAAGAAACAATTCAAAATATTGACAAAACAAAAAGTTGGTTCTTTGAAAAGTATACAAAATAGACAAATCCTTAGCCACACTAACAAAAAGAAGGAGAAAGAAAACTCAAATTACTAAAATTTGTGATGAAAAAGGAAATATCACAACAGACACCACTGAGATACATAACATAATGAGAAGCTACTTTGAAAATCTGTTTCCAACAAAATAGAAACTACGAAAGACATTGACAATTTCTAGAGACATATGCTCCTCCCAAACTGAACCAGGAGGACATACACAATTCAAACTAATCAATATCAAGCAATGAAATAGAAGAAGCCATTAAAAATCTACCATCCAAGAAAAGCCCAGGACCAGACATATTCTCAGTCGAGTTCTACAAGACCTTCAAAGAAGATCCCAATACTTCTCAAAGTATTCCAGGAAATAGAAAAGGAGGGTACCCTAACCAAACTCATTCTACGAAACTAATATGACCCTGATACACAAACCAGGAAAAGACACATCAAGGAAAGAAAATTTTAGACCAATATTCTTGATGAATATAGATGCAAAGATCCATAACAAAATATTGGCAAACCGTATCCAAAAACATATTAAGAAAATTGTGCACCACGATCAAGTGGGGTTCATCCCTGGAATGCAAGGATGGTTTAACATCCGTAAATCAATAAACATTATCCATCATGTCAATAGACTTAAGGATAAGAATCATATGGTTACTTTCAATTGACGCAGAAAAAGCTTTTGACAAAATACAACACCCATTGATGCTCAAAATACTAGAAAAAATAGGGATAGTAGGAACATACCTGAACATTGTAAAGGCTATTTATGCTAAGCCCATGACCAACATCATTCTTAAAGGAGAAAACTGAAAGCATTCCTTTTAAAAACAGGATCAAGAGAGGGATGTCCTCTTTCACCACTTCTATTCCACATTGTCCTCGAAACTCTAGCCAGAGCAATTAGGCAGAATAAAGAAATTAAAGGAATATGAATAGGAAAAGAGGAACTTAAGCTGTCACTATTTGCTGATGACATGATTCTATTAGATGATCCAAAATCTCCTGCAGAAAACATCTAGACCTCATCAATGAATTCAGCAAAGTAGCAGGCTATGAAATCTAAATCATTTTTATATGCAAGCTATGAAATTGAGGAAGTCCTTAGAAGATGGAAAGATCTCCCATGTTCTTGGATAGGCAGAATTAATATTGTCAAAATGGCCATACTACCAAAAGTGCTATACAGATTCAATGAAATTCCAATTAAAATCCCAATGACTTCCCTCACAGAAATAGAGCAAGCAATCATGAAATTCATCTGGAAGAATAAGAAACCCAGAATAGCTAAAGCAATCCTTAGCAGGAAGAATGAAGCAGGGGGTATCAAAATACCAGAACTTCAACTATACTACAAAGCAATAATAACAAACACCGCAATGTATTGGTACCAAAATAGACAGATAGATCAATGGTACAGAATATAGGACATGGACACAAACCCAAATAAGTACAATTTTCTCATATAAGACAAAGGTGCCAACAATATGCAATGGAGAAAAGATAGCCTCTTTAACAAATGATGCTGGGAAAACTGGAAATCCATATGCAGCAGAATGAAAGTAAACCCCTATCTCGCATCCCACACAAAACTCAATTCAAAATGGACTATGGACCTTGGAATCAGACTTGAGACCCTGCATCTTATAGAAGAAAAAGTAGATCCAAATCTTCAATATGTTGGCTTAGGATCAGACTTCCTTCACAGGACTCCCATAGCGCAAGAAACAAGAGCAAGAATCAATAACTGAGATAGATTCAAACTAAAAAGCTTTCTCTCAGCAAAGGAAAGTATCATCAATGTGAAAAGGGAACCTCCAGAGTGAGAGAAACATTTTGCCACTCATACTTCAGATAGAGCACTAATTTCGAGAATATATAATGAACTCAAAAACTCTATACAAAAAACTCTATACTCAAAAACAAGAATACAAATAATCCAATTGACAAATGGGCTAAGGAAATGAACAGATGCTTCACAGAAGAAGATCTACAAGCAATCAACAGATATATGAAAAAATGTTCAATATCTCTAGTAATAAGAGAAATGCAAGTCAAAACTATCCTAAGATTCCATCTCACCCCAATTAGAATGGCGATTATCAAGAACACATGCAACAATAAGTGTTGGTGAGGATGTGGGGGAAAAGGTACACTCATATATTGATGGTAGGGCTGCAAATTAGTGCAGCCACTCTGGAAAGCAGTGTGGAGATTCCTTAGAAAACTTGGAATGGACCCACCATTTGACCCAGCTATCCCAATCCTCGGCCTATACCCAAAGGACTTAAAATCAGCATACTACAGAGATACAGCCACATCAATGTTCACAGCTGCTCAATTCACAATAGCCAGATTGTGGAACCAACCTAGATGCCCTTCAATTGATGAATGGATAAAGAAACCGTGGTATATATATACAATGGAATATTACTCAGCTATAAAAAATAATAAAATTATGGCATTTGCAGGCAAATGGATGAAATTGGAGAATATTATGGTAAGTGAGATAAGCCAATCTCAAAAAACCAAAGGACGAATGATCACGCTGATAAGCGGATGATGACACATAATGGGGGTTGCGAGCAGGGCAAGAATGGAGGATGTAGGTACTGTATAGAGGGAAAAGAGGGGTGGGAGGGATGGGGGAAGGAAAAAATAACAGAATGAATCAAACACCATTACCCTATGTAAATGTATGATTACAGAAATGGTATGCCGTTACTCATGTACAAACAGAAACAACATGTATCCCATTTGTTTACAATAAAAATAAATTAAGAAAATAAAATTAAACCCTGAATTACAGAAGTTGTTGGTGTACATGAGTGGTAGACTGTCAGTACAGGCAGTACTGTCTTGTGTTGAAGTCCCAAAATGCAAACAAAGGTGAAAAACAAAAATCAATAACAACACAGTAAAAATTTCCAGTAGAAGAACAAAAGGCCGTGATTTAAAAAGGTCAATCAGCCTAGGTATACATTTGTCAGAAGACAACTGAAAGAGTGAACCTCTGTTACTATCATGGTAATGCAAACCAAGCCTCAATGCCACTAGAATGACCACTGTCCAAAAGAGCAATGAAGTTTTGGTAGGTATGTGGCAGAAAGGAACACTCACACACAAGAGAAAAGCAAAGGAAGATCTCACTCACAGGTGGATTAGAACACTCTGGTCTCAGAGAAGTGGGGAGAAGATGGTAAACACCAGAGGCCTGGGGGAGGGAGTGATAGGGATAGTGAATAAATGGTACCATTTCAGGGTACAGGAGTAAGGAGTTCTGGTGGGCCAGGTTTCAGCAGCATCAGTTGATAATGAAAATAGTGTATATTTCACAAAGCTGGAGGAAAAGAGTTTCCTTTGGCACAAAAATTATATATTTGAGGTTGTGTGTGTCTGTGTATGTGTGTGTATTTTTCGTGTTTGATTTGAATATTATTAAAAGCATATGTGTACAGAAACATCTAATGATACTGCATAAATACATGTAAACTAGTGTCAAATAAATAAAAAATGACCTCTGAGATGGAAAGTTGTTAAAGATAACCAATGTAACTCATATCACTAGTTATATCACCTATTATTTTGTGAGATTCTTGCATGTAATTTTTTATTTGAAATAGATTAAACGTCTATAGCCAGACCTCACTGAACACACTCATGTCATCTGAAATGGATTAAAGTTGAGGTGACCAAGGTCACCTTGATCTTGTCCACTGGGTCACATGTGGGTCCACAGATAGAACTCACTAGTGATTGTCACATAAATAACTCACCAGAGGAAGGACAGAAAATCAGCACCTTAATGTGAGAAACCAGCCTAAGATCTCAACGTGTTCAGTAACTGTCATGTAAATAAATTCACGATGAAGACTGTCCAGAACACTGTGCCCTGCTTGATCAGCATCTAAAAGTGTGAAAAGAGAAGGTTTATTACAACCCATATTTACTTTGTGACACTTTTGCTTGTTGGACAACATGAATTTTCTCACCACCAGGTGCTCTGGATGTGTGACATGGGGCTGCAGGATTTGGTGTTTGTCCTTCTGGGTTTTGGTCTTGCTTTGGGGTGGTGATTCATCAATGCTTCTTTTCTTTAATTTGTCATGGGAATGTTCACTTGGTACCATTGTGTATAGGATGCATGTAACTTGATTTGATTTTTACAGTGGCTCACAGGCAAAAGTTTACATTCAGTGCAAAAGGAGATGTTGGATTCTGAGCAATGCTGTCATGGTTAAGACATGGGGCCCTTGGAGATGGACTGAATGTTGCATTGTGAGATTGGCATGATAATGGGGTCAGGACTGGAAAGCTCTGGTGTGTGATCAGAGCTCATGTCAGGCAATGCAGGAGTGTTCAGAGGTGTGTCTATGAAGACATGATTGGATCAGGATTGGATCATGAGGCTCTGACCTCCTCAGTGCATTAGTCCACTTGATAGATGACAAATTGGAATGTCCTACTGGCTTGTAGCTACAGGCAAGTGGTGTGACACCTAAAAATAGGGTCCTCTGGGAGTGACCATGTGACTCTATCTGACCATGGTTTCTTCTAGCCTTCTTTGTTTCCTTCCCTGCTGCCATGAGCAGCTTTTCTCTGCCTCCATGGTATTTCTGCCTAGTAGTCAGCAGACCATGGGGCACAACTCTGAAACCATGGGTCCAAATGAAACTTTCTCCCCTTGGTGCACATGTCATGCAGCATCTAGGGAGCCTGACGCAGGAGGACTATCACCTCATGGAAGACTGGCAATGAAGTGAGACCCAGACTCAAGGAAAAGAAAAACAGGATTGGAGATCTGGCTCAGTAGCAGAGCCTCCCTGACTTCAACTGTCAGTAATGCAATAAAAAAATAAAAAAGCAACACAAATTAAAAATCAAATTTTCCTATTGTAAACTTTTCTTGTCAGTTAGTTTGTTCACAGTGAGAAAGCTTCCTTTGGAGTTCTGTATTTACAGTGGAAATGGTATTAAACATTTGTGGTTAGTTTTCTTCACAACAAATAAGGAAGAAATCATCAGTGGTCTCTGAAGGGGAAAGAGTAGACAAAACCTAACCAAACTAATGTGTATGGAGAAGTAGCCAGTTATGTCAAATCTCAGATTTGATTTCTTAAGTAAATAGATACCATTTTTCCACCTGAAACACTGCACCTACTTCAGAAACTCAGCAAAACATTGAACACATTGGTCCAGGCATCAACCTCCTTAATAATTTTCCTAAAACTCATAAAAAGGAAAAGAAGACAAGTATGGCATGATAGTGCATGCTTGAAATCCCAGGGGCTGGGGAGGCTGAGGCAGGAGGATCTCAAGTTCAAAATCACCATCAGATGAATTTCATGATTGCTTGCTCTATTTCTGTAAGGTACATCATTAGGATTTTAAGTGGAAATGCATTGAATCCATATAGCACCTTTGGTAGTATGACCATTTTGATAATATTAATTCTGCCTATCCAAGAACATGGGAGATCTTTTCATCTTCTAAGGTTTTCTTTAATTTCTTTCTTTAGTGTTCTGCAATTATCATTGTAGAGGTCTTTCACCTCTTTTTTTAGATTGTTTCCCAAGTAATTTATTTTTTCAAGGTTATTATAAATGGGATAGTTTTTCTAACTATTCTTTATGAGGATTCATCACTTATGTATAAAAATGCATTAGTTTTATGAGCACTGATCTTATATCCTGTTCCTTTACTGAATTTACTTATGAGTTCTAAAAGTTTTCTGGTGGAATTTCCCA
Source organism: Sciurus carolinensis (assembly GCF_902686445.1). Lineage (NCBI taxonomy): Eukaryota > Metazoa > Chordata > Mammalia > Rodentia > Sciuridae > Sciurus > Sciurus carolinensis. The sequence goes on from NC_062219.1 coordinate 129,811,977, forward strand.
GTTTCTCTAAATATATAATCATGTCATCAGCAAATAAGTATAGCTTGAGTTCTTCTTTTCCTATTCATTTCCCTTTAATTTCTTAATTCTGCTAATTGCTCTGGCTAGAGTTTCAAGGACAATGTTGAATAGAAGTGCAGACACACTTCATCTTATAGAAAAGAAAGTAGGTCCAAATCTTCAACATTTCAGCTTAGAACCAGAATTCCTTAATGTGACTCCCATAGCACAAGAAATAAAAGCAAGAAGCAATAACTGGGATAGATTGAAACCTAAAAGCTTTCTCTCAGCAAAGGATACTATCAGCAATGTAAAGAGAGAGCCTATAGAGTGGGAGAAACATTTTACCACTTGTACTTCAAATAGAGCACTAATTTCCAGAATATACAATGAACTCAAAAACTCTACACCAAGAATACAAATAACCCAATCAACAAATGGGCTAGGGAAATTAAGAGACACTTCACAGAAGAAAATCTACAAGCAATCAACAGATATATGAAAAAATGTTCAACATCTCTAGTAATAAGAGAAATGCAAATCAAAACTACCCTAAGGTTCTATCTCAGCCCAACTAGAATGGCGATTATCAAGAATACAAGCAACTATATGTGTTGATGAAAATATGGGGAAAAGGGTACACTCATACATTGCTGGTGGGAATATAAATTAGTGCAGCCACTCTGGAAGCAATGTGGAGGTTCCTTAGAACACATGGAATGGAATCACCATTCGACCCAGCTATCCCATTCCTTGGCCTATACCCAAAGGACTGAAAATCAGCATACTACAGTGATGCAGTCACATCAATGTTCATAGTTTCTCAATTCACAATAGCCAGATTGTGGAACTAAACTAGATGTGTCTGAATTGATGAATGGTTAAAGAAACTGTGGTACATATGTACAATGAAATATTACTTAGTCATAAAGAATAATAAAATTATGGCATTAGCAAGCAAATGGATGAAATTTAAGTATATCATGCTAAGAGAGATAAGCTAATCTCAAAAACCCAAAGACGAATGATCTTGCTGATAAGCAGATGATAATACATAATGGGGTGTGGTAGGGGGGCAAGAATGGAGCAAGGAGGGACAGTATAGAGTGAAAAGAGGGGTGGGAGGACTGGGGGGAAGGAAAAAATAATAGAATGAATCAAACACCATTACCCTATGTAAATGTGTGATTACAGAAATGGTATGCTTCTACTTCATGTACAAACAGCAAAACAAGTTGTACCCCATTTGTTTACAATAAAGAAAACAGTATTAGCAATTTAGTGAGACCCTAAGCAACTCAGTAAGACTCTGTCTCATTATATAGAATAAAAATACTGGGATGAGGCTTAGTGGGTGAGCTCTCCTGGGTTCAATCAGGGATACAAAGCATAAAATTGCTGGTGAGGATGTGGGGAAGTGCACTTATACATTATTGGTGGGACTGCAAATTAGTACAAGCACTCTGGAAAGCAGTGTGGAGATTCCTCAAAAGACCAGCAATGGAACCACCACAACCCAGCTACTCCACTCCTTGGTATTCCTCAAAACAACTAAAATCACATTAATATAGAGATACAGCAAATCAGTGTTTCTACAGGCACAAATCATAACAGTCATATTATGGAACCAGTCTAGGTACCCACAAAAACATGAATGATTCAAGAAAATATGGTATATATACCCAAGTGAGCATTGTTCTGCCAGGAACCAAGTAGACCAAAACAGAATATTACTAGGTGACTTTAACACAACTTTCTCACCATTGAACAGATCTTCCAAGCAAAAATTAAGCAAAGAAACCACAGAACAATATAACACAATCAATAATTTAGACTTAACAGATATATATATATATATATATATATATATATATATATATATAATTTTGAATCCATTAAAGAGTCAATACACTTTCTTCTCAGCAGGACAAGAATCCTTCTCTTAAATAGCCATATGTTATGCCACAAAGCTACTCTTAGCAAACACAAAAATATATAGATACTACCTGCATTATATCAGATCATGATGGAATGAAATTAGAAATCAACAACAAAATAAAAAACAGAAACTACTCCAACACCTGGAGACTAAATAATGCACTATTGAATGATGCATGGATAACTGAAGACATCAGGGGGAAGATAAAAAAAATTCTTAGAGGTAAATGAGAAGAATGATACAACATATCAAAATCTCTGGGATGCTATCAAAGCAGTACTGAGAGGAAAATTCATTGCATGGAGCACCTTCAATAAAAGAAGAAAAAGTCAACAAATAAATTATGTAACTTTATGGTTCAAAGCCCTAGAAAAAGAAGAACAGATCAACACCAAAAGCAGTAGAAGACAGGAAAGAATTTAAATCAGAGCTGAAATCAATGAAATTGAAACAAAAGAAACATTTCAAAAAATTGACAAAATGAAATGTTGGTTCTTTAAAAAAATAAACAAAATTCACAAACACTTAGCCACACTAATGAAGAGAAGAAGAGAGAAAACTCAAATTTCTAAAATTCATGATGAAAAAGGAAATATCATGAGAGACACAATTGAAATATAAAACAAAATTAGAAGATATTTCAAAAATCTATACTCCAACAAAATAGAAGATCTCAGACATAGACAAATTTTGAGAGAGATATGATCCACTCAAATTGAATCTGGAGGACATTCACAATTTAAATAGATCAATTTCAAGCAATTAAATAGAAGAAGTCATCAAAAGTCTACCAACTAAAAAAGTCCAGGACTAGAAGGATTCTAGAAAACCTTCAAAGAAGAACTCATTCCAATACTCTTCAAATTGTTCTGTGAAAAAGAAGAGGAGATAACCTTTCCAAACTAATTCTAGGAAGCTAATATCACCCTGACACAAAAACCAGACAAATACACATTGAGGAAAGAAATTTTCAGACCAATATCCCTAATGACCACAGATGCAAAAATTCATAACAAAAATTTATCAAATCACATACAAAAAACATATTAAAGAGATAGTACACCATGATCAAGTGGGCTTCATCCCAGAGATGCAAAGTTAGTTCAACATCCAGAAATCAAAAAAATATTATTTACCACATCAAGAGGCTTAAAGTTAAGAATCACAAAATTATTTCAATAGATGCAGAAAATGCATTTGATCAAGTACAGCACCCCTTCATGCTAAAAAGACTAAAATCACCTTAATATAGAGATACAGGAAAATTAGTGTTTTTAGAAGTGCAATTCATATCAGTCAAATTATTGAACCAGCTTAGGTGCCCTTCCTTCCTTCCTTCCTTCCTTCCTTCCTTCCTTCCTTCCTTCCTTCCTTCCTTCCTTCCTTCCTTCCTTCCTTCCTTTTTTCCTTCCTTCCTTCCTTCTTTTTTTCTTCCTTCCTTCCTTCCTTCCTTCCTTCCTTCCTTCCTTCCTTCCTTCCTTCCTTCCTTTCTCTGTCTCTATTTCTCTCTCTCCCTCTCTCTCAATTTCTTTTCTTTCTTTCCTCCCTCCATCCTCTTATGGACTACCTTCCATACATCAGAGAAAATATTTAACCTTTTCCTTTTTGGATCTGACTTTTATTTCATTTAGTAAGATAGTCTCCAGGTTCATCCATTTAACAACAGAGGCATGATGCTATTCTTCACTATGACTGAGCAATATTCCATTGATACATACACCACATTTTCTTTAACCATTCATCTGTGGAAGGGCATCTAGTTTGGTTCCTTATCTTGGCTCTTGTGAGTTGAGCTGCTGTAAACATTGATGTGTCTGCATCTCTATAGTGTGCTGATTTAAAATCCTTTGGAAATATACTGAGTAGAGGGGTAGGTTAGACATATGGTGGCTCCATTCCTAGTTTTCTGAGAAATCTTCATACAGTTCTCTGGAGTGTTTGTACCAATTTGCAGTCCCACCAAAAATGTAGGAGTGTACTCTCCCCCACATCCTGGTCAACACTTAATGCTATTTGTGTTCTTGATAACTGCCGTTCTGACTGGAGTGAGATGAAACATCATTGTGGTTTAAATTTTATTTTCCCTAATTTCTAGAGAGGTTGAATATTTTTCCATGTAATTGATGAGCATTTGTATATCTTCTTTGGGAAGTGTCTTTTTATTTATTTTGCCTAGTTATTAATTGGGCTTTGTGTTTTCTGGTAAGGTTTTTCAGTTCTTTGTATATTCTGGATGTTAAAGCCCCATCTGAGGAGCAGAAGCCTGAGATCTCCCATTTGTATGTCCTCTCTTCACACTCTTATTTCCTTTGCTGTGCAGAAGCTTTTTAATGTCCTGCCGTCCTGCTTATTGATTTTTGGTTTCATTTCTGGAGCTTCAGGAGGCTTGTTAAGGAGTCAGGTCCTGAGCTGACATACTGTAGTGCTGGGCCTGCATTTTCCTATAGCAGCTGCAGTTTCTGGTCTGTCCCCAGTTCTGTGATCCAGGTTGGGCTGACTTCTGTGCAGGGTGAGAGACAGGGGCAGGCTTCCTTCTCCACACGTGGCTTCCTGTTCTCCAAGCACCATTTGTTAGAAAGGTGGTCTTACCCTTGCCTGATATCAGGTGACTTTGTCTGTGAAGGTGACCTGTGTGCCTTGCACTCTGTTCCCTGGGTCTTCACACTGCTTTGGACCAGTACCATGCTGCTGTGTCCCTGTGGCTCTGCAGTGCAGTGTGAGATCAGGGGTCCTGCTGACTGCAGGGTGGCTCCTTTGGCTCCTGCTGGCCAGACTGGCCTTCCCTGCAGCACCCCTCTCCAGGGAGCAAGACAAGTTTCATATTTTATCAGAATGATTAGTACTCATCCTTTTTCCACAAGAATGAGAACTAATCCTACAGACATACTTAATTTTTGAAATACCCTTAAAATATCACACACACTCTTTCCACGGGGTGATCCAAGATGGCAGACTAGAGGGTGACTGCATCCCCAGTCATTCCAGAACCCAGGAGTCAAGAAGGGGAGGCATTGAGAGACTCGGACTAAATTAGAGCCATGGGTGAGTCTGCCCACTGGGTAAATCTCGGCCCGAGGGGCAGGCCCAGATAGAGGTGGCTTATCGGAGCAGGGCAGGGCAGCTAGAGTCTTCCACAGGCAGCCCTGTGCACTCCAGCGGTGGGCCCCTCCCACACAGCCAGCTTCTCCAGGTTCTCAGAGCAGGCCCTCTGGTGAGAGCCTTTCTGATCAGAACAAGCTCCAAGTCCCGGAGCCAGTGTGGCATGCTCCAGCCCACAAGCATCTTCAGGGACCAGGACAGGGCAGCCAGAGACTTCCCCAAGCAGCCTGGTTCGCTGCGGTGGGAGGCGCCTTTCAAGGCTAGCTTCTCGGAGCAGACCGCCCAGTGAGAGCCTTTCTACATAGAGCCAGACACAAGCCCCTGAGCCAACGAAGAGCTTCGATCTGCAAGAAGCTGCTGGGATCAGGGCAGGGCAGCCAGAGAATTCTCCAGGTGGCTCTGCCCACTCTGACCACAGACTCTTTCCATGGGGTGATCCAAGATGGTGGCCTAGAGGGTGACTGCATCTCCAGTTGCTCCAGAAACCAGGACTCAAGAAGGGGAAGCATTGAGAGGCTTGGACAAAAATAGAGTCAGGGGGTGAGTCTACCCCACTGGGCAAAACTTGGCCTGGGCAGCAGGCACAGATAGGGGTGGCTTATCAGAGCAGGGCAGGGCAGCTAAAGTCTCCCCCAGGTAGCCTTCCACACTCCAGCGGTGGGCTCCTCCCACACAGCCAGCTGCACAGTGCAGGCCCCCAGTGAGAGCCTTTCCACACAGAGCCAGCTCCAAGCCCTGGAACAAGAGGGGGCTAGGGGCAGCTTTCTTCAGAAGCACTGCATTATCAAGTTCCTCCAAGACTTCAGGCTACTGAAGACTGGGAGGTGATACACTGGAAATCTACCGGGACAATATAAGCCAATAGAGGAAAGGTGCAATATCTCAGGGTCCCACTGACAGCTGACCAATATGAGAAAACAAGGGAAGAAAATGTCCCAAACAAACCTAGATACTACATCAATAAAACCCAATGACAGCACAGCAGAAGAAATGTCAGAAAGGGAGTTCAGAATATACATAATTAAAACAATCAGGGAAGCAAATGAGGAGATGAAAGAGCAAATGCAGGTATTGAAGGAGAGGATAAAAGAGCAAATGCAGGCATTAAATGATCGCACCAATCAACAGTTAAAAGACCAAATATGGGAAGCAAGAGATCATTTCAATAAAGAGTTAGAGATACTGAAAAAAAAACAAACTGAAATCCTTGAAATGAAGGAAACAATAAACCAAGTTAAAAACTCCATAGAAAGCATAACCAATAGATAGAACACCTGGAAGACAGAACCTCAGACATTGAAGACAAAACATTTAATCTTGAAAACAAAGTTGGCCAAACAGAGAAGATGGTAAGAAATCATGAACAGAATCTACAAGAATTATGGGATATCATGAAAAGGCCAAATTTAAGAATTATTGGGATTGAGGAAGGCTTAGAGAAACAAACCAAAGGAATGAACAATCTATTCAATGAAATAATATCAGAAAATTTCCCAAATATGAAGAATGAAATGGAAAACCAGGAAAAGAGGCTTATAGGACTCCAAATATACAAAATTACAACAGACCCACACCAAGGCACATTATTATGAAAATACCTAACATACAAAATAAAGACAGAATTTTAAGGCCACGAGAGAAAAGAATCAAATTACATTCAGAGGGAAACCAATAAGAATATCAGCAGATTTTTCAATCCAGACCCTAAAAGCTAGAAGGGCCTGGAACAACATTTACCAAGACGTGAAAGAAAATGGATGCCAACCAAGAATCTTAAACCCAGGAAAACTTACCTTCAAATTTGACGGTGAAATAAAATCATTCCATGATAAACAAAAGCTAAAGGAATTTACAAAAAGAAAGCCAGCATTATAGAACATTCTCAGCAAAATATTCCATGAGGAAGAGATGAAAAACAATGATGCAAATCAGCAACAGGAGGCATTAGCCTAAAGGAATAGCCCAAAAAAGCAGAAACCAAATCATGTCAAAAAACAAATATGAGTCAAATGACTGGGAATACAAATCATATCACAATAATAACCCTGAATGTTAATGGCCTGAACTCATCAATCAAAAGACATAGACTGGCAGATTGGATTAAAAAGAAAAATCCAACAATATGCTGCCTGCAAGAGACTCATCTCATAGAAAGAGACACCCATAGACTAAAGGTGAAAGGATGTGGAAAAACATACCATGCACACGGACAAAGCAAAAAAGCTGGAGTATCCATCCTCATTTCAGATAATGTGGACTTCAAGCCAAAACTAGTCAGAAGGGATAAAGAAGGACATTACATGCTGCTTAAGGGAAGCATAAATCAGCAAGACATAACAATCATAAATATCTATGCCCTGAACATTGGCTCATCCACGTATGTCAAATAAATCCTTCTTAATTCCAGAAATCAAATAGACCACAACACAATAATACTAGGCGATTTTAACACACCTCTCTCACCACTGGATAGATCGTCCAAACAAAAATTGAATAAAGAAACTATAGATCTCAATAACACAATCAACAATTTAGACTTAACTGACATATATAGAATATACCATCCAACAAAGAACAAATATACTTTCTTCTTAGCAGCACATGGATCCTTCTCAAAAATAGACCATATTTTATGCCACAAAGCTACTGTTAGCACATACAAGAAGATAGAGATACTACCTTGTACTCTATCAGATCATAATGGATTGAAATTAGAAATAAATGACAGAATAAAAAACAGAAACTTCTCCAAAACTTGGAGATTAAATAATACACTATTATATGATGAATGGATAACAGAAGACATCAGGAGGGAAATAAAAAAATTCTTAGAAGTAAACGAGAACAAAGACACATCATATCAAAATCTCTGGGACACTATGAAAGCAGTACTTAGAGGAAGATTTATTTCATGGGGCGCATTCAAAAAAAGAAGTAGAAATCAACAAGTAAATGACTTAACACTACAGCTCAAAGCCCTAGAAAAAGAAGAGCAGACCAATACCAAAAGTAGTAGAAGACAGGAAATAGTTAAAATCAGAGCCGAAATCAACGAAATTGAAACAAAAGAAACAATTGGAAAAATTAACAAAATAAATAGTTGGTTCTTTGAAAAAATAAACAAAATTGATAAACCCTTAGCCACACTAACAAAGAGAAAGAGGGAGAAAACTCAAATTACTAAAATTCAGAATGAACAAGGAAACATCACAACAGACACGAGTGAAATACAAAACATAATTAGAAGCTATTTTGAAAATCTATACTCCAACAAAACAGAAAACCTCGAAGACATCAACAAACTTCTAGAGACATATGAATTACCTAAACTGAACGAGGAGGACATACACAACTTAAATAAATCAATTTCAAGCAACGAAATAGACAAAGTCATCAAAAGCCTACCAACAAAGAAAAGTCCAGGACCAGATGGGGTCTCAGCCGAGTTCTACAAAACCTTTAAAGAAGAGCTCATTCCAATACTCCTCAAAGTATTCCATGAAATAGAAGAGGAGGGAACCCTCCAAACTCATTCTATGAAGTCAATATCACCCTGATAACTAAACCAGACAGAGACACATCGAGGAAAGAAAATTTCAGGCCAGTATCCTTAATGAACATCGACGCAAAAAATTCTCAACAAAATTTTAGCAAATCGCATACAATATATATTAAAAAGATAGTGCACCACGATCAAGTGGGTTTTATCCCAGGGATGCAAGGTTGGTTCAACAATGGGAAATCAATAAATGTCATTCACCATATCAACATACTTAAAGTTAAGAATCACATGATTATTTCAATAGATGCAGAAAAAGCATTCGATAAAATACAGCATCACTTCATGCTCAAAACACTAGAAAAAATTGGGGTAGTGGGAACATTCCTTAACATTATAAAGGCCATCTACGCTAAACCCATGGCCAGTATCACTCTAAATGGTGAAAAACTGAAAGCATTCCCCCTAAAAACTGGAACAAGGCAGGGATGCCCCCTTTCACCACTTCTATTCAACATCGTCCTTGAGACTCTAGCCAGAGCAATTAGAAAAACCAAAGAAATTAAAGGGATACGAATTGGAAAAGAAGAACTCAAACTATCCCTGTTCGCTGATGACATGATTATATATTTAGAGGAACCTAGAAATTCCACCAGAAAACGTTTAGAACTCATAAGTGAATTCAGTAAAGTAGCAGGTTACAAGATCAATGCTCATAAATCCAATGCATTTTTATACATAAGTGATGAATCTTCAGCAAGAGAAATTAGGAAAACTACCCCATTCACAATAGCATCGAAAAAAATAAAATACTTGGGAATCAATCTCACAAAAGAGGTGAAAGACCTCTACAATGAGAACTACAGAACACTAAAGAAAGAAATTAAAGAAAACCTTAGAAGATGGAAAGATCTCCCATGTTCCTGGATAGGCAGAATTAATATTGTCAAAATGGGCCATACTACCTAAAGTGCTATACAGGTTCAATGCAATTCCAATTAAAATCCCAATGATGTACCTTGCAGAAATAGAGCAATCAATTATGAAATTTATCTGGAAGAATAAAAAACCAAGAATAGCTAAAGCAATCCTCAGTAGCCAGAGCGAAGCAGGGGGTATCGCAATACCAGATCTTCAACTCTACTACAAAGCAATAGTAACAAAAACGGCATGGTATTGGTACCAAAATAGACAGGTAGATCAATGGTACAGAATAGAGGACATGGACACAAACCCAAATAAATACAATTTTCTCATACTAGACAAAGGTTCCAAAAATATGCAATGGAGAAAAGATAGCCTCTTCAACAAATGGTGCTGGGAAAACTGGAAAACCATATGCAATAGAATGAAATTAAACCCCTATCTCTCACCCTACACAAAACTCAACTCAAAGTGGATCAAGGACCTCGGAATCAGACCAGAGACCCTGCATCTTATAGAAGAAAAAGTAGGTCCAAATCTTCAACTTGTTGGCTTAGGATCAGACTTCCTTAACAGGACTCCCATAGCACAAGAAATAAAAGCAAGAATCAACAACTGAGATAGATTCAAACTAAAAAGCTTTCTCTCAGCAAAGGAAACTAGCAGCAATGTGAAGAGAGAGCCTACAGAGTGGGAGAATATCTTTGCCAACCATACTTCAGATAGAGCGCTAATTTCCAGAATCTATAAAGAACTCAAAAAACTCTACACCAAGAATACAAATAATCCAATCAACAAATGGGCTAAGGAAATGTACAGACACTTCACAGAAGAAGATGTACAAGCAATCAACAGATATATGAAAAAATGTTCAACATCTCTAGTAATAAGGGAAACGCAAATCAAAACTACTCTAAGATTTCATCTCACCCCAATTAGAATGGCGATTATCAAGAACACAAGCAACAATAGGTTTTGGCGAGGATGTAGTGAAAAAGGAAAACTCATACATTGCTGGTGGGGTTGCAAATTAGTGCATCCACTCTGGAAAGCAGTATGGAGATTCCTCAGAAAGCTTGGAATGGAAACACCATTTGACCCAGCTATCCCACTCCTTGGCCTATACCCAAAGGACTTAAAATCAGCATACTACAGAGATACAGCCACATCAATGTTCATTGCTGCTCTATTTACCATATCCAGATTGTGGAACCAAGCCAGAAGTCAGTCAGTTGATGAATGGATAAAGACACTGTGGCATATATATATACAATGGAATATTACTCCGCAATGAAGAATGATAAAATTATGGCATTTGCAGGCAAATGGATGAAATTGGAGAATATCATGCTAAGTGAGATAAGCCAATCTCAAAAAACTAAAGGACAAATGATCTCGCTGATAAGCAGATGAGGACATATAATGGGGGTGGGAGGGTTAGCATTAGGGTTAGAGTTAGGTTTAGGGTTAGGGATAAGGAGTGTGGTAAGAATGAAGGAAAGAAGGACTGTATAGAGGAAAAAAGGGGTGGGAGAGGTGGGGGGAAAGAAAAAAAATAAAGAATCAAACATCATTGACCTATGTAAACATATGATTACACAAATGGTATGCCTGACTCCATGTACAAATAGAGAAACAACATGTATCCCATTTGTATACAATAATAATAAAAAACAACTAAAAACAAACAAAGAAAAAATCACACACTGCAGTGCTCACTACTTTATCAACACAACTTGTATACTATAGAAGGAGCTTTGTCATGAGTATGCAATCATAGAAAGGCATTTAATAAAATACTCAACTACTACAACCAGTTTCAAGATAAAAAAATGCACCGCTTCTGCTGGCAGGCAGGATCTGCACACACTGCAAGTCTCTGCAACTGAAAACCACCTTCAATTTTCTGTACATTTTCCTCCAGTATTCTCACCTTATGAATCTGAAGAATAAAACCCACACATCAGAAGCAGTGTGTGTAAAAGCACTCTGTTAAAGAACAGCGACAAATACAGAACCTAGCACTACATTTATTCTGAAAGTGGTAGTCTAGGGTTTAGATGGCACTTGGGTCACTGCTTTTGGTCCAAATCATGCTAATTAAGGTAGTCACACCAGTGGTCAGTTTTCAAGGCCTGACATCCATCCAGGTCTGCCCCATTTGCATTTTCTCCATCAGGAAGTGGGATGTTGAGGTCCTGGGATGGTCGCTGTGTGCCGGTTCCAGGTTACCATGTTGTGTGGAGTGGGCTTCTGCATCAGGTGACCACACACATGCCCAGGCTTGGCCTCCCAAGGACAGCAGTCACCACATTTCTCTCTGAGCCTCAGGACTGCCACACCTGCAGAGGGCTCCATGGGGTCACAGGCTGTCAATTGCTGCTGGGGCTCCAAACCCCTGGGGTCACTGATCTGCTTTTGCTCCTTGGCAGGACTAGTAGGCTACTGCTCTGGGGAGCTGTGTCAATATGATGATTTAAAAACTCAAAGTATAAGTTTTTCCCATGGTCTCTAAGATTCTTTGCTCTAAGCTTATATATATGTATATATATTTTATATGTATATATAAAATAATCCATAATAATAAAACTATTAGATCATTATTTTTCAAAATGCTCTCATCAGATATGAGTGGTATAGTCCTATATTCTACCCAAATACCTGTGTTGATTTGTTCTAATATGAGAAGTTAGGAGCTCCATCTACTTGAGTTCTGCAGACACCAGACACCATGATCCAGTCATAAGGCCAAGATGCCTGTGGGTCAGGCTATTCTGAGCCTTGGTCAGCTGCACAATATGCCACCCTGTCCAGGCTGAGCCCCAGGATGAGCCCCAGGCTGTTCTGTGGCACAATGGAGATGAAATTATTCCACTATTTGGAGGGATTCCATTCCATTCAATGAGAGCTGGACCACAGAGCTCTTCTAAGATGATACACTATCCTCATGCAGTTTTCACCACTGTGTTGAAAGGCACATCCTGTGGACCCTCCTGATTTGGAGAAGACTTGAAATAAGTCATCTGTACCATTCCAGTCTGCCTAAGTTCTGCATAATTCCCTGTTGGGTACACTAAGGGAGCTCTGATATTTTAGCCTCATTTAATACAAACTAATTTGATTTAATCAACCAAACAAAACTTACATTGAGTCATATCCCCTTAAGCTAAAATCCTGAATTCATAATCTCTGTTGAGGCTTCCATAACAACCAGCTTGGCCTGGTTCAAATTTATAACCCTTTCACCTTGAGTGTACGCCTTTCAATTCCACTCCCACACACATGCCTCTAGCTGGAGTCACAGAAATCCAGAAACTTTTTCTGAAATGTTTCCTGCAGTATTCACAGACTTGCTGTGAATCCCATCTTGTGAGATTTGGGATGGTGGCCTGGAGGAAGGCTGCCTTTCAGTTGTTCTGTGGCTCAGGAGTCACACTATGGGAGCAAGGCTCCTCAGTGTGGTGGGTGAAGGAGAATACCATGAAATTCAATGGAGGACAGGCAGAGTCTGGTGGAGACTCAGAAAGTCCTGTGCATTCAATCAAGAACATTTTATTTTCTCAATGAAATTTGGGATTAGTTCTCTGATGCATAATACTAGGAAAAGATTTATGTGTGTCACCTCAGATTATAATAACAGACTGACAAAAATGTGCAAGAATTTTCAAGAGAAACTGATTTTAAATAATCATTGTTGCTGACATTTCCTCCAACAACAGGCATAGAATGAATGAAGTTAACTCACTTTTTCTTATCCAAAAGTCATTTTTGTTTCCTGGCCCTATCTAGTACTTATTATCTCTTCTCTCTTGGAGGGCACCAACCCAATAGGTGTGAGGTGGCATCTTATGGTTTTGATCTGCATCTGCCTGATGCTTAAAAAATGTAAATGTTGAGCTCCTGTTTAACATTTGGTGAAATATTTCATGTCCTTTGGGAAATATCTTTTCAAGTCCCTTGGATATTTAAACTAGGTTATTTCTGTTTTTAAGTAAAGAGCTGTATGTGTTTCTATATGTTTTGGATATTAAACATTTATTAGGTATGGGGTTTGCAGATATTCCTCTCATTACACCACTGTCTTTTTATTGTGTGGTGTGATTTCTGTGTGCAGAATTTATTAGTTCGATATGATACCACTAGGTAGTTTGTTCTATGGGTGCCATATTTGAAAACTTGCTGAGAAGACCAAAGTTGAGGTGCTTTCTGTATATTGGGTGAAGTGTTGTGCCGGGGTCCAGCCCTAGCAGGGGTCGGAATTTCTAGGTGGATGGGAGGCATCTGTGCAGTGGAGAAACAGCAGACAGAGACACCAAGTATTCTGAGGTTGAAACTTTATCTTTTTTTTCTGCCAAATTTTTATAGATATTTTTCTTTAGTAATGATTATATCATTTTATGGTTAGTTTAAAGTAAGAAATACCTTCACAAGTACAATCTATGCTTCTTCTCAAAGTACACATTCTCTCTGTATGAAAGCCCAGACCAAAACAACCTTATTTCCCAGCTAGATTAAAACAACCTTGTCTCCCAGCTAAACTGAGAGCACCATGATCTGCCAGCCTTCAACCTTCAGAACAAACATGTCACTAGATTTTCTGAGAAACCACCCCCAACATGATCTCCAGTGTTTAACAGTGAAAAATTTTTACTATTGTTAAAGAGTAAATAAATCAACTTATAGTTAATATTTAGTCTATTCTAATTCATATAATGGCAGACTATGATCTTATTCTGATTTTCAAAGAATTAGACTAAACAGGAAAAACACAAATTATATTTTTGACTAACCTAAATATTTTTATTATAAAGTATCTCTAGAATTGACTATTAAAACTAGGAAAGCAACAAAGGCTAAACACCTTCCAAGCTCAGAGGAATGCCTCTTTATCATCTATATTTAGAAATTATTATACTAAAGCAATCACAGTCTCCTTTAAACTCAAGAATAGCTGCAATTGTTTATTGTTATATATGTTATCTATGTATTACTACTAAATATTTATTGTATACTATTTTGTGTCCCAATATAGAAAAACCTTCCCAATGTTTTTCCAATAAGTTTCTAATGATATATTGATATATTTAATATATTTAATATTAAAAAGCAACTACACATGGAGACATGCCATGCCTATGGCCCCCAAGAGGGCCCCAAGGTGACCAACAGAACTGTATCAAGTGTTGAATCCTCTACTCCAACAGAACCGTGTCAAATATTGGAGTGGCAGGAAATAGATGTGGCAGAGTTGTAGGATTTTGTTCTTATGTATAAATCTTTGTTGCACTTGGAGTGGAAATTTTGTTTTTGGTGTAAGCAAGGGTTTAGTTTTATTCTTTGAATGTGCACGTCCAGGTTCCCCAACACGATTCACTGATGACATTCATAAGCAATGGTCAGCATCCTGGGCAAGCTCTGCCATAGTTTTCCCATAAATTCAACACCAAAGGAGCACCTGCTGTTGCTCAATGGGAATACTTAGACACAGTGGACCCTCTGATCTCAAGTTCATTTGTGCCATGTGGTGCCACTTACTCACCAAGGGCAAGGTTGCCAAGTTTCTCAATATGGATAGTAATTGACCACATGGTCTGGGAATTAATCATGTGAGAGTTCTCCCCTTGTCTTACTTAGTCAACAGAAGGAATGCAGCTCCAGATCTGGTGATAGAAGTCTGACTTCAATCACTAGAAAAAGTAGTCACAGCTCCTCAGGTGCTCCCATCCTTGAGCCAGTTTGGGGACCCAGAACTCTCTAAATAATGAAGGTCACAGATCCTCATGAGGATTCTCACTGCACTGACAAAAGTGGTCTCCTCCTCCCACTCTTCCCTGGAGAGACCTATGGTCACTCACCAGGATGACTGGTATAAGGAAACAGGGAGCCACCAGACATTCCAGACTAACAGACACTGGATATGATCTGACAATAACAGCTGAGGTGTAGACTGTTACTGTGACACCACTCAGAGGTCACTTTAGCAGGGTCTCATGATAAAGGGAGGTTTTCTCAGACTGGGACTTTTTATGACCAATTTACTATAATACAGGAATGATTGTTGACTTGTAGGTAATATATTCTTTCTGGTTGCTTGTAACATTTTTATTCATTTTAATTTGTAGAAACTTGATTTTGGTGGTCTGGGTATTAACATTGATGGCATGATTTAAGATAGGTTTTATGTTGTTTGAAAATTTGGAGGCTTAACACACCAAATTTGGGGACTATTCAGGCATCTTTCTCTTAAATATTTTGTAAGCTTTCAAAGGAAAAATTGATACAAACTACATCTTATGAGCCTCACAGTGGTTCACTGCTGCATTCTCAGCTACCTGGGAGGCTGAGACAGGAGGATTGCAAATTCAAAGCCAGCCTAAGCAACTTAGAGAGACTCTGTCTCAAAATAAAATTTCAAAAAGGGGGCAGGAGCTGAGGATGTGGCTCAGAGGTTAAGCATCCATGGGTTCAATCCCTGGTAACATGGAAAAAAAAAGTAAGAAACCAAATTACACCTATGGAAGAAGTCTAAGCTCCAGGCAAACCATAAGTAATCTTTGCCAGCAGTCAGGAAACTTCCCATTGTTCTTCTAAATACTCTGTCTTTAACACTAAGTCCTGTATTCCTCACAATTTAATATTATATGCCATTCCTAATTACACTTCCAGGATTTTCATTCCTTTTCTCTGAATCCATAACCAGTGTCCTATTCAAAGATGACTCACTTTGTTCAATTCTCTAGGTTAGATGTGAGGAGGAGGCTGTCACAGAGGAACTGTGGAGAGACAGTACTTTCTGGTCTTCAGAAAGCCTGAGTTATATGAAGAAGATAAACTCTGAATGACTTTAAAACATAAATACATTAATAAATTACTAAAATCTGTAATATGCCTGGTACTACTAATTAAGAAATAAGTTTTCACAATAGATTACTAGAGAAGTAACATGCTCAAATACATGAAGAACCATCAGAGAGATAGAGGAGAGCCTCCTTAGATATTGGGTGGAACATTTTGTACATCAATTCTAATATTGTTTGAATATGTGCAATAAGTAAAATTCCATCACCAGTCTTCCAAACATGCTTGATTACCCATTTTATTACCACAACTATGCATTCTACAAAAATGTGTAATTTAGGTTGGAATTTAAGAAGAATTTCAAGAAAACCAAGGTCTTCATTTAATTAAGTACCAAAATATTTTGAGTTTCTCAAAACAGAGACTGATAGCACCAGGCACAGTACAGGTAAATGATGCTTTGAAACAGGGTGCAAATTGTGTTCAACATAAATTTTGATTCAGTTCTTAAAATGTGTTCATATATTTAACAAATCAGAAAATAAAGAAAGAAAAATGAATATTTCTCATATGCCTCCATTATTCTAGTTTGTCTCCAAAGACACCAGTACTCTTTCAAGCCCTTTTGTACTCTTGCAGGGTTTCATAATGAACAGTATCCAGCTGAATATATGGTCATATCACATCCTAAGTATGACTCCACTGCAAGGATTTTATATTGATTATAAATTACATTTTAGATAACATTGCAAGCCAACACAGTTTGAACTCACTAGTTCTTTCAAAGGTTTTTCAAAATCCCCTTGGATGGATAGATATTTTCCAAAAACTTAAGTAACTAAAAAGGGTCCTTTCAGTGGCTTTGCAATCTAAATATTTTTCATTCTGTAGTCTTCTCTGGTTAAGTACATCTGTGAGATCAGGTCCTAGAAGTGACTTTCTTGAGTCAATAGTTGAATACACAAGTAATGTTTGTACATTTCCATGTTGATTTTCTGCATCTTACCAGCAGACGGAAGTAGCGAAAGAGCCATCTCACTTGCATGTGGATCTCAGTCACCTCCTGCAGGGTGACAGGAAAGAGAATGTGAAGATACTGTGTCCCTCTAGCTTTCTAAGTCCTCTGTGACTCAGGGCCTGCACTATCTTTGTGATATGAGAATGCACCTCCATGGACTTCAGCTACTCTTCCTTTATCATCATCACAGACAGCAACACAAAACTAACAGCAATTTCTAATGTACTCACAGAAAGAATCAATTAAATACAATTTCTCCATGTCTTTCCCTCCTACTGAGCATGAAAACATTCAACCAGATATGCATCTCTGTGAATCAGCATGAGTGGAATTCAGGATTGCATAGCCAATGGTCAGAAACACTTCAAAACTTATTCCATCCAGCGGAACTGGCGCAGAGAAAGGAGACACCACCAATCTTTAGTTGACGAGATTTATTGCGTCCTCCCTGTTTTTCTGCCTCCTTTGTTCTGCCACTATCTCCCTTCTCCTACCCTCTCCCTCTCTCCTCCCCCAGGCTCCTAGCTTATCAGCCAGCTATAGCAAAACTTTCTCTCATGCAGGAGAGCATGTAGAGGAATGTCAGCATAGCACTATATGAATCATGAGCTGTCCACACGCGGCATGATATTAGATAGCCAATCCTAGAGCCTGGCGTTAACACATAAGTCTCCAAGGAACTAGTAAGCAAGCAACCTTTTTGGGTACTTTCTTATTTTGGTAGGCAGAGCCCTTTGGCTCACTGCCAGGCACCATCTTGTCCAAGATGGCCCTCAACAGGCTCCCGCTTTTTGTTATAAAAAGCAAAAGACAGTGACTGTGTCTGTCTTAGGTGCCAGAGTCCGACTTTATCCTTACCTATCATTGGGAGTCAAAGAGCTGTTGGCAGGGCTGGGGAGATAGCTCAGCTGATAGAGTGCTTGCCTTGCAAGCACAAGGCCCTGAGTTCAATCCCCAGTACTGCAAAAAAAAAAAAAAAAAGAAAAAAGAAAAAGAGCTGTTGGCATGCTTTGATCCCTGTCTTAGGTTGGTACAAAGTCCACCCTGTGCTTACCCATCTTTTACTACCAGCCCTGTAATTGGGAGAGCCAAATCTGCAGATCAGAGCCTTGGTCCATGGCCATAAGGGCTTGCCATACCACTAAGGCTTGCTGCCTTTGACGACTCCTTAGAGACAACAGATATCTGAGCAGCAACAATAACAGCAAGAACAACAACCCCATCGTAGCAAGAATTCCCACCCATTGTTTACCAAATTGTAATGCTGACTGTAAGAAACTAATGGCTTCTGGTATACCCAGGACCTTGACCTGCATACTATTTACCACAAATATAGAGTTTCTTAATAGGGTAGTCAAATTAGTAAACTCTTTAGTCCCATGACCCATTAAGCATGCTTCCAAGTTGTTTGGACAGATTTGCAGCAGCAGTAATATTAGAATAGGGTATAGGGGTAACACATAGTGCTTGGGCATGCACTAGACAGCCGGTCTGTGCTGTAACATCAACATGTCCACTTGTTCTTGTAGTAAGTCCACTCTTTGGTTTAGAATCAGGATTCCCATGGCGAGATGTGCATTGATGTTTTCCTGGGCTGTCAGTGCTTTGGCAGTGGCTTGTGACAGATTGTTGTGCATGTGAGCAGTAGGAATAGCAGTTCCTAGGGCAAGTCCAGCAGCAGTGGCAGCAGCTGCAGCAGCCACTGCAGCAACAGCGATGGCTATAATGGCTGAGATACCAAAATCTCTTTTTGCTTTCACAGGGTAGAAAATTCCACTCACTATGAATTAAGGTCACTGGGACTGGAATGAATTTTGGAATCCTGGCAATCACAGCCAGAGGAAATAGTAAAGCATCCCGACAACTAGACACATAACGCTCTTGGTTAGCACAGTTAAGGACCTCAGTATCATTATCATTGTTATTAGTAATGTTAATTTTAAACTTAGAACTTTTAGACAGAATGAACACAAACAGAGACGTGACACATACAGCAGTAGGGGGGAAAGCCTGATAAAGGGAAGAGTAATTGGCCTTGCACCCTGTATAACTATAAACAGGTGTATTACTTCCCTTTGTATAGGCTTGCTTTTGACTGCACCTTTATTGAATGAGAGAGAGATTGCCTTCCTGTATCATGGCGGTTTCTGAGGTGGCTAACCAGAGGAAGCAAAGACTATTTATTAACTTGAAGTTTAGACTAGTAATAAGTGACTTTACAGTGGAACCAGCTGGTAGGTAAGGGATACCTAGAAGCTCTGTAATAGGAAGTAATTGAGGGAAAACTTGTGTGCCATGAGTGATGTATCCCCTAAAGTTTTAGGAAGAGCTAGCAACATCAGGCTTACCACCATCACCATCATTCTGTGTTTTGGTGCCATTTTCTTTCTTATGGATAGTTCTTACCAAGCGCTCCAGGACCCAGATAGGTTGTTGTTGGTCCTGAGGAAAAACACAAACAGATCCTCTCCCCCAAATTAATACTGGGTCAGGTCCTTTCCAGGACCCAAGATGTCTTTCCACATTGCTTGTGGATGGCCACCAGACTTTCCACTAAAATATCTATCAGCGCAATACAGTCCATTGCATCCAAATTTAAAAAAATTGAGGGTGAATAAAGAAAGGTTAAGTCTGTTCTTGGGAGGGGCTAATGCCCCTATTCTCCCTTTTTGTTTAGTTAAGCAGACTTTCAATGTTTGATTAGCCCTTTCCATGATAGCTTGTCCTTGTGGATTGTAGGGCAATCCTGTAGAATGATAGATATTAAACTTTGAGCAAAACTGTTGAACTGAAGAAGAAGTATATGCAGGCCCATTATCTGTTTTAAATGATTTTGGCCTTCCCATAGTAGCAAAGGCTTGAAGGCAATGACTGATTACATCTTTTGTCTTTTCCCCTGTATGGGCGGTAGCAAATATATATCCTGAGTAGGTATCTACAGTTACATGTACAAATCTTAAAGTACCAAATTCAGGGATAAGGGTGACATCCATTTGCCACAGATGATTTTGAAGGAGTCCTCTAGGATTGACTCCAAAATGAGGAACAGATAAACAAGGCACACAGGCATGACACTGTTTTACTATATTTCTGGCTTGTTCTTTTGTAATGTTATATTTTATTTTGAGAGTAGTAGCATTGACATGAAATCTTTATGGAAATTAATTGCTTCTTGTACAATATTTAAAAAATGAGGATCTCGAGTAGCTGAGTCTGCAGTAGAATTTCCTTGAGCTAAAGGCCCAGGTAAGCCTGAATGTGCTCTGATGTGGCCTATATATAAAGGTTTTTTGTGAGTCCACAGAAGAGTTTGTACTTGATAAAAGCATTATTGTAAGGTAGATTGAGGACTAATGGGTTCAGCTGTCTCAAGCCGTGGCATAAGCTGGGCAATATAGAGACTGTCAGTATAAACATTTAAAGGTTCCTCAGGAAATGTTTGTATGGCGGTTATTACTGTTCTAGTTCAGGTTTTTGAGCAGACTTATGAGAAGTAATAATAGTCTGTACTTTATCAGAAACTACTGTAGCTGTACTGGAGGAGGAGCCATCTGTAAAGATTGTATTTGCTCCTGGGATAGGTTGAGCCTTAACAACCTGAGGGAAAATAACAGGATGTCTTTTGAAGAAGCTGACAATAGGTGAACCTGGCAAGTGATTAACAAATGTGGCCATGGTGGAACAATAGACAATTACCCAATCTTCATTATTGTTAACTAGTATTTCAATCTGTTTTGCCATGTATGGGACAATAACTGTCTGAGGATGAACTCCAAAAACTCGAAGGGCTGTCTTAAGTCCTAATTTAACTATATTTGCTACCATCACAGGATACGGGGAAACAAAATTTTGGGGGGACACTGGCAAATGGATCCATATCAGGAGTCCAGTCTGCCACATAGACCTGTAGGAGTATATTCAGAATCTAATACTATGAGATTAAAAGGCAAGGATAGATCAACTCTATCACTATGACCATTTTCTAAAGCTTTTTCTACTAACCTCAAGGCTTTTCTACCTTCAGGAGTTAAATTTCTGGGAGATGTAGGGTCTGAATCTCCTTGGAGAATATCCAACAGAGACTTAAGTTGACCAGTGGTGATTCCCAAATTTTGTCTTATCCAATTTATATCACCTAATAATTTTTGGAAATCATTTTTAGTCTTAAGCTTTTCCATGGCTAATTGAATTTTTTGTGGCCTAACACTGGTATCTAATATTTGATGTCCTAGAAAGGTAATAGGGCTGTGGGTTTGCACCTTTTCTGGGGCCACGTGTAATCCCCATTTTTCTAGGGTATCAATAATATTGTTAAATGCCCTAAATAAAGTCTCCTGTTTTCTGTGAGCCAAAAGAATATCATCCATATAATGGAGACAATAAAGTTCTTTATAATTCTGTCTAATCTGTGATATAGCCTGGCCAACATATATTTGACACATAGTGGGACTATTTGCCATTCCCTGGGGAAAGACCACCCATTGGTATCTAGTATTAGGCCCTTCATTATTTAAAGAAGGAACGGAAAAGGCAAATCGAGGGCTATCCTCAGGATGCACAGGAATGGAAAAGAAACAATCTTTTATATCTATAGAGATGATATGATAATATTTTGGAACAGCAGTTAATGAGGGGAGACCCAGTTACACTGGGCCCATAATCTGCATACTGGAATTTATGGCTCTCAGATCTTGCAAGAGTTGCCATTTCCCAGACTTCTTTTTTATGACAAAAATGGGTGTATTCCAAGGGGAAGTGGAAGGAATGATATGGTTTTCCTTCAATTGTTGATTAACTATTTCCTGGGTCGCCTCTATTTTTTCTTTAGAAATGGGCCACTGGGGAACCCAGATAGGATTATTGGATTTCCATGTTATCTTTAATGTTTCATTGGCCCCTCCGGAAAACCCAGTCCCTCAGTTCCTGTTTGTCCTTCGGCTTGATTGGGGCAGGTAACACCTTGTAAATTTTTGCCTAGTCCTTTTCCAGGGATATAACCTTGTCTCACCATGACTGGCAAAACAGTTGGGTTTAGACAGGACATATTTTGCTCAACTGAGGAAGAAATGACAACATCCATCTGTGTTAAAATGTCTCTTCCCCAAAGAGTGACAGGCAGGTGAGGTAATACATAAGGTTGGAATGTTCCCCTTTTCCCATCAGGGTCCTCCCAAGATAATGCAGCTGAATTTTGTAATGGGGTTTGGACAAATCCATGTCCCCGTAAGGTAGTACTGGATGTTGTAACAGGCCATGATTAGTTCCAGTCCTTCTGTCTTATAATAGAGATGTCAGCACCTGTGTCTATTAGACCCTCTATGGGAGTACAATTAACTTTTAATTTAAGCATGGGTCTATTTTTTGTTGATTGTGCCCAAAAGACACCTGATCCTGTGGATCCAAACCCATTGTTTTTTCCAGTCCTTTGTGAACTGGGAAAGGCCCCATGATGGCTAGACAATATCAATATTTGTGCTATTTTATCTCCTGGAGAAACAACAGATACCCTTCAAGGGGAAGATAACATAATCTTTATATCTCCAGTATAATCAGAATCAATGACTCCTGGCAATACTTGTAATCCGGACAGAGTTGTGGAACTCGCCCTAACAATAATCCTGCTGTGCCTTCAGGGAGTGGTCCATGTCCGCCCATGGGGACCGCTTCTACTCCCATTTCTGGGGTTAAAATGAGTCGGGCAGAGGCACAGAGGTCCAATCTCCTGCTCCCTGATGTTCCTCAGGGCAGCGAGGAGATAGTCGGAAAGGATTGTGAGTGGGGATCTGTACTATGGGATTCTGAAAGACCCTGTATATTCAAGGGCCCTGGGTTGGGCCCCCCTGGCCATTTTTTGACTGGGCTGGCATAGGATATCTCTCTATATCAAATCTTGATGTACAATATTTCGCCCAGTGCCTTCCTTTTCGGCACCGAGGACATAGACCTGGGGCAGGTTGATTTGTCCCTTGTTCTCCAGTCTTAGGTGTTCCCCTAGGCTTTAATCCTATGGGTCCTTCAGGGCAGTCTTTTCTGAAGTGCCCTCCTTGCCCACACTTAAAGCATATTATTCATTTAGCTCTTGATTGCCCCTGATTTGGCCCATAAAGAGCAGCAGCTATTACTTGTCCTGTAATGACTGCATCATTGATATCCCTGCAGACCTTTATATAGGTACTTAAATCTTTATTTTTCCATGGTTTTATAGCTTTTTTACACCATCTATTTGCTTGCTCATAAGCTAATTGTTTTATTAAGGGCATTACTTGTTCTGAATCCCCTAATACTCTAGCAGCAGTTTGGATTAATCTATCAACAAAATCTGCAAATGGTTCATTACTTTCCTGAATCACCTTGGACAACTGCCCTGTAAATCTCCTGTCCCTTGAATTAACTTCCAGGCTTTAATGGCAGCAGCAGCAATTTGTGCGTACACCCCAGGATCATAAATAATCTGCTGCTGAATACCTTCATAGTTTCCTTCTCCTGTTAGCATTTCTACATTTCTTTGGGGAGAGCCTGTGGCAGCATTACAGCATGCCATTTCTAATGAGGCTTCCTGCCATGCAGTTTTCCACACTAGGTACTGCCCCCCTGATAGCACAGCTTTACATAGCCTTTTCCAATCTTCTGGCACTAGATTTAGCCCCGATACTGATTCCAACATACTAATTGTAAATGGGGCCTGTGGACCGTATGTAGCCACTGCCTCCTTAAAATTTTTTACTGATTTGAAATCCAGAGGTTGGTGGAATCTTTGTCTATTTTGGTCCTCTAGTACAGGGAAGAATTGTGGGACTGCTGATGTTTCCTTAATGGGGATTTCTTCTCCCCGTGGTGAAAAACCCATCTGATTTATAGCATGAGCTAACTCCTCCCAAGGGTACTTTGGGGGATATAGGGGGCAGGATGCTTGGGGGGGGCTGCTGTCTCCAGGAAGGGATTGGTATTCCTTCCCGATATAACTGATGGGGGCGACCATGTCCTTGATGCTCTTTCTAATTCCTCCCCAGTAAGCCCCTCCTCCTCTTCTTCCTCTTTATGAGAAGTTACACTTAGTTGTTTCTTTATCTCTTCCAGACACATATTTCCTTTTTTTACTAAAGTTATTATTTTACCTTTTTTAGATGTTAGACATTCCTTAATGAGCTGCCACATGGGAAAAGTACCTCTAGGTAACAGGGATTGCTTTTCTGCTTTAATAAGATCCTCTTTATCATGTTCCCATTGTGGAATATTTAGGACTCCAAAACCAAGGACTAAGCTTTGCCAACGTGGTTACATATGCTGTCACAATAGATCATTTTATGGCAATCCCATTAGCCTTAAATACATCTTGTATGATTCTTACCATTTGATTTCTAGACACTTGTGACCCCATTCTGGAGTTATGAGACCTCCCTTTACCGGAGTTATGTGGCCTCCTTTACCAGGGTAATGTAGACTCCCTTTACCAAGGTATGTGATCCCCTTCACCGGGACTGTGGGGTCCCTTCACCAGGACTGTGGGGTCCCTTTACCGGGACTGTGGTGTCCCTTTCACTGTGACTGTGGGGTTCCTTTTCACCAGGACTGTGGGGTCCCTTCACAGGGACTGTGGGGTCCCTTTACCGGGACTGTAGGGTCCGTTCACCGGGATTGTGTGATCTCCCCCTTATACATTCTGGCCAGAGATTTCTGGGAGGTAATCCTACAGTTTTCCTATAGCTTACTTTAAGTTACTTAGTTTTCCTATAGCTTACATTAATTTACCTACCTGGGAGGACACAGAAGGAGAAAGAAGTTCCCCGTATGGGCCTCTGTCCAGGGGAACCAGCACGGAGAAAGGAGACACCACCAATCTTTAGTTGACGAGATTTATTGTGTCCTCCCTGTTATTCTGCCTCCTTTGTTCTGCCACTATCTCCCTTCTCCTACCCTTTCCCTCTCTCCTCCCCCAGGCTCCAAGCTTATCAGCCAATTATAGAAAAGCTTTCTCTCACACAGGAGAGCATGTAGAGGAATGTCAGCATAGCACTATATGAATCAAGAGTTGTCCACGTGTAGCATGATATTAGATAGCCAATCTTAGAGCCTGGCATTAACACGTCATAAGTCTCCAAGGAACTAGTAAGCAAGCAACCTTTTTGTGCACTTCCTCATTTTGGTAGCCAGTGCCCTTTGGCTCACTGCCAGGCACCATCTTGTCCAAGATGGCCCTCAAGAAAAACTTCCTACAATGGAATTATTGTGTAAGGAGAAAATCAAATATAAAGAAGTGAAAAATTCTGTCCAAAAAAAAAAAAAAAGGAAAAAAACCAGAAAACAGAACATCAGAAGAAGAATACTTTGAGCAGCCTTCATTTCAGGAGCAGTTTTGTAGAGGAGCTTGGAGGTCTGAAGGTAGGGAACATTCTGGAGGTGATGATGGAGGAGGAACAACATGTAGGCCCTGGTCCCACCCATGACAACCTGGAACACAGCATCTTGAAGGACCATGAGAACAACAAAAATCCATTCAATTTTTCATTTTTCTGATTGAAACAACTGGTTGTTTTTACTGATTTCTGATGTGTTCATGATGCTAATATTTTGGCTGTAAAATGATAAGTATATGCTTATCAAGGAATTGAGTGTCCAAAAGAAGAGAAACAAGGGAAGGAAGTTCCATGCAGACCTGTGCTGCAGCCTCCCCCATGTGGAGGTTCTGGGACTGATGGTGATGGCCTGGATCACTGTGAGGAGACTGGTGGTGCAAACTGAGAGGCCCCAGGCTGCCCTCTCCAGGTACTTAAGTATTTTACAGCCTATGTTGTAGTAAATCACCCAAACCAAAAACTGCTATTGTCTTTTGCATTCCCTTGGAAAAAAGAAAAAACATATTTGTAATAGCTAAGTGAATGAGTATAATGTACAGAGATCTCTTCTCCCTGCCTCTTAACAGGCAAGTATAATTCACATGGACAAAGATGTTCCCAACAAAGTCAAGTCCTGTTAGAGAGACAAAGACTGTTCCCTGGAAAAGCAAGGTTCACCATCATGACTTACTTGATAGGCAGAAAAACTTGAAAGCTGCAAACACCATTTTGAAGAAAGCCAAAGTAATGATGACATGCATCTGCAAAAATAATTTCATATATTACAAATTAGTGGAGTTTGAGAGACAGTCCGTATATATGCAGATGTACTGATTTTTACCCAAGGAGCTATTCCTCTTTCTGTGATGCCCTTTCTGGGCCACTCCATGCATTCTTCATTACTCTCTTATGCTAAATGTTCAACCCAGATTTTTGAACATTATAAAAGCAAAACCAACCTCTGTGTTCAAATTCTTAATAGCCCATCTACACTCAACCCTGATTTAGCTTTTCTAAACCCACAGGTCCCCCAACCAGAATGTCTCACCATGTTAACTTTCCTCCCTCAGAGCCTCATTTTTTAATTCCAAAGTCATGTCCTCATGCTTGATCAGCCTGCCTTCCCCAAGTCCAACAAACAAACACTTATAACTATCTCTTACTTCAAGTTCTTCAATGTCTTTTAAACTTAGCCATGTAAAAGTTAATTATTGTCTGATTTTTTTCAAACCATCCTTCAATCCTTTTTGTGTCTCATTGTGGTGAACATAACAATTTCCAGTTTTATTTTTTACCTCAAAGTTTGGTTGATCACAGTGCCTTAATATCTTAAACCCCCAAATAACACTGAAATATTTCATTGATGTAACCTCTTACAAATATTTTCTGGTTCTTTTATAGTCCTCAGAAGACTACTTTGTAGGTGAGATCCATCAGTTGAGGCTGAGTCAGTCAAAGATATCCAGGATTCACTGTCACCCCTGACAAAAACCAGATCCCCTGTGGGTGGGTCCCAGAAGGGGGCCCTAGGAAAGCTCCTCTTTCAGGTCTTTATCAAGGGTCCTAAAGCCAATTCTGGATATGGTGATGTTTATCAGAGGGAATTGTGGTGGGAGAATCAACTACCTACTAAATACTTTTCTCAGATGAGAAAGGCTTGTGAATCAGGAATCATAGGTAAAATCTTGTCAAAAGGGATGTTGGTAGATGTTAGCATGACATGAATTCCCTCAACTAGGGAGTCTGGGGCAGCTGCTAGAGCACTCTGGGGAAAACCAATTGCATTAACTCTGCAGCCTTCTCTACGTGTCATTTCTCCCAACCTGGGCAACAATAGGGCAGTTTGAAATTCATCCATCCCTCCTGATCTTCTGCAGACTGGGAGGGAATACGCACTCCAATCTCTTCACCTAAAGACTATGTCTGACAGTGGTCATCATGGGGCAGGCCCAAGATGGCTACAGTGAGGCTCCCTCACCAAGGATTCCAGGGACTGTGTCTTCAGTGTGTTCATGTGCTCAACTGAACTGAACTGGCTGTGAGCATGGACTCACTTATGTAACCTGCTGAGCCTGTGCCTTATTTGTCTGACCTGTACCTAAAAAGTACTTGTGGAAAGACTCAGGGGGCTACTGCCACCAGTGAGAAAACCATTTCCATTATCCCAACTGTGTCTCATCTTCTTCTACTAGTCAGGGTCCCACATCTGTTTCCAGGGCCTGAGCCTCTGCAAAACAGTGGGTGCAATGGCAGGATCCCATGCAGGTGAGAACTACCTTAGGCTCTGCAGGCTGGGGAGAACTGTGGCCACCGAACAGCATGTGACACTCAATTGCCACAGTCCTCTTAGCATGGCTTCCAGTGGAGAGTTGAGATATGGTAGATGGGACATCTGTGAGCATAAAGAAAGCTCTCTTGCTTTTTGTACCATGGATTGAACTCAGGGGCACTCAAACACTGATGCACATCTCCAGCCCTATTTTGTGTTTTATTTAGAGACAAGGTGTCACTGAGTTGTTTAGTGCATCCCTGTTGCTGAGGCTGACTTTGAACTCATGAACCTCCTGCCTCAGCCCCCTGAACCACTGGGATAACAGGTGTGAAGCACCACACCTGGAAAAGAAAGTTTTACAAGCAGTTATGTCCAGCCTGTGAGATGATGCCATTTGAGGACAGCAGGACAAGTGGGTTACCTATTTCTCACTGACCTGTGGGCAAACACGAACCAGGTGGGGCAGAGTGTGAATGGAGCAGCAAAGCCCAGGCACCCAGCCTCAGTCAAGGAGAAAGGTGGGAACAGGGGTGTAAAACAATGCAGACATGGCCTGGGGGCTTTACAGTCTCTGAGGTTGTGAAGTGGGCATTTATTGAAAGCTCTGAGAGAAAACCTGATGCAGCCTTGGGAGCTCAGCTGAATTGTTGGTGAGCAGCTGGCAGGGCTGGTCAGGGAGCCAAGCTCATCATGATCTTCCTGTCAAGCAGAGTTGAACTTGAGAAAACAATTAAGCCAGAGGCCAGGAGAGCCTCTGGCTGTTTTACTACTATGACTGTTAGTTTTAGAGGTGAATGGCATTATGTGTACAGCTTAGCACCCCTCCTTACAGAAGAGGTTACAAACAGTCAAAACCATGGAGATATTTAGTAGGGCCAGAGAGTCCAAGGGTGCCAGGAACCAGCAGGGACAAGAGAGCCCATGAACTGTTATTGACTCTGCACAACCTTGTGAATTAGATGTGCATGCAATCCAAGAATGGCGTGGATGGGGACTGGGGCAGAAATCTAAAGACTAAGACAGCCTGTTGGATTTGGGTATCAACTGTGAAAGGGTGAGGAAACCCATAGAGAAACAGCTGGTAGCTTTGCATGTGGTGCTAGTGAACTTGGAGACCATCACAGGGGTCACTGAAGCCTTGGTATGCTCCACATGTGCCATGTTGGGATGGGTGCAGAAGTGGGCACTCACCCAAAGGATGGGTTAGCCCAGAGTGGATGTACTCACCACACACACAGAAGACCTCTGGCAGTACTATGGGGCTGCTGTGACCCTAAAAAAAGCATGTCTGCTCTCAGGACTGCACCTTCTGTCTCTTTACCTGTGAGATCCTGAATCTGTTTCCTAGGGTGTGAACCCCTGAAGGTCAAATGAAACAAAACAATAGGTTGGAAAAAAATGGAGGATTTGCATATGATCCCTGTGCTTAGAATGAAAGTCTGCATGCCTTTGGCCTCTGGGTGCTGCTCACTGTTAAACAGTGCTTTAGATTCCTCAGACCTGAGGGTCTCTGGCAGCATTAAGTGGAGGAGCAGACTTTGACCCAGGTTTGTGGCCAGTCAGTTCTGACTTTCCAGGTATCAACTCATGCCTTTCAACCTTCTTCCTCTTGTGACAAGTGAAGGACTGAAACTGCACCAGGGCAGTAATGAAAGAAGCAGAAGTCATGAATGTCTCATGCAGTATGTCTTATGGCAGACGCTCTGTTGACTGGCAGGGCAGCAGGTGATAAGTCTAGGGTACACATGGCTCCACACTTGTTGGAAGAAATCCCAGTTCTTCGCTGGCAGCATTGAATGTCTCAAATGTGTAAACTTGCAGGGAGGAGAATTCTCCTTCTCCTACCTAGGAAAGTAAACAACTGCCCCAAATTGACCTAGTGTTACCAAGGGAACCTGTATAGGAGCCTGGTGGTCTGATCCCCCATGGCACATTGTGATTGGGCAAGAAACCTATAAAATGTATGGCTGTTCTTGCAATAAATAAGTGTGCAGGCTGCTCACCACAAGCCTGCTTCCACCCAACTCCCAGAGTCTGGGGTCTTTTCTCTGCACCCTTACCAGCATCTGAGCTAGCCTGGCACAAACTACATTTTGGTGCCCCACATGCCACATCTACTCACACATCTCAGAATTGGTGAGTACCCCTGATTCGTAAGGGCCCCTTCGTGTTTGGTGTGCTGACAGTCCTGTGAGGGTGAGCACAGGACACCTCCCCTACTTTCTTCCCTGATCATCTTGATTTTCCTAATTCCCGAGGAGAGGCACACACCACAACTGGCTCATATTATGTGCCCCTCCCCCCCAACAGCTGCTCTACTTTCACTTTTGGTTCTCCTGGCAAACTCACATAAGGGATTGATCCCCCCAAATTTGGAACCACATCTCCCTCTGTGGAGATTTTTACCAGGGACACCGTGCAGGATAGTGTCATGAACTTATGACTCATGGAAATTCTCTGCTAAGCATGAGACACTGGATCCTAAACATCTCTTTGTTTGTTAGGGATACCCATTGCAGGTTATTTTACAGTCCTTCTCTTTTTTCTTGAGAGATTTGTTTATTCCAATCTCTCCTGTCTGCAGAGTGCTCTGCAGCTCGCAGCTTTAAAGGCACTTCTCTTGTAGCACGAGCTTAACGTGAAACCAAAAGACAAGAAAAGACCCTTCAGTCCTCCACTTCAAGGGTTAT
The DNA here is from genome assembly GCF_902686445.1 of Sciurus carolinensis. Taxonomy (NCBI): domain Eukaryota; kingdom Metazoa; phylum Chordata; class Mammalia; order Rodentia; family Sciuridae; genus Sciurus; species Sciurus carolinensis. The sequence continues at coordinate 129,842,549 of NC_062219.1, forward strand.
AACTTCTGAAGATGAGGAGGAAGACACCTATAATAACAAGGGCCTCCCAGCCGGTAACCAAGGCCTCCCACAATCTGCTCCTCCACCTCTATACTCTTGGTATGAATTGCCCTTCCTCACTCCCTCTGGAGTTTACTCTGTGAAGCACTGAACTTTAAAAGGGTCTTCTTTTTATTTCCTCAAGAATCCATTTGCAGCATTCCTGTCAATTTGGGTCCAGATGGGGGTGAAATTTCTTGGATCCCCACCCCATTCCAAGATCTGGCCCCCCTTAGAGAGGTAGAAGTGAGAGAAGGTTTAGTTCTACCAGCACCATTTTGTCCTGTCATAACAGTGATTTAAAGGGAGTTCTGAAAGAGATTATAGATCCAAAAATTTTACTCTCTTGGACTATAGAAGAAAATGAAACAAAACCTGTAGTCCCGCCCACCCCAGGGAAAAAGGCAGAGAAAACATGGCAGAGATAGCAAATGATAACCCCTCTCCAGCTACTCCTCTTTGTTCTCCACAAGTAACTGGAGAGCAGGACATTCCAAAGCAATCATTTTCAGCAGAGAAACCTGTCGGTCCCATTCCTCATGCCCCCCTCAACCTATCCCAAACAAAAGAGTGAACCAACAGCTCCACCTACTGGAAAAGGAACATCCCCATGGTGGGTGGCTGGTGTGGAGGGAGTAACCCTAACCAGCCCAACAGCCCATGGCATGTCACAGTAAGGAGTATGATATAGGAGCCCCATTCCTCAAAAGTAGTGGGAGATGTTTCATGATTTTCTGCATCCAAACCTGACCTGATTACCAACCAGGAAAAAGGGTTAAAAAGCCTTAGGCAATTTCCCCTGCCTAGCCTTGCTGAAGCCTGCATTGGAATGTAGACTGCAGCAGGTTCAGTGGGGGAACCAACCTGAGACTGAAGAAAAAAAAAGTGCCCGTTTTAAACTTCTCCTGGGCTGCAACACAACACTCACTCTCTCTCTCCCTCTCCCTCCCTCTCACCCCTTCTCTCTTCCATCCTCTTTCACCTCACTCACTCACTCTATAACTAATGGTCATTATAATTTTTCTTCTAGGATTCTTGTTTCATTTTGTTTTCCTTAAATGCTATATTTTTTGAGCTCACAATTTTGATCCTACATGCATAGGTTAATGATTTGTTGATCAGTTTTGTTTTTTTATCCAACTCCATAGTTATTTTTGAACATCTGTTACATTGCAACGGAGATATATGTTACAAGGCCTTTACTTTGTGTTATGTGACTATCGTGTTGACTTATGTCATGTTGTCTATGTGCAACTAAATATCATGTACATGTTATTTAAATTAAGTGCACATAAAATTAAAATTTCCAAAATGGATCCAAATACTTTAATTCACGTGATTTAAAAAGGTTCAATTAAATTGGGTAAACTAATAAAGGTAAAATGTCTTTGAAAATAACTCACAAGTCTCTAGGTGGTCAAACTAATATAATGTTGATGTTTATAAATGTCTAATATAAACTGTGTCTAGGCCTTTTCTTCAACAGGAAAGAGACAGCAAATATTGTTCAGTACACTTGTCTAAAATCTTTTTTTTTTTTACAGAAGAATAAGTGAATTAAATTTGACATGTATGGGATTACTCAAATGTGTTTGTTAGAAACATCTGATTAATTTGCAAAATTAAAATGCTAATTATTAAATAACATTGAGTACTCTTAACTCCTTAAATTCCAAGGTGTAACATTCTTAAATGTTATTGGTGTTTTCATAGATTGGTGAATACAAAAGGGTTTAAAATTTCTTTGTGTCATCACTAAAAACAAGATAATTAAGAGTTAAGTCCTAACAGGTGCAATTCTATATACAAAGGACTCCAAAATTTCAACTGTATTTCAATTAGAGTACAATAAACAAGAAAGTGTTTAATCTTGTTAAAATGGAGTGATTTAGATAAATTCAGAAATTTCATAAGAGTTGTTTCAGGATGTGAACATCAAGGGGTCAAGAGATAGGAAAGAAAAAATAAAAGTTTCCAAATGTGGAAATATGTTTAGTGAAAAACAAAATGTTTCTGGGTAAGAAAATGCTTATGTGGTAAACATGAGGATGTAAGTAAGTGCTAAGACAGTCTGTGTGTAAGTAAAGGGCAAATTTCAACAAGTTTGTGTGTAACTAATTTGGTTATATGTATGTGAGACCGTCAGCTAATGTTATTTAAGGTTTTTTCCTAAGGTCAAATACTAATATACTGATATAAATCAAAGTTTAATGTATATGTTAAAATGACAAGGATTTCTTAGAAACACTAATGTACTCTTAACATTAAGTCTGTTAAGTATTCTTCTTTAGAGCAATTACTCTTAAAAATTGGGGTTTATACAATTATGGTTATACAACAACTGTTAGAGTATTGTACTACATTAAAGAGTCTAAAGTTTAATTTAAAAACTAAATTTGGTTAATATAAAAGCATTAAGGTAATTGGAATGGTCATTATTTGTATATTAAATGTGTTCATTTCTTCCAGGTATATAAGTCTTTAAAGCAGAAATTTATCAAGCTGCTATTCTCCAAATTAAGCTAGTATGTAATGGTAATTTTGAACTTACAAGAGTAAATTTTATTGGGGATTTGTTTCTATCATTTAATGTGCTATTATAGGACCTGTTATCAGTAGGCTATATGTAAAATTTGTTACTTTTTACACTGAGAAAAAAAATTTCAAATAAACTATATTTCTAAAGGTTAGTGAGAGTCTGATTTGTTTAAAGGTTAATATCATGAAACATAAAAAAAACATTTTGCAACTTTGCCACTCAAAAGGAATGTTTAGAACTCTCTCAGCTTTTCTTTGATTCGTGTTTTGGAAATAATATTAAATTGTGGTGACTAATGCTTAGCTCATATAGACTCGGGAAACAATATATGTAAACTTAAAATGATATTCAAGTAAGTCAAACATCAGCATTAGAATTGGAACACTTAAGATTTGTGAGGGGCCAACCTTGCCTCCCACCTTAGTGCATGTTACAGTGGTTCCAAAATAAACCAGACTTCAGCTTATTTAAAGTTATAGTCAATGGATTGGTTCTTGTTGTGGAATTACTGTGATCTCAAACAGGGGATATAATATAAAGCCAAAATTCTCAGTCAAATTCATGATAGCTATTATACAAGATGAATGTATTCTTACTCTTGCTAATTTTATTTTGTAAAAGTGTTCCTGTTAGTTTTACAGAAGTATTGCTTCAAGAACACACAACCTAAGTAACTTGTGATAATAAGTCATCACCTATAGAACAAATAGTATGTAGTGGTAACTTCCAGTACTAATACAGACTCCAGTTAAAGAAATGGGTAAATAACTGTAAAGTTACAAACATTGAATTTAAAGCCTGGTACTCTTACTCCATGACTGGATAGACTGACTTGCTGGATGGTTAAGATCAAACTTAGAGATTGAAATTAAATACAGAGGCCAAGAAAACCCAGTATTTGGCTCTTGCCATCAAAGTCAGCCTGAATCCAAGGAACAAGGGAACTTCTCTAAGGAACCTTGCAACTCTGGGGCACACAACCACCCATTAAGGGAGATTCATGAGACCACTGGAGGATGAAAAGCCAATCAGTGCACCTGCTACAGAGGAGGGTTGATGCCATCCAGCGGAGTCAATTTGGTGCAGGAGACAAAAGAGTAGCGAGGCTGTTGAATTCGGAATGGTTTATTGTAGATTCAGGAAACCCGGGGACCCTAGCACTCGAGGAGACTGGTTTACATCACCTCCAGGAGGTGAAGGGTAGGGCTGACACCAATTATTAGGTGAGAAGCTAGCTGTCCAATAATGGTAAAGGTCAAAATGAGCAGGCACGAGCAGGAGCACTCGGGAACACCTGTGCACGCATTGTGTGCATGGAGTTAATTGAATACGGCCAATGATAAATCACCTGGGTGTGCTTATGTTAATCAACCTCATCACCACCGATGTGATCAAACCAACCTCTGGCTGGCTGCCAGGTGCCATCTTGGCATAGTCCACGTGGCGTAACCCCCAACATTTCCCCCTTCCTTATATGAAATAAAATGAAGCTGGCAGGGATCGTGTCTGTCTTAGGTCCTTAGGGAATCAACATCCTGTCCTTACCCATCATCAAAGGATACAAAGCAGAGTTGGCCCTTCTGTCTTAGGTTGGTACAGTGTTTTCCCATGGTTACCTGTCTTTGTCTACTGATACAGCATACTAAGCCATATACTGGGAGATTGTCCCACTTCAAGGGCAGCCATGGCCTATTTTATGATCACATTATAAGTCTGTTGACTGGCTTTGAGGTGTTTGTAAATGTAGAATAGAATTAACACAAGCATATCCAAGCTTATTAATGTGGGACTTAAGAGTCCCCCAAATTTGGTGCCAAATTGTGCTAGTTGTTCTAATGCTCCCGTGATAAGCTCTCCCGGTTTGACTTCCACCTTAGTGGCATTCGTGGTGAGGATCTGCCGTTGAAGCCTTGTTACCAGCTCGTTGAATCCATCTATCCATTGTTGTGTGATCTGCGAAAATAACTGTCTAGAGAAGTTCTCATTAAAAGTCACAAAAAGGAAAGGGAGAGCTAGGTACACAGGAGTATATGAAAAAGTAATTGTTTCACTGTCTCTTCATATTTCAGTATTAACTCCATTAACCTTTTGATCATTGCACTTTCCTTTACTTATAGACCCTCCTTTTACAAAAGCCAGGGGGCTTATATCCATACATGCCTTAGGCCCACATAAGGACCAAATGGATAAGGGGTTGAAATTACCTTTATATTCCAAATTTTCTATAAAATCTTTTGTGCTTTAAGATGTGATATATATCTGATTAGGTAAATACCAAGGTCCAAAAGCCAAATTACTGGAGACCTTTTTATCAGGTCCTAGGTGCTGACAAGCTTCCCATAAGGGAGGCCAAGTAATAGGCTTTTTGAAGGACTGGAAATGGCCATACTAATGGATATGAAAATCAGTCTTATTACTAATAGCTTTGGGCATGTAACAGGTGACATCTGTATTGGAGTTTTTTTCTTTATTTAAGGTAATATCTGCCAAAGTACGATTGATCAACTGTACACAAGGTGTGCCACTGCCAAAGGCGAGGCATAATGCATTCTCTAGTGATAAATTCAGGGTAAACTTGGAGTCCAATGGTGGTGTGTACCTAAGGGTAGCTTACCCAGTAGATTCATTAGTGGAAAAGAACTGAGGAAAGACTGCACCACCTTGAGAAACTGGAACCAGTCAAGGCAATACCCTGACTATTGTCCAGAATTGAATACCCTGGACAAAACTCACCACCATCATCAGTAGCAGCAGGATACCCAGAGGACTCGACTGCATCTTGACGAACCATCTTAACTGCTCGGACTAGCCTTTCTGTAATCCAGATTGGCGTTTTTTCTTCCTGTGGAAATACACACACATGCCCTCTTCCCCAAATCAAGACCAGGGAAGGTCCTTTCCATTCTCCTGTTACAACATCTTTCCATAAATCTTGTGGCTTTATGTCAGTATCAACTGCAGCATGTTGATCTGCTGCTGATTTTCCTGATTTATCCAAATTCAAGGAATTTAAGGTAAAAAGGGCTATACATAATCTGTTATTAGGTGAATGTGACTCCCCTATTCCTTCTTTTTGTTTTATTGATAAGGTCTTAGATGAGCTCTTTCTATAATTCCTTTTCCCTGGGTATTATAAGGAATACCTGTGACATGATATAAACTAAATGTAGAACAAAACTGTTTAAAGGTTAAGGATATATAACCTGGGCCATTGTCTGTTTTTATTGTTTTTGGAATGCCCAGAATAGGAAAGGTATATAGGCAGTGATTTATAATATCTTTTGTTTTTTCACCTGTTAGGAGGCCATAATAAATCCTGAATAAGTATCTACGGACACATGCATGTATCTAATCTTTCCAAATTCTGGGATATGAGTAACATCCATTTGCCATATATGGTTGGCTTGTAATCCTCTAGGGTTAACACCATTTTGAGGTACTGGGAGATAAGTGACACAATGTTGACAATTTTTGACAATAGTTCTAGCTTGTTCTTTAGTCAATGTAAAACGTTTTTGAAGAGTGTTAGCGTTAACATGAAAATTTTTATGAAAATTTTCTGCTTCTAAGAATGTGGAAAAAATATGTACGTCTCTGGTAGCTAAGTGTGCTAAAGCGTTACCCATACTGAGAGGTCCTGGTAACCTGGTATGAGCCCTAATATGTCCAACAAAGAATGGTTCCTTACGGTCCCAAATTAAGTTTTGAATTGTAGATAATGAGGAATGAAAGGTAGATGCTGAAGCTATTTTTGGTAGAATTTCTATGATATTTAGAGCACTGACTATATATTTGCTGTCAGAGAACAGATTAAATGGCTGATTTGGGAACATTTGGAAAATTTGACAAATGGCTAGAAGCTCTATCTTCTGGGTAGACTGTGGAGGATAAAGAAAAGTAAATGTCTGTGTTGGCATGAATATAGCAGCTGTTCCATTACTGGACCCATCAGAAAAGCAAGTTATAACATTTGGTATGGGATCTTTTCTAGTGATCTTAGGAAATATGAATGGGTGTCTGATGAACATTTGGATCATCGGGTCCCTGGGGTAGTGGTTATTAAAATTTGTATTATAATTACATATAATTGTAGCCCATACTTCTGATTCTTGTGCAAGCTCAATTGTAGTTTCTGGTTTATAAGGAGTGATAATTTTTTTTGGAACAATGCCAAAAATTTCTATAGCATTAGTTATTGCCTTTTCTATTAACTTTCCCACTAATTCTGGATAACTCGCTAGAGTTATCTTTTGGCTATAGTGAAGATGGACCCAGTAAATAGGTCCTTGTTGCCAAAACACTCCTGTAGGACTTCCTATGGTGGCTATGATTATCAGTAATATAGGCTTGGTTGTATCTACCCGATCTAAATGTACCTTAGTAATTGGCATCTTCTACCTGACATAATGCTTTTCTAGCTTCTGTGGTAATTTTCCGGGGCGAGACGGGATCACCACTTCCCTTAAGAACATCAAATAATGGTCTAAGGTCTTCAGTTGTTAATTTTAAATATGGTCTTATCCAGTTTATATCTCCCAAATATTTCTGGAAATCATTTAATGTTTTTAATCTATCCATCCTAAAGGTAATCTTTTGAGGTTGTATTAAGGTTTTGTCAATAATGGCACCAAGGTAGGCAATGGGGCAAGAACTCTATAATTTATCCTCTGCTATCTCTAATCTGAATCGAAGATTTTTTACCAGTTCATCATATACTCTGAAAAGTTTGTCTTGATCAGGATGAGCTAATAAGACATGATCCATATACTGATAGATCTTTAGGTCTTTACCAGATTTTCCAATAGGCTGTAAAGCTTTGTCTACATAGACCTGACACACAGTGGGGCTATTGGCCATGCCTTGCGGTAATACTGTACATTCATATCTTTGATCATGTCCTTCGTGGTTAGTAGCTGGTACAGTAAAAACAAATCTACAGGTATCTTCCTTATGAAGTGGTACAGAAAAGAAGCAATCTTTTATGTCTAAAATTAAAATTCTCCAATCCTTTGGAATAGCAGACAATTGAGGGAGGCCAGATTAAGCTGCTCCCATTATTACCATTTGATTATTAATTGCTCTAAGATCTTGGAGGAGTCACCACTTTCCTGATTTCTTTTTAATTATAAAGATAGGTGTATTGAAAGGAGACATAGAAGGTTGTAGATGGCCTAAGGCCAGTTGTTGTCTTACTAACTCTCTGGTTGCTTGTAACTTTTGAGTATTGAGGGGCCACCGATCTATCCAAACTGCCTTTTGTGATTTCCATGTAATTTTTATTGACTCAGTGGCCCCCTCTGAAAACCCAGTCCCTCTTTATTACTCCTCCTCATAGCTTGGACAGGTCCAGTTATTCCCTGTGAATGTGCTCCCAGTCCTTTTCCAGGTATAGATCCCTGGTTCACCAAGATACTACAAGCTATTGGGTTAATATTCATATGTTCATTAGTCAGCTTGATCTGTAATTGTCTTAATATGTCTCTCCCCCATAAATTAATGGGTAAATCTCTTAAGACATAGGGTTGGAAAGTACCATAATTTCCTTCTGTATCTCTCCATTTCAATAACTGTGTACTCCGGGGTGGGTTTGAGGCAACCCCCAAACCTTGTAAGGTCTGGTCAGCCTTTTGAAGAGGCCAATCTTTTGGCCATTTTGTCAATGTTATGATACTAAGATCAGCTCCAGTGTCTAATAACCCATTAAATTCCTTGTCATTTATTCTTATAGTATACATGGGGTGAGTGTTTAGATCTAAGGCAAGCATGGTCATAGGTTCCCCCGTGGATCCAAACCCCAATTTATTTCTTTTATTCTTTTTTGCTAAATATTTGTCATGTTCACTGGGTATCACCAGTATTTGTGCTATTTTATCCCCCTGATTTATAACAGAAATACCTTTTGGGGAACTGACCATTATTTTTTTCTATCCCTCATAATCTGGATCAATTACTCCCAGTGTTATATGGAGTCCTCTTAGAGCAGTAGAATTGTTCCCTAATAGTAAATCTACTGTTCCCAATTTAAGAGGTCCATAGATACCCATAGGTATTAATTGAACCCCCATTTCTGGAGTTAGTACTACTCTGGCAGCAGCACAGAGGTCCAATCCCGCACTTCCTGTTGTATGTCTGATGAGGAATTAATGCATAATGGGTTCGAGGAATCATTCTGATGGGATTCGCCACTGGCCACCTTCAGGGCTCCAAATATTTGTGGGGCCTGAGCCAGAGGGCCCCTCATCTCATTTTATGGGAGTGGTTTTCCTTCAATGTTACTTACAAATTTACACTCACTTGCCCAATATTGTACTTTTTTACATTTTGGACATATTCCGGGCATTTTTTGGTATGTACTATGACTTGGGTTTGGACAATCCCTTTTAAAATGTCCTGGCTGTTCACATGAATAACTTTGGATAATTGCCCTTGCAAGTCCCCATGACCTTGTAATGTTTTCCACGCTAACAGCGGAGGTAGCTATCTGAAGATAGAACACTGGATCATACGTAATTTGTTGCTGTTGTTCAGCATATAGTCCCTGTCCCAGCAACATATCTAGGTTTCATTGATGGAAACCTGTGGCTGCGTTTCCACGAGCCTTCTTTGCACAGAGCTCTTGATTGGTTACTTTCCACATTAAATATTGTCCACCATGCAAAACTGCTCGACACATACTCACCCAATCACTAGAAGTCAGATTAAGTGTTGCGATGGATTCCACCATACTCACGGTAAACGGAGCTTGGGGCCCATAAGTAGCGACTGCCTCTTTAAGATTTTTACTGTTTTAAATTCTAGGACCTGATGAAATCACTGCCCCTGACCATTCGCCAAGACTGGGCAGGACAGTCTTAATGGGCCTTCCACAGGCTCCCAGCGAACCCTGGTATCACTTGGGACTCCACCACAACATGGCTGACAAGAGTGCCCACAAAATGTTGGGTCCTCCTACCTTTTATCATAAGGGGGAGCTGAGGGGGTAATTATCTCATGGTCTTTCCTGCCTTTTAGCAACTCTGCAATGTTAACTTGCCTATTTTCTAGTTCCACCCCACTATCTCCTTCCTCCTCAGAACCTCCTCCCTATTCTTGGCTACTCCAGCTAACTTCTTCCTCAATCTCTTCTAGCACTTTTTCTCCTTCTTTTAATACATTTTTTATGCCTCCTTTTTGATTTATTCTTTCAGACTGACCTCGTGATACTTCTGAACCCATCTTTTACTACTAAATAAATTTGATACAGGACAAAGACCACACTAACAGTAGTACAAACACACAAACAACACTAAATATACACACTCCAGAGCTCCTTTATCATCCTCTTTGTATTTCATCACCTGGCCAGCTATCCTGAGTGCCTAACTGCCTTAGAGAGAGACAGGGCCTCAGCTTACCTGAGTACCTAACTGCCCTAGGAACAGGGGCTCAGCTTTCCCTGGCCAGTTATCCTGAGTGCCTAACTGTCTCAGAGAGACAGTAGCTTACCTCACTACTTACTGTTTGGGTAGACAAACGTGTAGCAAGACCCTTGAATTTGGCAAACACACAAGCAACACAAAATACACGCACTTTTGCACTTCACTACCTGGCCAGCTATCTCGAGCATCTAACTGCCTTAGAGACAGGGGCTGTGGCATACGTTGCTACTCACCATTTGAGTTCTCGGGAGGGGAGACGAATGCAGAGATTATGTATGCAGAGTTCCCTGTACGCAGAGTTCTCCGTAGTACCCGTATGTTCCCTTTCAGATTTCCCCATATGCAGAGTTCCCCGTCAGAGTTCCCCGTATGGGCCACCATTTGAAACTGTCCAGGGGAGTCAATTTAGTGTGGGAGACAAAAGAGTAGTGAGGCTCTTGAATTCAGAATGGTTTATTGTAGATTCGGGAAACCCGCGGACTCTGGCGCTCGAGGAGAGCCGGTTTATATCCACTCCAGAGGGTGAAGGGTAGGGCTGATGCCAATTATGAGGCGAGGAGCTAGCTGTCCAATCATGGTAAAGGTCAAAATGAGCAGGCATGAGCAGGAGCACTCAGGAACACCTGTGCATGCATTGTGTGCGTGGAGTTAAATCATCTGGGTGTGTTTATGTTAATCAACCTCCTCACCACCAATGTGATCAAACCAACCTCTGGCTGGCTGCCAGGTACCATCTTGGCATAGTCCATGTGGCATAGCCCCCAACAGGGAGTCACTGGAAAAGGGAGACATACTGATGCTTCCAAGGGAAACCATCTCATCGAGGAGACCCTACCTAGCAAATGGCACTAAAGGAGTTAAGAAGCTGCTCTCAAGTTCCCCACAAGTGAGTCCTGTGAGAACTCAGCTGTCTCTTAACAAGACAGGAATAAGTCAATTTGACCAGCTTGATCTTAAACATCTAGAAAAACAGTTAAACCCAAAATATAGCCATTATTGGGCATTTAAATGAAACAATAGTTAAATGTAACTTATAAAATACACTGTGTTAGCCCACAAGAATAAAGGTTGGGAACTACAAAAGAGAGATTCTTAGGCAAATGTGCCTGATATCTATCAAGAGAAACTGCCAGAATCAGAAATTTTTAGTCAGTTTAAGGTCTACATACCTTCCTAAGTTACACAGGTAGGACTAATTTATGTTTGCTTGTATGATTATCTAGCCCTAAGTAACAGAAGTATAGAGATCTCTACTAAACACAGGTTATACCAATAAAAGGATATTTCACAAAAATAAGATGACATCAAGTAGATTAATTATATTTTCCTGGGACATCAATGACTTTAAGATTTAAATGTGGTGTTTACATTCCTGATAACTTGGACAATGTTAAGGTTTCCACATAAAGGCCTTGTCCTCTCTAGCCTTTGTTAGGGCTTCTTATGGGAACAACTTCTAAGTCCTTCTACCTCCTGGTGATAGATTATTGACTTTTGTCATCTTCATGGTATTCATTGGCATGTTACACATTCTGCAACATTTATTTTGTGTTAATCTCATTTCAGTACTCATGTCTTTTTGTTCTTTTCTCATAGAAGCACCCATCCCCAGTTGACTTTACAACCTTCTCTTCCCCAACCAGACTTCTTTGGACCCCTCGATTTTTAAAAGGGAATTTGAAACTGCTTGCCCCATGCTGCCCCCTTCCAACTCAAAAGAGTCAGAGTGGTCACCACCCCTTTTCTTACAGCAGCAAAGAGTTCCTAAATCAAAAGGGGGGAATGAAGCCAGAATTGGGGACAGGGAGTTAGTGTAGAAATAGGAGATAAAATCTAATGGAGGAAATGGAGACCTTGAAAGCCATCTGCCTCTGGAAGTTGGAGACTGCCCCTCGGAGAATGGAATTTCAAGGACCTGCAAAGCCCATTGATTACCAGATTTACCTGGCTGAATTGCATTGGCCCTTCCTCTGCCCATTTGCTTCTCACTTTATGCATCTCACCTGCAAAACAAGGCCTAGTCACATAGGCAGGAAGAGGATTAAGGGGGGAGAAAACTGGAGAATAATAGAGACCTTAACCTATAAAGGATGTAAGTTGTGCTCACTTCTTGGGGCTTTAGAACATCAGCCATGGCCCCCTTCTCCCTCCCGGGAGAGGTCTGTATTATTACCTTTGAATAGAACCTGCTTTATATGCTAAAGCCTACTATAATGTTAGGATTAGCCTGCATACTGTTCCTTATAATACTTGCAGTTCTTAAATGTTTCTGTTCCATTTTCAACAAGAGAATCACAAGGGTTCAGATCAATCAAGTCCTCCTGAAGGAATCCCTTGTCCAAATTAATACGAATGGGGGAAATGTTGGGAGAAATCCTGGTTCTTGACTGGCAGCAGTGAATGTCTCAAGCATGTAAACATGTAGTGAGGAGCTTTCTGCTTCTTCTACCTAGGAAAGTAAACAACTGCCCCAAATTGACCTAGTGTTACCAAGGGAACCTATATATGAACCTGGTGGTTTGATCCCCTATGGCACATTGTGATTGGGCAAGAAACCTATACAATGTATGGCCATTCCTGCAATAAATGAGTTTGCAGGCTGTTCACCACAAGCCTGCTTCCACCCAACTCCTGGAGTCTGGGGTCCTGACTCTGCATCCTTACCAGCATCTTAGCTAGCCTGGCACAAACTACAATACACTGACAAAGCAGTCTGACAGAAATGAGAGCATGCAATAGGCCTGTCTCAAGGACACATGGAACCCTTTCTTACATGCCTTCTATCTTTGTAGTTCACTTTTCTACCTTCCATCACCTTCCCAAAGTTACATAGGTCTGCATCAGATTTGGGATTCACTTCTGATATGCATAAGTCACTTCCATTTCACTTTGGTAAGTGGAATAAACAGTATCAGAGAAGAGAATTGTGAGTATCATCTCAAATTATTTTGAGAACACCAGAGTAAACTGTTAGAAAAGGTCGACTTTGCATTCAGGTAGCTCTGCATTGCCCCATCTGGGCCCAGCAGCTTAGTTAGGTAAATGCATCTATCTTGTGACCATTTTTCTCAAGAAAAATATCAGATTAGTGCTTCTTGCTGCATAACACTGGGCTAAGTTGAAAGTGTGCTCCCTCAAACTATAGTAACAAATAGACTGACAAAAATACATGAAAAATCATCAGAAGAAAAACTGTGATTCCAAATGATAATTTTTATTATTAGGACCTCCAGTAACAAGTACAAAATGAATAAAACTGACTTCCATGAGTGGTGCAATAATATGTGTGAATGACATGCTCCACAGCTACCAAGTCGTGCAGGCAGTCCACTGATTGTTGCCTGGAAGCAGCAGGTGAAAGGTACAGTGGCAGAGTGGCAGCCCAGGTGGGCGAAGTACAGGCAGCCAGCCCCCACTGCCCTGCAGAGCCTGCCCTGGTGGCATGGACCTGAGGTGCCAAGCTGAGCCCTGGCAAGCATATCCATCACCCAGGCAATGCAGCCTGCACACAGTATGGATGCCAGTTGCATATGCTCTTGATGCATCTCCACAGCACCAGACACCCCACTGAGCATGCACAATAAGTGACTTCAGCCTCTCCCTTTGCCCAGCAGGGAGAAAATCAAAGTAAAAACATCCAGATGTGATCCAGGACTGAACAATAGAGTTAGTACTTTTCAAACCCTAATTAGCATAAGTTTAGACCAAGCACAGTGACCCAGGTTGTGTGCAAACCCTTAGACTTGCACACCGCATCCGAGGAAACATGGTGTGGGTGCTGAGCTCTGGGTTCCAAGAGTCCTGTTTACTCATCAATAAATCCTGCTCTCACACTTGCTCATCCTGGTCTGTGGATTTCATTCTTCAAATCACAGGAGAAGAACCCAGAAAGAAGAATGTAATGGTAAGCTGCTGGGGTCTGCTGCACCCCGGGAGGTAAGGCCCACCACTAAGAGCTGGGATACTTGTGTGCACCCACCTGGCAGCAGGAATTGTGAATCTCATTTCATCTCAAAACTCTGGTTTCAGGAGGACAAAGAGTTTAATGATAGATGCAGAAAGAATTCACTCAAGTTAAATCCAATTAGGGACCTAATACTAAAGCTACAATAGTTCCTTGGAGATACAGTAAAACCAAATTTATGTGCAGATGACTGATAAAAAGTAAGAGTGCTGACAGTAATAATACAAGACAACACAGAAGTCACAGAAAGCTGAGAAATATCCCAGAGGCCCCAGAGCCCTTCTTCTTTCTAACTTCTGGATCCACCACCGAGTGCTGCTGAATCTGGATCCTGTACACAGGGACATGGAATTCCAGTACACCTAGAGGACATGATTGTAAATGATTCTATCAGGAAAAATGTCCTAGGGCTCCCAACCCTCTCACCAAACCCCTTGCTCAGAAACACAGTGAGATCTGTCCTGCTGAGGAAATGTCACATGTGCTGTGAGCAAACCAGAACCTCAGGCCCACTCACCTTGGTGGTAGTGCTGAAGACAAGCTCTGCACTGGTCCTTCTGACAAGGGGCAGTTTCCCAGGAACTATTTTTACCCTCTGGGTTTGTGGAGCTCTTGCCTCCCATGAACCACCACCAGGACTCCAGTTGTCATAGTGGACACCTGTCAGGGAGAAGCAAAGTCCTGCAGAACTAAGTCCCTGAAGGATGACTTCCCACTCCCTCTACAATTACTTCATTTTTTTGACTCAGAAGTTATCTTGGTCTTAATTGGGGCTCAATTATTTTAATAGAAGTTTGTGCAGTGAGAAAGTGAACAACCAGCCACATGTCTGTCTCAAGGGTCTCTGTGTTGCTGGCCTCTCCTCCTCCTCCCAGTGCTCCATGCTGGGAGCCAGTACAGGGACAGCTTCTGGGTAACAGAGGAGGCACTTTCCTTCCTTCTCCACTCCTTCACATTCAGAAACAGAATTGATGATGACCTATGCTCAGTGCTCTGCTTTCTGACAAAGTCCCTAACATGGACCTGCACTGGATGGTCAACTTACTCTATTTAAACACATCTTAGGTCTAGTTCTTTCTCAGAAGTGATTGCTTTATTTCTTGTACACTAAACAAAAAATTGGACTCAGGAACTACAAGGGCTCACCCCCACTTTCAAAAGTTCAGTCCTACCATGTAGTTTCAAGGTCTCGTGTATAATTCTTACATGTCTGAGCATGTTCCTCCTATTTTTATTCACTTATGACCGAGGAGGAACTTCTCGTCCCTGGTGCAAAGGAATGTGGATAGGTGTGGACACAGGGATGAGAAGAGAGGAGAGGGAAACACTTTTTTCAGAAGGAAGTGTGGTGAGAGGCTGGCCCGGGAGGCAGGCTCCTGGTCCCTGGGCTTCCTTCTGAGACCTCTGTGACAGTACCTAGCAGTGTCCCTGGCACACAAGATAATCTAAAATACTTGTGCCCCAAAGGCAAGTCACCTGATTTACTTTCCCTGATTAGAAAGAGGACCCTAGGCCCCTGTGGTAGAGTACATTTCACATAGACAGGTGAGGTGAACTACAAAATGAAAAATCACAAGATTTCCTTGGGGCAATAAGGATCACTTCCCTCTCAGGTTTCTCATTTGGTTGAAAGACTCACAAATTCCTTTTCTTCCATTTTGAGGTGTATTTAAATTTTTGTGAAAGCTCCATCCTGCTCTAGCTAGTTTAAAAATCCAGATGGTTTCCTCGAGGACTTGCCCCCTCTTCAGAAGGCTCATCAGGGAAGACAGTGCCCTTGTGCCAGGTGCTGTTCAAGGAGAGGAGCCTAACTGCAGACTTCTTCAGGTTTCAAAATCATCTTCTGCTGAAAAGTTGAGAGAACATTACATTTTTCTGAATAAAGATAACTAATAAAATGAATGATCACTGTGCCTACCAGGTATGAACTGGAGGATCTGCGTGCAGCAGCTGGTGCTGACGATTCCTCTTCCCTGAGCGTGAGCTCTCATTTTAGTGTGTGCACTCAATGCTTGGTACCAACTGGCTCTAAAACGTCTTTTCCCTGTGCTTGTAGCCCTAGTGCATTTCCAGTCGTGTGCATCAAATTTTGTGGAAATACTCATTTTTTTTCTAGTGCTATTGAGAATGATTTTATTCTCATCATTTTTAATATTTTTTAAATTTATTTTTATTGTAAACAAGTGGGATACATCTTGTTTCTCTGTTTGTACATGAACTAGAGGCACACCACTTGTGTAATCATACATTTACCTAGGGAAATAGTTTTTGATTCATTCTGTTATTTTTTTCTCCATCCCACCCCTCAAACCCCTCCAATCCCTCTTATCCCTCTATAGAGTCCCTCCTTCCTCCATTCCTCCACCCTTACCACCCCCATATATGTCATCATCCACATATCAGTGAGATAATTCGTTCTTTGGTTTTCTGATCTTGGCTTATCTCTCTTAGCATGGTATTCTCCAACTGCATCCATTTGCCCCCGAATGCCATAATTTCATTATTCTTTATGGCTGAGAAATATTCCATGGTATATATATACCACAGTTTCTTTATCCATGCATCAATTGAGGGGCATCTAGATTGGTTCCATAATCTAGCTATTGTGAATTGAGCAGCTATGAACATTGTTGTGGCTGTATCTATGTAGTACACTGATTTTAAGTCCTTTGGATATAGGCCAAGGAGTGGGATAGCTGGGTCAAATGCTGGTTCCATTCCAAGTTTTCTAAGGTATCTCCACACTGCTTTCCAGAATGATTGCACTAATTTGCAACCCCACCAGCAATGTATGAGTGTACCTTTTTCCCCACATCCTCTCCAACACTTATTGTTGCTTGTATTCTTGATAATCGTCATTCTAATTGTGGTGAGATGGAATCTTAGGGTTGTTTTGATTTGCAATTCTCTTACTACTAAAGATGTTGAACATTTTTTCATATGTTTGTTGATTGCTTGTAGATCTTCTGTGAAGTGTCTGTTCATATCCTTAGAACATTTGTTGATTGGGTTATTTGTATTATTCATGTAGAGTTTTTTGAGATCTTTATATATTCTGGAAATTAGTGCTCTACCTGAAGTATGAGTGGGAAAGATTTTCTCCCACTCTGTAGGCTCTCTCTTTGCATTGCTGATAGTTTCCTTTGCTGAGAGAAAGCTATTTAGCTGGCATCTGTCCCAGTTACTGATTCTTGCTTTATTTCTTGAACTATGGGAGTCCGGTTAAGGAAGTCTGATCCTGAGCAAACTGGATGAAGATTTGGACCAAATTTTTCTTCTATAAGATGCAGGGTCTCTGGTCTGATTTCAAGGTCCTTGATCCATTTTGAGTTGATTTTTGTGCAGGGTGAGAGATAGGGGTTTACTTTCATTCTATTGCATATGGATTTCCAGTTTTCCCAGCACCATTTGTTGAAGATGCTATCTTTTCTCCATTGCATATTTTTGGAACCTTTGTCTAGTATTTGAAAATTGTATTTATTTGGGTTTGTGTGCATGTCCTCTATTCTGTACCATTGATCTACCTGTCTATTTTGGTACCAATACTATTCCATTTTTTTTACTATTGCTTTGTAGTAGAGTTGAAGATCTGGTATTGTGATACCCCATGCTTTGAACTTTCTGCTAAGGATTGCTTTAGCTATTCTGGGTTTCTTATTCTTTGAAGGTGTGGTATTGTGATACCCTGGTTCACTCTTCCTGCTAAGGATTGCCTTAGCTATTCTGGGTTTCTTATTCTTCCAGATGAATTTCATGATTGCTTGCTCTATTTCTGTAAGGTACATCTTTGGAATTTTAATTGGAAGTGCATTGAATCTATATAGAACTTTTAGTAGTATGGCCATTTTGACAATATTAGTTCTGCCTATCTAAGAACATGGGAGATCTTTCCATCTTCTAAGCTTTCCTTTAATTTCTTTCTTTAGTGTTCTGTAGTTCTCATTGTAAAGTTCTTTCACCTCTTTTGATAGACTGATTGCCAAATATTTTATTTTTTTCGGAGCTTTTGTGATTGGGGTAGTTTTCCTAACTTCTCTTTCTGAAGATTCATCACTTACGTAGAAAAATGCATTGGATTTATGAGCATTAATGTTATATCATTTTACTTTACTGAAATCACTTATAAGTACTAAAAGTTTTCTGGTGGAATTTTCCTGGTCCTCTAAATATATAATCAGTCATTAGCAAATAGGGATAGTTTGAGTTCTTCTTTTCCTATTCATATTCCTTTAATTTTCTGGGTCTAATTGCTCTGGCTAGAGTTTCGAGGACAATGTTCAGTAGAAGTGGTGAAACAGAGCATCCCTGCCTTGTTCCAGTTTTTAGGGGGAATGCTTTCAGTTTTTGATCATTTAGAATGACATTGGTCATGGGCTTAGCGTAGATGGCCTTTACAATGTTAATGACTGTTTCCACCATTCCTATTTTTCCTAGTGTTTTCAGCATGAAGGGATGCTGTATTTTATCAAATGTTTTTTCTGCATCTATCGCAATAATCATGTGATTCTTGACTTTAAGTCTGTTGATATGCTGAATGACATTTATTGATTTCTGGATGTTGAACCAACCTTGCATCCCTGGGATAAAACCCAGTTGATCATGGTGCACTATCTTCTTAATATATTTTGTATGTGATTTGCTAAAATTTTGTTGAGAATATTTGCATCAATGTTCATTAAGGATATTGGTCTGAAATTTTCTTTCCTCGATGTGTCTATGTATGGTTTAGATATCAGGGTGATATTGGCTTAATAGAATGAGTTTGGGAGCATTCCCTCCTCTTCTACTTCATGAAATACTTTGAGCAGTATTGGAATAAGCTCTTCTTTAAAGGTTTTGTAGCACTCAACTGAGAACCCATCTGGTCCAGGATTTCTGTTTGTTGGTAGGCTGTTGATGACTTCTTCTATTTCATTACTTAAAATTGATCTATTTAAGTTGTGTGTGTGTCCTCCTCATTCAGATTAGTCAATTTATATGTCTCTAGAAACCTGTTGATGTCTTCAAGATTTTCTATTTTGTTGGAGTATAAATTTTCAAAATAACTTCTGATTAAGTTTTGTATTTCAATTGTGTCTGTTGTGATATTTCCTTGTTCATTCTGAATTTTAGAAATTTGGGTTTTCTCTCTTTTTCTCTTTGTTAGTGTGGTTAAGGGTTTATCAATTTTGATGATATTTTCAAAGAACCAACTATTTTGTCATTTTTTTTCAATTGTTACTTTTCTTTCGGTTTCATTGATTTCAGCTCTGATTTTAACTATTTCCTGTCTTCTACTACTTTTGGTGTTGCTCTGTTTTTCTTTTCCAGGGTTTAGAACTGTAGTGTTAGTTCATTCATTTGTTGATTTTTTCATCTTTTATTGAATACGTTCCATGAAATAAATTTTTCTTTAAGTACTGCTTTCATAGTGTCTCAGAGATTTTGATATGTGGATTCTTTTTTTTTTATTGTAAACAAATGGGATACATGTTGTTTCTGTGTTTGTACATGGCGTAAAGGCATACCATTCTGTAATCATAAATTTACATAGGGTAATGTTGTTTGATTCATTCTGTTTTTATTCCCTTCCCCCACCCCTCCCACCCCTCTTTTCCCTCTATACAGTCTTTCCTTCCTCCATTCTTGCCCCCTCCCTAACCCTAACTCTAACCCTAACACTAACACCTCCCACCCCCCGTTATGTGTCATCATCCACTTATTAGCGATATCATTCATCCTTTGGTTTTTTGAGATTGGCTTATCTCACTTAGCATGATATTCTCCAATTTCATCCATTTGCCTGCAAATGCCATAATTTTATCATTCTTTATGGCTGAGTAATATTCCATTGTATATATATACCACAGTTTCTTTATCCATTCATCAATTGAAGGACATGTAGTTTGGTTCCACAATCTGGTTATTGTGAACTGAGCAGCTATGAACATTGATGTGACTGTATCTCTGTAATATGCTGATTTTAAGTCCTTTGGGTATAGGCCAAGGAGTGGAATAGCTGGGTCAAATGCTGGTTCCATTCCAAGTTTTCTAAGGAGTCTCCACATTGCTTTCCAGAGTGGCTGCACTAATTTGCAGCCCCACCAGCAATGTATGAGTGTACCTTTCTCCCCACATCCTCACCAGCACCTGTTGTTGCTTGTATTCTTGATAATCACCATTCTAATTATGGTGAGATGGAATCTTAGGGTGGTTTTGATTTGCATTTCTCTTATTACTAGAGATTTTGAACATTTTTCCATATGTTTGTTGATTGCTTATAGATCTTCTTCTGTGAAGTGTCTATTCATTTCCTTAGCCCATTTGTCAATTGGATTATTTACATTCTTGGTTAGAGTTTTTTGAGTTCTTTATAGATTCTGGAGATTAGTGCTCTATCTGAAGTATGATTGGCAAAGATTTTCTCCCACTCTGTAGGCTCTTTCTTTGCATTGCTGATAGTTTCCTTTGCTGAGAGAAAGCTTTTTAGTTTGAATCTATCCCAGTTATTGATTCTTGCTTTTATTTCTTGTGCTATGGGAGTCCTGTTGAGGAAGTCTGGTCCTAAGCCAACATGTTGAAGCTCTGGATCCTACTTTTTCTTCTATAAGATGCAAGGTCTCTGGTCTGATTCCGATGTCCTTAATCCATTTTGAGTTTAGTTTCATGCATGGTGAGAGATATGGGTTTAGTTTCATTCTGTTGCATATGGATTTCCAATTTTCCCAGCACCATTTGTTGAAGAGGCTATCTTTTCTCCATTGCATATTTTTGGCCCCTTTGTCTAGTATAAGAAAATTGTATTTATTTGGGTTTTTGTCCGTGTCCTCTATTCTGTACCACTGATCCACCTTTCTGTTTTGGTACCAATACCATGCCATTTTTGTTACTTTTGCTTTATAGTAGACTTGAAGATCTGGTATTGCGATACCCCCTGCTTCACTCTTTGTGCCTAGGATTGCTTTAGCTATTCTGGGTTTTTTATTCTTCCAGGTCAATTTCATAATTGCTTGCTCTATTTCTGTAAGGTACATCATTGGAATTTTAATTGGAATTGCATTGAATCTGTATAGCACTTTTGGTAGTATGGCCATTTTGACAATATTAATTCTGCCTATCCAAGAACATTGGAGATCTTTCCATCTTCTAAGGTTTTCTTTAATTTATTTCTTTAGTGTTCTGTAGTTCTCACTGTAGAGGTCTTTCACCTCTTTTGTGAGATTGATTCCCAAGTATTTTATTTTTTTTGATGCTATTGTGAATGGGGTAGTTTTTCTAATTTCTCTTTCTGAAGAATCATCACTTATGTATAAAAATGCCTTAGATTTATGTGCATTGATCTTATATCCTGCTACTTTACTGAATTCACTTATGAAATCTAAAAGTTTTCTGGTGGAATTTCCTGGTTCCTCTAAGTATATAATCATATCATCAGCAAATAGGGATAGTTTGAGTTCTTCTTTTCCAATTTGTATCCCTTTAATGTCTTTGGTCTGTCTGATTGCTCTGCCTAGAGTTTCAAGGACGATATTGAAAAGAAGTGGTGATAGAGGGCATCCCTGCCTTGCTCCAGTTTTTAGGGGGATTGCTTTCAGTTTTTCACCATTTAGAATGATATTAGCCATGGGCTTAGCATAGATGGCCTTTACAATGTTAAGGAATGTTCCCACTATCCCTATTTTTTCTAGTATTTTGAGCATGAAGGGGTGCTGTATTTTATCAAATGCTTTTTCTGCATCTATTGAAATAATCATGTGATTCTTGACTTTAAGTCTGTTGATATGGTGAATTACATTTATTAATTTCCTGATGTTGAACCTACCTTGCATCTCTGAGATGAAACCCACTTGATCATGGTGCACTATCTTTTTAATATGTTTTTCTGTGCGATTTACTAAAATTTTGTTTAGAATTTTTGCGTCGATGTTCATTAAGGATATTGGTCTGAAATTTTCTTTCCTCGATGTGATGTTGTTTCTTTCTTCTCATTTACCTCTAAGAATTTTTTAATTTCCTTCCTGATATCTTCTGTTATCCATTCATTATACAATAGCATATTATTTAATCTCCAGGTGTTGGAGTAGTTTCTGTTTTTAACTCTGTCATTTATTTCTAATTTCAATCCATTATGATATGATAGAATACAGGGTAATATCTCTATCTTCCTCTTTGCTAACATAAGCTCTGTTGCATAATATATGGTCCATTTTAGATAGGATCCATGTGCTGCCGAGAAGAAAGTGTATTCGTTCTTTGTTGGGTGGTATATTCTATAAATGTCCATTAAGTCTAAATTATTGATTGTGTTTTTGAGTTCTATGGTTTCTTTGTTCAATTTTTGTTTGGAAGATCTGTCCTGTGGTGAGAGAGGTGTGTTAATATCACCTAGTATTATTGTGTTGTGGTCTATTTTATTTCTGGCATTGAGAAGGATTTGTTTGACATATATGGATGAGCCACTTTTGGTGGCATAGATATTTATGATTTTATGTCTTGCTGATTTATGATTCCATTAAACAGTATGAAATGTCTTTCTTTATCCCTTCTGACTAGCTTTGGCTTGAAGTCCACATTATTTGTTATGAGGATGGATACTCTGACTTTTTTGCTGTGTCTATGTGCATGGTATGTTTTTCCCTATCCTTTCACCTTTAGTCTGTGGGAATCTCTTTCTATGATGAGTCTCCTGTAGGCAGCATATGGTTGGATCTTTTTTTTTCAATCCAATCTGCTAGTCTATGTCTTTTGATTGATGAGTTCAGGCCATTAACATTCAGGGTTATTATTCAGATATGATTTGTATTCCTGGTCATTTGGCTCATTTTTGTTTTGTGACATGACATGATTTCTCCTTTATTTGGTTGTTCCTTTAGGGTAGTTCCTTCCTTTGCTGATTTACATCATTGTTTTTAATCTCCTCCTCATGGAATATTTTGCTGAGAATGTTTTGTAATGCTGGCTTTTCTTTCTGTAAATTCTTTTAGCTTTTGTTTATCATAGAAGGATTTTATTGTGTCATCAAATCTGAAGGTAAGTTTTGCTGGGTATAAGATTCTTGGTTGGCATCCATTTTCTTTCAGAGCTAGAAATATGTTGTTCCAGGTCCTTCTAGCTTGTAGGGTCTGGATTAAAAAAATCTGCTGATATCCGTATAGGTTTCCCCATGAATTTAAGTTGATTCTTTCCTCTTGCAGCCTTTAAAATTCTGTCTTTATTATGTATTTTTTGTATTTTTATTACAGTGTTCCTTGGTATGGGTCTATTGTAATTTTGTGTATTTGCAGTCCTATAAGCCTCTTGTACTTGATTTTCCATTTCATTCTTCAGATTTGGAAAATTTTCTGATATTATTTCATTGAATAGATTGTTTATTCCTTTGGTTTGTTTCTCCAAGCCTTCCTCAATCCTGATAATTCTTAAATTTGGCCTTTTCATGATATCCCATAGTTCTTGTAGATTGTGTTCATGATTTCTTACCATATTCTCTATTTGGTCAACTTTGTTTTCAAAATTAAATATTTTTTCTTCAATATCTGAGGTTCTGTCTTCCAGGTGTTCTATCCTATTGGTTATGCTTTCTATGGAGTTTTTAATTTGGTTTATTGTTTCCTTCATTTCAAGAATTTCTGTTTGTTTTTTTTCAATATCTCTAACTTTTTATTGAAATGATCTTTTGCTTCCTTATTTGCTCTTTTACCTTTTGATTGGTGCGATCATTCAATGCCTGCATTTGCCCTTTCATCTCATCCTTCAATGCCTGCATTTGCTCTTTCATCTCCTCGTTTGCTTCCCTGATTGTTTTGATTATGTACATTCTGAACTCCTTTTCTGACATTTCTTCTGCCATGCTGTCATTGGATGTTATTGCTATACCATCTAGGTTTGTTTGTGACATTTTCTTCCCTTGTTTTCTCATATTGTTCAGGTATCTACCCTGCTAGTAGTGAAACTCTGGGATATTGCATATTTCCTCTATTGACTAATATTATCTCTCTATATTTACAATAACTCACCTCTTAGCCTTCAGTAGCCTGAAGTCTTGGAGGAACTTGATAGTCTGCTGATCCATTAGGAAGCTGGCCTTCTAAGGGTGGTGGCCTTCAGGTGGGGTATATTCCCTGGTGGATCTGAGTTGGTCCCGAGTATCTTAATTCCTCCTCTTCTTGGCTCCTGTGTCTTGCAAAGGTCTTCTAGCCTCTTGTAGGTGTCTCAGGAAGGGAGTTGCTCTTCCAATGATGATGGCCATGCCCTTAGGAGTAATTCAAAATGCCTGCACCAGCCTATAAAGAAGCCTCTGTCTAACTCTGTGACGGCAACAAACCTCAGCGTGGAGGTCGGGTGGGTTTGTTCAGTGGTGGTGTCTGTATTTGGCCTGGTGGTTTGGCAGGTTGGCTACCCACTGACCCGCTCTGCAAGGCAGGTGGGTTGGGTGCCTGCCTGCTGCCTCTGTGATGCATGCAGCCTGACTCACCTGTCAGCTTGCTCCACGACTATGACGAACCAGTGGTGGCACTGACCTAGGTGCAGGGGTTAAGCGGGGTTGCTCAGATATGATGTCTGTCCTTGGCCTGCTGTCTGGGCAGGTTATCTGTCTGCCGCTTACCTCCGCAATGTAGGCGGCTTGACTCAGCTGCCAGCTCACTCCATAACTACCACCAACCAGTGATGGCACCAACCTAGTGCTATTCTCATCCTTTTTAAAAAATGTTTACTGCCTCATGGTAACAATAGATACTAGAAGTATACATGATGCCTGTACATGCATGTTCACAACATAACTTGATCAATTTTATGCCGCATGTTCTTCCCATCCCACCATTTTATCCCTCCCCAGATCTCATTCTAACCTATGGATCTCTCTTTCATAATCATTATCATGATTATATTATTACTGTTTCAATTCATGCACCCTAAAGATTCTTATGTGCATATACATAGGTATGTGTGTATGCATAAGATTTAATGTGGTGTGTCTGTAAAGGAACTTGGTATGATTTGGCAGATTCCTCTCCCAATACTTTCCCATGCTCCCCATCCTCCCTCCCTTCATTTATTCTATGGGTTTCCCTTCCATGTTCATGAAATACCTTTTACATTCCCTTTTCACTTGTCTCTAGTTTCTATATATGAGAGAAAATACTCAATAACTAACATTTTTAGTTTGGCTTCTTTCATTTAGCATGATGTTCTCCAGTTCCATCCGTTTATTAACCAATGATGCAACTCATAGTTAGTTTTGTTGAATGAAAAACAACATTGTGTATATGTATTTCAAAAATTGATTTAGACTGGTTCTGTAACTTAGCTCTTATGAGTTATCCTGTTTTAAATTTTTCTATGTGTGTATCACAATAGCACACTATAATATGCTAACTTTCTTTTGTATAAATACCAAGGGATATGAGAACTAGGTCATAGGGTGACTCTATTGCTACTCGTTTAAGGAATCTCCATGCTAATTTCAAAATGGTTGTACTAATTTGCCAACCCAGCAGTGAAGTACAAGTATACCTTTCCATCCACATCTTGACTGGCAATTACTTTTTCATTCTCTTCATGATTCACATTTCTGAGTGAGAGAATAAATCTGTTTAGTTTCAATTTGCATTTCACTTATTGCTGAGAATGTTGAACACTTTTTTATGCATTTGTCAGCTTGTTTTATTTCTTCCTTTGAAACATGTCTGCTCAGATCTACTGCTCATTTATTGATTGGGTTTTTCTTGGGTTTTTGATTTGGCTATTTGGAGACTTTTTTATGTTCATTTTTTCAGGTCCTTATAGATCCTGGGTGTTAATTCCCTCTTGAATGGGTAGCTTACAAGTTTTTATCCCATTCAATGGCTTTCTTTTCCAAGTCTTAAGAGTTCTACTTGTGAAGAAGTTGGTGACTCGATGATTCTTGTTTTTATTTCCTGAGATTTGGGAAGTTGATGGCTGTACTAGTATGTTGAATTGTTACTCCTGTGTTTTCTTACAGTAGTTGGGATGTTTCAAATCTCATTCCTAGGTCTTTGATCCATTTTGAGTTGACTTTTGTGCAGGCTGAGAGATAGGCATCTAGTTTCACTCTTCTACATAATAGTATATTGTTCTCCCAGGACCAAATCTTAAAACACTGTCTTTTCAACAAAATGTTTTTGGCAACATTGTTGATGGTCAGATGACTGCCTGGGGGTGGATTTGTCTCTGTCTTCTATTCCATTCATCTGGATTTCATGTCTGTTTTTTGTCAATACCATGCTGTTTTGTTACTACAGCTCTGTAGTATAATTTGAGATGAGGTATTAGATGCCTTCAGTATCACTCTTCTTGCTCAAAATTGCTTTGGCTATTTTCATTTCTTTATTTTTTTGACATGAACTCTAGGACTGTTTTTTCTAGTGACAAATGTCATTGGTAGTTAATATAGATTGCATTGAACTTGTGAGTCAGTTTTAGTAATACTGCCCAAAGTACGTAGATTATAGATATTTAAGACAATTGTCAAATATATTCCTTTTTAAACACTGGGTGACTTTGTATCTCTGCCTACATATATTTCTTTCCTCTGTTTTGGAAGCAGTTCACAATTAGGCACATAATAGGACTCCACATAAATGTTAACCTATGAATATTAGTAGCTATGAATTTTAAAAATCTACATGATTTTCCATGATTGGATATATTCCCATTTTTTCTCACTTTGACTATAGTGGAAATCCTCACATAAAAGCTGCCTTCATCTAGGGAAAATCATGTATGGAAAGCAATGCTACAAATCTGCAGGGACTGCAGAGTTTAATGGCATCATCTGGGACTTGAAAGATGAAGCACTGTGATTTCCACTGTCACCTATCCCCAGATTGCCATGAAGCCTGACCCACTGTCCCTGCAAAGAGCTTGGACCTGTGGCTTTGGAGTGGCAGCCTGCATGGGTTGGAGTACCAGTACCAGAACCACCTGCTGCTGTGTGGAATCTGCCCAGCAAGCTTCCAGACCTGAGGCTCTAGGAACCAAGGTGTGTGGACCTGCCATCCTTCTCTGCCTGTCTGGGCACAGTGTGGGTGCCTACGGCAGAAGCCTGTGGCAAGACCTGAGACCACAAACCCTCCCACCTCAACCTCACACTACCTGACCTGCAGGGGGAAATTGGAAGTGACCAGACCTGAAAGAAAGTCAGATCTTGAGAGCTGACCAATGGCATTAGTAGGCTTCCAACACTAATTAGCATAAGTTTGAACCAATGGCATTAGTACTTCCTTCAAATCCTAATTAGCATATGTTTGGACCAGTAGCAGTGACCCTAGTGCTATATAAACTCACAAATGGGCTATCTCATGCATAGAAAATTACTACAGAGAAAGAAGGGTGAGTGGCTTTTTCTTAATACAACATTTAGAAATGCTTAAAAATGTTATTACTGAATTATAGTTATTTACGACATTGGGGTTCATTTTGACATAATTATGCAAGTATGGAATGCAATTTTCTCTAATTCAGTCCTCAGAACTCTCCTTCCTTCTTCTGTTTATTTATAGATCTTTTATTTTTGAATTAGAGCATCATAGATGTACACAAAGGTGACATTTACTATGGTATGTGCATGTGTGTGCACAAGATAGTTTGTCAGATTCCTTTCACTATCCTTCCTTTTCTGTCCCTTCCCAAATCCCGCAATCCCCGTACTCTGCTCCACTGATCTTTCCTGTTTTGCTTGGATTCCCTGCCCCATTATTCCCACTGATTTTGGTGCAGTTTCCACATATGACAGAAAACAATTGACCATGACTTTGTGGTTCTGGTGTAGCCTGATGTTCTCTAGTTCCATCCATTTCCCAATCAATGCTAAAATTTCATTCTTCTTTATGACTGAGTAAATCTCTATTGTGTGTATATGCCATTCATCTACTGGCAGGCACCTGGACTGGTTCCATAGCTTAGAAATTGTGAATTGCACTTCTGCAAACATTGCTATACCAGTTTTTTTAATAAATACCATGAGTGAGATGGCTGGGTCATATGGTGGTTCATGCCCAGAATTTTGAGGAATCTCCACACTGCTTTCCAGAGTGGTTGCACTAATTTGAAGTTCCACCAACAATGTAGGAGTTCACCTGTTAGCCACATAGTTATCAGAATTTATCATTACTTGTATTCTTGATAACTTTTTCAAAGAGAAATGTTTGAAGAGCCATAAGAAAAGAAAGAATCAAAATAATTTATCAACATAGGGGTTTTCATTATGTGTTCTCAATCTGTGGCAAATGATGGTGCAGATTACTTACCATTATTAAATAAAAAAATTTTAATAGAGGTATGTATAAAGAAACTCTGGAATAGAAGCATCAGAGATTAGAACAAATAAGTGAATATGTTCAATTTTGAGGAGCCCAGGTACTCAATGCAAAGGAGAATCAAGTAACATACAATGGAGGAGAGAAGAGAGGATGCTGCAGGACAGGCTTGTGAGCAGAGGCAGGACTGAAGTCAAGTTCTAGAGTAGATGAACGCGAGACCTGTGTGTACCTACGTAGGTGATCTGTGTGTACATGTGCAAAGAAGGTACATTTATGAGCTGTGTCTGCTTAAGTGGTTAGGTAGAAAAAGTGCCCTGGAAGCCATGAGTGCACCTCACATCCAGAACCTCTCGAAAACACACTTCAGGAAGAGGCCAGCACTCCTCAGAAAAATGGGCTGAGTTCACAAGTGAGGAGATAAGCAGAAGACACCTTCCACAAAGTAAGGAAGTAAGAACACAAAACATAAGTGAACACAATAGATGCAACAGGACCTGTCTCTAGGACACACAGACCCAGCTAGAAGCTGCTGCCAATGACAAAACCTAAGCTATTTGAGCACCAAAATAATTAGATTCATAATAAATTGTTAGCAGTTGATCTTCAAACTCAAGAGGAAGTAAGAAAGAAAGGATGAAAGAGATAAATGTAAATATACACAACAGAGATAAAGATATGTATATATACCTATTTATATTCACATTCATAAATATGTATCTCAAGATGTATGAAATGATAAGGTGCAATAAATATTAACATGTGACTCTAATATTCTCAGTGTTATAATATTCCTTCAGCTGTTCTGTTTGAACAACTAGACAGTTTTTAACAATGAAATCATCCCTGAGCACAGTAGTGGACCTGAGATGAGGAATCCTGAGAACCAGCACAGGAGCTGGGACTCCTTGCTGCCCTCCAAAACCGTTGGGCCTCCCCACTCCTGCTAAGATCCTTGGTTCAGTCTGGAACACCCCCACCTCCCATCTGGAGCAAACGTGCTCTTCTTCAAGGTCAGCACTCTTTCCCCAGGTGCAGGATCCACTGGACTTCCTCGGACTGGGCCATGTGTGTCGGCTCTGCACACTGCATTGATTCTGGTGAGACAAATGGAGGTGAAACAGCACTGCCTCCCTCTTCCTGAGTCATCCTCTCCTGGAGGGACTGTATTGAAGTGATAGCAAGGCATCTGGAGAGAAATCAGAATCCTTGGCTGCAGCCCATGTGGGGTGGGAGCAGGCGGCAAGGTTTCTGCAGAACCAGGTGGACTTTGAGCTCCCTCTGCTCAGACCCCACATGCTTCCAGTGCCTGTCCTGATCTGATTCCCAGTTGTGAGGGCAACCCTCATGGGGTGAGGGCCTAATCTGTGACTCTGGGCTCAGTGGTGAGGGCCTGATCTCCCCTGTGGTGCACAGGTGCCTGGGCCTACAAGTGACCCTCACACAGGCCTCCTAGCCCAGGGGTGGTAGACAAGTCCCTGGGGAACAGCCTCCTGCTGGTCTGTGGCTCATCCCTGGGGAGACTGGTCTGCACATCTACCCAGCACCTGCCTGAGCCATGAACTGCAAGTGCAGTAACCTCTGCCTCAGGTCAGTGGCAGCACCTCGTGTGTGAGAAACCTACCCTCCTGGCTGCTGTTTGGAGACTCCAGAAGTCTCCCCCTGGTACTCTCAAGGAGAGACCAGCTCCTCTCAAGATTTATGTCCCAAGTCCCTGAACAATCTTTCAACATCCTTTACCTCTTCCCACCACTCACAGTGTCCCTCATTTACCTTGCTTGCTCTTCTCCTTTGCCTTGTAAGTAAGAGTGTTCTTGCATTTATGGTATTAATTTTTTGAATGTCACAAAATTTTCCAGATATTACTCAGATTTACCTCATGTAGCTCTTGTTCTTTTGATATGTAGCACACTCCTAAAGGAGGCTTTGGTTTCAACAAATTCATAGCATTTAAGTAGCATTTGTCACATAGAACATCAGTTTAATAAGGTTCTAAGAAAAGAGTGGTGGAAAATACACAGAGATTGCACAGGGGAGGAGAGTGGAGGGAAAGAGGGGAGGGTAGCATGTCATTACTAATTCTTGAGGGATTCAGATTCTCCAGTGCAAATGGACAATGTGGTTTCTCAATTACTTTAGTATTTCTTATTTACATGAATACGGGTATTTGACACCTCTGTCCAATTAGGAGGGTAATTGGATTTTTTATACCTCCAAAATTTAAATTTTTCTCCTATTTACATTGGTGCTATTACAAAGTTCAGACTAGTAGTTAAAAACATGTTCCAAACTCTTTTCAAAGAACAAACATTTTCATGTAGTTTTGGCCATTTGCATGTCTTCTTTGAGAAAATATGTATTCAGGTACTTTGCCCATTTTTAAATGGAATTACTTGCTTTATTTGCAGTTGATTTCCTTACATAGCTCAGAAGCTAGTCAAGGTTTGCACATATTCTCTCCAACTCTGTCATTTCATAATTTTGGTTGTTTCTCTTGAAGTGAAGAAACATTTTCATGTGCTGTAGTCCCAATTTTAATTTTTTTTTTTTTTTTTGTGGTCTATTCTTTTGGTCCCATTTTCATGAATCATTGCCAAAGACTTTTCCCCTTCTTTTTGAATAGAGCTATGTGCCTTATATTTAAGACAGATAAGTTTCAACTCCGTCCTTTGGCATGTGGCTGCCTAGTTTTCCAAACACTGTTTACTGAAGAGGGAAGAAGAGGAGATAAGATTCCGTGGAGCTCACAGTAAATTCCCTGAAAGAGAAAGCCAACATGGATGACCCTTCTGAGGCCAGAGTCTGGTACCAATGATGACCACCCCAGGACTTCTCCCATGACCTTCAGACTCTGGAGAAAGAGCCATTTCCTGCAGCTTCCACTGCTTCAGGCTTATATGAAACCCAGCTCCCTGAGTCCTATCAACATTCTTCTCCATCTAACTGCAGGTTCTCCTGCTGTGTGAGCTGCTGCTCAGGCTGGTTGTGGACCACAGGGCCCCTCAGGGGCAGAAGCATCTCTGCAGATGGCTGACCAGTGGTGCAGGTGAGCTGCCCACCCACAGTGCACCTGCTCTCCCTGAACACCTCCCCAGCTGGGACCCCACTCCAGGCAACCTGTATGCACCCATGGACCAGGGACTTCAGAAGGAGCCTTGACCGAGTGTGAGGCAGTGCTGTGCTCTGTGCACAGGAGGGAAGAGGATATTTGAAGGTGGAGAATGGAAAGCTCTCTGAGCCACAGCTCCATGGTCCTTATTCTGTGGATTGAA
Organism: Sciurus carolinensis; assembly: GCF_902686445.1. Taxonomy (NCBI): domain Eukaryota; kingdom Metazoa; phylum Chordata; class Mammalia; order Rodentia; family Sciuridae; genus Sciurus; species Sciurus carolinensis. The sequence continues at coordinate 129,874,036 of NC_062219.1, forward strand.
CAGGAACCACAGCTCCCACCTGGAGGAATTTGAAACAGCTCCATAGGCCCAAAGGCTCTTGTCCTTTCTTAAACAACCATGGCTTTTTAGATTCACTAATGAGTGAAACCCCACAGTGTTTGTGGTTCTCTGTCTGACTTATTTCACTTAATGTAATGTCCTCCAGGTCTGTCCACATCACACACAATGTACTCACCATGAACAAATGGTGAGATAGACCTGGGTGTGACTCAGTGTTGGACCTGCTTGTCTAGAGCTGAGCCCTGAGTTCCATCCCTGGGACCACAACAAACAAAAACAACAAACAAAAAGAGCAACAAAATTTAAAGTGGTGCAAATGCTAATTACCCTCTGTCACTATCAATGTGTGCATGGATCATGCCTCACAAATATACAAATCTTATGTGTCAATCAAAATATTTAAAATGAAAATAAATCAAGAGATTGTGATTAGATGTGATTTCTGCAGGTATACCTGGAGGGTGGAGGTGGTGGTGTGGTGACTTCCTTTCACTTTGGCCCTCGAGCTCTTCTGACCTCTCACTCTCCTGGAGCTTCGGTTCTGTGTCAAGCTCTTCTGTCAGGTCTCTGCAGGCCCAGGGAAGCTGTGCAGCACTTCATGGCCCAGGCTGCCAGTACATGGCTCTGAACCTTTGTTGTTCATGATGGAAAACGTGAATCACACATTCAGACACAGAAGCACAGTGTACTACGAGGACCAGTATCCAACACTAAGCTTCAGCTGTCACCTGCTGACTCCCTTTCAGCTGTCCTCTCTCCTTCCTCTCCTGCCACACAAGAATGTTTTAAACAGATTCCATTCATCATTTTATTCCACTACTAAATACCTCAAGACACATTGGAATAAGTAATACTAAAGAAAACAACTGTGCCTGTACTAACCACAAGGATACCAGTTCTGTACTAACAGATACACGGCAGTTCTCCATCAGTACTTGTTCAATGTTTTTTGATTATCTTATCACTAATTACTTAAAGTTTATTTTAACTGACACCCCAAAAAAATACAATGCTGTGTTCTTTTCAAACATTTCCTAGATGTCTTGTGATCTATGAAATTCTCACTTTCCTTTTTAAAAATCTTGTGCTATTTAAATTCTTAAGAAACTGGAATGCTTCTACAATTGAAATTTCTACATTTAAATTTTAGGCATTTCCATGTGGTAATTAAACATGTTGTTATCCATCATATTTCCTGCAATTTCACTAGACTTATAGGCTTAGTCTTCATCCAGGTCCAGAAATGAAGGAGGCAAATTTCCATTAAGAGTTTTTGAAATATGTCATCAAATTATGATCAACAGGATTGTGATGGGTGAGGATGCTATAGGGGGACATGAAATCTTGGAATAGATTTCAAAGCAAGATAGAATTTAGAGCAAAGGTGTGTATGCTACAGGAAATAATTCAGAAAGAGTCCATAGCATGCTTGCTATTCCAGCTGGAGATGTGTGAGTGTGGATTCTTAAAGGAATAGGTTTCATCTGCTGGGCTATGAAGTTGGGTAAACCCTTTTGCATCTCCTAGAGGGAATCATCCAGGCTTTGGAAACCTGGAATGGATTGATGGCTTAGCATGACAAGTCTTCTCCCTCAAATTATGAGGTCCTGGGGACATGCCTTTCACCACAGCTGTGACAACAGTGTGAAGAGACTCCACATCCTAAAGGGACCCTGTTGTGCACCTCCTCCCATTACAGGAACAGAATCCTTCAGCACAGTGGGACTATTGACATGCAGCTGCCAGGGAACACACCTTGGACTCACCCTGGATGAGGTGGTGTGTTGTGCAGATGGCCAGTGCTCAGAACAGCCAGACCCACAGGCGTGTTTGGCCTTACAACAGGATCATGGTGACTGGTGTTGAAGCCAGAATTAAGGACAGGTAGTTAGAGTAGAAATAGGAAATAGGGTCAATTCAAGGAAATGAAGCCATGAAGCCATCTGCCTTTGGAAGTTGGAGACCGCCCCTGGAAGAATGGAATGTCAAGGATCTCCATTACCAAATTTACCTGCCTTTATCAAGGACTGCAAGCAAGGAACTGCTAATTAATGCCCCCTGGGCCCTTATCTGCCTGAATCACCTTGGCCCTCCCCCTGCCCATGGCTTCTCACTTAATGCAAAACCAGGCCTAGTCATGTAGGCAGGAAGGAAGGAGAGATAAGGGGGGAGAAAACTGGAGAACAAAAGACTTTAACCTATAAAAGATGTAGGGTGTGCTCACTTCTTGGGACTTTAGAACATCAGCCATGGTCCCCTTCTTCCTGCTGGGAGAAGTCTGTATTATTAACTTTAAATAAAACCTGCTTAATATGCTTGCCTTGGCTGCTTCTCTAGTGTTCAATCTTCAACATTAGAAGGAGCAGAACTCATCACCGGTAAACGGCGGTATCAGATTTGGAGGTCCCACCGAGATTTATGCCAAGGTAAGTAAGCTTCTCTCTCCACACACCCCACATCTGTTTGAGGTGCATCTTTCTGTCTCTTTATTTTTGGAGGGCAAAATGGGCACCCATTGGCTACTTAAATGCAGTTAGTGCAGCCACCATTCTTAAGACTTGGGTGAGAGGTTTCCTGGCCCAGGCAAAGTTCCAATCACCTGCTCTGTAGGCATGTTGGACTGTGCTGAAGCCGTTTCTTACTTTTCTGTCCAGGCCCAGAGCACAATTGCCGCAAGTACACAGTGTCCCTAGTCCTGATCTGCCCAGGATGCGTGGAGGTGGAGGAAGGGTTGGAGCAACTGCGGGGTTCTCGGCCCGGGTTACTCTCCGGTGGACCCCAAAGGTTCCTTCTCCAGACTCCCCCTCCCGACAGCCCTGAGGGGTATCCAGGGTGATCGGTAGACAATGGCACTGAGGGAAAGCACCAATCACCTTTGCCTCTGTATGGGCCGTACAGTGCACAACACTCCTGCAAATCCACTCCCTCCTGGATGCTCCCCTTTCCTTGCCAGTCAGACATTAGGAATTCAAGCTGTAGGATTAAGGCCTGGGATGATTAGTATGAAAATGCCCAGGTTCCCTTTGTTCGCATAGTTAGCCTTCACTAGTCTAGACACTAGAGTCTCCCCATTACTGTTCCTGTGCTTAAATGTGCTCACAGTGTTCTCTTCAAGCTACAAGAAGGAGGCATTCAAAAACCCCTCCCCTGAGATCCTCCAAGCAAAGGGCGTTATATGCCTAGCAACAAATAGATGTCCCCTCACCCTCCGGAGATTCCTTTAGTCTACAGGGCAAAAAGATAGGCAAATGGCACACTTTTTACTTTTGTTGTCATTTTTCATAATTTCATATAGTGGCAGGAGGAAAGCAGTAATGCCCTTAAGTCTGAATCCTCCCAGGGTCTCTAGCACAGGGCAAAGTAGGACCCTAGCACTTTGCTGAAGAAGGCCAGAAATAACTTTGGCAAAGCCAGGTAGTGAGAGATGGGTATTTCTGGACCGTAAGGAAGCTCAAAGTTAGGGAGACGTCCCTAATTTTTCTAACTCAGAAGGGAGCTTCTCTCTCAACAGTATTGCCAGGTTCACCACTAGCCTGCATACTGCTAAATTGCAAATGAAAAGTGCCTTTCATATGTTACCATGCTTGACAGCAATAATCTCTACCATAAGAGGAGAAAGCCTTAAGGAATCGCCCACTAAGGGAGGAAAATCAAGGGAACCCTCTCAACTTAAGACAAACAAAAATAAATTTAAGGAGGCTTTTGGAGGATCCTAATAAATATTGAGATGTTACAAAACTTACGCCAGGTATTTGACTTCACCTGGAAGATTATGCTATTAACCTTCTAGAGAACAGGCAGTTCCCAGAAACCATCCTAACTGGGATTCAAATAAAGAGTAAAATGCCTAAAAAGCTATTATGCAGCCTTCAGGAAAGTCCTGCTATTTTCATGGAGAGACTTAGGAAAGCAATAAGAAAGTACACCACTCTGAATCCTGAATCCATAAAGGGCCACCTACTTTTAAAGTATAAATTTATCATTTAGTCAGCCCCAAATATTTAGAGGAAATTACAAAATTGGCACATGGCCCTGATCAATCCTCAGATGGTCTTCTCCAGCTTGCATCTTCCATTTTTTAATAGACATCAAAAAGAAAGAAAAGCGAACATATAGGCAAGAAAAAGGACTTATTAAAGATCATTCAAACTGATAGAAACTTTTAATGCCTTGCAATAGTCCATGAAATTTGCCCATGTTAGGAGTTAAAAAACAAACTGCCTAGTCCAAGACCTTAGAATAATGAAGCAGTAATTTCCCCCATCCTGTAGTTCTTAATCTATACACTTTTATCTTGGATTCCAACTGTTGCTTGGTTTACTAAGTTAGATTTAAAAGATGGCTTTTCCTGTTTATGCTAGACTCTGAATAGCAATTTCTTTGCCTTTGAGGAACCAGATACTGTATCTCAACTAACCTAGACAGCATTATCTCAGGATTTAGGTGGCCCTCACCTGTTCCGGACAAACCTTAGCTAAGGACTTAACAAAATGCAGAGATAAAACATTCTGTGATTATTCTCCAGTAAGTAAAGTACATCCTTTATGTGCCTCCACCCAGGAGTAATATCAAAAGGCCACTGCAGAACCCCTAAACATCTTAGCTAAAAGGAATTATAAGATCTCAAAAAAATAAAGCTTAATTATGTCATCAACAGGTTCAATACTACAGAAAATAGCCACTATAGGATAATATTCTGTCCCAGGAATATCAAGAAGGGGCCTTACTTCAAGCTCCTGTCCTCAGTTTACCTATGAAGCAAGATTTAACCTGTTTGTCACAAAGGGGAAAATAAATCCTGGATAGACAGCCATAGGCAACTCAATAACCAATGGCATATCTCAGTGAGGAACTTAGCAAAGTAGCTTCATTCTCAAAAGTAATGGAAAATAAGGTCTCATAATTTTCTTTGACATCCAACCTGTCCTGATGAGATGACTAAAATGCCCTAGGCACAAGGTTTCTGTTAAAACCTGTTAGATCCTTCCAGATCTCAGTCAAGGCTTACATTGACATGTAAATAAAGGAAGCCTAAAGGCTCAGTAGGAAACCTGTCTCAAACCCAAGAAAAAAAAAGGTAAAAAAGAGTCTTACTTGAACTCCAGCAAAAGTAAATTTTACGGTGCTTTACTGAAGTAATTAACTGCTGTATCATTTTTCCAGTACTCCTGTTTTTTTTAATTCCATGTTTTTTTGAGCTCATGATATTTTTGATCAGTTCTATTTTTTAATCAACTAGAGTTTTTGAACATCTGTTACATTGCAATGGAGATTCACCTATAAAGTTACAAGACCTTTGATTTTGTGTTATTTGTATGTCGTGCTGTCTGATGTCATGTTTTGTCTGTATCAAAACTGAGCGCTCCTAAAATTAAAATTTAAAAATGGATCCAGATACTTTTAATTCTCGTGATTTAAAGGTTCAATTCAAATTGGGTGAACTAATGAAAGTAAAATGTCTTTCAAAATAACTCACAAGTCTCTAGGTGGTCAAGCTAATCAAATATTGATGTTAATAAAATGTCTAATATCAATTGTTTCTAGGGCTTTTCTTCAACAGAAAAGAGACAGCAAATACTGTTAGGACACTTGTCTGATTTCTTGGTTTTTACAGAATAAGTGAATTAGAGTTAACATGTATGGGATTACTCAAATGTGTTTGTAGAGACATCTGATTAATTTACAAAGTTAAAATGCTAATTGTTAAATAACATCAAGTACTCTTAACTCCTTAAATTCCATGGGGTATCATACTTAAACATTATTGGTGTTTTCATAGGTTGGTAAATAAAAGGGTTTAAACTTGCTTTGTGTCATCACTAAACTAAAAACAAGGTTACTAAGAGTTATGTCCTAACAAGTGCAATTCTATATACAAAGGGTCCCAAAAGTTTCAACTATATTTCAATTAGAGTACTATAAACAACAAAAGATTTAATCTTATTAAAATAGAGCAATTTATCTAAATTCAGAAATTTCATAAGAGTTCTTTCAGAATGTGAACAAAAAGGGGTCAACAAATAGGAAAGAGAGAATAAAAGGTTCTGGGTATGGAAATATATTTAGTAAAAGGGAAAAGGAAATGTTTCTGGGTAAGAAAGTGCTTGTGTGATGAAATACATGAGGGTCTAAGTAAGTGCTAAGAAAGTCTGTGTGTAAATAAAGGGCAAGTTTCAACAAGTTTGTGTGAAACTAAGTTGGTTGTATGTATGTGAGACAGCTAAAGCTATTAAAGGTTTTTCCTAAGGTGAAATACTAATGTGTTGATATAAACTAAAGCTTAATCTATGTGGTAAAATGACAAGGATTTCTTAGAAACACTAATTTACTCTTAACTTTGTCTCTATTAAGTTTTATTCTTTAGAACAATTAGTCTTAAAAATTGGGGTTTATCCAATTATGGTTAAACAACTGTTAGAGTATTGTACTATGTTACAGAGTCTACATTTTTCTTTAAAAACTAAATTTGGTAAGATAAAAGTGTCAAGGTAATTGTGAAATGGACACTAGTTGCATATTAAATATGTTCATATTTTCCAGGTATACAAGTTTTTAAAGCAGGGAATTTATCAAGCTCCGCTATTCTCCAGATTAAACTTGTCTGTAATGGTAATCTCAAACTTATAAAGAGTAAATTTTATTGGAGATTTATTTCTATTATTTAATGTTCTATTATAGGACCTGTTATCAATAGGGTATATGTAAAATTTGTTACTTTTTACACTGAGATAAAGAATTTCAAATATAAATGTATTTATAAAAGTTAGAGCCTGACTTGTTTAAAGGTTAATTTTGTGAAACATGAAGGTATTTTGCCACTTTATCACACAAAAGGAGAGTTAAAAGCTCTCTCAGCCTTTCTTTGATTTATGTTTTAGATACAATGTTAAGTTGTGTTAATTATAAAGTTTATATAGACTCAGGAAACAGTATATGTAGACTACTTAATGATATTTAAGGAAGAAGCAAAGATCAACATCAGAATTAGAACACTTAAGATCTGTAAAGAGCCACACCTTACCTGAGATAAGGCTCTGCCTCCCACCTTACTGCATGTTAGAGTGACTCCAGCTTATTTATTTGTTAGTCAGACTTCAGATTATTTAAACTTATAGTCAAAGGATTGATTCTTGTTGAAAAGTAGTGTGATCTCAAATAGGGGATATAATGTGGTTCTCAGTCAAAATTCAAGATAGCTATTATACAAGCAGAATATATTTTTACTCTTGCTAATTTCATTTTGTAAAACTGTTACCTGTTAATGTTTTGCAGAAGTAGCTGCTTCAAGAACATACAACCTAGGTAACTTGTGATAATAACCCATCACCTATAGAACAGATAGTGGTAACTTCCAGTACTAATGCAGACTCCAGTTAGATAAAAGGGTAAATAACTCTAAAGTTATGGACATTGAAGTTAAAGCCCAGTACTCTTACTTTATGACTGCTGAGACTGGCTTGCTGGATGATTAAGATCAAACTTAGAAATTGGAATTAAATACAGAAGGCAAGATAGACCAGTATTTGGATCTTTTGCCCTCAGTCAGCCTGAACCCAGGGAATAAGAGGACTTCTCTAAGGAGCACTGCAACTCTGGGTCACACAACCTCCTGATCAAGGAGATTGTTGAGACTAGAGGATGAAAAAATCACTCAGTGCATCTGCTGCAGAGGAGGGTCATAGAAAAAGGGAGACATCCCTTAATGCTTCCAAAGGAAGTCACCTCATCAAGGAGACCCTGCCTAACCAATGGCGCTGGTGGAGCTAAGAAGCTGCTCTTAATTTCTCTATGAGTGGCCCCTTTGGGAACTCAGCTGACTCTTTAACAAGACTGGAACCAGGTCAATTTGACCAACTTTATCTTAGACACCCAGCAAAACAGTTAAAACCAAAATATAACCATTCTTGGGCATTTAAAAAATAATAGTTAAATGTAACTTAAGATGTACACTTGTATTATCCCACTAGAATAAAGACTGGAAGCTACAAATGAAAGAAAGATTCTTCAGCAAATGTGCCTGATAACTATCAAGAGAAACTGCCAAAGTCAGAAGTTTTTAGTCAGTTTAAGGCCTGCAGACCTTTCTAAGCTACACAGGTAGACTTAATCTATGTTTGCTTGTATGATTGCCTAGCCCTAAGTAACAGAAGTATAGAACTCTCTACTAAACACAGGTTATACCAATAAAGGGATATTTTACAAAAATCAGATGACATTAAGTAGCTTAACTATATTTTCTGGGGACATCTATGACATTAATAGTTAAATGTTGTGTTTACATTCCTGATAACCTGGACAATGTTAAAGTCCCCAAATAAAGGCCTTGTCCTCTCCAGCCTTTGCTAGGCCTAGTTATGGGAACAATTTCTCAGTTCTTCCATCTCCTGGTGAGAGATTGACTTCTGTCATTTTCATGATACTCAGTGGCATGTTCCAGATGCTGCAACATTTACTTTGTACTAATCTCATTTCAGTACTCATGTCTTTTTGTTCTTCTATCATAGAAACACCCACCCCCAGATGATTTTACAACCTGCTCATCCCCAACCAGACTTCTACCTTGGACCCCTTGATTGACCCGATTTTTAAAAAAGGAACTCAAAAATGCTTGCCCCTCGCTGCCCCCTTTCAGCTTTGCAGCAGCCAGAACGATCGACGCCCCCTTTCATTTCTTTACAGCAGTTAGGAGTTCCTAAAGCTAAAGGGGGGAATGAAGCCAGAATTAAGGACAGGTAATTAGTGTAGAAATAGGAAATTGGGTCAATTCAAGGAAATGAAGCCATGAAGCCATCTGCCTTTGGAAGTTGGAGACTGCCCCTGGAAGAATGGAATGTCAAGGATCTCCAGAGCCCATTGATGACCAAATTTACCTGCCTTTATCAAGGACTGCAAGCAAGGAGCTGCTAATTAATGCCCCCTGGGCCCTTATCTGCCTGAATCACCTTGGCCCTCCCCCTGCCAATGGCTTCTCACTTAATGCAAAACCAGGCCTAGTCATGTAGGCAGGAAGGAAGGAGAGATAAGGGGGGAGAAAACTGGAGAACAAAAGACTTTAACCTATAAAAGATGTAGGGTGTGCTCACTTCTTGGGACTTTAGAACATCAGCCATGGTCCCCTTCTTCCTGCTGGGAGAAGTCTATATTATTAACTTTAAATAAAACCTGCTTAATATGCTTGCCTTGGCATGCTTCTCTAGTGTTCAATCTTCAACATTAGAAGGAGCAGAACTCATCACCGGTAAACGGCGGTATCAGTGTCCATAGGACTTAAGTAGATGGAGCTCTTATATTCTTAGATCAGAACCAACCCACACAGGTATCAGGTAAAACACAGGCTGTAGCAATCACATTTTTGATGAGCTCATTTTGAAAAATAGTTGATGGTGTTTTATTTATTACATAGGTTTACAAAAAAAATTCTTAGATGCCATGGAGACAGGATTAGCCCTTGTTGTTTGAGCTCACCATTCTTTTGTAAAATGCATAATCCCTTTCTATGAAATGATACTCATGTGTATTTTCAAATAACAGAAAGGTACTCCTTTGGCTAGTATGTAAGTGAAGTGATCAACACTGCAACGTAGGTTTTTCCCAGTGTAATTCTCAAAAAGCAAGTATATTGTTGGATTGGGTCATAGGAATGGAATTCCTGAATCAAAGGCCAGCACTATCAATTTAGAAAAAATACCTAATGGTTATCCTGCTCCCTACTGTTGGAGCAGTGCTGGTGAAAGGCAGGTCTCACAAAGAGCAGGATCACAGTCACCAGCTGAGGGGCACCTTACAGCAGAGATTTCTGAATTGCTGTAAGTTTCTGTGACTTCTGGGTCAACTCTAGGCTGCAGGACACCAGGATTTTTTTTTTAAGTAGGCATCTCATTTATTAAACCAAAATGGATAAAAGCAATATATGAGCAAATGCACATCTACAAGCTCCAGCAAATGATTTTGGAGCTAATGTGAGAATGCCACAGTGAGGTTCCTGAGCAGAAGAGGTCAACTCTCCAACCCTGCACACAGGTGACAGGTCTGTATGTGAGAGCAGCAGTGGTCACTGATGTTGTGTGTGGTCTTTTCCTGCACCATGCTGGACAGGAAAAAACTGTCATTCTGCCATAATAGAAACTGTCAAATCCCTGACTCCCCCTTTGGAACCAGCTGACTAGCATAATCTCTTCAAGCATAAAATGTCAATATTACACCTGCACAGATAGCACAGTGGCTAACAGTTGCTGTGTGACTGGACAGAAGTGGCACCGCAGTGACAGTGATTTGACAAACTCCTTTTTACAGTGAATGGATAGACTGTACTAGTTTTTCAGAGATCTCCTTAAGCTTCCTTTAAGACAGTTTCTGGAAACTTAATAGTGTCCAAATCCAAGGAGCACAGGTGGTTTTGTTTACAGGCAGGCTGACCAGCATTGGAAAGACCTCTTTCTGTCAAAGGAAAAGTTTATGTTAAAACAATGTGTCAGTGGTGCATGCATATGAGTGTGTGCGTGCATGTGTTAGATTCTCCAAATGCATCCAGAGAAGACTAATCATTGGGTATAAGGAGTTTTTATCAAACCATGTTCTAAGAGTTCTACCCACAAACTCCTATAATCCTGTTAACACTCATGGAAGTGGACACTCTAAAAATGTCCATTGTCTAGGTGAGGAAACTGAGGCATTAAGAGACGCTACTTTGCCTAGGATCATACAGCTGAATGGCAGCTATGCTTGGCTTTCTATCATGCATCTGTTCCTACTGCTCCACCTTTGAATCTTGTGGCAATTTTGATGCTCACCATCAAATTAGGAGTCTCAGGTTTACCAACACACAAAAACTATCCCACTTCATTTCCATCATTTATTTGAAATACTCAGGAAAGAATGAGTTAACATTAGAATTTCTTAGTATCAAAGATTTTAAGACAAAGGTGGGGATCATTCCCCCACAAAGTGGCAAAGCACAAATTTTACTTTGAGGATGGGGATTCTCAAATTTTCTATCTTGTAACTACTTAAACATTTGGAAAAGTTGAAATGACAGTAGTGTTTCAATCCACAACCAAGATTTAACCATTATTCTGCCATATTAGCCTCATCTTTTTTTAAAATTTATTTTTATTATAAACAAATGGGATACATGTTGTTTCTGTTTGTACATGGAGTAACAGCATACCATTTGCATATTCATACATTTACATAGAGTAATAATGTTTGACTCATTCTGTTATATTTATCCTTCTCCCCACCCCTCCCAACTCTCTTTTCCCTCTATACAGTCCCTCCTTTCTCCATTCTTGCCCCCCTCCCACCCCGCATTATGTGTCATCATCTGCTTATCAGTGAGATCATTTGCCTTTTGGATTTTTGAGATTGGCTTATCTCACTTAACATGATATTCTCCAATTTCATCCATTTCCCTCCAAATGCCATAATTTTACTATTCTTCATAACTGAATAATATGCCATTGTATATATATACCACAGTTTCTTTATCCATTCATCAATTGAAGGGCATCTAGGTTGGTTCCACAGTCTGGCTACTGTGAACTGAGCAGCTATGAACATTAATGTGGCTGTATCTCTGTAGTATGCTGATTTTAAGTCCTTTGGGTATAGGCCAAGGAGTGGGATAGCTGGGTAAATTGGTAGGTCTACTCCAAGTTTTCTAAGGAATCTACACACTGCTTTCCAGAATGGCTGCACTAATTTGCAGCCCCACCAGCAATGTATGAGTGTACCTTTTTCCCCACATCCTCTCAAACACCTATTGTTTCTTGTATTCTTGATAATCACCATTCTAATTCGGGTGAGTTGGAATCTTAGTGTAGTTTTGATTTGCATTTCTCTTATTACTAAAGATGGTGAACATTTTTTCATATGTTTGTTGATTGCTTGTAGATATTCTGTAAAGTGTCTGTTCATATCCTTAGCTCATTTGTTGATTGGGTTATTTATATTCTTGGTGTAGAGTTTTTTGAGTTATTTATGTATTTTGGAAATTAGTGCTCTAACTGAAGTATGAGTGGCAAAGATATTCTCCCACTCTGTGGACTCTCTCTTCGCATTGCTGGTCATTTCCTTTGCTGAGATAAAGCTATTTAGTTTCAATCTGTCCCAGTTATTGATTCTTGCTTTTACTTCTTGTGCTATTGGAGTCCTGTTAAGGAAGTCTGATCCTAAGCCAACAAGGTAAAAATTTAGACCTACTTTTTCTTCTATAAGATGCAGGGTCTCTGGTCTGATTTCAAGGTCCTTGATTCATTGTGAGTTGATTTTTTTTCAGGGTGAGAGATAGGGGTTTAGTTTCATTCTCTTGCATATGGATTTCATTTTCTCAGAACCATGTGTTGAAGAAGCTATCATTTCTCCATTGCATATTTTTGGCACCTTTGTCTAGGATGAGAAAATTGTATTTATTTGGGTTTGTGTGCATGTCTTCTATTCTGTACCATTGATCTACTTGTCTATTTTGGTGCCAATACCATGCTGTTTTTGTTACTATTGCTTTGTAGCGTAGTTGAAATTCTGGTACTGCAATACCCCCTGTTTCAAACATCCTGCTAAGGATTGTTTTAGCTATTCTGGGTTTCTTATTCTTCCAGATGAGTTTCATGAGTGCTTGCTCTATTTCTGCAAGGTACGTCATTGGGATTTTAATTGGAATTGCATTGAATCTGTATAGCACTTTTGGTAGTATGGCCATTTTGACAATATTAATTCTGCCTATCCAAGAACATGGGAGATCTTTCCATCTTCTAAGGTTTTCTTTAATTTCTTTCAATGTTTTGTAGTTTTAATTTTAGAGATTTTTTACCTCTTTGGTTAGATTGATTTCCAAGTATTTTATTTTTTTTTGAGGTTATTGCAAATGGGGTTGTTTTCCTCATTTCCCTTTCAGCTGTTTCATCGCTTGTGTATAAAAATGCTTTAGATTTATGCGTGTTGATCATATACCCTGCTATTTTGCTGAAATCATTGATGAGGTCTAGATGTTTTCTGGAGGAGTTTTTTTGATCCTCTAAATATAGAATCATGTCATCCACAAATAGTGACAGCTTAAGTTCCTCTTTTCCTATTCGTATCCCTTTAATTTCTTTGGTTTGCCTAATTGCTCTGGTTAGAGTTTCAAGGACATGGTGAATAGAAGTGGTGAAAGAGGACATGCCTGTCTTTTTCCCATTTTTAAAGGGAATGGTTTCAGTTTTTCTCCATTAAGAATGATGTTGGCCTTGGGCTTAGCATAAATAGCATTTACAATGTTGAGGTATGTTCCTACTATCCCAATTTTTTCTAGTGTTTTGAGCATGAAGGTGTATTGTATTTTGTTGAACGCTTTTTCTGCATCAATTGAAATAACCATATGATTCTTATCGCTAAGTCTATTGACATGATGGATTATGTTTATTGATTTATGAATTTTGAACCATCCTTGCATTCCAGGGATGAACCCCACTTGATCATGGTGCACAATTTTCTTAATATGTTTTTGGTTATGGTTTGCCAATATTTTGTTAAGGATCCTTGCATCTATATTCATCAAGAATATTGGTCTAAAATTTTCTTTCCTTGATGCTTCTTTTCCTGATTTGGGTATGAGGGTGATATTAGCTTCATAGAATGAGTTCGGTAGGGTACCCTCCTTTTCTATTTCCTGGAATAATTTGAGAAGTATTGGGATCTTCTTTGAAGGTCTTTTAGAACTCGACTGAGAATCCATCTTGTCCTGTGCTTTTCTCAAATGTTATATTTTTAATGGTTTCTTCTAATGTATTGCTTGATATTGATCTGTTTAAATTGTTTATGTCCTCCTGGTTCAGTTTGGAAAGAGCATATACCTGTAGAAATTTGTCAATGTCTTTGGTAGTTTCTATTATGTTGGAATACAGGTTTTCAATGTAGCTTCTCATTATGTTATGTATCTCAGTGGTGTCTGTCATGATATTTCCTTTTGCATCATGTATTTTAGTAATTTGAGTCTTCTCTCTCCTTCTCTTTGTTAGTGTGGCTAAGGGTTTATCTATTTTGTTTACTTTCTCAAAGAATCAACTTTTTGTTTTGTCAATTTAAAATTTAAAAATTTACATTTTTATTTCTTTATTCTTCTTGCTCTCTTTTCCTTTTGTTTACCTGTTCCCTCAGAGTCTCTTTTTTGCATTCTAACATCCGATTTCTTTTGTTTACAGTCTCACACTTTCTATTTTCTAGAACGTCTGTATATTCTTTTCTTATCCCATTAACAGTCACATTCTACATCCCTCTGCATCCTCTTTGTCCTCCATTAGAAACTGAAGACCTTATTGCAAACCTGTTTTCTTTACCGAAGATAATATTTGAACTCATTTTTTTTAGTATGACAATTTTGTTATTGTCCCCATAGGGGCTATTTGGTCTACGATTACATAGTGTCTGATTTGGGCACTGCTAATATTGATTGACCCTTAAAGAAAGGGTTTTGGAAATCTATAGGGCCACTCTAAGCCTATAGGGGGAAATATGCAATACCACAGATCTGCTATGCTAGAGGGGAAGATACATGAACAACATGAAAAAACAAGGAAAGAAAATGATCCAAACAAATCCAGATTCTATATTATAGAATTCAGTGACAGTATATTAGAGGAAATGTCAGAAAAGGACTTCAGATTATACATGATTAAGATGATTCACGAAGCAAAGGATGAGATAAGAGAGCAAATGCCGGAAATGAATAGTAATACCAATAAGCCAAAAGAGCACCTGCAGGAAGCAAAAGATCATTTCAAAAAAGAGATAGAGATTCTCAAATAAAACTAAATGGAAATCCTTGAAATGAAGGATACAATGAGCCAAATAAAAAACATCACTAAAAGATTAGACCACTTGGAAGACAGAACCTCAGACAATGAAGACAAAATAATTAATCTTGAAAATCAAGTTGCCCAAACAGAGAACATGGTAAGAAATCATGAACAGAACCTCCAAGAACTATGGGACATCATGAAAAGACCAAATTTAAGAATTTTTGGGTTTGAGGAAGGCTCAGAGATACAAACCAAAGGAATGAACAACCTATTCAATGAAATAATACCAGAAAATTTCCCAAACCTGAAGAATGAAATGGAAAATCAAATACAAGAGGCTTACAGAAAATCAAATCCACAGAATCCCAACAGACTACACCAAGGCACATTATAATGAAAATGTCTAACATTCAAAATAAAGATAGGATTTTGAAGGCCGTGAGAGAAAAGCATCAGATTACATATAGGGGGAGATCAATACGGATAGCAGCCGACTTCTTAACCCAGACTCTAAAAGCTAGAAGGGCCTGAACCAACATATTTCAATCTCTGAAAGAACATGGTTGACAACCAAGAATCCTATGCCCAGCAAAACTAACCTTCAGTTTTGAAGATGAAATGAAATCCTTCCATGATAAACAAAAGTTAAAAGAATTTACAAATAGAAAGCCTGTGCTACAGAATGTTCTCAACAAAATATTCCATGAGGAAGAAATGAAAAACAACAATGTAGGTCAGCAAAGGGAGGAACTACCTTAGAGAAAAATCACTCAAAGGAGAAAACAAGCCATCTTAAAAACCAAAAATAAGTCAAATGACTGGTAATACAAATCATATCTCAATAATAACCCTGAACATTAATGGCCTAAACTCATCAATCAAAAGACATAGACTGGCAGAATGGATTAAAAAGAAAGACCCAACAATATGCTGCCTGCAAGAGACTCATCTCATAGAAAAAGATATCCACAGGCTATAGGTGAAAGGATGGGTGAAAACCTACCACACACATGGACTCAGTAAAAAAGCGGGGGTTTCCATCCTTATATCAGACAAAGTGGACTTCAAGCAAAGGTTACTCAGAAGGTATAAAGAAGGACATTTCATACTGCTTAAGGGAACCATAAATCAGGAAGTCATAGCGATAGTAAATATTTATGCCCCAAACAATTGTGCATCCCTGTACATCAAACAAATCCTTCTCAATTTCAGGAATCACGTAGACCACAACACAATAATTCTGGGTAACTTTGATGCACCGCTGTCACCACTAGAAAAATCTTCCAAAGAAAATCCAACCATAGAAACCATAGAACTCAATAACACAATCAATAACCTAGACTTAATAGTCATATATAGAATATTCCATCCATCAATGAGCAGATTCACTTTCTTCTCAGCAGCACATGGATCCTTCTCGAAAATGGATCATATGTTATGCCACAAAGCAACCCTTAGGAAATGCAAAGAAATAGAGATACTGACTTGTGTTCTATCAGATCATAATGGACTGAGAGTAGAAATCAATGACAAAATAAAAAAGAGAAATTACTCCAACACCTGGAGACT
Source organism: Sciurus carolinensis (assembly GCF_902686445.1). Classification (NCBI taxonomy): domain Eukaryota; kingdom Metazoa; phylum Chordata; class Mammalia; order Rodentia; family Sciuridae; genus Sciurus; species Sciurus carolinensis. The sequence continues at coordinate 129,890,400 of NC_062219.1, forward strand.
AAATAATATGCTATTGAATGAAACATGGATAACAAAAAACATCAGGGAGGAGTTTAAAAAATTCTTAGAGATCAATGAGAATGACCATACAACATATCAAAATCTCTGGGACACTATGAAAGTGGTATTAAGAAGAAAATTCATAGCATGGAGCGCATTCTAGAAAAGAATGAAAAGTCAACAACTAAATGACCTAACATTACAGCTCAAAGCCCTAGAAAAAGAAGAAAAAAATAACAGCAAAAGTAGAAGACAGGAAATAATTAAAATCAGAGCAGAAATCAATGAAATTGAAACAGAACTTTTATGGAAATCAAATCCAGTGTATCAAAGCTTCTTTGTGGTATTTCTGTTTAGTACAGTATAACAGAATTTAGAGTTCTTTCAAAATTACTTAAAAGATCAATGAAATAGGTATTTTCTCCATATCTTTCTCTCCCACTGAGCAAACCAACAAGTAGTGAAGTGTCCCTCTCTGTGAATCTGCAAAAATAGGCTCACAATTGCATAACCAATGGTGAGAAATTCATGAAGACCTAATGCAATGGAATCTGTCTCAAATGAGAAAGCTAAATATAAAGAAGTAAAACAATCTGTCCAATAGAAGAAGCACAAAAACAATTAGATTCATAATAAGTTGCTAGCAGTTGATCTTCAAAGTCAAGAGGAACTAAGAAAGAAAGGATGAGTGGGATAAATGTGCATACTCACATACAGAGATAAAGATATGTATATATACCTATTTATATTCATATTCATAAATATGTGTCTCAAGATGTATCAAATGATAAGGTGCAATAATATATTAACATATGACTCTAATGTTCTCAGTGTTGTAATATTCCTTCAGCTATTCTGTTTGAACAACTGCACAGTTTTTGACAATGAAACCATCTCTGATCCCAATAGTGGACCTGAGATGAGGAAACATGAGAACCAGCATGGCTGCTGGAAGTCCTTGTTATTCTCCATGGCCACTGGCCTCACCACCCCTGCCCAACCTCTTGGCTCAGACTGGTGCACCCCCACCTCCCATCTGGAGAAAACGTGCTCTTCTTCAAGGTCAGCGCTCTTTCCCCAGGTGCAGGATTCACTGGACTTCCTCGGACTGGGCCATGTGTGTTGGCTCTGCACACTGCATTGATTCTGGTGAGACAAATGGAGGTGAAATGGCTCTGCCTCCCTCTTCCTGAGTCAACCTCTCCTGGAGGGACTGTATTGAGGTGTTAGCAAGGCTTCTGGAGAGAAATAGAATCCCTGGTGTAATACAAAGCCGATCCCCCGCCCTTTCAGGTGCAACCATTTTCCCCGCCTCCCAACCACTTGTCAGTCTGTGATAAAGTTGCTCCGCCCACTTCTTATGTTGCAGGAATTTCCTGCCTATGCTACAGCCATTTCCTGCTTCCCACATTACATCCTAGCTTGTCAGTCTGAACATGCTAGCTAGCTATTGGTTCATCAGTCAGCTTGCAAGTATTCTCCTCCACTATTGTATCCAGCCCGTGAGATTCCAATATCTGGGAGAAGCATCCATGCCATCTTTCTCTTTTCCCTTCTTTTCAACCCCAGAACTGATGCGCTAGTCATCTGCATAATAAAGCCTCTTGCATGAGGCCCTGTGTCCATCGTGGATTTTCTGGGAGCTATTGTTGAGCCTCGACTGAGACCGGTGTAAAGAGCGCCAGTTCCGACGGAAGGGCTGGAGCTACCACAGGTCCTGAGTTGAGCTGCATTTTTCCTTACACCTGGCTGCCCAGCCCACGTGGGGTGGGAGCAGGAGGCAAGGTTTCTGCAGCACCAGGTGGACCTTAAGCTTCCTCTATTCAGACCCCGTGAGCTTCCAGTGCCTGTCCTGACCTGATTCCCAGGTGTGAGACCCTGGCTGGGTGAGGGCCTCATCCGCTACTCTGGCCTCAGTGGTGAGTTACCGACCTCCCCTGCAGTGCACAGGTGCCAGGGCCCTCAGGAGCTCCTCAACAGGCCTCCTAGCACAGGTGTGGTGGCCAAGTCCCTGGGGCACAGCCTCCTGCTGGGCTGTGGCTCATCCCTGGGGAGACAGGTCTGCACAGCTACCCAGCACCTGCTTGAGCCACCATGTGCTGCAGGTGCGGTAACCTCTGACACAGATCAGCGGCAGCACCTCGTGGGTGAGAATCCTACCCTCCTGGCTGCTGTTTGGAGATTCCAGAAGATCTCTGTCCCAAGTCCCTGAGCACTCCTTCAACATCCTTTACCTCTTCCCACCACTCACGGTGGCCCTTATTTACCTTTTTTGTTTGTTTGTTTGTTTGTTTTTTTCTTTTTCTTCTTTTTCTTGTAAGTAAGAGTGTGCTTGCATTTATGGTATTTATTTTCAAATGTCACAAAATTTCCTGGATATTCCTCAGATTTACCTCATGTAGCTATTGTTCTTTTGATATGTAGCACACTCCTAAAGGAGGATTTGGTTTCAACAAGTTCATAGCATTTAAGTAGCTTTTGTCACATAGAACATCAGTTTAATAAGGTTCTAAGAGAAGAGTGGTGGAAAAATACACAGAGATTGGACCAGCGAGGAGAGTGGAGGGGAGGGAAGGAGGGGCAGGGAAGGGAGGAGAGCATGTCATTACTAATTCTTGAGGGATCCAGATTCTCCAGTGCAAATGGACAAGGTGGTTTCTCAATTAATTTAGTATTTCTTATTTACATGTGTACTGGTATTTGACACCTCTGTCCAATTAGGAGGGTAATTGGAATTTTTATACCTCCAAAATTTAAATTTTTCTCCTATTTACATTGGTTCTATTACAAAGTTCAGATTAATAGCTAAATATATGTTCCAAATTCTTTTCAAAGAACAAACATTTTTATATAGTTTTGGCCATTTGCAGGTCTTCTTTGAGAAAATATCTACTCTGGTACTTTGCCCATTTTTAAATGGAATTACCTGCTTTATTTGCAGTTGACTTCCTTACACAGCTCAGAAGCTAGCCAAGGGTTGCACGTCTTCTCTCCCACTCTGTCTTTTCATAATTTTGGTTGTTTCTCTTGATGTGAAGAAACGTTTTCATGTGCTGTAGTCCCAATTTTAATTTGTTTTTTTGTGGCCTATGCTTTTGGTTCCATTTCTATAAATCATTGCCAAGACCTTTCCCCTTGTTTTGAATAGAGCTGAGTGCCTTATATTTAAGACAGATAAGTTTCAACTCTGTCCTTTGGCATGTGGCTGCCTAGTTTCCCCAACACTGTTTATTAAAGAGGGAGGAAGAAGAGGCAAGATTCCGTGGAGCTCACAGTGAATTCCCTGGAAGAGAAAGCCAACACAGATGACCACTCTGAGCCCAGAGCCCAGTGAATGATGAGCACCCCAGGACTTCTCCCATGACCTTCGGAACATTCTTTGGAGAAAGAGCCATTTCTTGAACCTTCCTCTGCTTCACACTGACCTGAAAACCAGCTGTCTGTGTCCTATCAACATTCTTCTCCATTAACCTGCAGGTTCTCCTGCTGTGTGAGCTGCTGCTCAGACTGGTTGTGGACCACAGGGCCCCTCAGGAGCAGAAGCAGCTCTGCAGACTGCTGACCAGTGCTGCAGGTGAGCTGCCCACCTACAGTGCACCTGCTCTCCCTGAACACCTCCCCAGCTGGGACCCCACTCCAGGCAGCCTGTGTGCACCTGAGGTCTGGGAGACTTCAGAAGGAGTCTGGACTGAGGGTGAGGCAGTGCTGTGCTCTGTACACAGGAGGGCAGGGGAAATTGAAGGTGGAGACTGGAAAGCTCTCTGGGCCACATCCCCATGGTCCTGATTCTGTGGATGGGACAGGAACCACAGCTCCCACGTGGAGGAGGTTGAAATAGCTCCATAGACTCAAAGGCTCTTGTCCTTTCTTCAACAACCATGGCTTTTTAAATTCACTTATGTGTGAGACCACACAGTGTTTGTGGTTCTCTGTCTGACTTATTTCACTTAACGTAATGTCCTCCATGTCTGTGCACATCGCACACAATGTACTCACCATGAGAAATGGTGAGGTAGACCTGGGTGTGGCTCAGTGTTCGACCTGCTTATCTAGATGTGAGCCCTGAGTTCCATCCCTGGGACCACAACAAACAAGAACAACAAACAAAAAGAGCAACAAAATTTAAAGTGGTGCAAATGCTAATTACTCTCTGTCACTATCAATGTGTGCATGGATCATACCTCACAAATGTACAAATCTTGTGTGTCAAACAAAACATTTAAAATAAAAATAAATTAAGAAATCATGATTAGATGTGATTTCTGCAGGTATACCTGGAGGGTGGAGGTGGTGGTGTGGTGGCTTCCTTTCACTTTGGTCCTCTCGCTCTTCTGACCTCTCACTCTCCTGGAGCTTCGGTTCTGTGTCAAGCTCTTCTTTCAGGTCCCAGCAGGACCAGGGAAGCTGTGCCACCCTTCATGGCCCAGGCTTCCGGAACATGGCTGTGTGCCTTTGTTGTTCATGATGGAAAACGTGAAGCACACATTCAGAGAAGCAGAGTGCACTACCTGGACCACGATCCAACACTCAGCTTCAGCTGTCACCTGCTGACCCCCTGTCAGGTGTCCCCTCTCCTTCCTCTCCTGCCACACAAGAATGTTTTAAACAGATTCCATTCATCATTTTATTCCACTATTAAATACCTCAAGATACATTGCAATAAGTAATACTAAAGATAACAACTGTGCCTATACTGCCCCACAAGGATACCAATTCTATACTAACAGACACCCAGCATTTCTCCATTAGTACTCACTCAAATTTTTTTGATTATCTTATTACTAATTACTTAAAGTTTGTTTGAAATGAGACCTCAATAAAATACAATGCTGTGTTCTTTGCAAACATTTCCTAGATGTCTTGTGATCTATGAAATTCTCACTTCCCTTTTTAAAATTCTTGTGCTATTTAAATTCTTAAGAAATTGGAACACTTCTCCAATTGAACTTTCTACATTTAAATTTTTGTCATGTCCATGTGGTTGTTAAACATGCTCTTATCCATCATATTTCCTGTAATTTCACTAGATTTATAGGCTTAGGCTTCAGCCAGGTCCAGACATGAAGGAGGCAAATTTCCATTAAGAGTTTATGAAATAAGTCATCAAATTATGATCAACAGGATTGTGGTAGATCAGGATGCTATAGGGGGACATGAAATCTTGGAATAGATTTCAAAGCAAGATAGAATTTAGAGCAAAGCTGTGTATGCTACAGAAATAATTCAGAAAGAGTTCATAGCATGCTTGCTATTTCAGGTGGAGATGTGTGTGAGAGTGGATTCTTAAAGGCATAGGGTTCAACTGCTGGGCTATGAAGTTGGGTGAGCCCTTTAGCATCTCCTAGAGGGAATCATCCAGGCCTGAGGAAACCTGGAATGGATTGATGGCTTAGCACGTCAAGTCTTCTCCCTCAAATTAGTGGGGTCCTGAGGACATGCCTTTCACCACAGCCATGACAACTGTGTGAAGAGAGTCCATGTCCTAGAGGGACCCTGTGGTGCATCTCCCCACTTTACAGGAACAGAATTCTTCAACACAGCAGGGACCTATTGACCTCCACCTGCCAGGCAACTCACCTTGGACTCACCCTGTGTTGTACAGATGGCCAGTGCTGAGAACAACCTGACCCACAGATGTGTTTGGCCTTACAACTCTATCATGGTGTCTGATGTCTGCAGAACTCCAGTATATGGAGCTCTTACATTCTTAGTTCAGAACCAAACCACACAGGTATCAGGTAGAACACATGTTGTAGCAATCACATTTCTGATGACCTCATTTTGAAAAATAGTTGATGGTGTTTCATTTATTATGTAGGACTACAAAAAAATTCTTAGCTGCCATGGAGACAGGATTAGCCCTTGTTGTTTGAACTCATCATTCTTTTGTAAATTCCATAATCACTTTCTATGAAAGGACACTCATGTGTATTTTCAAATAACAAAAAATTACTCTTTTGGCTAGTATGTAAGTGGTGTTCCTGAAGTAAACAACAGTGGAATGCAGGTTTTTCCTGCTATAATTCTCAAAAAGCAAGTATATTTTTGGATTGGGTCCAAGAAATGGAATTCTTGGACGAAAGGGCCAGCACTATCAATTTAATATAAGGTACTTAATGGTTATCCTGCTCCCTACTGTAGCAGTGCTGGTGAAAGGCAGGTCTCACAAAGGCCAGGATCAGAGTCACCAGCTGAGGGGCACCTTAGAGCAGAGACTTCTGAATCGCTACAGGTTTCTGTGACTTCAGGGTCACCTCTAGGCTGCAGGACACCAGAATTTTTATTGAAATTAAATCCAGAATATCAAAGCAACTTTGCCTTAATTCTGTTTAAAACACAGTATAACAGAATTTAGAGTTCTTTCAAAATTACTTAAAGGATCAATGAAATAGGTATTTTCTCCATATCTTTCTCTCTCACTGAGCAAACGAACAAGTAGCAAAGTGTCCATCTCTGTGAATCTGCAAAAATGGGCTCACAATTGCATAACCAATGGTGAGAAATTCATGAAGACCTAATGCAATGGAATCTGTCCCTAATGAGAAAGTTAAATATAAAGAAGTAAAACAATCTGTCCAATAGAAGAAGAGAAAACAGAGTATCAGAAGGAGAACACTTTGAGCAGCCTTCATCTCAGGGGGAGTTCTGTAGAGAAGCTTGGAGGTCTGCAGGTAGAGGACATGCTGTTGGTGCTTGTGGAGGAGGAAGACCATGTAGCCACTGGCCCAGTCCATGACACCCTGGAGCACAGCATCACGAAGAACCATGAGAACAATAAAAATCCATCTGATTATCTTGTTTTCTGATTCAAAATAACAGTAATTATTGTTTTTACTGATATTTGATGTGTTCAGTCTGCTGATATGTTTGATATAAAATGGTAAGTTCATGCTTATCAAGGAATTGAGAATCCAGAAGAAGAACAACAAGGGAAGGATGTGCCATGCAGACCTGGACTGCAGCCTCCCCCACCTGGAGGTTCTGGGACTGATGGTGATGGCCTGAACCACTGTGAGGAGACTGATGGTGCTGATGGTCAGGCCACGGGCCACCCTATTGAGGTAAATCAAAATCTTACAGCCTGCCATATCCATGAGGTTTATTAACACAAAAATGGATATTGTCCTTGTGATTCCTTTTGTCACAAGTGTTATTGTATTTGTAAAAGTCAAATGGATGAGAATAAGCTGCACAGATTTCATAGTGCTTCTAAACAAGCACATATAGTTCACAAGGACAAAGATGTTCCCCACAATGCCAAGTCCTGTTGCAAACATGACGATTGTTCCCTTGGTAAGATTCAAAACCATTGCTTACTTCATAGGCAGAAAAACTTGGATGCAGCAACACCTTTCTGAAGGAAACAAGAGTGATGATGATATGTATCTGCAAAAGTGTTTTGTATCAGCAATTTTATAGAGTGTAGGAATAATCAGGGTTTATGTAATGGTGCTGATATTTTTCCCAAGACATATTACTTTTCTTGTGTCACTCTTTGTACATCATTCTATGTAGTTTCAGATGACATCTTGAAGACTAAAACTCAAACATCTAAACTTTCAACCCAGAATGTTTTCAAAATTTTATATTAACAAACCAATCTAGTCATTAAATTCATAATATCCTTCCTGTGTTCAACCTGTGTGCAAATGCACAAAACCCCAATTCCTCAAGCAAGAATTTCTCTCTCTTTTATTTCATTTTACCATATTCTCAGTTATTTAATCCCAAGAGTCAGGAGCTGATGTTTGGTCTGACTACCTTCCCCAAACCTTATACACAGGTACTTTTAGAATGATGTTGCTTCAATGTCTTTAACATCTTGTAATTTCTGCTAGTTACAAAATCCATACCGTCTTTCATTTTGTTTTATATTCCTTTCTAACTCTCATTTTTGTTCATCTAAGAAACTCCGATTAGATTCCTCAGAAAGCTTGGAATGGAACCACCATTCGACCCAGCTATCCCACTCCTTGGCCTATACCCAAAGGACTTAAAATCAGCATACTACAGTGATACAGCCACATCAATGTTCATAGCTGCTCAATTCACAATAGCCAGATTGTGGAACCAACCTAGATGTCCTTCAATTGATGAATGGATAAAGAAACTGTGGTATATATATACAGTGGAATATTACTCCGCCATATAGAATGATAAAATTATGGCATTTGCAGGCAAATGGATGGAACTGGAGAATATCATGCTAAGTGATATAAGCCAGTCTCAAAAATCCAAAGGACAAATGATCTCGCTGATAAGGGGATGATGACACATAATGGGGGGTGGGAGGTGTTAGTGTTAGGGTTAGGGTTATGTTTAGGTTTAGGGTTAAGGAGGGTGGTAAGAATGGAGGAAAGAAGGACTGTATAGAGGGAAAAGAGGGGTGGGAGGGGTGGGAGGGGTGGGGGGAAGGGAAAAAATAACAGAATGAATCAAGCTATGTATGTAAATTTATGTAAATTTATGATTACACAAATGGTATGACTTTACTCCATGTACAAACAGAGAAACAACATGTATCCCATTTGTTTACAATAAAAAGAAAAGGTGGAGGGGACCTGGAGATGTAGCTCAGTGGTAAAGCACTTCTGGGTTCAAATCCCAGGACCAAAAGAAAAGGGGGGTGTCACTTATCATTAAAAAAATAAGAAACTCCTACTATACTTTTACATTTGCAAGTTTCTATCTTTGATGACAATACCTTTATATTTCTAAACTTTTGAACACTAAGATGACTTTATGATTTCACTCCTTACAAATAATCTGTTGTATTTTTGATTACAAAAATTTGATTTATTTCAATAGAAAATCAAGCTGTATAACCTTGCAGATAGAATACCAGCAGTTAGCGATGATCAAGCAAAGGCTTCCAGGAACCAGTCTTTTCTCAGAAAATCATATAACCAGGAGATGCAGCAAAGGAGGGTCCCTAGAAGAAATGAGAAATGCTCCTCTTTGAGGGTGTTTTTCAGTGGTTTTAGGTAGGCGTGTAATGCCCCATCTGGACCCACACCTAACAGGTTAGACCAGTGAGCACGTCCATCCTATGCCCAGTTCTTTCAAAAAACTCAAGAAAAATTTACTGCTCCCCTGCTGCCTAGTACTGGGCTAAGTTAAAAGCATGAAGCCTCGAACTACAGTAACAGACTGAAAAATCAGCAGGAATTCTCACAAGAGGAACTGATTTGAAACGAGTGTTGTTTTTCATTGAACCTGCAACAAGAGGCATGTAGTGAAGCTGACTTGCACACACAGAGTTCACTACAGCAGCAGAAGGGACACTTCCAAACAGGCAATGACGTGCACTTCAGACCACACCAATGTAATGCAGGAGCTAAAATGGTGTCTGGAGAAACTGGTGTCCAAACTTATGTGAAAACTGAGGAGCTGACAGAATCATAAAGCTGGGTAAATGGAGGCTGAGGAAGTCTGAGTTTTCCCAGATGCCCGACAGCACTTCTGTCTTTCTGTCTTCAGGACCCACTGCAGAGCTCTCGATGAATCCACACCCTGTACACAGGGATAAAGAAGCTCCTGCACATCTACAGGGACCTCAGCTGTAAACGGCCCCTTCTTCTTCCTGGCCCAGGTGCATATCTTCAGATACATGAGGAGTGGATAGAACTGAGGCTCAGACCCCTCAGCAACCCCCTTGCTCAGTCAGACAGAGGAAGATCTGTGCTGCTGAGGGACTGTCACATGTGCCTGTGAGCAAACCAGAACCTCAGGTCAAAGCAGACCCACTCACCTTGATAGGCTGTGCTGCAGACAAGCTCTGCGCTGGTCCTTCTGACAAGGGGCAGCTTCCCAGGTCCCACTTGTACCCTCTGGCTTTGTGGAGCTCTTGCCTCCCATGAGCCACCACCAGGACTCCAGTTGTCACAGTTGACACCTGTCAGGGAGAAGCAAAGCCCTGTAGAACCTCAGTCCCTGAAGGACCACTTTCCTCTCCCTCCACAATTACTGCATTTCTTGGTCTCAGAGGTGACCTCAGTCTTAATTAAGAGTTGATTGTTTTAGTAGAATGGTGTGCAGTGACTAGTCAACAACTAGCCCATTCATTTGTACCTAGTGCTTCAATATCTCTCGCCTTCTCCAATGTTTTCCAAAGCTCCATGCTGTGAACCAGATGGGACCAGATTCTGAGGAATGGAATGAGTCACTTCCCTTCTTCCTCAGTCCTTCTTTACACTCAGAAAAATAATAGATGACCAGCCCTTGGAACTCTGCTTTCTGAGAATACCAAGCATGGATGTGGACAGGACAGACACCCTGCTCAACCAGTGTGCGTCAGCAGCTCAAGGTCTTTGCCACAGTTGTTGCTTTAATATTTGTACATTAAGTTATAAATGTTACTGGAAAACTAGATGGGATCCCAAACCCTGATCAAACCCACCCTGTCTTAGGAATCCTCAGGGCTCTTGTATGAGTCCTCCTATCCAGTGTTCATTCTACCCTCAAGGGGCATGTGCTAGCCCCTGGTGCAGAGGGATGGAAATGAATGTGGCCATAGGGCTGGGGTGAGAGTGGAATGTGGGGGTTTTCCACATTCCATGTGGATGAGGGGGAGAGTTTCTGTCAGAGGACCATGGTGACAGTGATGAATTAAGAACTAATAAACTTATCTAATCAATAAACACCGAACCAATACTCTTCAAATGGAAAGTGTGTGACAGATTGCTTAATGCCACATCTGGCCTCCAAAAAGGTGGAGAAGCCCCACCTTCACCTTTCTTGTAGTCCCACAGGTAAAGGTGCTGGGACTGGGAGGGGCTGCTTCTGTGAGGATCAGGATGGGGTGGAGCTGGGGGAGCCATTTGCTTAGGGAACTAGCATGTCCCCTGATGCTAACCATTCGCACAGGGGCCACCTACTCTGGGGCAATCTGGAGCAGTCTCTCATGGTTGCCAGCTCCTGGGAGTCAGGCCTCTGTGTCCCGTGGATCAGCCAAGCCTGATTCTGCTAGACAAGGAAGGCTCCCCACAGGGGAGGGCAGCATTGTCCCTTCAGAACTGAGAGCAGCCTGGACTGGCCTGGGAGGTGGGCTCCTGGTCCCTGGGCTTCCTCTGTCCTGTGTGAATGTGTCCTCACTACCTAGAGGCACCCCAGGCACATGACAGAGGCCAAAGTCCTGTACCACAAATGGAAGAGCCACCTGAGTCATCTCCCTAGTTGTGAGAGAAAACCCAGGTGGGTAGGGGCTTCAGGCACTCAGGATCTTGTGATGGGTTTAAGGCTAAACACAAAGTGAAATAAAACAATAATTAATTGTCCCTGGCTGTTATGGTTTGGATATGAGTGTCCCTCAAAAGCTCAGGTGTGAGACAATGCATGAAGGTTCAGAGGACGGATGATGGTGTTCTAAGAGTCTGAACCCAATGAGTGATTTAACCCCTGATAGGGATGAACAGTGGTAACTGAGGTGGTGGGTGTGGCTGGAGGAGGTGGGAATCAGGGCGTGGCTTTGGGTATATATTTTGTATCTGGAGAGTGGAGTTCTTCTGCTTCCTGATGATGTGAGCTGCTTCCCTCTGCCACACTCTTCTGCCATGAGGTTCTGCATCACCTCGAGCCCCGAGGAATGGAGACATCTTTCTATGCATTAAGACCTCTGAAACTGTGAGCCCTCAAATAAACTCTTCCTCCTCCATGGTTGTGCTGGTCAGGTCATTTGGTCACAGCATGAAAAAGCTGACTCAAACACTGGTGCAGTAAGTAGCATTTTTGTTGGCCACTTTTTGATTTTGTTTAGAAATGTAAATATTGCATTTTTACACCCTAGAGAGGTACATGAATCCTTGTAAAAGCTGTGTCCTGCTCTCACCAGTTTTTAGACCCAGAACTGTGTTCCCTGGGGTCCCTTTAGATGTAGAATCATGAAGATTAGAGACTGCCAGCTAGTTTGTGCAGCAGGAAAGGAGTTTAACTGGGGATTTGATCCACGTTACAAATCATCTGTTGTTAAAAAGACGTGATGACCAAATGAAACAAATGCCGGTGATCTTCATTAATTTCAGAATGAGCATGTTACAATGGTTGCAGTCGAGTCTTCTACTAGAGGAAGGGCTGTCCTTTTACTTGGGAAAGTGTAGGTGGAGGTTTGCACCTGCTCAGAGAGAAATCCAGGCATAAGTCAGAGAGATGGGGAGGGTCAGGGAAAGGTGACTCCTGTGTCCTGTTTTGCCTGCTGCCTGGCATCCTGGGTTGGTGAGAAGTGCCCCAGTGTGAGAGAGTCAACATCATCCTGTGTGCCAGGGGCTCTTTGTACTGCATTTTAGACAAGAGACCCCAAGGCACCAGGATAGCACAGATGGCCACAGAAGAAAGGGGGGCTTGGACGCCAACAGGTCAGCATGATCCTCTGGGCTCTGTGACTGGATGTGGGAGGGTCTGCATCATCCCCTGGGCTCTGCTGTCCTCATGTGACTGGTCGTGAATGGATCTGCTTCATCCCCTGGGCTCTGCAGTCCTGGACTGGGGCTGGGGCAGGTCTGCATCATCCCGTGTCCTCTGCAGTCCTTCTGTGACTGGACCTGGATGGGTCAGCATCATCCCCTGGCCTTGGCCATTCTCCTGATTGGATGTGAGCAGGTCTGAATTATTCCCTTAATTTTGTAGTTCTCCTATGATTGGATGTGGGATGGTCTACAACATTCACTGGGCTCTGCAGTCCTCTTTTGACCAGAGTGGGGTGGGTCTGCATCATCCTCTGGGTTAGGTGGTCCCTCTGTGACTGGACATGGGCAAGTTTGCATGATACCCTGGGCTCTGCAGTTTTAATGTGACTGGATGTGGGCAGGTCTATACCATCCCCTGGGCTCTATGGTCCTCATGTGACTGTTTCTTGGATGGTCTGTACCTTTCCCTGGGCTCTGCAGTCCTCCTGTGAGTGGACATTGTCAGGTCTGCATCATCCCCTGGACTCTGCTCTCCTCCTGTTACTGGGCTGCACTCTGTGTCGCTCACTACCTCTGCTCACACTGGTTTATTTGAGGATGCCGTCCATTTCTTTTATTAAATGGCTCTGAAATTCTTCATTATTCAGACCTATTTCCATAGAGAATTCTCCAGAGAGTGTTGAACAGTCTTTTCAGCTTTCTGAGCAATAGATGATGGCTGCTCTCCCAATTTTACTAGAATCTCTTCACAATTTTATTAAACCACTATGTTCAGAAATATCATAGAATCGATATGGTCATCATTCATGTCATGGAAAAAGCAATACTGGCAGAAAGTAAGTACGTTTACTTAGTAATTTCACTTTAGAGGGATTTCTTCTATCTTCACATTTTGGCGCACTGAATGTGGAGACAGAGTAGAGTTATTCTGGATATTCCTTTGGCTTTGTTTCTGTGCAGGTGTCACATGTCGTGATATCATGGTTTCCAGTTTAGCTAAGGTGCCGACTTTCCATCCTTCCTCCGTCAGTGAGCCAGGTGACCATGCTTATGACATCCGCTGCAGACAGCAGTGTGTCAGTGAGCATGGAGCAGGTACCTCAGGCATGCGCAGGTTTTGCCTGTTTGTTTCTCTAAAGAGGTGCATGTCAACATCCCCTCGTACGTGGAGACATCACTGAACCTGCATCGCAGGCTGTTCTAGTCACAGGCATTCTATATCTTATTTCTCACACATGTTGGTCTGATGATATTTCATAAATCATGTAAATATTCACTTTCTTATGAGGAAACATTGTGCTAAGACATTTATTTCCATATTTGGTTTGTGAACAGGATTGCTTTCTCTATACACGTCATTATTGCTGCAGGAGAATACACAGGTCTTATTCTATTTCACTCTTTGGGTTTTTACTTTTCACTTTTTATTTGATCTCTGTAGGTGCACACAGGAGTGGATGTGTTTGGTCATGTGGTACCACATGGAGTCTAGCTCACGCTGACTAGGATCCCGGTCTTGCAGTGGGACCTGCTGTGGAGCCTCACTTGGCATGTGCTCATGTATGAACAGCGTGCAAGACTGTTCTGCCAGGCCTAAGCACAGAATCCTTCAAGGACGGGTCATCTAAGGAAATCTCCTCAGGCAGCCCAGCCTTCCTCCAGGAGCACTTGTCCCGGGATCCCTCAGAGATCAGCACACCAACTATTTAGATTCTCTTACTATTTCTCCTTTGAAAAACAGCAATGATGGCTAAGGCCACTTAGACCAGCTTCCTCCTCTGGATGTCCTCACTTTAGGAATAGATGCTGACCTCTCCATGATCCTTGAGAGAGAGGATTGGAAGGGCCAGTCTCAGCTAGGTGTGATGGTGCATGACTCTAATCCCAGTGGCTCAGGAGACTCAGGCAGGAGGGTTGCAAGTTCAGGACCAACCTCAGCAACTTAGTGAGACCCTAAGAAACTCAGTGAGACTCTGTCTCAGAATAAAGAGAAAAAAGTGCTTGGATGTGGCTCAGTGGTTAGGCACCCCTGGGTTCAATCTCCAGTAACTCACTTCTTTTCCTTTTATCCATTTCTTTATTTAATTCACACATACAATGAACATATTTATGGGATGCAAAGTGATGTTTCTGTACAAGTATACACTGTATAATGTTCAAATCAGGGCATACATGTATAGCTCTTCAAATGCTTATGTGTCTTTCACTTGATCGTTAGTCTTTTGTTTGTTTGTTGCAGTGTTTGCAATAGAACCCAGGGTCTTTCACATGGTACATAAGCCCTCTACCAGCGAGCTACACCCATACACCATGATGTTGAATTTTATTATTTATATGATTTTATATATATAAATTATTAAACTTCTGTGAGGTGTATTCATTGCAATTATTTTAAGCCATTCTGTGCATTGTTTATGCACCCTGCCGATTGTTTCTTTTGCTTTTCAGAAGTGTTTTTGTTTAATGTAAATCTGTTCCTTTTTGCTTGCATTTCCTGTTCTCTTGGTGTCCTCTTGAAAGATTCCTGACCATTCCAGTGTCCTAGGTCTTTCTCCTCAGGTTTAGGACTAGCCACAGCTCTCTGGTCTTCTGTTTAAGTCTTTAGTCTATTTTGAATTGATTTTAAGTTATAAGAGTCTAGTTCTTTCTTCTCCAGGTGAATGTGCACTGTGGCCAGCGACATTTCATTGAGGAGGCTGTTTCCTTCCTGCCTCTTCTCAGCAGCTTTGTTGAAGATCAGCTGGCTGCAGATCTGTGCATCTGCTTTCAGGCTCCCTACTGGGTCCATCAGTGTACGCGTCTTTTTCATTCTAACACCACGCTGCTCTGATCACTGCAGCCTGACAGTGAACTTGGAGTTCTGTAACAGTGAGGATTCATCCTGCTTTGCTCTCTTTGCTCAGGGAACTTTTGTCTACAGTTTTAATTCTTTGTGGAATTTCCATGCAGTTTTCCATAATGGCCATGGGAATTGATATTCCCATTAACAAAAATACACAAAGGGTCACTTTTTCATATACCACATCATTTATTTTCTCCACACCCACCTCACTAACAGTTTTATGTCCTATTAGACAAGAGTCAACCTCTCAGGCATGAGGAGGTGTCTTTTGGGGGTTTTCATTTGCATTTCCCAGATGGACACCTGCTCACATATCTGCTGGACATTTTAAGTCCTTGTAAAAATACCAGCTCAGGTTCTTTGACCTTTCCTTACTAGGCTACCTGTAATTTTAGTTTTTAAGGCTGCATGAGTTTCTTATATTTTGGATATTAAACATTTAGCAGGTGTATGGAGAAACCAGTGAAGGAGACCAGTCAGGACTTCCAAGTTCAATGAGATCCAGGGAGACCAGTCAGGGTTTCGAAGATCACTATTTCAAGGTGTGTTTCCCAGCTCCCTCTCTCTTGGATATGGAAAAATTTTAATCATGTGCCTCTTTCTTTTCAATTATTTCTTCTGATGATTCCACATGGTTTTTAAATTTCCCCAACTCAGTTCCAGCACTTCAGTGGGAAGCAGAATCTCACTGCTTTAGGGGGTAAATCTGCCATACAAATTTAATTTTTCCAAGAATGACAAATACTCTCCATGTTCATTTCCTCAATGTTTAATGCTCACTCATTTGTTCTTCATAAAGAAAATTCTTTTGTTTTTGTATAAAAACTTAGGTGCTAGAGATTGAAACTAAGGGCAAATTCTCATTGTGCTACAGCCCCACCTGTTTTGTTCTTTATTTTGGGAACTGGTCTCATAAATGGTTCAGGCTATACTTGAACTTCTTTTCTTCCTGCTCACCCTCCTAAGAAGTTGGGGGTACCTGTGTGTCCACTGTGCCTGCCATGACTCAGCCTTTAAGTGTGACTTCCATCTGACGTCCATCTGACACCCAGGGTTTCCACTCCTGCCCTTTGTGGCCATGTCCAAGGACTTACTCAGGATTGACTCTCTTCATCCTGCTCTCTATGCCACTGTTAGGAGATGGCTGTGGATGGAAAGTACACTCCTTGTCTTCCAGCAAGGCACACTTATATGAAGAAGATAAGCTCCTGATCACAACACAGTGTGACATAATAGCATTAATGACTTGCTACCATCTGTGTGGACATGTTGCCATGAAGCCACAAAGAAGAGGCCTTCACCATGGTCTCCTAGAACAGTAAGATCCCAAAATGAATCAGAACCACAGGAGAATTCAAGAAGAAGAGCACTTGACAATGAAGCACAAGACTCTGCCTCAATTCATTTTTTGTTCTTTCATTATTATTTTTATTTGATTCATTGCACATACTTCAAATAGAGCAGTAATCTCCAGAATTTTCAGAGAACTCAAATATTTTTACAGCAAGAATACAAATAACCCAATCAATAAATGGGCTAAGGAAATGAGCTGACACTTCACAGAAGATTTCAAAGCAATCAACAGATACATGAAAAAAAATTCAACATCTCTAGTAATAAGGGAATTGCAAATTAAAACTACCCTAAGATTGCATCTCACTCCAATTATAAAGGCTATTATCAAGAATATAAACAACAATAGGTGTTGGCAACGATGTGGGAAAAAGGTACACTCATACATTGCTGGTGGGTTGCAAAATAGTGCAGCCACTCTGGAAACCCATATGGAGATTACTCAGAAAACATGGAATGGAACCACCATTTGACCCAGCTATCCCACTCCTTGGCCTATACCCAAAGGACTTAAAATCAGCATACTACAGAGATACAGCCACATCAATGCTCATAGCTGCTCAATTCACAATAGATAGATTGTGGAACCAACCTAGATGCCCTTCAATAGATGAATGGATAAAGAAACTGTGGTATATGTACACATTGGAATATTATTCAGTCATAAAAGAGAATAAAATTATGACATTCATGGGCAAATAGATAGAGTTGGAGAATATCATTATAAGTGAAATATGCATCAATTCCTATGTTTTGAAGTATGGAGAGGTGAAATAGGTAAAGTAAAATCACAAGTGTTTCAAAGGCTTAATCAGATATCACACTAGCTCAACTGTATGTTCTACACACAATATTTCTTGTGGTTGAAATTTAAGAATAATACAAAACAATATTTTCACTTAATTAAGAATCAGGATGTGCTGTGGAGTGCTGAAGTCCGGACAATAGCACCAGGCAGTGAAGAGGTTTTAACAAGCAGCATCTTCAAACAATCATGAACTGTGATCAACCTTAACTTCTTATATATCTGTTAAAAATGCATTTAAATAATTAGTAGGTCAGAAAATGCACACAGAAATATGTGCATGCTCACTACTATGCCTCCATTTACTGGTTTATAGTCTTTGAAGCTTTTATATTCTTCAGGAAGTTTGTAAAGTAGACAGATGCAATTACATATATTATTATATTCAATTTTAATATTATTGCTCTGCAAAGATTTTTTCATTAGTCATGTTAGACATCATTGCACATCAACACAGTGGGGAAGCTGTTTTTTCACACGTTCAATAAAGAGCATCAAATTATATGTATTGTTATATTCTATTTTAAATTCTATTATACTGCATCGCTTCATGCACCTTGGATATAAATATGTATGAACGTGCTTTCAACTTGTTCATTCTTTCACAACTTTAACAAATCACCTTGGGTGCATGAATAGCTATGAATAAGTAAAATGGTCCTTTTACTGGATATTGACATTGGTTTTTAAAATAACACAGGAAAGTGCAATAATTTCATAGCTTATGTCTTATGTGAGCAAGTACAACTATAAGTCCACATCCCAGAAGGAAATTCTTGGGTTAACTGGTGAATATATAAGTAATATATATCCCTTGATATAATCCTCCAAATTGTATTTCGTCTCACCAGGAGATGTGGTGGTAGTGAATGAGTTGTCTCACATCAGCCGCTATGGAAGGATGGCACAGAGGACAAGAGGGGACATCTGGGTCCTCTAGCTCCCTGGGAACCTTGTGACAGATGAAGACATTCACCAGCTTTGTGGTGTGAGGGTGCACCACTCTGAGATTCAGCTACCTTTACTTGATTTTGCATCACACACACCAAGAGCCTAACAAGGATTCAAACACACTTACTGAAAGGATCAGTAAATCTAACATTTTCTCAGTGTCTCTCTTATGAAGATGCCTGCATTCAGCCAGAAGTCCACCTCTGTGAACTAGCACAAATGAACTGACGATTCCAGAACCAAGAGACAGAAATTCTTGAACATATTCTGTTATGGAATCCTTGTGTAAGGAGAAGTTCAGGTGTAAAGCCATAAAACCATCTGTCCAATAAAAGGAAAGAAAACATAGCAATAACAGAAGAGCACTTTGAGAGGCTTTCCTTCAGGCAGAGTTCTGTAGAGGAGCTTGGAGGTCTGCAGGTAGAGGACATGCTGGTGGTGCTTGTGGAGGAGGAACACCATGTAGCCACTGGCCCAGCCCATGACACCCTGGAACACAGCATCTAAAAGGATCATGAGAGCAAGAAAAATCCATCTGATTATCCAGTTGTCTGACTGAAAATAAAAGTAGTTGTCCCTTCTAATAATTTGTGATGTGTTCATGTGATGTGTTTAGTTGATATTTTTTTATGTAAAATGGTAAGTTCAGATTTCTCAAGGCATTGAGTATCCAGAAGAAGAGCAACAAGAGAAGGATGTTCCATGCAGACCTGGGCTGCAGCCTCCTCCACCTGGAGGCTCTGGGACTGATGGTGATGTCCTGAACCACTGTGAGGAGACTGGTGTTGCTGATATACAGGCCCTGGGCCACCCTCTCGAGGTAACCAAGAATCTTACAGCCTATGTCATACAGAAAATTCATCAAAGCAAAATCTGCTATTGTCCTTGGCATTTCCCTGGAAAAACATGTTATCATGTTTGTAAAAGCCAGAATGGATGAGAATAATGTGTATGCATTTCTTCTCACTGCTTAAAAAATGCATATACAATGCAGAAGAACAAAGGTGTTCCCCACAATGCAAAGCCCTGTGAGAAAGACAGTAATTGTCTTCATTGACAAGGTTCAAAATCATTTTATTCTTTGTAGGCAGAAAAACTTGGATGCTGCAAACAACTTTTTGAAGGAAGCATCAGCAATATTTCTATGTATCTTCAAAAGTATTCACATCAAAAATTTTAAAAGTGAAAAAGCACTCAGTACATAGGTAAATGTGCTGGGATTTCTTTCGTTGTTGTTGCAGTAGATATCATTCTATGTGGCACTCTTAGTGGGTCATTCTAAATAGCCTCAGATGCCATCTAGACAACTAACCTCCAAAATTCTGAACTGTCAATTCAATTCTTAGAAGTCCACATTAGCAAAACCAATATACATGTTCAAATCTTTACTATCTCTCCTGTTTTCAATCCACGTATGACTGCACTAAAATTCTACCAACCAGAATTTCTCAATTTTTAAAAATTTTAGTCTAACATATTCTCAATTATTCTATTCCTAAATACACAAGGGCTCATGTTTGATCTGACTGCCTCCCACACACTCCATATAAAAACTTACAAAACTCTCGTGTTTCAAAGTCTTTTACGTCTTGAAAATTCATCTAATTTCAAAATACATATTACATTTTATTTTGTTGAATATTCTTTCTGTCTCCCATTTTGGTGAAAGTAAAAATTCAATTTTGCTTTTATGATTTCAAGTTTTATGTCTTTGATGACAGACAGTTTAAAATTCTGTACTTCTACACATCAAAACGACTTTGTAGTCTTTCTGTTTACAACATTCAGCATTTTTGGTAGTCCTCAATCAAGACAGACTGAATGACATTTCCTTGTGGTATTCCAAAAGTTAAAGTTGAATCAATCAAAGGCCTGTAGGAACCAGGCTTCATCCTGAGAAGGAACTGTAATCCACAGGATGCAGCCAAGGAGGGTGCCCTAAAGGAGCCATGGAGACTGCCAGTGAGAGTTCTCAGGAGGGTGCCATAGAGGAAACATGGAGGATAGCTGTGAGAGTCCTCAGGAGGGTGCCATAGAGGAAACATGGAAGATATCTGTGAGAATCCAGAGGAGAGTGCCCTAGTTGAACAATAGAAGATACCTGTGAGAATTCTCAGGAGAGTGCCCTAGAAAAATGGAAGATGCTGGTGAGAGGCCTCAGGTGTGTGCCCTAGAGCATCAATGGAAGATACCTGTAAGAATCTTCAGGAGAATTCCCTAGAGTAACCATGGAGTATATCTGTAGGAGTCCTCAGGGGAGTGGCCCTAGAGGAACCACGAAGGACACATGTGAGTGTCTTCAGGAAGGTGCCCTAGAGGAACTATGGAGGATACGTGTGAGAGTCTTCAGGAGGGTGCCCTAGAGCAACCATAAAGGATACTTGTGAGAATCCTCAGGGAGAGTGCTCCAAAGCAAACATGGAGGACACCTGTGAGAGACATCAAGGGAGTGCCTAAAGGAACCATGGAGGATAATTCTGAAGGTCCTCAGGAGGGAGCCCTAGAGGATCCATGGAGGATGCCTATGAGGGTCTTTAGGATGGTGCCCAGAGGAACCATGGAGTACACATGTGAGAGTCTTTAGGAGGGTGCTGTAGTGGAACCATGGAGGATAACTGTGAGAGTCCTCAGGAGGGTGCCCCAGAGAAACCATGGAGATTGACTGTGAAAGTCTTCAGGGTGCTGCCATAGAGGAACCAAGAAGGATGCCTGTGAGTGTCCTCAGGAGTGTTCCCTCAAGGAACAATGGAGGATACATATGAGAGTCCTCAGTGGAGTGCCCAAGAGGAACCATGGAGACTGCCTGTTAGAGTCTTCAGGAGGGTTCCCTATAGCAACCATGGAGGATACATGATGGTGTCCTCAGGTAATTGCCCTAGAGGAACCATGGAGGATACGTGTAAGAGTCCTCAGTGCAGTGCCCTACAGTCAACCATGGGGGATACCTGTATAAGTCCTCAGGAGGGTGCCATAGAGGATCCATGGAAGATACTTGTGAGAGTCCTCAGGGTAGGGCCCTAGAGGAACCATGGAGGATAACTGTGAGAGTCCTCAGGAGGGTGCCCTAGAGGAACCACGGAGGACACGTTTGAGTGTCCTCAGGGGAGGGGCCTAGAGGAAACATGCAGGACAATTGTGAGAGTCTTCAGGTGGGTGCCCAGAGGAACCATGAAAGAAACCTGTGAGAGTCTTCAGGACTGTGCCATAGAAGAACAATGGAATGATACCTGTAAGACACCTTTGAATGATGCCCTGGAGGAACCATGGAGGAATCTGTGAGATTCTTCAGGAGGGTTACATACAGGAACTATTGAGAATGCTTGTGAGAGTCCTCAGGAGGGTGCCCTAGAGAAACCATGGAGGATACCTGAGAGTCCTCTGAGGAGTGCCCTAAAGGAAACATGGAAACTGGCTGTGAGAGTCCTCAGGAGGGTGCCCTAGAGGAACCATGGACGATACCTGTGAGACTCCTTAGAAGGGTGCCCTAGAGTGACCATGTAGACTGCGTATAAGTGTCTTCAGAAGGGTGCCCTAAAGGAACCATGGAGGATACCCATGAAATTCTTCAGGAGGGTGCCCTAGAGGAACCATGATACTGCCTGTGAGAGTCCTCAGGCGGGTGCCCTAGTGATACCATGGAGGATACCTTTCAGAGTCCTCAGAAGGGTGTTCTGGAGCGGCCATGGTGACTGTGTGTGGGAGTCTTCAGAAAGTTTCCCTAGATGAACCATGGAGTCTGCTTGTGAGAGTCGTCACAGGGGTGCACTAGAGGAACCATGGAGGATGCCTGTAAAAATCCTAAGGAGGGTAGCCTCGAGGAAACTTGGAGGATGCCTGTGAGAGACTTCAGGGGAGTGCTAAAGAAGAACCATAGAGGATACATGTGAGAGTCTTCAGGGGGTGCCTTAGAGAATCCACAGAGGATCCCTGTGAGAGTTCTCAGGAGAGTGCCCTAGAGGAAAAGTGAAGGATGTCTGTGAGAGTTGTCAGGCAGGTACTCTAGAGGAACCATAAAAGATTCCTGTGATGTTCTTATGAGGGTGCCCTAGAGAAACCAAGGATACTGCCTGTGAGAGACTCAGGGGGGTGCCCTAGAGGAACCATTGATAATATGAGTGAGAGCCCTCAGGAGGGTGCACTAGGTGAACCATGGAGGATATCTGTGAGAGTCTTCAGGGGAGTGCCATAGAGGAACCATTGAGAATATGTGTGCAAGTCCAAAGGAGGGTGCCGTCCAGGAACCATGGAGACTGCTGGTTAGAGTCTTCAAGAGGGTGCCCTACAGTAACCATGGAGGATATCTGTGAAATTCACCAGGACAGTACTCTAGAAGAACCATTGAGCATGAAGGTGAGAGTCCTCAGGAGGGTGCCCTAGAGGAACCATGGAGGTTATCTAGGGTAGTCTTCAGGTGGGTGCCCTGTAGGAACCATGGAGAATGCCTGTGAGATTACTCAGGAGTGTGCCTTAGAGGAACCATGGAGGATGCCTATGAAATTCTTCAGGAAGGTGCCCTGCAGGAACCATGGAGATTGCCTCTGAGAGTCCTCAGGGGATTGCCATAGAGAGACCTTGTAAAATTCCTGTAAGAGTCCTCATGAGGGTGTTCTAGAGGAACCATGGATGATGCCTGTGAGAGTCCTCTGGTGTGTGCCCTAGAAAAATGAAGGAGGATACATGTGAGAGTCCACAGGTGGTTGCCCTAGAGGAGCCAGGGAGGATACCTGTGAAAATACTCAGAGGATTGCGCTAAAGGAACCATGGAGGATACCTGTGAGACTCCAGAGGAGAGTGCCCTTGAGGAAACATGGAGGATACATGTGAGAGTGCTCAGGATGGTGTGCTAGAGGAAGCATTGAGGATACCTGTGAGATTCCTCAGGAGGGTGCCCTAGATGAACCATGGAAAATTCCTGTGTGAGTCCTCAGAAGGGTGCCCAAGAGGAAGCATGGAATTTGAATGTGAGAGTCTTCAGGAGATTGTCCTATGGAACCATGGAGGATATCTGTGAGAGTCCTCAGGGGAGTGGTCTAGAGAGGAACCATGGATGATACCTTTGGAAATCCACAGGAGGTTGCCTGAGAGGAACCATAGAGGATGACTGTGAGAGTCTTCATGTGGGTGACCAGAGGAACCATGAAGGAAACCTGTGAGAATCTTCAGGAGTGTGCCCTAGAGGAACCATGGAGGATACCTGTGAGTGTCATCAGGGGAGTGCCCTAAAAGAACCATGGAAGATACATGTGAGAGTCTTCAGGAGGATGCCCTGGATGAACAATGTTGGTTACCTGTGAGATTCTTCAGGAGGGCACCCTAGAGGAACCACTGAGACTGCCTGTGAGATTCTTCAGGAGGGTGCCCTAGAGGAACCATTGAGACTGCCTGTGAGATTCTTCAGGAGAGTGCCATAGAGGAACCATGGAGGATACCTACGGTAGTCTTCAGATGCGTACACTGTAGAAACCATGGAGGATACCTGTGAGAGTCTTCAGGAGGGTGCCCTAGAGGAACTATTGAGACTGCCTGTGAGAGTACTCAGGAGTGTGCTTGGAAGAACCATGGATGATACCTATGAAAGGCTTCAGGAAGGTGACCTAATGGAACTAAGGAGACTGCCTCTGAGAATCTTCAGGGGTGTGCCCTAGAGGATCCATGGAGGATGCCTGCCAGAGTCCTCAGGAGGTTGCCCTAGAGGAATCATGGATGATTCCTGTGATAGTGTTCCAGTTGGTTCCCTAGAGGAACCCTGGAGGATACGTGTGAGAGTCCTCAGAGTAGTGCCCTAGAGGAACCATGGAGGATATCAGTGAGAGTCTTCTGGAGGGTGCACTAGAGGAATCATTGATGATACCAGTGAAAGTCCTCAGGAGGGTGCCCTAGATAAAAGAAGGAGGATATCTGTGAGAGTCTTCAGGAAAGTGCCATAGAGGAACCATTGAGAATAACTGTGTGAGTCCTAAGTAGGGTGCCCTACAGAAACCATGGAGACTGCCACTTAGAGTCTTCAGGAGGGTGCTCTAGAGGAACCATGGATGGTACCTGTGAGTGTCCACAGGGGAGTGCCATAGAGGAACCATGGAGGATACCAGTGAGAGTCCTCAGTAGGGTGCCCTAGATGAACCAAGGAGGGTATCTGAGTCTTCAGGAAAGTGCCATAGAGGAACCATTGAGAATACCTGTGTGAGTTGTAAGGAGGGTGCCCTACAGAAACCATGGAGACTGTTGGTTAGAGTCTTCAGGAGGGTGCACTAGAGGAACCATTGAGGATACCTGTGAAATTCATCATGAGGGTGCCCTAGAAGGACCATTGAACCTGACTGTGAGAGTCCTCGGGAGGATGTCCTAGAGGAACCATTGAGGATATCTTTTAGTGTCCTTAGTAGGGTGCCCTAGATAAACCATTGAGTATATCTGTGAGAGTCTTCAGGGGAATCCCGTAGAGGGACCATTGAGGATACCTGTGTGAATCCTAAGAAGGATGCCCTAGAGTAACCATGGAGATTGCCTGTGAGAGTCATCAGGAGGGTGTCCTATAGGAACCATGGAGATTGCCTGTGAGAGTGATCAGGGGGGTGTCCTATAGCAACCATAATGATACCTGTGAGAGTCCTCAGGGAAGTTCTCAGAGGAACCATGGAGTTATCTGGAGAGTCCTCGGGTGTGTGCCATAGAAGAACTATGGATGATACAGGTGAGATTCTTCAGGAGGGTGTCCTAGAGAGACCATGGGTACTGCCTTTCAAGTTCTCAGGAGGATGCCCTAGAGGAAACAGATGATACCTGTGAGATTCTTCTGGAGGCTGCCCTAGAGGGACCATTGAGACTGCCTGTGAGAGTACTCAGAATCAAGCCCAAGTGTATCATGTAGGATACCTATGAGAGTCTTCAGAAGGGTGCCCTAACAGAACCATGGAGACTGCCTCTGAGAGTACTCAGGAGAGTGCACTAGAGGAACCATGGAGGATACCTGTGTGAGTGTTCAGGAGGGTGCCTTGCAGGAAATATTGAGACTGCCTGTGAGAGTACTCAGTAGGGTGTTCTAGAGAAATCATGGAGGATACCCATGAGAGTCTGCAGGAAGGTGCCCTAGAGGAACCATGGAGATTGCCTGTGAGAGTACTCAGGAGGGTGCCCTAAGGGAACCAAGGAGGATGCCTGTGAGAGTCCTCAGGAGGGTGTTCTACAGAAACCGTGGATGAAGCCTGGGAGAGTGTGATGGTGTGTGCCCTAGAGAGATCATGGAGGATACCAGTGAGAGTCCTCAGGAGGGTGCCCTAGAAGAACCAAAGAGGATATCTGTGAAAGTCTTCAACGGAGTGCCATAGAGGAACCATTGAGGACACCTGTGTGAATCCTAAGGAGGGTGCCCTACAGGAACCATGGAGACTGCTGATTAGAGTATTCAGGAGGGTGCCCTAGAGGAACCATTGACGGATACCTGTGAAATTCATCAGGAGGGTGCCATAGAAAGACCATTGAGACTGACTGTGAGAGTCCTCAGAATGGTTTGTCTTTCTGACCCAAGTGAAGAATGTCCAAGGATGGAGGTGTGACTTCTATTTCAGCTTGTCTTGGGAAATGGTACATTAAACTCTTTTCAAAGGCAGGTTTTGCATTCATACAGGTACAATCCCCAACTGGACCTAATAGCCTACAGCTTAGGCAAATGTGTTCATCCATCAGATCTGTTTTTTTTTTTTCAATTAAACATTGAGATTTATGCTCCTTGCTGCATATGCCAGGATAAAACTAAAGAGAATTAGTTCATATTATAGTAACTCCCTGCCTGGGTGATGCACACTAGGACTTCTTGAAGATGCAACTATAGTTTTCAATTTTAATAGTTGTTCACAGTTCCCCATCAAACAGGTATACAAGGAATGTGATTGACTTGCAATATGGCATCATAGTGTGTGTGTGGGAACAAGAATAATTCAGGGAAGATGCAGAAAGAAAACCTTCAGATTAAACAGAAACACACTTATAAACTAGCATCATAATGCAAAGATAACTGGTCCATCATGGAAATACAGGAATGTACCATAAATGAAATGTGCTAATATCATTGTAGCAAAATATGATGATGGAGTTATAATACAGGAGAAATTGGAGGCTGAAGAAAACAATATTTTTATAGAAACTTGAGAGGTCCTATACCTTTCTAAATTCTTAAAGAAGTCAAGGAAGTAACTTTATGCAAGACCCATCACAGAGCTCTCTGATGGCATCATATCCTGAACATGGGGACAGAGACACCTAAGCCTTTCTGGAGGGACATCTGTGGGATATGGTCACTTGCATCCTTCTGGACTCAGATACTTCACTAAAGATCAGGGAAGATCAAAAGTCCAAGGCTCAGGACCTTCTCAGCAATTCCCCTCCTTAGTCACAGGGAGAGTAATATCTGTGCTACTGAGGAAATGTCACCTGGCACCTTGAGAAACCCACAACTCTCAGGTCCACTCACCTTGGTGTGCTGCAGACAAGCTCTGTGTTGGTCCTTCTGACAAGGGGCAGCTTCCCACGTCCTATTTGTACCCTCCAGCTTTGTGGAGCTCTTGCCTACCATGAGCCACCACCAGGACTCCAGTTGTCACAGTTGACACCTGTCACGGAGAAGCAAAGCCCTGCAGAACCTCAGTCCCTGGGGAGGGCTTTCCCTCTCCCTGCACAATTACTGCATTTGATGGACCAGAAGTTAACCCAGGCTTAATTGGGGCTTAATTATTTTAACAGAAGTTTGTGCAGAGAGAAAGTAAACAAGCAGCCAAGCTTCTGTATTTGAGTTCCCATGTCTTGGCCTTCCCTTCCCCTTCCCAGAGGTCCACAGTTGAACCAGAATGGGGCTGCTTCCCCTCATATTCAAGACCTTCTCCAGCCAAAGGGATGTGGTGCTGATGAGCAGCACTGGGGACTCTGCTTTAGAACAAGCCCCAACCAGCACCTGGGCAGGACGGAGTCACCTTGCTGCATCTATGTACATTGAGGTCACATTGCAGCCCTGGATGACTGTTTTATTCCTCATATGTGAAACAATAAGCAAGCCCAGAAACTCTGAAGGATCCTCCCAACCCTCCCTAAGAACATCAGTCCTGGCTGTGAAGCTCAAGGACACCTCTGTGATCATCTATAGACAAGTATAATCCTTCCATATGTTCATTCTGCTGCCCTCCTGGTCCCTGATCAAAGGACATGAACATGTTGGGCTCAGGGCTGAGCTGAGAAGAGCATTGGTTCTCCACCCATGAGAGCAGCACAGGGCTTGGCAGGAGGGCACTGTCCCCTCATCCCATGTGACCCTGTTTCCTTACCCAGTGGTGCACTTGGCACAGAGCAGATACTGGAATCACTTGTGCATCAATGAAAGATGAGCCCTTGGAGAAGAGCAATACTTTGGGTCATTTAGATGAGAAGATGTCTCAGGAATGAGAGCAGGAAAATAATGTCACTTACTCAATGCACCTCACATCCAGGATTAAGTTCTAAATACCATTTTCTGATACAAAGGAAACAGGCTGTTTAACACATAGTTTGTTTAAGGGCTAATTCAGGGAAAGGTGAGATGAACCTGGAGCATCTAATATGTCATATAGTAAGGAAGGGCCCAAGAGGGATGGGCATGCCAACTAGGGGTCCAGCTTGCAGAGTCTGCCACCCTTTGTGGAAACCAGGGAATCACACTGAATCATGACATGAAGAGACCTCACATTCCCTATCAACCAAGAGCACACAGGTCCACAATGGAAATAAGTGAATCAGAGAGAAGAAGAAGCTCTAACTTGAATGGATCATGAAACAAATAAACAAAAAAGGAATAAAGGAAAATGAAATTAGAAAATCATCCCTTGGCAACATCGTGACAGTAATTTCATCAGGAGAAGACCATCAGTGGATGCTAAGGGTGGTGGGCAAGGGTTTAGGTGTCCCAGGAATTCCACATGGCCTCAAAGTGTCTCCCTGATGCCTCACTCATGCCAAATCATGCAACAGTCACATGTGTTGGACACCAAGAAAATGACCTGGCTACCAAAGGATGACAGTGCAGGTCAGAGAGGCCTCTCCAGCAGCAGGAGGCCCAGAAAGTGCCATCAGCCTTCAGCCCTTCCCTGCTGTGCCTGCAAGGCCTTTCCTGAGCCAAAGCACAGAGAAAAGCCAGATGAAGGGAAATTCCAGGAAATGTTCCATGTTTTCTTAAAACCATCCCTGTAATAAAAGGCAAAGGAGGACTCAGGAGTTTTAGAGGATAAGGATCCTAAGGAGACATGACATCTGAATGCTGTAGTGGAGAATTTGGGATTACTTTTGACACAAATAATGTGAATGGTACAGAGGGTAAAATCTAAATATGTTCTAACAAGAAATTTGCTGATTTTAATTATTGCACTCGGGTCCTGTGAGACATTATTTTCTTTTTAAGAAATAAACACTGAAGTTGGGCGTGGTGGCACACACCTGTAGTCCAGTGACCTGGGAGTGGGGCAGGAGCATCACGAAGCTCCAGGCCAGCTCAGCAACTCAGTGAGGCCCTAAGACTGAGTGATACACTGTCTGAAAATAGAGTGTGGGGGGAGCTCAGAGGTGAAGAGCTCCTGAGTTCAATCCCAGTGTAAGAAAGAGAGAGAGAGAGAGAGAGAGAGAGAGAGAGAGAAGAAGAAGAAGAAGAAGAAGAAGAAGAAGAAGAAGAAGAAGAAGAAGAAGAAGAAGAAGAAGAAGAAGAAGAAGAAGAAGAAGAAGAAGAAGAAGAAGGAGACAAAGAGGACAGGGAGGGAGGGAGAAAGGAAGGAAGGAAGGAAAGGAAGAAAGGAAGGGAGGGAGGGAGGGAGGAAGGGAGAGAAGGAAGTAGGAAGGAAGGAAGGAAGGAAGGAAGGAAGGAAGGAAGACAAGGAGAAAGAACTGGATGGTGTGACTACCCTCAGGATGGAGTCAGGATGGCCAGGTTCACAGGCAGAGAGGTAAGCTGGAGGGTGGTAGGTCGACCACCTGCCCTGAGGGCAAACTGTCCTGGGGCCCCTGCGATCCAGATGCCCAGCAGAGACCTATGGAGGTGCCTCTCCAGAGCAGACCCCACTGCACACAGTCCCACAGTCCCCATCAGGGTTGCCCGGGCCATGAGCACCTCCCATGCAGACCTCAGCATCCACCCCACCTGGGAGCTCCTGCACCTGGTCCTCTGCACAAAACCCGTGGACTCTGCTTCCCATTCTGTCCTAACACTGTGGGAGGGAAGCCCTGCCCTCTCTCTGCCTGGATCACTACCAGGCCCTCAGCTGTCAGAGTGGAGAGGGACACAGGAGGAAGGTGCAACAGCACAGCCCTGGCTCTCTCAAAGTGGATGGCCACCCAGGAAGGAGGAAGCAGGGCAGGGGGCACAGCAGTGAAGATCTCCCTCACTCAGCTGGATGCTCCCTGATCTGCATGGAGCCCTGTCCCCCTGGCCATTCCCCTCCCTTTATATGTGGTGTGTCCTGCTCTCCTGTGGGTGCACTCACAGTTCCTTCTCACCATAGAAGAGGTATTATGGAAGAAACAAATATTGCTAAATATGAGAGTTGTTGAGTTGGACCCACAAGATTTTGAGTGTGTGTTGAATTTTGCAGAAGAAGAGAGTTAAGGATGAGTGGATTTTGGAATTGATTGATGGGATCTGGTAGACTAAGGTAGAAAACACAGGGACGTGTTCAAGCTGGGAACTTTCAGATGAATTCAACAGGAGCTGGGATTCATACTGTAAGAGATATTTAAGGACTTGAACAAGCAGTTCCGTTTTGGTGGTGTGGAAATCAGAAAGAGTCTGCTTTGCAACTTCACATATTTGTTTCTTCTTCAACAAATGCCATTAACAGTATACAATGTCCTGCAAAGAGTGCCCCAGGGAAATACAAAGATTTCTTGAGCAAAGTTAGTCCACTGCATGTACCACGACTGTCTTCCATACAGCAGGAATGTGCTTGACCTGACTGTACCTGCAGGCTCCTATCAGTGCTCCTGATGCTCTTCTCAGGAAGGAACTCAAAGAACTGAAGTGATTATGTTCATAAAATTACAAATGGTTTTGAACATGATCAGGATAACAATGTTCCTCTTTCAAACTGGATTTGTCAATGTGGGAAATATTTCTGTCTTTGTGAATTATATAGTCATTTTCTTAGTGGCCTCTGGGAAGAAATCAGTGCTCCTTTTTCTCATCCACTTGACTTTTACAAACTTCCTAATGCTCTTTTGCAGAGGAATGCAAAAGATAATAGCAGCTTTTGGTTTGAGAATCTTCCAAGATGATGGAGACTGTAAAACTGTTGTTTACCTGCAGAGGGTGGCCAGGGGCCTGTCCATCAGCACCACCAGTCTCCTCACAGTGGTCCAGGCCGTCACCATCAGTCCCAGAGCCTCCAGGTGGGGGAGGCTGCAGCCCAGGTCTGCCTGGCACATCCTTCCCTTGTTGCTCTTCTTTTTTAGTATATGTGCTGCCGAAGCGAGCACATGTTGCTCTTCTTTTTCATACTCAATATCTTGATAAGAATGTTTACATCTAACATATCAGCAGCATGAACACATCACAAATTATTAGCAGTTACAGGTACTGTTACTTTTAGTCAGAAAACTGGATAATCAGATGGACTTTTTTCCCTGTCATGGTCCTTCAAGATGCTGTGCTCCAGAGTGTCTTGGGTGGGTCCAGTGGCCACATGGTGTTCCTCCTCCACAAAAATCACCAGCATGTCCTCCACCTTCAGACCTCCAAGCTACTCTACAAACACACCCTGAGGTGAAGGCTCCTCAAAGCATTCTCCTCATTCTCCTTTTGATATTATCTTTTCTTTTTTTTTTCCATTGGGTAGATTGTTTTATTTCTTTATATTCAAGTTTCTCCTTCCACAAGCTTTCCATAGCTGTAAGTGCTCAAGAATTTGTGACTCTTCATTATGCAAATCTCAGTCCATTTGTGCTGATTCACAGAAGTGGACATCTGGCTAAATGTTGGACTTACAAAGAGAAAAAGACATGGAGAAAATGTCCACTTAAGAGATCCTTTCAATAATTAAGTTTGAATTCACCATTTTTTGTGTTGTATGTGATGCAAAATCTGGTAAAATTAGGTGAATTATACATAATTACATTCTGCCACCACAAAGCTGGTGACAGTTCTGAACTGACAGAGGTCATCAGACGCTGGAGGGTCCCACCCAGCTTTCCATCTGCTTCCCCCACCTTTCAGGAATGGGCTCATGTTCTCATGCATGTAGGATGTCTCCTGCATACCACCCCTTCTGCTAGTCAGGTACAGAAACTGAATAACAATTCGTATCAAAATTACTTATACATTTCTTAACCCAAAAGACCCAGTGCTGCTGATATACATGTTCATGTAAAATATGCAGCTGGACATAGTGGTGCACACCTGTAATCCTGTTTGCTCGGGAGGCTAAGGAAGAGGATCACAAGTTCAAGGCCAGCCTGAGCAACATAGAGAGGTCCTAAGCAAATTAGTGAGACCCTGTCTCTAAATAACATATAAAAAAGTACTAGAGAATATGGCTTAGTGGTTAAATACCCTGGGTTACATCCTCAGTATTAAAAATAAATAAATAAAAATAAAAAAACAGACAAAATGAAAAAATTTAGATTGCAGTGCTATTCTGAAAACAAATCTCAATGTCCAAGGAGTGGGAAAATTTTGGTTGTTATTTAAAAATATTCCTAAATGTTCTTCTACTCAATTGAACATTATCAAACTTCTTAAAGAAAGAGTGAATTCAAGCTGTGCTCTTTTGTGAAGCTATCTAAGGCATATTTAAGATTCACTTAAAATTTCAAGCAGTGTCACAGTGTTTTAAAAAGAAATACAAAACATGCCATTGAATTTCCTCTGCATATGAACATCTGCACAGTACGAAAGAGACTGAAAGAGTAGTTGCCTCTTTTGAGAGATGTGAGTTTAGTGCAGTTTTATTAAGGAGAGTTCTATATTTCTTTCTGATTTTCTAGATATTTGAATGCACTTTGAAACAAAGGAATGGAAAATCCATGTTGAAAAGAATCCGCGCCCTCCTCCACAGCATTGTGCTAACCTTCATGCTGCCCATGCTTCAGTCTCTCCTAACTTCAGAAACCCACCAAGTATTCTGGTTCTAAATGAAGAGAAAGACTGGCCTTGTCCTTTTCTTGAACCAGAAAATATTGCGGGGCACAGTTCTGACTAGGAGGTATTCCATGGGCCACTCTGAACGTCTGTGATGCCGCTGTGCTGACTGCACATACTCACTTGCAAAGCTTCAAACCCATGAAACACAATGTGCTCCAGTTGAAGCACGGCCTCTGTGTCTCCTGGGGCCCTGCATTTGGGTGTCTTAATCTCTCGTGGACCATGGTGAATGCCTGCTCTTTCCAGTTGGTTTGTGCCAGGTCACTAGAGGTTTTAAGTAGCTTAGTAACATCATGTGTCATATTCTAATACTTTCAAGCATTTATCTTCCTCATATAATGCTTGCTGGCTTGAAGACAGCTCTCCTGTGCCGGCCTGCTCCTGACAGGGAGCATGGAGAGCCAGACCACGTGTGTCACCCATCCCTGAAAAGGCCATTGCTCTTAGACCCACAGGGAAGGAGTCCTGGAAGTGCAGTTAGGAATGCCACGTGAGCGATCGAATCCTGAAGGACAGGACCAGGAGCAGCTAACATATAGAAAGTCTTTAGCAGAACAAGAGGAGATTTTGGGACTGGCAGCAAAATTTAGTCCAGATTTGCCTGGATCTTAGTTTTCTTAAGTGTTATTCTGTCTTTATCCAAAAAGTTGGGCTTGAGTTGAGAAAACTGCATACACTTATAATTAAGTTATAGAAGTTAAGAAGAAGTTATAGAAGAAGAGAAGCACATCATTAAAGTCATCACACCTCAAGTGGAGTGGTCGATAGAACCAACTAGAAACTCATTCGTAGGACACAACTACAGGGCACAGGCACCGAAGTTGCCACTTTGTGTGTTTGCAGTTTTGTTTTCACCAATTAAGAGGAAGTAGTCAGGTGAGCTCTGCCTCAGTTTGTCTTTGAAAGTGTTCATAATATTTAAAGTTTGGGCTGGGGCTGTGGCTCAGTGGCAGAGCACTTGCCTGGCAAGTGAGGCCCTGGGTTTGATACACAGCACCACATATAAATAAACAAATAAATGAATAAATAAATAAAATAAAGGTCCATTAACAACTTAAAAAATATTTAGAAACATTAAGTTGTCCCAATAGTACCCAATTGTGGTGAGAGAGATAAATTTCCAAGTTAAAAAAAAAAACTGAAGAAACACATTAACTCAGCCTAGCAATATTATTACTGATGTATCACAATCAAGTTGATAATATTTAACAAATTTAACAACAACTTGAAAAAAAACAGAAGAACACTTTACCTAAAATTCCACATTGATTCCTAAGGGTAAAGGATTTCTCATAAGAAATACTGGACCAGAGACAAAACTCCATAGATCATTTGATGCATGGTTGGAGTAACACTTTGGATCCTTAGAAATTATCATCAGTTCGTATTCAGTGACCGTCAGTCATTCCCCACCACCAGTCACCCGGAAGTTACTGCTCTTCCCTCTGGGGAGCAGCGGGAGGCAGAGACCAGTGCACCTGGGCAGGGTACAGGTCCTCCTGAGGACCTCCCTCCCCACTGATCAGGTGGCTCTGGGTCTGAAGACGGGTTCAAGGGTGGGAGCAAATGAGGAGCCCTGACAGCTGCTCTGGGATTCAAGGGATCACATTCTGAGCACCTGGAGCTTCACTCCATCCACAGACAAAGCACAGAGAGGGCAGATGTTCACTGTTCCACTCTATAGACATGATGACAAACAGGGCAGTGACCAAGGTCTTCCTGAGTCACACAATTCTAATTCTCCATCATGGTGACCAGAGTCACCTTGCCCTTGGAAAATAGGTGCCACCCTACGGGAAGTGACCTCAGGATCAGATGGTCCCTGTTGTGTTTAAGGATTCCAGTTAAATGCTAGAATCCTCATGAATTTCTTCAGTAAACACTGCTGGTAAAACTGGAAGTGTACATAAAAAATGAAATTGGACCCTTGTACCACACACAATCTCAAATCAAGCTGTGTCAAAAGGCAGACAGAAGACCTGAAGTCACACAGATGCTTGAACATGATACAGGGAAAACACTCCTCCAGTGTGGTCTTCCCTGGGGGATTTTGGATGTGACCCCTAAAGCAGAGGAACAGTGGAACCAACCACCAGGTGGGACTCCATGAAAATTATTAGCTTCTCCACAGAAGGAGACAACCCCACAAAGAAAACACAGCCCATGAATGAGAAATATTCACAACCCTATGCCTGATAAATGTTTACTACCCAACATCTATAAGGAATGTATAGAGCCCTCCAACCTCTAAACACAAGTGCCCCATTGAAGAATGGGTGACGGTATGAACAGAGTTTTCCAAGTCCAGCAGGTATGAGACATCACTGATCATCTGAGAAATGACAAATTGAAGTCACCACAAGACCCTCCTTGTGCCTGTGAGGTTGGCTGTTGTCTAATGGACAGTGCATAAAAAGTATTCCTGGGGTGGGTTGAAGAAAATCAATGATGTTTGATAGGAAAACATGGCACTGTGGTTATTTTTTATGTGGTTGGTGGGAATGTCATTTACCATTATGAAAATGACCTTTATGAAAAAGTACATGGAAATTCTACAAAGAACTAAAAATGTCAATGAGAACCTTGAGCAAAAAGAACAATTGGGCAGCATTATTGTGTTATAGAAGCAAAGTGTACTCACTACAGAACAGTGGTAATCAAGACATGGTGGTGTTAGTATAAGAAGGACTCACACAGTGCTGGACAGCATTGGAGCCTGAGCCACCCACACGTCTGCAGCCACCTGTCACAGAGGTGCTCAGAAAAAAGTCCCAGGGAAACAGTCTTTTCAATAGCAGTGCTGAAATAACTGCAGAGCCACTGAAGAATAATGAAGTTAGATCCCTGCCTCTCACCAGGTAAAACCTATTCCAAATGGATTAAGGCTTAAAGGACCCACAACCATAAAACTAGTAGATGTAAACAGGCAGGAAAGACCTAGGACATCAGCATGGTCATGAATTGTTGAACAAAGTGAAGAGACCACCTGTGGAGTGTTTGAAAACATTTGCAAAAGATTTGCCTCACGAAAAGTTAAGAAACAGAACATACATAAAAACAAAAATTCATAGCCAGGGCTGTGGGTGTACCTTGCTGATGGAGTGATTTCCCTAGCATTTGCAAAACCCCGGTTTCTATCCCAAACACTGCAGAACAATCAAACAAATGAAAGACTTAAGAAAAATTAAATGGGAAAATAAACTAAAACAATTGTAAAAGCAAAGCAAAATGATACACCAAGAGGTAAACAAATACCCTGATTTAAAGATGGGCACCCGACTTATGTGTATGTTTCTCATGTTTGCTCAATGTCACTAATCACCAGGATGGTGCAAATCTACACCACAATGTGATAGCCCCTCACCCCAGTTAGAGTGTGTGTTCTCAAAAATGCAAAGGACAACCAGTATTGGTTAGGGTGTGGAGAAAAGGGACCCCTTACAGACTGTAGGTGAGAGTGAAAATAAATACAGCTGTTATGCAAACACTCTGGAGATTCACATAACATTCACAGTAGGGCTACCACAGGTCCAGTAATCCCACAGGTGGGCATCAAGCCAAACCACCTTACATCAGTTTATTGAGGAGGCTCTGCAATCCTACATTCTTTGCAGCAGAAATAGCCAAGGAGTGGAACCAACTGCAGTGGCCATCAGTGCATGCCTAGAAAGCATCCAGTGGTCCTTATCTCACCCTGGACACACAGCAACTCAAAATGGGCCCATGACCTGGGCTTAGGCCAGAATCTCTGCCACTCTAGAAGAAAACATAGGGTCAGGCAGCGACTTTCTCAGTAGGGCCCCTAAAGCTCAGGAAAGGATGTCCAGAGTTAATAAATGGGAGGCATCAACTTAAAAAGCTTCTGCACAGCAAAGGAAAGAATTGGAAGTGTGAAGAGAGAACCTATAGAGTGAGAGAGGATCTTGCTTACTCTTCTGACAGAGGATGAATATCTGGAATATATAAAGATCTCAAAAAACTTCACAGGAATTATCAAATAACCCAATTAATGAATGGGCAAAAGAATTACACAGACACTTCTCAAAAGAAGAAATACAAGTGGCCAACAAATAAATGAAAAAGTACTCAACATCCTTAACAATCAGGAAATGCAAATCAGGACAACATTGAGATTTCATCTCACAACAGTCAGAATGGCAGTCATGAAGGATACCAACAAAGATAAATGCTGGAGAGGATGTGGAGAAAAAGGGGCACTTTGACACTTTTGGTGGAACTATATATTAGTACAACCACTATGGAAATCAGTGAGGAGTTTACTCAAAAGACTAGTCATGGAACCACCACATGACCAGTGTTTATCCTAGGTATTTATCCTGAAGATTAAAGGCTCCTTTCTACAGTGATACATGCATATCCATTTTTATGGATCACAATTCACAATAGCCAAGCTATGGAACAAGTCTAGGTGTCCATCAGTGAATGAATGGATAAAGAAAATGTAGTATATATACACAATGGTGTTTTATTCAGCCATAAAGAAAAATGAAATCATGTCATTTGCAGAGAATGGATGAAACTTGAGATCATTATATTAAACAAAATGAGTCAAACTCAGAAGTTCGGGGTTGTATGTTTTCTCTATTATGCAGCAACTAGAGAGGGAAAAGAAAAGGAAAGGTGGGGGTGAATCTCATGAAAATCTAAGGGTGAGAGTAGAGGAAAGAGAGGTGGGAAGAGGGAGGGAGGGGGAAGTGCAGGGAGTGATATTGGCCAAATTATATGGTCATGAATAGGTGAGAAAAAATTCCACCACTGTGTGCAACTACAGTGCAGCAGCAAAAATGTGGGGAAACGTTGGGTAATATATGTGAAGAAATGAGATTCAGTCATGAAAGGAATTAAATCCTGGTGTTATGGTCCCGTTCCGACTAATCCCTGGAGAGTCAAAGTGAACACACGGTAATGCAAATCACACAACGAGGTTTCATTAAAGCAAGCTCGAGTCTGGACCACGACCAGCCCCTCAGACAGATACAATGGCTGTGGGGGGAAGCGGCCCTGAGTGGTGAGAAAGGGCTCTATTTAAGAGCTTTTTCAGCATTCATACACAAGGACCTGTACATTATTGGTTAACATTCAGTCAGCTAAATATTTGTCCTCCTTTGGTTTGGTCCCTCCACTTTATTTGAATCTTATTGGGTTCCACCAGAACTGAACAGTCCTGGAGGGAGCAGGGAGGAGGGAAGAAGTGAATTATGAGGGAGAGGGGTCAGGGCTAGGTCCCCTGTCCTTGATAGATGGGTCTCCGAACAGCTGCATGTTCCTCAGATGGATATCTCTTAACAGCCTTGATAAGCCCGGGGCTCAGCACATCCCATTTGACCTGTATTGGCCCTGGAAGTTGCCCCTGTGGCTGCTGGATCCTTGGTGCTTGCATGCCCTTTTCCTGGTGGCCCAGTCCACAAAATAGCTTGTGTATACAAGGGGGCTGCACGGATGGCACCCTGTTCTCAACATTGGCACTGGCAACACTGTGCACGGAAGTACAGATGATTTATTAGGTGAACTAAGCCAGGCTTAGGAATGTACTGCATGATCTCAATCTTAGGTGGACATAAAAATGTTGATCCCATAGAAGTCCACAGTAGAACAGGGTCACCAGAGGTTTAGGGGGAGGGGAGGATGGGAAAGCGGATAAATTATACTAAGTACCAGTTACATGGGAGTGAGGAGCCCTGGTGGGCTATGAGCAGCAGGGTGAGAGCAGACAGTGGTAATGTAGAATGAATTTCAAAAAGCTGCAAGAAAAGGTTTTCAATGTTTTCTGCATAAATGATGAATATTTCAACATATTACACACAGACACATACACCTGTGTGTGTGTCTGTGGACTGTACATCATATGTAGGGAAACATTACATAAATGATAGATTTTTGCCTACTTTAAAAGAAGTAAGAGAGATGAACTGTGTTGTTGAAATATCTTTCTAAGAAGCTGGAACTTTGAGTCCTTCAAATCCTCTCTCTCAATCCTCACGGAGAATCCAACATCATTTTCTAAACGGAGGACAGAGGAGGGAGCCAGTCCAAGCATTCACTGCCTGGGATTGCCCTTTTCAAAGGAGCCGTGTTATGAGAAGCTCCGCTGGCAGGTCTGCCAATCTGTAAGGAATATGGAATCACTGCTTCTGTTGAGGACAGGCACTGGAGGACACTTCCACAAGAGCCTGTCATTGCAGAATTCTGTGTAGACCCAGCAAAAGATGGAGTGTAATAGAGATCAAGTGGAAGAGAATCTGTACAATTTCCTGCAGTAACAGTAGCAGGTAGAGAGAAACAATCCTGTTTTAGAGACCAAATTTTGAAAAGAAGTGTTTGGCAAAATGCTTCCTAATGAGGAAGCAGGTTCACAAAAGCTCTCATTGGTTCCTTGTAGTTACACCAACATGGGCTCATCTACCTGACCACACTCGCATGCAGTGCCCTGTGCTCCCTGCAGGCCCACTGCTCCTCTCTCCATGCTCTCCTGCCTCCCCTGTTCCCTCCCCTCTCTGTTCCTCTTCCTTCTTTCGATTTGTTCAGTTGGTGCTGCATAGATACACACAAACCTGAAATCCACTCTGGTACTCTCACATGAGCACATGGTGTAAGTACCTCAAGTTCTTTCCATGGTTCCTCCTTGTCCCATATTTCTCACTTCCCTACTCCTTCCTCTACTCCATGGATATGTTTTCTATTTTTGTTGGATCTGACTAGCCTATTCCCCCTAATTTTCCTCCAGTTTCCCCAAATGAAAGGCAATATTCAACCCCTCACTTTCTGAGTGTGGTTATTTCTTATAGCCTGATGTTCTGCAGTTCCACCCATCTCGCAGGCAATGGGATACTTTCACTCTTCTTCATGGCTGAGTAGAACTCCATTGTGTCCATACACCACATTTCCTTGACCATTCATCTGCTGGTGGAAGTCTGGCATGGTTCCATAACTTGGCCATTGTGCATTGTGTTGCTATATACATTGATGCACTTGAATCATTATAGTACGCTGCTTTTACTTTTTTGAATAAATACCAAGGAAGCAATGGGTGGTGGTTCCATTTTCAGATTTTTAAGCAAGGTTCACCCTGCTTTACTGGATGGTTGTCCTAATTTTTATTCCCACCAAAAATGTATGAAAGTGCCTGTTTTGTCACATCTTTGACAGAATCTATTACTATTTGTATTTTTGATTAAAGACATTCTAACTGTGGTGAGATGAAATCCCCTGTACTTCAGAATTGCATTTCCATGGTAGCAGGCATTTGAGGTATTTTGAAGGGGAGAATGTGGGTGCATCTAGCCATTGTGTTTAACTTGTTTAATATACGAGTTATAAAGAATCCTATGGCAATGTCCTTGACCTGCCAATGTGCACAGGTGGAGAAAAGTGACTCCTGTCCTGCCCAGGTGCTGGTTGGGGCTTGCTCTGAGAGCAGAGTCTCCATTGATGGTCAACACATGCCACATTCCTGTGCATTGGGAAGCCCTTTAATGTGAGGGGAGGTGACCCTCTGTGTCACAGAAGCTGGCCCCATTC
This sequence comes from Sciurus carolinensis, assembly GCF_902686445.1. Lineage (NCBI taxonomy): Eukaryota > Metazoa > Chordata > Mammalia > Rodentia > Sciuridae > Sciurus > Sciurus carolinensis. Next base: position 129,930,431 of record NC_062219.1, read on the forward strand.
TGGTTCAGCTGTGGGCCTCTGTGAAGGGGTAGGAAGGCCAAGACATGGGAACTCAGATACAGGAACTTGACTGATTGATAATTTTCTCTCTGCACAAACATCTATTAAAATAATTAAGCCCCAATTAAACCTGGCATGACTTCTGAGTCCAACAAATGCAGTAATTGTGGAGGGAGAGGGAAGTCATCCTTCAGGGACTGAGGTTCTGCAGGGCTTTGCTTCTCCCTGACAGGTGTCAACTGTGACACCTGGAGTCCTGGTGGTGGCTCATGGGAGGCAGGAGCTCCACAAAGCCAGAGGGTACAAATACGACCCAGAAAGCAGCATCTTGTTCAAATAACCAACTCAGAGCTTGTCTGCAGCACACCAAGGTGAGTGGACTTGAGTGGTGGATTGACTCTGGATGCCAGGTGCCCTTTCCTCTGAAGCACAGATATCATTCTCTGATTGAGCCAAGGGGGTTGCTGAGAGGGACTGAGTCTCAGGACCTTTCCTCTTCTGGTATCTACAGGTATGCACCAGGGCCAGGAAGATGAAGGACCATTACAGCAGATGTCCCTCAGCTAAGGCAGAGCAGCTTTGACCCTGTGTCAGGGTCAGGATTCTTCAGAGAGCTCAGTGGTGGGTCCTGAGGAAGGAAAGTTAGATGCTTTGTCTGCTTTTAGAAAAGCTCAGTGTCTCCAGTCTCCATGCTGTCCTGCGAAGACTGTGAGCATTCATGGCTCACATGAGATTTCTGCATATGGTTTTTGTTTTATTATTGGGATTCCAAGATGCAGTTTTTCTCTAGCAATATGTTTTAGGTCCCTAATGCAGAGTGTTTAATGAGAAGTCATTCTTTTTGCATCATTTATAAACTGTTCTCACACATAACATTACAACATAATGATAAGTCAAATTCATTCTTTATATGCAAGTTTGTTGGAGTGTCTACTAAGAGCAATTAGGATTTAAAATCAAAGTTCCTCTTTGTGAATTCCAGGTTGTTGTCATTTTGCTTGTATTAAAATTCCAGAGTAACTTCTTTCAGATTAGTTCAGTATCATGTAGGAGGGACCACCAATCTCATATGAATCTAGAACGAATTAGCCCTGGAAGGATGCATGTACCTTCCTAGCCGGTTGCTGCTATCTCCAGGTGGGGGATGATATATCTCTCTGAATGCAAGACCTTCCTTTTAGAACCATTACTATGTGATTCCAAAATCGATCTGGGATTACACCAGTCTCTTCTCTGAAATTCTTCATTTCATTTTGTCAGAGTGAAAGAGAAGGAAGTTATATGTCTCAGAAGTGCCTCACAAATTTTATTCAGAACTGTGTAGTTTGGGCAGTTCGAATGGGATAAAAATATGAGAAAAACTAGAAATGGTCAAGAAACACGGAAATGTTGGCCAAGTCCTCAGGGCCATGATGTTCCTGAATCCAGTCCTTATAATCCTTCACTTCCTAGTTGAAACTGCTGTGCCTGGATCATTAAGACTTGTATAATAAGGCATTACCCAGTAGACATTAGAATTTTGTGCTGTTTATTTTAAGGCATTGTACAGTTTTATTCTCCCCATTTGTTAGTGCAGGAAACAGAGGTGGAAAAGTAATCATGATTCTTCCTGAATTCAAGGACTACATGGTACCAAACCTGAGAACAACCTGTATTCCTGTCCTTCAAGTTCCCAGGGACATTGAGCAGAGGAATTTAAAGTAATTGTTTAATAAGAAGCAGGAGCTGTGGGGAAGTGAGGAATTGCATTCCACATACACTGATACATGCAAATCCTAGGTTTCTTTCAACATCATTTGTTTTGGAAAAAATGGGCACATTTGACATAAGTTCTTAGGTGATATTTGAGACTAAAAAGTAGGAACCTGTCCAGGACTGCATGGAAATGAGCTGCAGTGTTTAAACTTCACAGCAGCCCAGTAGTGGTGCAGGTGGGAAAATAGACAACTGGAGCAGGCTGCAGAGTTGGCTGAAGTTATTATTTCCCACAAGGTTCTCAAGGACTGTGAAATACTTTCAAGACCCTACTGAGTTATTTCATTCATGACAAGTGGCTCCAAATGTAGTTTTCTACAAGGAGAATTTACTCGGGAGTCTTAAATCATACACTGCCTTCCTCTAGGTACAGACCACAGCAGGAGGTCATTCCTCCTGCCCTGCCCGCTTGAAAACACCACCCCATGCAGAACTGACCCATGCTTACTTGGAGACCCTGAGGTCATCAGTGGGAACTCAGCCCTCTGCTGAAGACCCTGTCAGAGCAGCATTCCATGGCTCTCTGGCCTCCCTCACCTGCTGTGTCCTGTCTATATCTGACTTTCTCAGGGTAGAGACTGAATTCTGCACGCCTTTGACTGATTGGTTTTTCCTGTTGGATTCCATCTGTAAAGGTTGAGTTCAATGTCACATTGAGGACTACAGGGACTCTCTGAGTATCCATAAGCAGTGAAGCCAGAGTCACATTGTTGTGTAGGAGAACACAGAAGGGAAGCTCTTGTAATCAAAGATGGAAAACTCTGAGCAAAAAGCAAACCTCCAGTTGTGCTGACCAAAATGAGAGAAAGGAACACTGAACAAAGCAGGAATTTGAACTATGGCTGAAATTACATTTATTAAGACATTGAAGCAATTGGATTTTACGAATGGCTCTGCATGTGTTGTCAAGAAGTAGAGAGGCCAAGCATGATCCTGGACTTTTGTAATTCAAAAATGAGCATACATAGAATGAAATAAAAAAGATAGGGAGCAAGCTGATTGGGGGAGTGCAGGTTTAATGTGTCCATGCTGAGGATGACCACGGATGGGATATTAAGGATTTGGTCAAGCAGCTTGGTATTATATGCATGGAGCCTGAAAAACTCTGGGACACAAATTTAGATTTTTGAACAATAGTCCTCCAGATAGCGTTGAAAGTAGATAGATTCATCCTTAAATGGCTAAGGTACACGAAATAAATATTTGTACTCATTCTTTACCACTGCATATATTCTGATTATTTTGATATTCTAGAAATTTCTGTTATAAAACATTTCTTTATATAAAATATCACCATTATTCTTTCTTTCTTCTAAAAGGTGTTTGGTACAAACAAGTTTTTCTGCCTATGACTAAGAAATGGTTTTGTATCTTGTCAAGGGAATAATGTTTGTGTTTCTAACAGGACTTGGTGTCGTGGGGAACATCTTTATTCTTATGAGCTATATGTGCTTGTTTAGAAGCACCATGAAATCTGCACACCTTATTCTCATCCATTTGGCTTTTACAAATATTCTAACTCTTCTTACAGGAGGAATGTCAAGGACAATATCCAGTTTTGGGTTGAGGGGCCTCATAGAAGATATAGCCTGTAAGACTGTGATTTACCTCAGTAGGGTGGCCCGGGGCCTGTCCATCTGCACCACCAGTCTCCTCACGGTGGTCCAGGCCATCACCATCAGCCCCAGAGCCTCCAGGTGGAGGAGGCTGCAGCCAAGGTCTGCATGGAGCATCCTTCCCTTGTTGCTCTTCTTCTGGATTCTCAATTCCTTCATAAGCATGAACTTACCATTTTACATAAAAAATATCAACAGCTTTAACACATCACAAATTATTAGAAATTATAACTACTGCTATTTTCAATCACAAAACTGGATTGTTAGATGTCTTTTTATTGTTCTTATGGTCCTTCGAGATGCTGTGTTCCAGGGTGTCATGGGCTGGGCCAGTGGCTACATGGCCTTCCTCCTCCACAAGCACCACCAGCATGTCCTCTACCTGCAGACCTCCAAGCTCCTCTACAGAACTCCCCCTGAGATGAAGGCTGGTCAAAGTGTTCTCCTTCTGATGCTCTGTTTTCTCTTCTTCTATTGGACAGATTGTTTTATGACTCTATATGTAACTTTCTCCTTAGAGAAGCATTTCATAGAAGTAAGTGCTATAGAATTTGTGGACCTTGGCTATGCAATCTTGAGTCCATTTGTGCTGATTCACAGGGATGGACACCTGACTAAATGTTGGCCTGCTCAGTGAGAGAAAGACATTGATTTAGAAAAGTCCTAGTTCATTGATCTTTTCAGTGAGTAAGTTTAAAGCCATTCTTAGTTTTTTGTTGTTGTTGTTGTTGTTGTATGTGATGGAAAAATGAAGTAAGGGTAGTTGAGTCTCCTAGAGGCATATTTCCATACCACAAGCTTATGAGAGTGCGATGACAGATGTCATAGGAAGCTGGTTATGTGTTCTTCCTCTATCTCTCTCATGTCCATGTTTGTATTTGCACTTTTTGTCTCATAAACCTCAACATCTGTTGATATGTATTGATATGTAAAGTGTGTTTATTCATGATTAATAGGAAATATACTTAAAAATAGAATTGAATAGTATACATATTGGATGTCATCTACATTATAAAATCTACAAGAATAAACAGACTTAAGATGAAGTTGTCTTGTTTGATGGAAATATGGAGATATGATAAAATAATTTAGTTTTATTTCTGTATTTTCTGATTTCTAACTCACATTTTGAAAGAATTTTTCTCCAATAAATGAGAAACTGGTTTTGGTCACATTTCATGGCTTGTTTCAAACACACTCGGGTTAGAGTCTATACCCTGCTTGGCATTGTTCACCTTCTTTACATCATACTATGATTTGTAATTAAATGAGCTTTATTTTCATTTTTCTTAAATAGAACTAAAACCTATGTTCACATAGAATACACCGATATGGCAAAAATGTAATTGATTAAGTCATTTAAAATACTATTGATGGTGTTGATGCATTGATAATATTTCCTCCAAGACATCAGAGTGGAGGCAGAGGCCCCTCCCTCCATAGCCACATTGTCCTCTGTATCTTTCCCATGACTCTGTTTATGTTTGATAGTTTGAAATCTCTAGTAAAAAATGGTGAAGACCTTTCCTTTGTGGTTTCCTTTTTAGTATATTAACATGGGTTTAAAGTACCATATGAATGTTATTATCTCATACTCCAAAATTAGGGTTTATCCACTTGATATAATAGTGGTGTCCTTGAAGACAAAGTGTGTACTATTTTCTTCCATCCACATTTTTCTGTGGAGCTGTTTCCTAAAATGTAGCATAGAGAACAAGAGAAAGCGAGCCATCCCCCAACAGGTGATCACCATTGGACTCGAGGGCAAGGAGTGCAAATCCCACAGTGCCACTAGGAATGAATGACATGTAAAGGAGGAATCGTGAGGATTATGTGACTGAGCATTAACAACACACAAGTGTCTAGATGAGTGAGAAGATGGCTCATGACTGTTGGAAATGATTTTTCACATTTGGATTTTATTTTCCCTACATAAATATAACTCTTCTTCACTCTAAAATGTGGGAATTGAGAAAATAAAAGTGCATCGGAAATCATGATTAGAAAATAACTGAAAAGCATTATACACAAGATAAATATTGTTGCACACATGTGGAGTGGGAGAGAGGAGAGGAATGGGAAACACCAGCCATTGAAACACACTACCATGACTGTAGCACACAGGTTTCTTTGATTTCTCAAATGTATATAGGTCATTCTTAAAAGCAGTAAAATGTAAACAGTGAGATAAATCTGCATCAGTTTTGCCTTAGATTTCACAATATTCATAGTAGAGATGACTAAATATTCTACTAATTTTTGTGAGATAAAGCTCTACATAGAGAAACCCAAAAACATTATTGTATGAAATTGACACAGCAGCGTTTACACACAGACCTGTAGTGGCTAAAAATTAAAACAAAATATATTTTGAAAGCAACAAGAAGAATACATCAAGTAAAAGTCATCAACAATTTCTAATAGATAGTGGATTTTGGTCAAGAAATTTTGAGACTAAACAGATTCACTGATCTTTAACCTAGTGAATCACTCCACTTATTGGTGGATGCAGAAACATTTTGGGTCTCCAACAAATATTGTCAGTTCATCACCAGTGTCAGTGAATGACTGAAATGTCTGATGGTTCCCTCGTTCCCATGATCAGTCTTTCTGCTAAGTGCATGTAGGTCTGTCTGGGGTAGAGCAGGAGGAAGAGGTCAGTGTGCTCTGGCAGGAGAGCAGGGTCCTCATGAGGGGCTGCATTTCCACCACACAGGGAGCTCTGTGTATGCATCCTGGCTCCAGGAAGGGATTAAAGGAGGGGACTTGGAACCTCTTCTGGAGATTCAAGTCAAATTGCCACTCACAATACTTGGTGTTTCAGTACTTCTACAGATACAGAAAGAACTGTACACAACTCCCATATATTTCATTTCTAAAGAAATGATAATCAATTGATAAATGCCAATGATCTCTCTGGATCTCACAGTTCTGATTATTTTCCATTAGGGTAAACATAACCACTGTCCCTTAGTGAATCAGTGCCACCATATGGCACATGTGACTTTTAGATCTTATGGTCCGCTTTGTGTTTAAAGATTCTAGTTCATTGCTGGCATTTCCCAATTTGATGTTGAATTCATGGCAAAGACAAAACAGAGTTTATCTAGAATGCTGAGGTATCCTCCGAATTTCTTTAGCTAATGATATTGGTAATACTAGATACCCACAGGCAGAGTATGATATTGGGCCCTAATTTAAAACTGTTCAGAAAACTGTATTCAAAATTGAGCACAGATTTAGATATATGACTGAAATTTTAGAATGCAATACAGGGAAAAACTCCTTGACTTTGTTCAGTGAGTTTTTGAATATGACTTCCAATCAGAAAAAATATAAAAGAAACTATACAGTGGCACTAGGTCAAACTAAATCCATTCTGCACACAAAGCAGACACTCAACACATTGGAAAACAGGAATGGGAAGAGAACAACATTTGAAAGCCCTATGACTAGTACAGTTTTACTGTCCAAATTATTTAAGACACTCACATAGGAAGATAGGCAAAAATCCCAAAACTAAGCAATTTATAAAAGGGCAAGGAACTTGAAAAATATTTTCCAAAGAAGACATGTAAATGTTCAAAAAGTATGCGAGCAGGTGCTCACCATCCCTAACCATCAGGAAACTGCAGATCAAATGCAGAAGACACAACTCACACCTGATAGATTGGTTCTTAGCCAGGAGAGAAGAAATAATAAGTGTTAGGAAGGATCAGAAGAAAAAGCAATTTTGGATATGGAATTGTCACTCTAGATATATATGTGCCCTGTTACTGAGATCAAGGTTCTTTTTCCACTATGAGAAGTGTATGGATATTCCTCACACAATTAAAAGCATAGTGCAATTCTATCTTAAGCGAAAGAATGAAGTAGGAGGCATTACACTATGCCAGAACTCAAAATATAGTACAGAGCTGTAGGAATTTATTCTGCATGTTATTGGCATAAAACAGACACAAAAACGTGTAGTATTTGAGAAGAATCAGGAGCCTAGAAATATCTCATGCATCTAGGGCCATCTAATAAATGTACTCTGAAGGTTCATTAGAGAAGGGAGACTGTTCTCAATGAAGTGGTCCCAGGAAAACTGCACATTCATTGCAGAAGAATGTCTGTAGATTCTTGTCTCTTACAAACTACAAAGTATATTACAATGGATTAAACTCATAAATGCAAGACCTGAATCAAACAAAGTAGTAGAGGGAAATAAGGGGAAAGACTTAGGAGACTGTAAAATTCAAGGATTTTGAACAAGTCATTAAAATGACATGAAACACATAAAAGTTCAAGGAGTATTATATTGAACTAAAAATACTCTCATCAGGAAAAGTAAAGAATAAACAAGAGTGTGAGACTAACTACCTAGTTGTTGAATGTACTTGGGATTTTTTTTTTTTATCTCATAGGGTATTTATTTTCCTTATATACAAAAGAAACTAAAACACTCAATAGCAGGAGCTGTTGGTGGGAGATTGTTTGTCAGTACAGACAATGTCTTGTATTGGATTCCAAGAAATGTAAACAAACATGCAAAACAAAATCCAATAACAAAACACACAAATTCCAGAGCAAGAACAAAGACCCTTATTTAGTAAGGTTAATAAGGGTAGGTATACATTTCTCAGAAGACAACATAAAATAGTTAAACTCAGTAATTACCAGTGTATTGCAAAGCAAGCCTCAATGCCACTGGAAAGGCCACTGTTAAAAAGAAAAAGGAAGTTCTGGAGGGGATGTGGCAGAAAGAACTTTCACACACTGTATTTGGGAACGCAAATAAGTACCGACATTATAAAAACTGTGGGAGATTCCAAAATACATTAACAATACGGCTAACATATGATCCAGTCAACCCACCTTCAGTTTAAATCTGAAGGGCATGGAGTCAGCCTGTCTAGGAGACACCTGCAATCCTATGTTCACTGCAGTTAAAACAGCACAGAGAGGCAAGCACACAAGTTCTTCCTCACAGGTGCAATAGGAAACTCTGATCTCACAGAGGTGGAGAGCAGGTGGTGAGCACCAGAAGACTGGGTAGGGAGGTCCAGGAAAAGTGGATAAATAGTGCAGTAACAGTGTATAGGAGCAAGGAGTTCTGGTGTACTGAGATTCAGCAGCATCAACTGATAATGGAAACAGTGTATATTTCAGAGAGCTAGAGGAGGAGAGTTTCTGAGATTTAGCAGAAAAAACATATTCATCAGACAAAACATTTGATTTTGGGTTTTGGTATTGATTTATCTCAGCATGATTATCTCAATAACTAAATAGAACAAACCACAAAAAAAGTTAAGAAAAGATATACTTGAGTTTGTGTGTGTGTGTGTGTGTCCCTTCCTTTGAATATTATTAAATACATATGTTTACAGAAACATCTCATAGCAACCCATAAATATGTGCAAATAAGTGTCAATTAAATAAAGACCACTGAAAAGAAAACTGTCATATAACTAATTAGAAAAAGAAAGTAATCACTGAAACACTATCACTCATTATACAACCCATTATGAGAAGTTGCAATGTAATTATTTGAAATGGATTGAATAATCCCTCATGGTAAGACCACTGTGAACATGCCCAATCTCTTCTGAAACGGATTAAAGTTGAAGGTGACCAAGGTCACTTTGATCTTGTCCACTGGGTCACATGTGGTTCCAGAGATAGAACTCACTAGCAGTGGTCACATAGCTAACTGACAAGAAGAAGGACAGAAAATCAGTAAATTAATGTGAGAAATGTTATAAGATCTCAACATATATAATAGCCACCATGCAAATACATTCAATGTGATGACTGTCCAGAACATTCTGTCCTGGTTGTTCAGCATCTGAAACTGTGAATGGAAAAGTTTCCTTCCAATCCACAATTCCTTTGTACCTCTTGTGCTTGTTAGACATTGTAAATATTCTCACCCCAGGTGATCTGGATGTCTGACATGGGGCAACAGGAGTTGAAATTTGTCCTTAGAGTTTTGATCTTGTCTTGGGATTGACCCTTCTTTCTATGTCCCTTTTTTTCCCTTTTGGAATGGGAAAGTTCACTTAGTGCCATTGTGTATAGGAGGCACGTAGCTTGTTTTGATTTTTACAGGGGCTCACAAGCTGGAGTTCGCCTTCATTGCCACAGATATTGGATTTTGAACAATGATGTCATGGTTAAGACATGGGGCCCTTGGAGATGGACTCAGTGTTGCATTGTGAGATTGTCATGAGGTTCAGGGCCAGAGTTGGAGCTCTGGTGTGTGATCGGAGCTCATGTCGGGCACCGCAGGAGTGTTCAGAGCTGTGTCTGTGAAGACATGATTGGATCGGGATTGGACCATGAGCTCTGATCCCCTCAGTGCATTAGTCCACTTGATAGATGACAAGGTCCTACTGCTGGTAACCACAGGCAGGTGGTGTGGGCACCTAGAAGTAGGGCCCGGGGGAGCAACTGTGGGACTGTATCTGACCATGGTTCCTTCTGGTCTTCTGTGTCTCCTTCCCTGCTGTTCTTCTCTGCCTCCCTGGCGCTTCTGCCTAGGAGTCAGCAGACCATGGGTACAACTCTGAAGCCACGGGTCAAAATGAAACTTTCCTCCTCTTGGGACTGTAGAGAAAAATGGAGTCTTGTTTAAGAGTGCTTTCAAAAAGTGAAATCAGGGCAAGGAGTAAACAACTTGCAGGAGAAACTCAGTGGGCTGGCAGTGCCTCTGTCCAAGGACTGATAAGCTCTCTGTTCTGAGAACATTAAAAAAAACAAAAACAAAAACGTAAAGACATCTGGTTTCTGCTCTCAAGGCCTGGCTCCTGGTCAGATCCAGATCTGGGGACCAAATGTACCGATGGCACTGAGTCCAGTGGCTCCAGACAATAACTTTACATGTTTACTCCAGTGTATTTAAGAGAGATGGGAAGAACTCAAAGGTGACAAGACTGCTTTCTTTGGTTATGTATGCTGCGAAATGCCCGTGATGTCTCTCTGGTGCTGAGATGGTATGCTACATGGGATGGTTTTCCTTTAGTATATTCTTCATATGTCTTAATAAATACTATCTTTTCCTATATGATTTCTGGTGGCACATTCAGCGGATTGACCCATATAAATTATAAGTCTGTGCACAGTCATGGGAAATACGTTCCCAGACATGTGCACATGCAATGCCGCATCTCGGGAGCCTGAAGCAGGAGGAATAACAGCTCACGGAATCCTAGCAACTCAGTGGAAGCCGACACAAGGAAAGGAAGAACAGGACTGGTGAGTCGACTCAGTGAATGAATCACTCTGGATTCAATTCTCAGTGACACAAAAATAAGGAAATTTAAAATAAATAGAAATTTAAAAACATGAATTAAAACACAACACTTTCTGACTCTAACCTGCTCTTGTCATTTAAATTGGTCACAGTGATAAAAGGTTCCTAAATCCGGGTTCTGTCTTTACAAAGTTAATGGTAGTAAGTTTTTGTGGTTAGTTTTCACCACAGCTAATTGGAAAGAATCTGTGAGCCCTCCTTGTGAGAGGCAAAGAGTATAGAAAAGACACACAATTATTCTGTATGTACAACTGACCAAGTATGTACAATTTGATTACAAGCAATGGAAAGGGGTCATCCTTACCTCTGCCCACATGAAAAAAGAAAGTGAGTTCCCATGACAAGCAGCACAGTCACAGGGAGAGGCTGCAGAGCCCACGAGATGATGCAGACCTGCCCACATCCAGGACCTCCTGAGCTGCCCTGGTCAGTGTGCCCAGTCCTGGTGACTTGGGTTCTCAAGTCTCAAAGGAGCTGTGAAGAGCCCCTGGCACACAGCATGATTTAGAGAATGTCACACGGGCTTCTTTCACCAGCCTGGGATGTCAGGAGAGGTGTCAGACCAAGTCCCAGACAGGGCTCTTCCCTGACTCTTCCTCCTGCTCTCTTACCTGGCCTGGCTTCTCTCTCACTGGATCCAGGCAGCATAATATCATGTACGGAAAAGAGCAGTGAAGGAAGTTGTGGATGAAAACAGCACTTGGGTTTCTGCAAATAAAACATGTCCTTGACTTCTAGAGGAATGTACCTCCAGGACTGTGCAGTCAGTGAAGTTGCTGTGTTTTCCAGTTATAAGCTAACTGCCTTCACTCTGTCTTGTGCACAAGGATGGAGAAAAACTCATTTACAGTCAACAGGGGATGTTGTTTTGAAAAAAATTGATTTAATTTCTGGCACAATGGACTCTGTTGCTTTCCCCACCTGGAAAATCCTGTGATCTCCACTGTCATTCTCCAAGTTCCTTCTGTTTTTCACAGAGGACAAACTGCAGAGCCAAATGGAGGCAGTGTGAATATCCATGCTCACATTTTCCAAGACCTGGATGGTGCCACTAGTGTCTGCATCCTCTAGGCGTGTGTAACTTTCTTCTTCATAATTTTCCTAGGTAGAAGCAGTTGTTTTCAAAGATCTCTGCCTTGGTAAATATGGTAGAAAAGTTAAAGAGGCACAACTATGGAAACTAATGTACATGTTTCTTTTTATAATATAACCTAATTATTTTACCTGTTACTATTCTGTTTTTTAGGGACTTGAGTACTGTAGTTCTACTGGCCGTTTTTGGATATATATGACAATAGGATTCATTGTGACATAATCATAACAGCAGGGACCGTAATATGTTGTAATTGAGTCCCCAGGACCAACCTTTCACCTTCTCCTCTTCTGAACTTTCTGCTATTTACTTAGAGTTTTTTTTAAATTAGCTGTTGTGTAAGATAATCCAAAATCAGGTGAAGGGATAAAAAATGAGTAGAAAAATGATCCATGGAGGAGACAAATGGGAAGAAGGGAAGGGAGGAGGGATGAAATAGCAAAAGACAGGGGAATGAATTGGACCTAAGTGTCCCATGGATGTGTATGATTATACCACAGTGAATCATGTAGATTTTTCATTCCATAGCTGAAAACATTCTTATGTGAATATTTAGGTGGAGTTCTCTCATGGGCTTAATTGTGAATCTTTTTTCCAAAAAGATAGAAGAGAAACACAGATAGGGATAAGTGCAGGGTCAACCAATGTTCATGGAAGGGTAAATTTGACAATGCTCCTGAACACCTATAATGAAGGTACTTTGGCCAATAAGACAAAAAGTGACCTGCAGGTTTAATGCCATGACTATAAAAGAGCAAAAGCATTTTTCACAGTAATAGGGATCATAGTCCAAAGATGCACATGGAAGAGGAGAAGGCCCAGAATAGCCAGACGATCCTGAACAACAAGAGCAGTGCTGGAGGCATCAATACCACACCTCAAGTTATCCTACACAGCAATAGTAACAAAACACCATGGTATTGATGTACAAAATACACAAAGACCAGAAGAATTGCATATAAGAAAATGAGACAAGTTCACACAGGTGCAGTCATCTGAGCTCTGACAAAGGTGCCAAAATTGTATGTTGGAGGAAAGGCAGTGTTTTAACTAGAGTGTGCTGGGCACACTGGATACCTATATGTAGAAGGCAGAAGTTGGATACCTGTTCCTCATCCTGAGAAAATGTCAACTTGAAAGTTACCAGAAACCTAAAAATGACAGCTAAGAACTGCAACTCTATCAGAGACACAGCAGAACATTCAAAATACTGACCCAGGCACCAGCCTCCTTAATAAGTCTCCTAAAGCTCAGGAAAATACCAAGTCAGGCATGTGTGCACCCTGGTAATTCCAGTGACTGGAGAGGCTAAGGCAGAAGGAGTCCATATTCAAAGCCAGCATCAGCCATTCTGTGAGACTCTAAGCAACTTAGACCCTGACACAAAATATAAAGTAAAAAGCTCTGTGGTGAGACTCAGTGGTTGAGTACTCTGGGGTAGAATCCCTGGTACAAAAAAGAAAAAAAATACAAAGAAACAAAGAAAACCAAGAATCTGTAATTGTTGTGGCATCAAATGAGAATATTTTGCACAGCAAACTAAACAGGTAAAAGTGTGGAAAGGCAGGCTATGATATGGGAGAAAATGTTTGCTACACACACTTGTAGCACAATATTATATCCATAATGTGTACAACAGGATGCACAGAAAAAAGTCAACTCCGCCTTCAATAAAACTACCACCAAATAAATGAAAGACTTAACAATCCCAAAACAAAATATTTTAATCCAGTCAGTAAAAGGATAAGAGATCTGAACAAACATTTCTCATAGAAGAAATAAAAGTGGCTAGGAAATTTATGTGAAAATGTTCAACATCCTTAACAATTAGGGAAATAATCACACTACACTATAATTTTATCTCTTTTAAGAGCACACAACATCAGGAATACAAAGCATAATAATTGCTGGTGAGTATGTGGGGAAGTGCACTTATACATTGTTGGTGGGACTGCAAATTAGTACAACCACTCTGGAAAGCAGTGTGGAGATTCCTTGAAAGACGAAGAATGGAACAAACACATGACCCAGCTACCCCAATCCTGGGTATTGTTCAACACAATTAAAATCACCTTAATATAGAGATACATGCAAATCAGTGTTTTTAGAGGTGCTAATTCACAATAATCAAATGATGGAACCAGCATAAGTATCCAAAAACACGTGAAAGTATTAAGAAAATGTGAAATACATGCCCAAGTGAGCATTGCTCTGCCATAAAAAATAAAACTTAGTCATTTGTTGGTGCATGGACGGAGTTTAAAGCATCAAGCCTGGGGATATAAGCCAGACTCAGAAACTGAAGGTCAAATGTTTTCTATCATGGGGAAAAGAGAGAGAGAGGAAGCGAGAGAGGGGGGAGAGAGAAAGAGAGAAAGAGAGAGAAACAGAGAGAGAGGAGAGAGGGAGGGGGGAGAGATAAGGAGGAAAAATAGAAAATGAATCTTATGGAAAGAGTAGGGTAACCAAAAGAATAGAGGAATGAGAGAGAGAGGGAGAAAATCAACCACATCTTGCTATGCCCATTGTGAATATTCCATAATGAATCATATATATATATTTGTGACTTTGAAATAATAAGAGAAAGGAGAACAAAAGGTTAGAGCCAGCAGATCAGGAGGAAAAGAAAGAATAGGAATGGGAAACCAGGGGAGAACAGAATTTATGGAATTTTTTTATGTGCAGTATGAACATTGCACCATTTATACCTCCAGTATGTGTTACCATTCTATGATAAAAAATGAAAAACAATAGAAATGATAATTATTCTATGTAGCACTCAATTAAAAAGGACAAGCATTCCCACAGTGAGTGTCTTCTGGATACACATGATGGTGAGATTCACTATGAGGTCTTTTCATAGCACATAGGACAAATCTATTCTTCACTTCTGCCCTGATCCATTTCATCCTCCTTCACCTTCAGTCCCCTTCATCCAGTCCACAATTCTTTCTTCTATTGTCATGGAAGACCTCCTCTCTCTCTCTGTCTCTCTCTCCCCCTCTCTCTTTTCTTTCTCATTTTGGACAGACTTCCATATATCAGGGAAAATATGTAACCTTTGACATTTTGGATCTGACTTTGTTTCATTTAGCCAGATAGTCTCCAGACCCATCCATTTCAAAACTGATGCACGATAACATTCTTCATTATGGCTGAGTAATATTCTATTGTGTGTATACAGCACATTTTCTTTATCCATTTATGTGTTGAAGGGCACCCAGTTTGGTTCCATTGTTTAACTGTAGAGTTGAGCTTTCTTAAACGTTGATATGGACATGTCACTACATTATGCTGCTTTTACATCCTTTGAGTGTAAACTGAGGAGTGGATAGTTGGGTCAAATGATGGTTCTATTCCAAGTGTTCTGAGAAATCTCCACACTGCTTTCCATAGTGGTTGCATCAATTTGCAATCCCACCAGCAATGTATGAATATACATTTTTGCCAACACTTACTATTGTTTGCATTTATAATTGTCATTCACAGTGGAGTGAAATAAAATCTTAGAGTGGTTTTTGTTTGCATTCCCCAAATTGCTAAAGACATTGAACTTTTTTTATATATTTGTTGATCGATGGTATTTCAACTTCTGTGAAGTGTCTGTTCAGTTCCTTAGCCCATGTATTGATTGGGTTATTTGGTTTTTTGGTGTTAAGCTTTTGGGTTCTTTATATATCCTAGAGATTAAAGCTTTATCTGAGAAGCATGTGGTAAGGATTTTCTCCCACTCTTTACACTCCCTCTTCATATTATTGATTATTTCTTTTGCTGAAAAGACACTTCTGAGTTTGAGTCCATTGCATTTATTGATTCTTGATTTAACTTCTTTTACCTTAAGGGTCTTGTTCAGGAAGTCAGATTCTAGGTCAACATGGTGAAGATTTGTATTGAATATGATTCATGCAGTGAATTTTCCTCTTAGTACTGCTTTCATAGTGTCACAGCGATTTTGATATGTTGTATCTTTGTTCTCATTTACCTCTAAGAATTTGTGTATTTTCCCCTGATGTCTTTTGTTACTTATGCATCATTCAGTAGTGTATTATTTAATTTCCAGATGTTGGAGTACTTTCTGTTTTTTTTTGTCATTGATTTCTAATTTCATTCCATTATGATCTGACAGAATACAAGGTATTATGTCTATCTTTTGTATTTGCTAAGATTAACTATGTGGCATAACATATGATCTATTTTAGAGAATAATTCTTGTGCTGCTGAGAAGAAAGTGTATTTGCTCATATATGGGTGGAATATTATATATATGTCTGTTAAGTTTAAATCATGAATTCTGTTATTGACACCTATGGTTTCTTTGTTCAATTTTTGTTTGGAAGATCTGTCCAATGGTGAGAGAGGTGTGTTAAAGTCACCTAATATTATTGTGTTTTGGTCTATTTGTTTCCTGGAATTGAGAAGGATTTGTTTGATGTACATGGATGAGCCACTGTTTGGGACATAGATGTTTATGATTGCTATGTCTTGCTGATTTATGGTTCCCTTAAGCAGTATGAAATGTCCTTCTTTATTCCTTCTGACTACCTTTGGGTTGAAGTCCGCTTAATCTGATATGAGGATGGATACTCCAGCTTTTTTACTGAGTCCATGTTCATGGTATGTTTTTCCCATTCTTTCACTTCAGTCTGTGGATGTCTTTTTCTATGAGATGAGTCTCTTGCAGGCAGCAAAATGTTGGGTCTTTCTTTTTAATCCATTCTGCCAGTCTATGTCTTTTGATTGATGAGTTCAAGCCATTAACATTCAGGGTTACTATTGAAATATGATTTGTGTTCCCGGTCATTTTGGCTTATTTTTGGTTTTTAACTTGACTTGATTTCTCCTTTATTTGGCTATTCCTTTAGGGTAGTTCCTCCCTTTGTTCACTTACATGGTATTGTCTTTAAATTTCTTCCTCATGGAATATTTTGCTGAGAATGTCCTGTAGTGTCAACTTTGTATTTGTAAATTCTTTTATTTCGTCATCAAATCTGAAGGTAAGTTTTGCTGGGTATAAGTTTTTTGGTTGGCATTCATTTTCCTTCAGAGTTTTAAAAATGCTGTTCTAGGCCCTTATACCTTTTATGCTCTGGGTTTTGAAACCTGCTGATATCTATATTGGTTTCCCCTTGAATGTAAGTTGATATTTTTCTCTCTCAGCCTTTAAAATTCTATCTTTATTTTGTATGCTAGGTATTTTCTTTATAATGTGCCTTGGTGTGGGTCTGTTGTAATTTGGTACATTTCATGTCCTATAAGCCTCTTGTATTTGATTCTCCTTTTCATTCTTCAGATTTGAAAAATTTCTTGATATTATTTTATTCTATAGATTGTTCTTTCATTTGGTTTGTTTCCCTGTGCCTTCCTCAATCCCAATAAATCTTAAATTTGGTCTTTTCATGATATCCCATAATTTTGGGAGTTTCCATTCATGATTTCTTACCATATTCTCTGTTTGCTCAACTTTGTTTTCAAGATTAAATATTTTGTCTTCAATGTCTGAGGTTCTGTCTTCCAGGTGTTCTAGCCTATTCGTGATGCTTTCTATGAAGTTTTTAATTTGGTTTATTGTTTCCTTCATTTCAAGAATTTCTGTTTGGTTTTTTTCAGAATATCTATCTCTAAATATTGAAATGATCTTTTGCTTCCTGCATTTGCTCTTTTAACTGTTGATTGGTGTGATCATTCAAAGCCTGCATTTGCTTTCTTATCTTATCATTTGCTTCTCTGATCATTTTAATTCTATACATTCTGAACTCCTTTTCTGACATTTCTTCTACCATGCTGTCATTGGATTTTACTGATATAGTATCTAGGTTTGTTTGGGACACTTTCTTCCCTTGTTTTCTCATATTGTTCATGTATCTCTCCTTCTAGGAGTGGAAATCTGAGGTATTGCAGTTTCCCCCCTATAGATTTATAGTGTCCCTACAGGTTTCCAATACCTCACCTTGAAGGGAGAGATCAATATTAGCAGCACACCATACAAACAATATGCATCATTAACTCAAATAGTGCCTATTAAGATATTAACCATATTGTTTTAATAAACAGATATTATGAGTTTATTATATACCGCTTAGCCAATAGGTGTGGAATAAGGGTCACAATTTCTAAAGGTGAACAACGAGGATGGGGAGGGGTGTAGTATACAACGTTAATGAGATAAGAAGTGTGTCTATAGAGGTACTATGTCATAGGAATAGTGGAAGAGGAAATAAAAGAAATTGGTTGTTAGCATGTGAAAAGGGAGAGTCTCCAAGGAGACAGATAAGAGGAAAATAAAGAGGATGAGAAAAATATTAATAAAAGAACAGGAATGTCAGAATAATAGTTGGTATCACAGGAATAATTAGAATATTACCATTAACAAAAAAAATTCTACAATAAAACTACACAGTACTGTTCAAACCTCATAGTATTCAATAGCCTGATACCTTGAAGGAAACTGGTGATATAGTGACCCTAAAAGGATGCTGCCCCTCTAGGGATGGTGGCCTCCAGGCGGGGTATAATTCCTGCTAGTGGTCAGGGGCTCCTCCACGTGTGGAGAGATGGTCAACGGCTGCAGGGGTGCTAGACTGCGGGCTGGGTTTGGGCTTGTCTGGGCCTGGTATCCCGGAACTGCCTCCCCTCTCTGGGCCTGCCTCCTCCTCTCTTGGCCTGCTTCCCCTGGATAGATTCTTATGGATATTTACAAATAATTAACTAAATAGGACCTCTTGCTGGATACTTAGGTATTTTTAAAAAGTAAGTTGTGATATTTTTTATACTTTAATTCTTGAATGAGAATGCGTATTGAAGAATTAGGTCCTAGAAATGGAATTCCTGAGTCGAAGGTGGATGCTTTAGTAATTTTGACAGGTTTTTGCCAAACAGTCTTACTGCCCTTACTCCTGGAAGCCTGGTGGTGAGAGCCTGGTACCCACAGTCGCCACCACTTCCTGAAGTGTCAGGATGGAAAGAGGAGGACAGCCTGGTCCTCCAGCTTACTGTGACCTCTGCTTCAAGTAAGGGCTGCTGGTCACCAGGTTTGCTGTTGGAGAATATTTGCTCATGTTTTAATCTAGTCTTGCTTGAGCTTTTTAAATACAAAGTTTAACAAAACTGACAATCTTCCAGTTTTCTTACTGGAGAGTCTTACTGAGCACCATTCAAGTAGACATCCATGTCTGTAATTCAGCACAAATGGGCTGAGGATCACAAGGCCAAGGCAGAGAAAATCTTGAACAGTTACTGTTATTGAATCATTCTCTAAGGAAACAGTAGAGTATAAAGACATAAAACAATCTGTCCAAAAGAAGAAGAGAAAACAGAGCATCAGTAGGAGAACACTTTGAGCAGCCTTCATCTCAGGGGGAGTTCTGTAGAGGAGCTTGGAGGTCTGCAGGTAGAGGACATGCTGGTGGTACTTGTGGAGGAGGAACACCATGTGGCCACTGGCCCAATTCAAGACACCAGAACACAGCATCGTGAAGGACCATGAGAGGAAAATCCATCTTATTATCCAGTTTTGTGATTGAAAATAACAGTAGTTGTCACTTTTACTAAATTTTGATGTGTCTGTGTTACTGAAATATTTGACGTAAAATGATACCTTCATGCTTATCAAGGATTTCAGAATTCAAAAGAAGAGCAGCAAGGGAAGGATGTTCCATGCAGACCTGGGTTTCAGCCTCCTCCACCTGGAGGCTCTGGGACTGAGGGTGATGGCCTGGACCACTGTGAGGAGACTGGTGGTGCAGATGAAGGGGCCCTTGGCCATTCTGTCCAGGTCCACAATCTCACAGCCTTCAACACCTTGTAAGTTTCTCAAACCAAAACTGGCTATTGTCCTTGTTATTCCTTTGGTACAAAACATTAGGATATGTGTAAAAGACAAGTGGATGGGAATAACAGGTTTGGTAGTTTCCTTCTTGGTGCCTCCAAGTACATACATGCAGTTCACAAGAAGAAAGATGCTTCCAACAATGCCAAGTCTTGTCAGGAATATGAAGATTGTTCCTTTGACAAGATTCAGAACCATGTCTTCATAGGCAGAAAAACTTGAATGCAGTAAACGCCTTTTGAAGAAATCAACAGCAATGATAGCAAATATTTGTGAAAAATGTTTGATGTCAGCAATCTGCTGCAGTGTGAGCAGAGTCAGGATATCTGCTCTGGAGTTCACTGTTCTCACAGGAACTACCCCTTTCTCTTGGCACTCTTTGAGAGCCCTGCTTTGTAATGTCAAAAGCCATCATGGGAACTAGTTCTAAGAAACAAAAATTCTCAACCCAGTTATTTCAGTTAACTCCTTTCTAGCAAAACCATCAACTTGTTCAAATCCTTCATTTTCCTTTTGGTTCAACCTCAACATGGCTGCACTAAACACCATGTTCTCCAGCCAGAATATTTCTCTTCCTTTTTTCTATTATTCTGTCATGTTCTCATTATTTTTTTATTTCTTTTATTTTTTGAAAGCCATAACATCGTTTATATAAAGTGGATGAAACTATTATGTACATTCTATCCAGTCTGCAGTGATAATTGACCTTTATCATCATGATCTAGGACTTGAGAAGTATTAAAGTGCACCATTTATATTTTTAGTTAGACACAGTCTTCAATCATAGGACTTTTAAAATTATTTAAATTTAGTTACACACTTAGTCATAACCACTGTACAAGACCAAATTCCATAACATGCAAAACCTTAAGAGTCATTTTTGGTTAGTCCTTTTGTGCATAAGTAAAGAAACTTAGTTAGTGACCTTTCTCAAGGCATTTTGAAGAGAGTGTTCTGTGTGAACAATTTTGTTCTCAAATAACACCTTTCACGGGGTGAGGCAGAAAGGATGTCTGTTATGTACATTTAGAAAATAGGTATGAGAAAAAATAATGAAAATGATTTTATCTTATTTCTACACTGTAATACTGGAATATGACACATTTCCAATAAGAGAAAAAGTCAGTATACCAGTTTATAATTAGTTGGGTGAGTACATGTAGAAATTATAGGAAGAACATTTATTAAAATATTTTGTAAACTTGTGTTCATCATTAAAGCAAAACTCCCGAGTTTTGAATTCTGCACTGCCCATACTATGTTAGACAAAGACATAGTCAAGAAGGAAATGAAACAGTGCAGAGGTGCCACATAGTAGTCACATCAGCGTGGCTGGACAGTATTCTCTTTTTTTAATTTATCTTTTAATTTTTTACAGACTGCATTTTGATTCATTGTACACAAATGGGATTTCTACGGTTGTATGCGATATAGATTCACATCATTCGTGTAATCATACATGTACAGAGACCAGTGATATCTGCCTCATTCCAACATCTCTCATACCCTCCTCCCTCTCTTTTCCTTCTACATAATCTAAAGTTCCCCCACTCTTCTCTCCCTCCCCACTACAACCCCCATTAAAAATCATTCTCCTCTTATCAGGGAAAACATTTGCCCTTTGGTTTTTTGGGATTGGCTTATTTCACTTAGTCTCATTATTTTATTCAAAAAATCCATTTGTTTTACCTGTTTACCTTCCCCATGTCCCACACATGTGTTACTTCTGTATCTTTAACATCTTGTAAATTCAGCCAACTTCAATGTCATTGCTTTTATTTTATAGAATATTTTCTCTCTGTTTTTGTTTAGCACAACAATTTTTAGTTTTGCTTGTTTCAAAGTGTATATCTATGATGATAATACCTTCATATTTTCATATTTCTACACGCTAATACAATTCTGACATTTCAAGGCTTATAAGTATTCCATGCTTTTTGGCATTCCTCAAATGTAGTTAAACAGCATCAACCTTCCAATCAGGATCCCAACAGTTAAAGCTGCATCAGACAAAAAAATCCAAGAATGAATCTCTAATGGGAAAAGTAATAATGAAGGGGTGCTAGGGAGGGTGCCCGAGGCAAACCATGGAATGCTCCCATTTTAGGGTTTTAGCAGAGGCCTGGGTTCACTGAGGCCCTCTTCCCTCTCTCCTCTCCCCTCTCTTCTTGTCTCCTCCTCTCCTCTGTCCTTTCCTCTGTCCTTCTCTTTTCTCCCCTGTCCTCTCTCCCCTCTGTCCTTCCTTTCCTCTCTCCTCTCTCTTCTCTCCTCTGTCCTCTCCACTCTCTCCCTCTCTCCTTCTCTCCTCCTTTCTTCTCTCATCTCCTCTCTCCTTTCCTCTCTCTCCTCTCCCCTCTCTCTTTCTCTCCTTCTATCTTCTTTTCCTCTACCTTCTTTCCTCTCTCCTTTCCCTTTTCTCCCCTCCCCTCTCTCCCTTCCTCTCCTCTCTCCTCTCCCTTCTCTCCTCTGTCCTTTTTCCTCTCCACTCCCTCCTTTCCTCCTCTCCTCTCTCCTGTCCAATCTCTCCTTCTCTCCTCCTCTCCTCTCTCCTCCCCTCTCTCATCCTATCCTCTCCCTTCTCTCCTTCTCTCCTCCTCTGACAGTTGCTCAGAGAGCAAATCTTGAATGTCCTTAATGCAGGAAAGTATGAACATTATTGAGTTCAATTTAGCTACTCCAGGGTGTATGTGTACTTCAAAACAGCATGTATGTGAAATCTACATTTTGTCAATTAAATAATAATTACAATAAAAAATAAACCAATAAATCAAAAGGCAATCTATTGCACTGCATTGGGAGGAAACGGTCATTGGGCATTACTGACTTTGGGGAGATAAGGTCCTTCATGGACTAAAGATGTCCATAATGGCTGCAGCTGGCACAGCAGGTTGGCAGAGCCACTCACACGGGCTCACGATGCACTTTGCAGCTGAGGCAGAACCTTGGTGGGATCCGATTTCAGCCAACCCTGCAGCTGTGCTGCCCACGTGGTCAACTCCAGGGCTGCTTTGCTCTTTCTCAGTCCAAGCTGGTGTTCAGACTTCAGGCCTGAATAGGACGTTACTCTTTACACCTGCTTTCTTGAGTTCCACTTCTGACCTCAGAATGTCTTTCAAGCTATGGGCAATTTCTTCAGAATAAAAGAAACCACGATCAGATGACGCCCAGGGACTTTCTGCATGGCATGTGTAGGGACAGTGCCTTTCTGCAGACTGCCCCTGTCTCCTGCAGAATGTGAAAGGGTTGCTTTAGATGTCTGTTCTGCAGGTCTCTGAAAACCTAAAGTGCATGAACACAACCTCTGCCCAGGCTTGGACCAGGGGTGTCTGATCCTGCCTTTCAACCCCTGCCGTGAAGAGTGGGTGATTGCTTTCTGTATCAATGCACCTTAGAAAGCATAGTGCACCTAACTGAAATGTGCCAGGAGATTCAAGGACAAGCACAGCAGCAGTAAACACCCAGTACTGAATAATGAATAAGAATGTAGTCAAATGCTATGTTAAAAATCAATGACAGCTGAAAATGACTATGATCAATCTGTCTCAATATAAAACCTTCAGCATCACACCTTCCCTTGTTTGTTAATCACTTTTTCTCTGTTTATGTAGACTTTATCATATTCTCATTTCTCTTTTTCTTTCTCCCAATTCTAAAGCTATAAATCATGATTAGAAACAGACTCAGAGACATGTGATAAGTGACTTTGTCTTTCTGTTCAAAGTGAAGAATGTCAGAGAATACAGGTGTGACTTATGTCCCATATTTTCTTGGAAAATGGTACAGTAAACTCTCTCCAAAGGCAGGCTTGCATTCAGACAGGTATAATCACCATCTGGACATAACAGCCAACAGATTAGGCAGATGAGTGCATCATCAAGACCTGGTTTCCTCAATTAAAAAGTGAGATTACTGCTCTTGCTGCATATGCCAGCGTAAAACTAAAATGAGTTAGTTCATATTACTGTAACTCCCTGCCTAGAAGATGCACAGTAGAACTTCTTGAAAAGGGAACTATAATTTTCAACCTTAATAGTTCTTCACAGTTTCTCAGGCATATGAGGAATGTGATTGACTTGCAATATGGCATCATAGTGTGTGTGAGGACAAGAATAGTTCAAAGAAGATACAGGAAGGACACATTCAGACTAAACAGAAACACAGTTAAGAACCAGCTGCATAATGCAAAAGATCACTGTGGTCCATCCTGGAAATACATAAATGCACCAAAAATGAAATGTGCTAATATCATTGTAGTGAATTATGATGAAGGAGTTATAATACAGGTGAAATTGGAGGCTGAAGAAAACATTATTTTTATAGAATTGTGGGAAGTCCTCTACCTTTCTGGTTCCTTAAAGAAATCAGGTAAGTAACTTTATGAAGACCCATCACAGAGCTCTCTGAAGGCATCAGATTCAGAACACAGGGACAGAGACACCTAAGCCTTTCTGGAGGGACATCTGTGGGAAATGGTCCCATCCATCCTTCTGGACTCAGGCACTTAACTAAAGATCAGGGGAAGAGCAAAAATATAAGGCTCAGGACATTCTCAGCGATTTCCTTCCTTAGTCACAGGGAGAGCAAGATCTGTGCTGCTGAGAAAATGTAACAAGGTACCTCTGAAGAATCCAGAACCATCAGGAACACTCACCCTGGTGTGCTGCAGACAAACCCTGTGCTGGTCCTTCTGATAAGGGGCAGTTTCCCAGGTCCTAATTGCCCCTATGGCTTTGTGGAGCTCTTGCCTCCCATGAGCCACCACCAGGACTCCAGTTGCCACAGTTGATACCTGTCAGTGGGAAGCAAAGCCCTGCAGAACCTCAGTCTCTGAAGGGTGACTTTATCTCTCCCTCCACAGTTACTGCATTTGTCAGGTTTGCAAATTATCTGAGTCTTAATTGGGGCTTCATTACTTTAATGGAAGTTTGTACGGTGAGAAAGTGAACAAACAGCCAAGCCTCTGTATCTGAATTCCTATGTCTTGGTCTTCCATTCCCCTTCCCAAATGCCCACACCTGAATCAGAACGGGGCCATTTCTGAGAAACAAAGTCACTTCCACTCATATTTAAGGCCTTAGCCATAAACAGGGATGTGGCATGTGATAACAGTCACTGGGTACTCTGCTTTCAGAACAAGTCCCAAAGAGCACCTGGGCAGAACAAGTCACCTTGCTGCATCTATGTATGCTGAGGCTCACACAGCTGCCCTGGGTGATTGTTCAGTCCTCACATGTGAGGATTCACACTCCCTCACTTTAATCTCAGAACCCAGGGATTTTAAGGGATCGTATATTTGGTATTTTTCTCTCTGCCTGATACCAGAATGAGGTTATCACAGGAGAGCAGTGAAACTAAGATCAGGAGGACCCTCCTGGTCTCCAAGTGAGGACAATAAATGCCAAAATACTAGAGTATGACATAATAATGTTACTAAGTTACTTAAAATCTGTGTTGATGTGATAACAACTGGAAAGAGCAGGTATTCACCATTGTCCAGGAGTGAAGTAAGACACCCAAAGTCAGGGCCACCAGGAGACACAGAGGCCATGCTTCAACCGGAGCACATCTGTGTCTCATCAGTTTGATGCTTTGACAGTGAGTGTGTGCAGTAAGCACAGCGGCATCATTCAGAGTGGCCCCATGGAATCCCTCATAGTCAGAACTGTGTCCTCCACACCCACGTATACTTGGATCCCATTTGAGAAAAGGGCAAAGAAATTTTTCCCTCAATTAAGAACCAGAATACGGGTTTTTCAAGATGGCGGACTATAGGGCGGCTGCATTTCATGTTGCTCCAGGACACAGGATTCAAAAGAGGAAATACTGAGAGACTTGGGGCCAACTCAAAGCTGCCAGGTGAGTCTCTCCCGTTGGGGAGGCGTCCTGGATGGGGCGGAAGTCCCGGAATGCAGGGAACTTTGTGAAGTAGAGTTGCTCAGCAAGACGTCCCTCCCCCCCACTGGAGCGGTAAACACGAACCACTGGGATCATTGTAGAGGAGGCGGCTCAGCACAGCGCTTGGACTCAGAGCAACCACTGGGGCTCCGGGCGGCTGCCTGAGGAGGAGCTGTGTGGAGAGCTGTTTGGACTCAGAGCGATCGCTTCTGAACGCCGGGGGGTTGCCCAGAGGAAGAGGAGAAGCGCGGCGGGTCGCTTGGTCTAGGAGTGACTGCATCAGAGCTACAGGCAGTTGCCAGAGGAGGAGCTGGGTGGCGAGCTGTTTGGACACAGAACGACCGCTTCTGAACACCAGGGGGTTGCCCGGAGGAAGAGGAGAAGCACAGAGGGTCGCTTGGTCTAGGAGTGACTGCATCAGAGCCACAGTGGGTTGCCAGAGGAGGAGGCGAGTCGTGAGTTGTTTGGACTCAAAGCGACCACTCCTGAAAACCGGTGGCCTGCCTGGAGGAGGAGCGCGGTGGGTCACTTGGTCTCCAAGCAACCACTCCTGGACACCCAGGGGGCTACCCCAAGGAGGAGGAGGAACAGGGCGGGTCACTTGGACTCGGAGAGACTGCCTAGGGCTACGGGCGGTTGGTGGGAGGAGGGGACGTGAAGTGAGTTGCTTGGACTTCTAGTGACTACGTTGGAACACCTGGCTGCTGTCTGGAGGAAGAGGTGTGTGGCGGGTCTCTGGGACTTGGAGCTATTGTACGGGGTTCCAGGTGGCAGCTCAGAGGAGGGGCCGTATAGCCAGGCGATTAGGTGCAGAGCAGGGTCCCAGGACCTAGGCGGCTTCTTGGTGGAAGAGATGCACAGAGACATGCCTAGGGGCGGAGCGAAGTTTCCAGGACTGCGGGCAGATTCTCTGAGGAGAGGCAGCCTAAGGAACCTCGTCTGGGAAGGGTGAGGCTCCCAGGCCCGGATGTAGGTCCGAGCCCCTGGGAATGTTGCAGAGGAAGACAGTCCAGCTCAGGCGGTAGTTGTAGACCGAGGGGAACCTCTAGGAGGGGAACTGACCAGCAACACCTGCCCACCGGGTGAGTCTTCCGCACCGGGGAGGAGGTTTTCCCACAAGGACGGTAAAACCAGAGACACAGGCACAAACAGGCCTTGCCTCAGCCTGAAGCCTAGTTCACCTTTGGATGACCACTGGTCAACAAGTGGAGGCACCTCTGCCCACTATCAGGGAATATACCCCACCTGAGAGTCACCAACCCTAGAGAGGCAGCTTCCTTATGGAGCACCGCATTATCAACTTCCTCCAAGACTGCAGGCTACTGAAGGATAAGAGGGGATATACTAGCAATCTTCAGGGACATTATAAGTCAATAGAGGAAATCTGCAATATCTTAAAGACCCAATGATTCCTGAACAATATGAGAAAACAAGGGAAGAAAATGCTCCAAACAAATCTAGATGTTACATCAATAAAATCCAACAAGACCATGGCAGAAGAAATGACAGAAAGGGAATTCAGAATGTACATAATTAAAATGATCAGGGAAGCAAATGATGAGATGAAAGAGCAAATGCAGGCATTGAATGATGAGATGAAAGAGCAAATGCAGGCATTGAATAATAGCACCAATCAACAGTCAAAAGAGCAAATACAGGAAGCAAAAGATCATTTCAATAAAGAGTTAGAGATAATAAAAACAAACCAAACAGAAATCCTTGAAATGAAGGAAACAATAAACCAAATTAAGAACTCCATAGAAAGCATAACCAATAGGATAGAACACCTGGAAGACAGAACCTCAGATATTGAAGACAAAATATTTAACCTTGAAAACAAAGTTGAACAAACAGAGAAGATGGTAAGAAATCATGAACAGAATCTCCAAGAACTATGGGATATCATGAAAAGGCCAAATTTGAGAATTATTGGGACTGAGGAAGGATTAGAGAAACAAACTAAAGGAATGAACAATCTATTCAATGAAATAATATCAGAAAATTTCCCAAATCTGAAGAATGAAATGGAAAATCAAGTTCAAGAGGCTTATAGGACTCCAAATACACAAAATGACATGAGACCCACACCAAGGCACATTATAATGAAAATACCTAACATACAAAATAAAGACAGAATTTTAAAGGCTGTGAGAGAAAAGAACCAAATTACATTCAGGGGGAAACCAATACGGATATCAGCAGATTTATCAATACAGACCCTAAAAGCTACAAGGGCCTGGAACAACATTTTTCAAGCTCTGAAAGAAAATGGATGCCAACCAAGAATCTTATATCCAGCAAAACTTACCTTCAAATTTGACGATGAAATAAAATCATTCCGTGATAAACAAAAGCTAAAAGAATTTACAAAAAGAAAGCCAGCATTACAGAACATTCTCAGCAAAATATTCCATGAGGAAGAGATAAAAAACAAAGAAGTAAATCAGCAAAGGGAGGAATTATCCTAAAGGAACTGCCAAGTAAAGGAGGAACCAAATTGTGTCAAAAAAAAAATAAAAAATAAATAAATAAATAAAATTTAAAAAATGAACCAAATGACCGGGTATACAAATCAAATCTCAATAATAACCCTGAATGTTACTGGCCTGAATTCATCAATCAAAAGACATAGACAGGCAGACTGGATTAAAAAGAAAGATCCAACAATATGTTGCCTGCAAGAGACTCACCTCAAAGAAAGAGATATCCACAGACTAAAGGTGAAAGGATGGGGAAAAACATACCATGCACATGGACTCAGCAAAAAGATGAAGTATCCATCCTCATTTCAGATAATGTGGACTTCAAGCCAAAGTTAGTCAGAAGGGATAAAGAAGGACATTTCATACTGCTTAAGGGAACCATAAATCAGCAAGATATAAGAATCATAAACATCTGTGTCCCAAACAGTGACTCATTCATGTAGGTCAAACAAATCTTTCTCAATTTTAGAAACCAAATAGACATAACACAATAATACTAAGTGATTTTAACACGCCTCTTTTACCACTGGACAGATCTTCCAAACAAAAATTGAACAAAGAAACCATAGGTCTCAATAAGACAATCAATAATTTACACTTAACAGACATTTATAGAATATACCATCCAACCAAGATGAATACACTTTCTTCTCAGCAGCACATGGATCCTTCTCTAAAATAGACCATATATTATGCCACAAAGCTAATGTTAGCAAATACAAGAAGATAGAGACACTACCTTGTATTCTATCAGATATAATGGATTGAAGTTAGAAATAAATGAAAGAGTAAAAAACAGAAACTACTCCAACACCTGTACATTAAACAATATGCTATTATATGATGAATGGATAACAGAAGATATTAGGAAGGAAATTAAAAAATTCTTAGAGGTAAATGAGAACAAAGAAACATCATATCAAAATCCCTGGGACACTATGAAAGCAGTACTTAGAGGAAAATTTATATCATGGAGTGCATTTAATAAAAGAAGTAAAACTCAACAAATAAATGACCTAACACTACAGCTCAAAGCCCTAGAAAAAGAAGAGCAGATCAACACCAAAAGTAGTAGAAGATAGGAAATAGTTAAACTCAGAGCTGAAATCAACAAAATTGAAAGAAAAGAAACAATACAAAAAATTGACAAAATAAATAGTTGATTCTTCGAAAAAATAAACAAAATTTATAAATCTTTAGCCACACAAACAGAGAAGACGAGAGAAAACCCAAATCACGAAAATTCAGAATGAACAAGGAAATATCAAAACAGACACGACTGAAATACAAAACATAATTACAAGCTATTTTGAAAATCTATACTCCAACAAAATAGAAAATTTCGAAGACATCAACAGGTTTCTATAGACATATGAATTGCCTAAACTGAACAAGGAGGACATACACAATTTAAATAGACCAATTTCAAGTAATGAAATAGAAGAAGTCATCAAAAGCCTATCAACAAAGAAAAGTCCAGGACCAGATGGGTTCTCAGCCAAGTTCTACAAAACCTTTAAAGAAGAGCTCATTCCAATACTTCTCAAAGTATTCCATAAAATAGAAGAGAAGGGAACCCTTCCAAACTCATTCTACGAAGCCAATATTACCCTGATACCTAAACCAGACAGGGGCACATCAAGGAAAGAAAATTTCAGACCAATATCCTTAATGAACATCGACCAAAAAATTCTCCACAAAATTTTAGCAAATCGCATACAAAAACATATTAAAAAGATAGTGCACCATGATCAAGTGGGTTTCATTCCAGGGATGCAAGGTTGGTTCAACATCAGCAAATCAATAAATGTAATTCACCATATCAATAGACTTAAAGTCAAGAATCACATGATTATTTCAATAGATGAAGAAAAAGCATTTGATAAAATACATCCATATAGGTCTGATTGTAGAAGAACAGGAGGAAGAGGTCAGTGTGCTCTGGCAGGACAGCAAGTTTCCTCATGAGGAGCTCCATTCCCACCACACATGGAGCTTTCTGTCTGCAGCTTCGTTCCAGGATGGGATTAATGGAGGAGCCATGGAACCTGTTCTTGGGGTTCAAGTCATATTTTCTCACAAGAATTGGGGTTTCAACCTTCTATGGTTCCAGAAAGAACTGTGCATAACTCCCATATGTTTCATTCTACAGACCTGGTAATCAATTTTTCAATGTCAAAGATCTCTTTGGATCTCACAATTCTGATTATTTTCCATTATGGTAAACATGGCCACTGTCCCTCGGTGAATCACTGCCACCATATCACACATGTTTTCCTGAGATCTGAAAGTCCCCTTTGTGTTTATTAATTCTAGTTCAATGCTGGCATTTCCCACTTTGGTGTTGAATTCATGGAAATGAACCAACAGAGTTCATATTGAATTCTGAGGTATCCTCATGGATTTCTTCAGCAAATGATATTAATAAAAGTACATGTCCTCGTGCAAAATATGATGTTGGACCTTAATTTTAAACCCTCCCTGCACTCCACTCAAAGTTGAGCAATGACTTAGACATAAAACTGAAGTTTTAGAATGACTCAAATATAATCTAGGGAAATCTCCTTGACTTTAGTCTTGACAGTGAGTTTTGGATTTGATATCTAAAGCAGAAAAAAAATAGAAGAAATTACCCAGTGGCACTATATTTAACTAAATACATACTGCACATAAAGGAACACTCAAATCATTGAAAGCAAGCAATGGGATGGGACCCACATTTGAAACACTGTGACTGGTAAAGTTTTACTGTCCAAAATTTTGGCAAAAATCCCAAGACTAAGCAGGTTATAAATGGGCAAGGGACTTGTAAAATGTTTTCCCAAAAAAGACATGCACATGTCCATAAAGCATATAAGCATCATTGGCCATCAGGAAACTGCAAATCAAGTTCAGAAGACACAGCCTCGCACCCATTAAGACTGGTTCCTAGATAGGTGAGAAGACATAAAAAGTGTAAGGACCTGGATAGTAAAGAGTTTTGTGTATGATAAAGTGACTCCAGATATTATGTGTGCACTGTTGTTGAAATGGATATTCCTTTTAAATTATGACACTTGTAAGGGTATTCCTCAGTGCAATAATGCAAATCACAATCCATTGTAAGTAAAAAGAATGAAATAGGAGGCATTTCACTACTTCAGAACTCAAAATATGCTGTAAAGTTGTAGGAAATCTAAAAGGATTGGTGTCAGGACCTGCACAGTCATAAATTTAGGTAAGTGGACTGGAGAATGAGGTTATGGAGAAAAATAAATGGACACAGAAATAGAGAAAAAACTGGTTCTCCGTGGTTCACTAAAACTCCTGGTGGGGAAAGAGTGACACAGAATAACCTGTGCACATTTGTTATGTAAATGTAATTATAAAAATTTTTATTGTGAGAAAAATCTTTAAAACAAGCAGAACCAAGGTCACAGATATGAGCAGTCCAATTATGATTAACATCTTGTGCCCATAACTTTATACCCCATGGGCAGCTGATGTCTGAACCTCAAAGACAAAAACTGAATAGCCCATGACTGGCACAGAACCTCCTGCTGAATAGTGCATCACCATAGCAACCGCAGTCTTTAATCAACACC
This sequence comes from Sciurus carolinensis, assembly GCF_902686445.1. Taxonomy (NCBI): domain Eukaryota; kingdom Metazoa; phylum Chordata; class Mammalia; order Rodentia; family Sciuridae; genus Sciurus; species Sciurus carolinensis. The sequence goes on from NC_062219.1 coordinate 129,961,979, forward strand.
TTCACACTGGAAGTTCCCAGGAAAGGTGTTGCCTCTGTCACATGACAGCTCAAGAACCCTAATTCAGTCACCACTCCTGACAGCATGGCATTGGCATAAAACAGACACTTGCACTAATGGAAAAGAATAGGAGTCTACAAGTAGCTCATGCATCTACAGATAACAGATTTCACAAAAAGGTGCTCTGAAGGTTCATTAGATAAAGAAGAGTCTTCTCAATAAAGTGGTCCAGGGAAAACTACATAACCACATGGAGAAGAATGTAACTAGATTCTTGTGTTTCTCAAGCCATAAAATCTCTTAAAATGGATTAAAGAGTTAAATGTAAGAATCAACCAAAGTTATAGAAGAAAACCAGGGAAAAGTTTATGGCATTATTATAGTCAATAATATTTGAACAAATCACCAAAATGTCAGGAAAAACACAAAAAAGGGAGAAATGAGATTATGTTGAAGTATACATACTCTGCACAGGAAAAGAAAAGAATGAACAAGACTGAAGAGACTAACTACCTAGTAGTTAAATGTTTTGGAAAGTCTATGTATCATAGGGAGTATATATTCAGGATATCTGAAAGAAACTTAATCATCCAATAGCAAGATTTGTTGGTGTAACTTAGTTCGAGACCATTTCTTAGTACAGGCAATGCCTTGGGTTGGATGCCAAAAAATGTAAACATTGAAAAAACTCAATAATAAAACACACGAACAAATTCATTAACAGCAAAACCCCATGATTAAAAAGGAGCAGTAAGACTATGATCATCTTTTTCAGAAGACAACTTACAAAGAGTCAACTTCAGTAATTATCAGGGTAATGTAACCCAAAGCCTCAATACCACTAAAAGAGCCACTGTCAAAAAGAAAAAAAGGTTACGAACTCTGGCCAAAAGCCAGAGTCATTGTAAGTGATCATCAAATGAAGTACAGATAAGTCACAGGTAACCCACCATGATGGAGTAGCATCCACCCAAAAAGTAAAATGAAACCCTGTCATTGGCGGCACCTTCACTGAACTGGAGGTGTTATGGAAAGTGGATTACATCAGGCACAAAGAGACAAGCAGCACCAGATCACACTGGTGGAACAGGAAACTGTTAGACTCACTAAAGTCGGGAGCAGATGGTGAACACCAGAGGACTGGGGGAGGTAAGGGTAGGGGGAGAGTGAATAAATGGTACTAAGTTACAGGAATGTAGGAGCAAAGATTTCTGGTGGGCTAGGAGTCAGAGTATGAGCATAGATAATGGTAATGCAGTGTATATTTCAGAAAGCTGGAGGGAGACCCTATCTCTGTTTTCAGGATATATATATTTGAGGTTGTATGTGTGTGTGCTCCCTGATTTTAATATTATTAATTGGTTATATGGACAAAACTCTTCATGGTACCCTATAAGTATGTATAAATCAGTGTCAATTAAATAGTCAAAGACTCCTGAGAAAAAAAGCTGTCAAAAGTAATCAATGTAACTCATATCATTAGTTATATCACCTATTACATTCTGAGATACTGGTATGTACTGCTTTATTTGAAATAGGAGAAATGTCTACGGCCAAACCTCCCTGAATATGCCCAATGTCATCTGAAATGGATTAAATTTGAGGTGACTAAGGTCACCTTGATCTTGTCCACTGAGTCATATGTGGGTCCACAGATAGAACACAGCAGCAGTGGTCACATAAATTAACTGACAGGAGGAAGGACAGAAAATCAACATCTTATTGTGAAAAACCATCATAAAATCTCAGAATGTGTAATAGTCACCATGCAAATATACTCAACATGATGACATACCAGAATGTTGTGCCCTACTTGATCAGCATCTGAAACTGTGAAAAGAGAAGGTTCCTTCTGACCCACATTTACTTAGCAACACTTTTGCTTGTTGGACACCATAAATGTTCTCAGCACCAGGTGATCTGGATGTCTGACATGGGTCTGGAGGAGTTGGTGTTTGTCCCTCTGGGTTTTGGTCTTACATTGAGGTCAGAACTTCTTGCTTTGGCCATTTTCTTCCATTTTGAAATGGGAATGTTCACTTGGTGCTGGGGTGTAGAGGATGCATGTAAAGTGCTTTTGATTTTTACAGGAGCTCACAGGCAAGAAGAGTTCGCCTTCAGTGCCACAGGATATGTTGGATTCTGAGCAGTGCTGTAATGGTTAAGACATGGAGCCCTCGGAGATGGGCTGAATGTTGCATTGTGATATTGGCATGAGATTGGGGACCCAGAGTGGAATACTCTGGAGTGTAATCAGGGCTCATGTCAGGCAATGCAGGGGTGTTCAAAGGTATGGCTGTGAAGACGTGATTGGATCAGGATTGGATCATGAGGCTCTGACCTCCTCAGTGTATTAGTTCACTTGATAGATGACAAATCTGAATGTTCTGCTGCCTGGTAAGTATAGGCAAGTGTTGTGTGACACCTAGAAGTAGGGTCCTAGAGTAGTGACCATGGGACTCTATCTGACCTTGGTTCCTTCTTGCCTTTCTTTGTCTTCTCCCCTGCTGCCATGGGCTGGTATTTCTGCCTAGGAGTCAGCAGATCATGGGGTAAAACTTTGAAACTGTGGGTCAAAATAAACCTTTCCTCCTCTTGGTGTACATGTAGTGCAGCAACTAGGGAGTGAGTTCATTTCAGCACCGTGATCCCCGACCTACTGTGCTAAGTGTGGCCATTACACGGAGCCCAATCCATGAGTGACCTCGCCTATCACAGTACATAACACCTAATTATCTCCTTTCTTCTAATCCAGCTTGATAAGCATCCACACCTCTAGAACTAATGCTGGCTCTCCCAGTGGCTCCTGACGTCATGCAGTGAGAGCTCAAATCTGCAAAGACACTCCTAGAGGGTCACATTGGCTCCTCTGGGGCAACAGCCATGGTTGCATCTGCTGCTGATCTGATTTTGTCAGACAAGACAGTGGATGTCTCTGATTCAGAACTAATATCAGTGTCCTATCTGGAAGGACTCTGCAGATTGACTTGATATTGAGGACCACAAAGGCCACTGCAGACTTATAAGCAGGGACATGACAGTGTCAGTTGGGGCTGGAGTTCAGAGCCATTCAGGATCAGGCATGAAGGATATGCAAGAGACAAACCTGGAAAGCCTCGTCCTCACCACATGGAAGAGAAAGGATAACTGAGCAGAACAGAGGCACTCTGAATGGGGTGATGGTTAAAGACCTTAAAGACCCTGAACAACTGGATTTCCTAGGAGTGTGCACGTGGGTGTGGGGCAGGCTGGCAGGATGAATGGGAGCCCAGGATTTATAAATGGACAATGAGAACAGACAGAATGAAGAAGAAACATGGTGGCAATCCAGGTTTGGGCAGCTGTGGGTTGCAGGCATCTATGATGAGGTGGAGCATAGGCGTGGTGTCAGGGGTTGAAAGAAGATCAGTTGTGCTTGTTTGAATCATGGACAAAAACTTGGTTGAAAACTTAAAACTTTGAATACTAGTCCTCAAGATGGCATTTTTTTTTCAAAAAAATTTATTAGTTAAAAAACACACAAAGGGTGCTGTTATAGTTTAGATGTGAGATGTTCTACCAAAACTCACATGTGAGCCAAGGCAAGAAAGTTCTGAGTTGAATTGCCTGGACTGGGAGAGCCTTGAGCTAGTCAGGGTGTGATTTCCAGATCTGGAGTCACTGGTGGCGATGGTAGGCAGGGGGTATGGTTGGAGGTGGTGGTGGTGTTGCTTTGTTCTTGTCAAAGGGAACTCTTTCTCTCTTGGTTCATGTGCAATGTCCTCAGCTACTATCCTGCACCACACTTGTCTGTCCTAGACCTCTGTTACCCTTGAGGTTGGAGTTGGCCATCATCAGAATTAGAGCTGAAACTCTGAGCCTCCTCTAAAACTGTTCTTGTCAGGCCTTTGGTTACAGCAGAGGAAAAACTGACTACAATGAGTGACACAGAAAAATAAATAAAACAGTTATTTAAATAAAATTATCACGATTATGTATACTCTGATCATTACCCATTAGAAAATGGGTAGTATGAAATGCTTTCTGAAGATAAAGATAATAATTTCTGGTTTTTTTCCTCAATGATGTGAGCTACAGACAAATGCTTCTACCTACAAAGTTAGAAATGGTTCTGAACCTGGTCAAGAGAAAAATCTTCATGTCCCTAATAGGACTTGGCATTACTGGGAACATCATTGTTCTTGTGAATTACATTTACTTATTTAGAGGTATTGAGAAGAAACCAATACACCTTATTCTCATCCACTTAGCTTTTACAAATATCCTAATGCTTTTTACCAAAGGAACACCAAGGACAATAGCTAGCTTTGGTTTGCAAAATCTCCTAGGTAAGGTAGACTGTAAGATTGCAGTTTACCTGGAGAGGGTGGACCAGGGCCTGTCTATCTGCACCACCAGTCTCCTCACAGTGGTCCAGGCCATCACCATCAGCACCAGAGCCTCCAGGTGGAGAAGGTTGCAGCCCAGGTCTGCTTGGCACATCCTTCCATTGTTGTTCTTCTTCTGGATACTCAATGCCTTGTTAAGCATTTATCTACCATTTTATATCAAAAAGGGAACAACATGAACACATCAGAATTTAATAAAAATGACAACTTTGTTATTTTTAACCAGACAACTGTATAATCAGATGGATTTTTCTTGCTCTCATGGTCCTACGAGATGCTGTGTTCCAGGGTGCAATGGGCGTGGCCAGTGGCCACATGGTGTTTCTCCTCCACAAGCACCACCAGCATGTCCTCTACCTGCAGACCTCCAAGCTCCTCTACAGAACTCCCCCTGAGATGAAGGCTGCTCAAAGGTTCTCCTTCTGATGCTCTGTTTTCTCATCTTCTATTGGACAGATTGTTTTATTTCTTTATGTTCATTTTTGTCCTTATTGAAGGATTCCATATCTTTAAGTCCCCAAGAATTTCTAACTCTTTTTTTTTTAATTGTAAACAAATGGGATACATGATGTTTCTCTGTTTGTACATGGTGTAAAGGCATACCATTTGTGTAATCAAAAATTTACATAGGGTAATGTTGTTTGATTCATTCTGCTATCTTTTCCCCTCCCCCTGACCCCTCCCACCCCTCTTTTCCCTCTATACAGTCCTTCCTTCCTCTATTCTTGCCCCGCTCCCTAACCCTAACTCTAACCCTAACACTAACCCCTCCCACCCCCCATTATGTGTCATCATCCACTTATTAGCGATATCCTTCATCCTTTGGTTTTTTGAGATTGGCTTATCTCACTTAGCATGATATTCTCCAATTTCATCCATTTGCCTGCAAATGCCATAATTTTATCATTCTTCATGACTGAGTAATAAGAATTTCTAACTCTTGATTAATGTGACTCTTAGCCCATTTGCTGATTCACAGAGATGGACATCTGGCTGAATGTTGTCATGCTCAGTAAGAAAGAAAGACATTGAGAAATTATCCATTTCATTGATCCTTTCATTATATTTGAAATCATGTTAGTTGTGTTGCTGCCTGTGATGCAAAATCCAGTAAAAGCAGGGAAGTCACACACAGGTGCATTCTTACACCTTAATGCTGCTGACAGTCCTGAGTGGACAGAGGTGTTTGGGAGCTAGGAAGACCCAGACCCATTCCCATTCTCCTTCCTGTCACCCTTCAGGAAGCAGCTGATGTTCTCATGCATGTGAGATGGCTCTTTCACACCACCACATCTGCTAGTAATATGCAGAAGAACAATTTAGAAATTATATCAAAATTACTTATGTGTTCACCTCTTGACCCAAGAAGTTCAGTTCTAGGGCCTGATCTTACAGATATACGTGCTCACATAAGATATACAGAATGAAAAGTATTTTAGACTGCAGTTTTATTTTATAAACAAACTTAAATATTCAATAAGTTGGCCATCATAGCTGTTAAAGATAATTATAAATTTTCATCCTTCAAGCGAATATCATTGAACTTGTTAAAAAATGGGTGGGTTCAAACTTGGTTCATATGTATTGAAATGTAAGGTGCATTATAATTAAACAGCATGCACACCAACAGTGCTTTATAAGGGAATCCAAAATGTTTAATTTGATTTTGTCTAAGTATGAACAGTTGCATGTCACAAAAGAAACCTACAGAGTAGTTGTACCAAGAGTTGGTTTTTTTTCTTTTAATATATTCTGATTTTCTGATCTTTTTAATACATTTTTAAATAATTGCAAAAAATAATGTCAAAATAATTTCTGACTTCTTTAAACACATTGCTTCTTATTGAGTTTACATTGACCAGTGCTTTTGATCTTACCTAATTTTAAGGTACACAATGTATTCTGGTTCTTAATTGAGGGAAAAACTACTTTGACCTTTTCTCAAAAGGGATCCAAGTATTCATGGGTGTGGAGAGCACAGTTCTGACTATGAGGGATTCCATGGGTCACTGAACCATCTACGATGCCACTGTGCTTACTGCACATACTCACTGACAAAGCATCAGACCCATGAGACACAGATGTGCTCCAGATGAAGCACGGCCTCTGTGTCTCCTGGTGGCCCTGACTTTGGGTGTCTTACTTCACTCCTGGACAGTGGTGAATGCCTGCTCTTTCCAGTTGTTACCACATAAGCAAAGATTTTAAGTAACTTGGTAACATTATTATGTCAAACTCTAATATGTTGGAGTTTATCGTCCTTGCTTGGAGACCAGGAGGGTACTCCTGATCTTAGTTCCACTGCTCTCCTGTGATGGCCCCTTTCTATTATCTAGCAGAGAGAACAAGACCAAGTGCACAGTACCTAAAACATCCTGGGTTCTGTGCTCAAAGGGAAGGATGTGAATCCTGGCAGTGTGAACATGGATGACATTTACAGGTGTCCTCATGAAGGTGACGGCATGTGTCATGACAAGATATTCAGATGAATAAGAGGGAGTTTTGGAACTACAGGCAGAATTTAACCAGGGTTTCCTGGGACTTTGTTTTCCTAAGTGTGTTGTTCTCTCTCTCTCCAAGAAGTTGAAACTGAGTTGAGAAAGCTTAAGTACATTTTTAATCATCATCAAACATTAAAAAGAGAAACACATAATTAAGGTCATTGCTCTTATAATGGGGAGGCAGATAGGAAGCAGAACTGGAAACCATTCAGAACACTTTACATGGACAGAGAGTGCAGTCAGTCCCCAGGCCTTGGACCCTTGCCCCAGGCTCGTGGGTGAGCTATGTTTGGGGACAGGCCTTGGCATCTGCCTTGTGGACCCAGAAGCTCCTATGCAATTGCCCACCCACTCGCCTGGTTATGATGAACTGCAAGCCTCTTCCTTGGTTGAATGACTTGCCTGCGGCAACCTATTGATCCCAGGCTGGGGGCTGTCAGGCAGTCTTGATCATCCCTGGTACCTTTGGGTGGCAAGAAGAAGGGAAGTTGACAATTGCCATGAGTCTGGCAAGGGCATCAAGACCCTGAAGGCATGTGACCATGGAAGGTTTGAGCTTCCTTGGACAGTCCAGTCATAGACCAGGGCTGTGTGACCATGGCCAGCATGTCAGACAGTAGATGAAGGCCAGCCATCCTTGAAGGTGGCCAAGCCCAAGGCAACAACTGGATGGGCAGAGCTGGGTGGGTGCCATACTGTAGAGAATGAGGAGTGTGCCTGATGGCTGTAGAGGTCAACTCTCAGAGGCTCCTGGCTGTTGGACAGGTTGGTGTTCAATGCCAATGGACTGCTCTCCACTCACCAACATCTTAGAGCTCTGCCACAGCTGGACATTCTGGTGTGAAGAAGGTACTGAGGTCTGAGAGTCAGAATGTACCGCCTGTGAAGGACCATGTGCTGTCAACATCAGAAATGTCTCCTGCAAGTGACTGCGGAATGGGGTTGATGGACTTCTCCAGGAGGTGGGTCCAGGTGCGCTAAGTGGTGGGAGGACATGGAGACTGATGTGGAAGGAGGAGGTCCTGTGCTGACTGGTTTATGCAAGAGGCATTTTCCTATTATGATTGTTGTTTGTGTGTGCATTTTATTCCTGATTACTGTCTCTAGAGTTGAGGATGCTAAGGAATCTTTGGAATGATCTAGACTTTCTAGATGTTCTAAAGTGCCTGGTATATGTTAAAAGTAGAAGTTCTGAAATACAACACATTTTGTAAAATTCTGTTAAAATTCTTGTGTAATTGGGGGTGCAATAGCCAACCCCCCTTTTGAGTAGAACAGAGTTGTGTGCTGGTCCTTGGTTGCTCTCACCACCATCTAAGTGTTGTACCTTATGATTATGGGTCTTGTTTTGCTTTGCTGTGTACATAGTGTATATGAAGGACAAAGGAGTTCTAATCTACATTTAGCCTTTCTAGATGTTGAAAAGTTTGCCAGAGTATGATAAAAGTAGAATTAGTAAACAAAATTATGTTTTGGGTTAAAATTCCTAGGAATAATTGGCATCCAAAAATTTGAGCATTATAGCCCACTGGGTGGATGAAATCTCAGAAGTTCATATTTTGAAGAAACTTTCGAATTAGCACTATTGCTACATGTGTGCAGCTTATTCCACACTGTCAGGTACATAGTGCAAAAATTGAGTCCTTTGTCGAAACATCTAGTTTGCCTTTATGTTTAGAAGTGCCCAATGTACCTTAGATGTGGCAGTAATAAAATATCACTTTATAAATGTCTTTTTGCTAAAATTCATGTGAAATAGTCTATTGGGAATGGAATTATCAAACCACTTCTGTGACCACTACAGTACTGTCTACTTGTTCAGGGATGTACAGGAAGTGGGAGGGACACAATCACAAAATGTAATGCTTTAGTGTGTTCACACTTGGGCACTGTCAGACGTCAATTTTCTTGATGTCTTGTGCATTTTGTTTTGCTGTATTTAGTGCATACAGTGAACAAATGAGTCCCAGTTTCACAAAATCTAGTCTCTAGATGTTAAGGAGGTTGTCAATGTATGACCAAGTAGCCAGTAAAATTAGCACATTTTGTACTTTTTGTGTTGAGATTCATGGGAAATCTTGTCCTCTGTGAATGACTTTTGGGGGTGAAGTTGTCCACCCATCTCTTAAGTGTTACATATGCCTGTATTTGTCCACTGGATTGAATGTAGAGACAGGGAGGTGAGGATGGAGAGGTTCAAGGACAAAATGGTCATATTAGAAGATGCCTCAGATTATAACCATTGTCACATGTGCAATTTTATTTACCAGGACCCTGTGCAAAGTGAACAAGTCCTTATGTGAAATATCCAGTCCTTCTGTATTTTAAGTAGTGCATAATACATATAAAAGTAGAAGTAGTAGAATTAAAACTTTTTGTAAATAGCTTTTAAAATGGGACAGGAAATACTGTTTGAAATTGTTAAGCCACCTCTGAACGGAACACTGTCTCTACTTGTTCATTAGGTTGAGGGAGGTGGTAGGGAAGAAGTTACAAAAGGGGTTTTGTTAGAGCATGCTAGAAAATTTCAGTCTTTCCATTGCCCTTTGTGGTAGATTTAATTTAACTTTGCTGCACTCTATATATTTTTATATGCTGGACAAAGGAGTCCTAATTTTATAATATCTAGTCTCTAGTAAAGAGGTGGCCAATGTATGACCAAAGTAGACTTAGTAAACACATTTTGTACACTTTGTGTTAAAATTCATAGACAGGCATTTTCTGAAAATGACTTTTGAAACAGAAATTCTAACATCATATTGTGTGACACTCAGATGTGGCACATGTGACACAGGAGAAAGAAGTAGAAGAAAAGGTGGATTCCAGGCCAAGTGATCCTACTTAGAAGACAGTCCCAGATGTGACCACTGTTACATGTGTGCAGTTTATTCAACACTGCTGTGCACATAGTGGACAAACCCAAGTCCTTATTGAGACGTCTAGTCTTTCTAAATGTTTAGAAGTGCACAAAGTGTGTTGATAGTAGAGGTACAAAATAAACATATTGTACATATCTTTTTGTTAAAATCTCTAGTGAAATGAAATGATCAATACACTTCTCTGAGCAGCACACATTGTATCTGTGGTGGTTCAGGGAGGAGGAAGGAAAGGAAAATGCAAAGGACTTCATAACAAGGTATTTTCTGTGAAGCAAGATTGACCCTTCTCTCTTATGTCTCTGAAGTTTTTTTGATGATGCTGTGTACACAGTGTATATAAAGGACAAATGAGTCCTAATAGACATCTAGTCTAGCTAGTTGTTGAAGAGTTGCCAGTGTGACAACAGTAGACTTTGTAAACAAATACATTGAGAACCCTGTGTGTTAATTCATAGGGAAGACTGTTCTTAAAACCACTTAGGAAGTGAAATTGTGAGTCATCTCTTGGCAATACAGATGCATGTGTCTGACCCGTGGGTTGATAACAGACTAGAAGGGGATGGTTCTAGGTCAGAATTTTCCTCTTTGGAAAACACTTCCACTTTAAGAAAGGGGAGTTTTGCTTTAGAATGTAGCCTTTGTTCAGTAAGTGTTGCAGTGTGTTCAGGACTACTGTGTATGTTTGGAAACTTAAGTCCCTGTTGGATACATCTAGTGTTTTTAGTTGTTTAAAAGTGCACAGAACATGGTTAAAGTATAGGACTAAAGTAATGCTCTTTAAGTATTTTTTGTTACTGCATAGGAAGGGTTGCTACTTAGGAGCATGGAAATTTTGAACTTGATGTCTTGAAGATCATGTGGAAGTTTCAGTGGGTGGTGGGTGGGGGAAGGAGAAAGTTTGCATGCAGAAGCCTCTGTGCCCCTTAGACTAGTTCAGATTGCATAGTCAATGTTACATGTGCATTTCAGTTAATATTGCTTGGTATTAAAGAATAAGTTCTAATGCCCAAATTTCTTAGAAATAGCAAGATAATCCCTATATAATTACCCTTATGTTAGTTTTTAGGAAGAATTGTCTTCTGGGAATGACCCTTGTTATTGTTAATCCACCTCTTGGAGCTAGGGTGTCTTTGAATTCAGTCACAGAATGGTGAAGAGGGGAAGAGGAAGGGTGAGTGGATGTGATCTTTGCTAGTGTCTCCATATCTGGAAGACAGGCTTAGATCTTAACCATAGAGCTATATGTGCATTTTAGTAAAGTACTTGTGCTTATTGTGCACAAAGTTTATACTTTATTTCACAACATCTAAGCTATCCAGATGTCCTGAAGTGACAGTGAATCATAAAAAGTAGAGCTAGTGAATTAGTCAATTTGTGAATAACATTGTTACAACTGATAGAAAAGATGCGTCTTGGCCATGGAATTGCTCTATCTCTGAGTAGTGTGTCAGGACTGCTCCTCAGGGTGGCAGCAGAGGGACACTGGGATGCACACAGGGAGGGACAGGAGCTGGTGCTCAAGGACTGACATTTCCATGTGAGTCACTGGTGTGGGCATCTCCTGGATGTGCTGTAGGGATGCTTTAACTCACTGGGAACAAGCATTCCTGTTAGTATTTTACAAGTAGAAATCTGTTGATGAAACAAACTTGGCGTATTCTGTTGCTTTGTCTCCTTTTAAACTGAACGTTAAGGGAATGCATTATTTTAGTTGTAACTCTGCCAATATGTCTATCTAGAGGCCTGTTCCCATTTCTGTCTTCAGTGAAATTTTTGTCCCCAAGAAAGGATTACAGATTGAGTTGGTATAGTGTATTCTTGGTTGTCAAAAATGCTCATGTAGCTTTGGGATTTTTGAATTGGTGAATATTCAAGATGTGTGGGAGAGCGTGATACACACTACGATCTCAATCACACAAATGGGATATTGTGTATGTATACGCACAACCTGGAAGAACACGTCCATCTAAGCTGCTTGTTACTGACTGAAGTTTGTTCTTTGCTTGTGTTTTTATTTTTCCTGTAGTGCCCACATTAACCTTTAAAAAATAAATGCTGGGGCTGTGGAGATAGCTCGGTTGGTAGAGTGCTTGCCTTGCAAGCACAAGGCCCTGGGTTCGATCCCCAGCACTGCAAAAAAAAAAAAAAAAAAAAAAAAAAAAAAAAAACAAAAAAAACCAAACAAATAAACAAATGCTATTAAAAAAAAGTACATATCACATGGCACATGACCAGCTCTGAGACCTTATATATTCACAATTCTGCTTTAACCACTACAGTAGAAGGAGTCAGGTGAACTCTTTCTCAATTTTGGTTTGAATGCTTCCATAATATTTAAGGTGTAGATGGCCTGAAACTCACCAAATGTGGTGATGGGAATAAATTCCTAGGAAATTGGAATAGTCAAGAATTTTGTCCTGCATATATAGAAAGAACAATTCCTTTTTAGGAACCAAATACAGAAATACATATCTTGGCAACACACTTCCTAATAAAGAAGTAATTTTAACAAATGCTCTTATTAGTGCATTACACCTAAGAGTGTAGTTCATTCTGTCACAATCATGTGTGAATGGAATCTCATTATTTTTCAGCAGTTGTGGGCTTGTTACAAAGTGTCAGGAGAGGACAGAGTTCTGTATCACCCCCTCCAAAGTCTTCCCCCATTACTTACGTCTCTTCTTATTACAGAACATGTGAGCACTGATTAAGCAGCATTGGCACATTAATATTAACTCAAATTTGTTCTTTACATTAGGATTCATTTTGAGTTTTTACTAATGCTTAGTGACCTGTCCATCAGGACTGCACTCAGAATCGGCCCACTGCCCTAAAGAGCCCTGTGCTCCACTTCCTCCTCACCCTCTCTTTGCCAAACGCCAATTTTCCTGGCATCTCTAGTTTTACCTTCTCCATGATGCCCTGGTTGGAGTCAGCCAGCAGCACCTGCACTGTCTGCAGCCTTCTGGGACTGGCTTCCTCCCCTGGGCAGCCTGCTTTTCAATTCCTCCACATCCTGCCATGTTTTACTGCTAAACAATCCCAGGTACCATGGTTTGTTAACTCACTCCTCTGCTGAGGAGCATCTGGGTTGCTTCTGAGCTCCAGCCATTGTGCTGCAACATTTGTGCACAGGCTTGCGGTGAACTGGGTTTCCAAATCATCTGGGTAAATGCCAAGGAGCACAGTGACCCAAGTCTCCCCTAATGCTGCTACTCCACGTTCTCGAAGATGTCCTCCACATTTTCAGTTATTCTATCATGTTGTTTACTTTCTACTCTTAAAATTTCAAGTAACTTCTTTAGTAAGTTACCTTATTGTACTGTTTTTCTAGTAAATTCCTTGAGGGAGGCTCACTCACTCTCCTGCCTAGAGGCAGAAATCTCACTTTCAGAATACTGGGAAATTCTTAAAGGGCAAAAGTTGGAAGAAGTTCCTTTGGAATTTCTAATTTAATGAGTGATGCCATTTATTCCAAATTATGGAATTAAATTAAAACATGTATATTATAAAGAGTCAAGTCATCCACCTCCCCTCTGAAGGAAGGATCTGCCTCTTCACACTCAGGAGTCCCTGGAGCCTGGGAATAACAAGGAAAGTGGGAAACACCCTCTCTCAGAACATCAGGGCGCAGGCAGTGAGCCTGGGGCCAGGCAGCAGGGACAGGCCAAAGGACAACAGCTGGCTGTTCCCAGGAAATGCCTCACTGTGGCCCACAGGAGCCTGACTGCTGACCTTCCCTCTTCCTCCTGTGTCTCCTACTTGGGTTCCCAGAGTTCCTTCACCAGCGCCTTCTCACCAAGTCCTAAGACCAGGCTTATTTGTTCGTGGTTGGAGCAGAAGCCTCCATCAAACACCAGGTCCTGGGTAGGCAGATCCTGAGTTCCTGGGGGATGGCGTCAGGGGTAGGTCTCAGGGAGGGGAGACCACAGGGCTTGGAATGGGTGGGGAAGTGAACGTGGGCGGGACTTGGCCTCCCCACCCTGAAATGGAGTCAGAGAATCTCCATCGCATTCCCTGTGTCCTCCTCCCTGAGCACCATTGGCCACATGTTCCTTCATAGACCGAGGAGCAATGTCCAGGCAGAGCACGGGGAGGGCCAGGTGGGACGGGCTGTGAGGTCCGGGAGTGTCCAGGAAAGGCAGTCAGAGAAGCCTCGGGCATGGACGGAGACCCACTCCTGCCACAGGGGAGCTTTTGCAGCGGGGCCATGCAGCTCTGCATGGAGGCTGCCCAGCTCTGCACACTCACCTCCCTGCGCCCAGCCCCGTCTCACCTGTGCTATCAGCAGCCAGGGCTCTTCCTCCTTCATGCAGGCTCTGGGGAAGTGCTACCGCCATTTTCCTTGGAGAAAAGGAAACGGGCAGTGATGGGATGGGAACCCAACCCCTCAATCCTGAAGCGAGTTTCACACCCAAACCAGGGGCGGCAGCAACCTCTCTGCTCCAAGGATAAAGTCCAGTCTTCATCTTGTGGTCAGATATGCTGCCCAGGTAACACCTGCACCTCTGATTCCTTCAGTAAAAGGACCTGCTGGGGTGGCCAGGTCTGCAGAAGTTCTGATGGGAGCTTAAATTACACTGCAACCAGCCACTTAATCCTGTGCTTTACTTTCTAAACTGTAAAAAGCCTCTTCTCACTTAGTTAAATTCTATAGAAAAGTCAAGGTTTGAACCTTTGTCTCATTTCTACCCCGTTTTGACAGTGGGTGATGAAAGCACCAGAAAAACCACTCCAGACGTGGGAACTCACCTAAGAGATTTTATTAAGGGAAAGGCAGAGTGTCTGCCCACAGGATGAGAGAGAAAATGAGAGGGAGAGAGAGAGAGAGATGGAGAGAAGATCTCTTCTTCAGTAGTGGAATTTTGCAGGCTATAAACAATGGACCAATGATGACTAGGAAGTTTGTGGGCTAATAATCTGAACCAATGACTGCTGAGAATGTTTGCAGTCTGACAAGTGAACAAATGGTTGACTAGGATGTTTGCAGACTGACGATCTGGGTTCTACAATGGTGTCTGTGGGGGGAATACTGGTGACAGCAAAATGGCAGATCCAATGCCAATATTCCTCCCCTTTTGTTCTTATAGATACCAGGGGTGGGATGATCGTCTTTATTCTGTAGCATCTTCTTGCTGGTTAGGGGCGAAGAATCTCATTCCTGTGCCAAGTGTTGCCGCCCGCAGCAACAATCTTGCGGTAATTTATCAGAGGTGGACTGGAACTGAACTACTTCTATTACTGAGCTGCTTCCTTGCTTGTTTACTTGTTTGCTAGTTTATAGAGGAAGGAAAGCTTTGCTTTTAGTTTTAGAGGAAAAGAGACTTTGCTTATCAGGAAAAGAGACTTTGCTTAGAGGAAGAAAGACTCCAACCAATTTTAGAGGTGCTACTCCTTCAGAGGTCTACGCTTATCAAAGGTCTACTGCTTCTTAAAGGTGGGTCACTTCTTGGAGGTGTGGCATGTGGCATGTGAACCTGTGGCGTGCAGCGTGCGGCCTACGTCCTACAACCTGTGACCCCCATGTTCTGCGATCTTCATTCTTCATTCTGTAATCTATCAGAGGTGCTGCTTATCCGAGGTGCTTCCCATAGGTGCATGTCTTATATACCTAAGGCAGTCAATCAGCTTAGGATTAGCACAATTGAAGCACACCCCTCAGTACCAATCAAGAAAGAATGAGGAATATCTGTTGACTACTAGCACAAAAGAAACATTAACTAATCAGACAAAAGTAGATCATGCCGTGTTAACACTAACTATGCATCACCTCTTGGCTCAATGCCAGCCTCCGTCTTAGGGTTACCCAAACATGTCTTCTGCATCTCCCCCTTTTTTAGTTTAAAAAGGTGAAGAATAGTAATGGATGTATGATAGCTACCACTACATCTGGATCGACTGCCTTCTTAGGCGTCCACATGTCCCACTGACATTCTTACCTGTCATTGGATAACCAAGAAGCTTGATATTATTGTCTTGACTCCTGTCTTAGGTTGATATGTCAGCCACATGAGACTTTCCCATCTTTGACTACCAGTCGTTCATTTGAGACAACCAAGCAGTTCTGGCTTCTAAGGTGGCAAGTGCACATTTTCCCCTTGTTGGCGTAGGAGCATCTTACACATGCAGTAAAATGCAAACAGAAACAGATACCTGAATAAATCTAAGTTTCCCAAAACTGGGGTCATGTGTGAGGTTCATTTGTTAAAAATGACTAGGCAAAAAGCCTTTTACCAACATGAGGGACTAGAGAATGATTTACGCAGGATGAAAACAAGCAACTTGCTTTCCTGAAGAAGAAATAAAAACCGTCTGAGTGGCCAAATCAGCCCCATGATTACCCTCATGTAAAGGACCAGGCAAATTAGTATGAATTCTTATATGTCCAACAAACATGGGTTCTTTGCGTTCCCATAAGAGCTTTTGTATTTGAAGAAATAACCTAAAAACTGGAGTATGAGGAGCTATAGGTCCAGGCCAATTCTAATTTAGGAATTACTTGTGCAATATAATTATTGTCTGTATAAAGATTTATGGGTTGTTTCTTGAATTCTATAAGGACTATGATGACAGCTTCCATTTCTACCAATTGATCAGACTTATGAGAAGTAATATGAGTGATAGTATTTTGGCAAGTGACCACTGCAGCAGTACCATCAGGATCCATCAGTAAAAACATTTAATGCTCTAGGAATAGACTGTTTTTTTAACTACCTGAGGAAATATAACAGGATGTTTCAAACAAAAGAATAATAAGGGAAATTTAGGAATATGATTATCAAAATTTGCAAAAGTAGAACATTTAGCTACAGCCCAATCATTATCATTAGCGCGTAAGTATTCAACTTGTTGGGCTCAGTAAGGAGTGATAATAGTAGTAGGATGAATTCCAAATACTCTAATTGCAGATTTAAGTCCTTGAAGAATGAGTTGTGCTACCATAGAAGTATAGGGTTCAATTACATTTTTTGGAGAGACAGACAAATGTATCCACATCAAAGGTTCCTCTTGCCAGAAAACACCTGTGGGCATATATTGAGAAGGAATTACTACAAACAGAAGTGGTTTTAAGAAATTAATTCTATCACAGTGGGCACACTCAATAGCTCTTTCTACTCTACTTAAAGCTTCTCTAACTTCATTAGTTAAAAATCTCGGAGAAGATGGATCAGGATCCCATGGAGTATGTCAAATAAAGGCTTTAACTCTCCTGTGGAGAGGCCCAAAGTTGGCTGAAGCCAATTAATATTGCCCAGTAGTTTTTGTAAATCATTTAAAGTGGTTAACCAATCTTTACTGAGCTGAATTTTTGAGGTTTGATGAATGTGTCCATCATTTGAAATCCTAGATACAAGATAGGGGATCTAGTTTGTACTTTTTCTTCTGCTATGATTAACCCATGTTGTCTTAGGCTGATAGCCATATCCCCAAATACCTCAAGGAGATTCTGATGATACTGTTTCTTATGTGTTGTAAAACTTGGTCTACAAAAACCTGACATATAGTTGGGCTGTTTGCCATGCCTTGAGGCAAAACTTTCCAATTATATCTTTGATCTGGTCCTTCATGATTAATAGAAGGAAGTGAAAAAGCAAATATGGGAGCATCTTCAGGATGTAGAGGAATAGAGAAGAAGCAATCCTTTATGTCAATAGCTATCAGGTTGGAATGGCTATAGGATTAGGAAGTCCAGACTGAGTAGGACCCATAATTTGCATAGTTTATTAATCTCTCTAAGGTCATGTAAAAGTCTCCATTCCCCTGATTTCTTTTTAATGATAAATTAAAAGTGGAAAGCTCTATATGTCCTGCTTTCAATTGTTCTTGTACTAATTGTTGGGCCGCCTGTGACTTTTCTTTAGATAGGGGCCACTGAGGGACCCAAACTGGTTTATTAGAAAGCCATGGTATTTTCAAGATATTAATCTCAGTGGCACCTAAGGAAAATATCCTAACCCTGCCTGAGTCTGATTTTTTCTGGCCTTAATGTGTTCAAGGTTTCCTTGTAAATTTTTGCCTAATCCTTTGCCTGGAATATACCCTTGTTTTTTCATTAACATCCAACCTTCATCACTTGAGCCTATAGGCTCAGGGGTAAGACATACTCCCAATTGCTGTAATACATCTCTTCCCCATAAGGTAACTGGCAAACAGGACAAAACATAATGCTGAAACATTCCCTGATGTCCTTCATCATCTTCCCATTTTAAAATCTTTGCACTCTGTTCTGGGCTATTAGAATATCCAAGACCTTTTAGAGTACATAATGCCCTTTGTAAAGGCCACTGTTTTGGCCAATGTTGAGAATTGATAATGGAAGTATCATGTAGACCTTCTAATTCAATTCCCTGTACTTTGAGTTTATACATAGGTCTCTTTGAACAATCTTGAGCCCAGCAAACCATAAGTCCTGTACTGGTGGAACCAAAGCCTCTTTTGTTTCGGTCTTGTGATAAAAATCTAAATGATTCATGAAGACTAGGAAGGAGGAGTAATTGAGCAATTCTGTCACCAGGATTAACAGCAATAATACCACGAGGGGAACTAAGCATTATTTTAATTTCCCCCTGAAAATCAGAGTCTATAACTCCAGGGAGTACTTGATGCCCTGCTCTAGTAGTTGAACTCTGCCCTAAGAGAAGCCCCGCCATGCCAGGTGGGAGGGGTCCTCGGATTCCAGTAGGAATCAATTGAACTCCCATCTCAGGTGTTAATACTATTCGGATGATGGAGCAGAGGTCCAATCCTGCACTTCCTTTTGTTCCTCTGATAAGGGAGTCAACGGGTAGGAAGGATTACATCAAGGAATCATCCGAATTCGTGATCTGATGTTGTTCCCCTCTAAAGCCCCGTACATTTGTGGGCCCCGAGGCCAAGGGCCCTGTGCCCCATTTTTTGAATTACTAGGAAGTGCATTCCCCTTAATATCTGTGCGTGATCTATACTTATTAGCCCAGTGGCTTCCTTTTCTGCACTTTGGGCAAAAACCTGGGACAAGAGGTGTAACAGATTTTACTATAGTCATCTCTTGTCTTTTATTAGGGCATTACCTTTTGATATGGCCTGGCTGTCCACATAGGAAGCAGACTTTAGGGCGAGCCCCTCCAAAGGTGTTTAAAGGAGAAGCACCTCTCATAGCTGCAGCAATTACATTTCCTGTAATCACTGCCTCATTGATATCTTTTCAAAGTTTTATATAGATAGAAAGGTCCCTTTTTATTTTTCCAGGGCCTAATAACCTCTGGAAAAATTTGTTAGCATTTTCATAGGCTAGCTGGATATCCAAAGGCATAGCTGTCTCTACCTCCCCCAAAACTCTACTTGCCGACTGTAAGAGGCAATCCACAAATTCTGCATATGGTTCATTGGATCCCTGTATAACCTTGGACAGACTGCCTTGGAGATCACTGGTTCCCTGTAAAGTTTTCCAGGCCTTGGTTGCTGCTGTATATATCTGGGCATAGACTCCATGATCATATTGATTTTATATATCTATTGGAGTGTATTGGCCTTCTCCTATTAGGATATAAACATTTCTATCAGGAAACCCCACTGCTGCATTTCTGCAAGCAGTTTCAACAGATATTTCTTGCCACTGAGCTCTCCAAATCAGATATTGTCCTCCAGATAACACTGCTCTGCACAACTGTTTCCAATCATTAGGAGTTAAATTTAAATTCCTCGAAGACTCAAGGATACTTAAGGTAAATGGCGCCTGAGGTTAATACATCATAACTGCCTATATAAAGTTTTTAATGGTTTTAAAGTCTAATGGTTGATGGTATCTCTATCTATTTTGATCCTCAAATACAGGGAAGTTCCATGAATTTTGAGGTTCTTTGTATTCAAGGGCATCTAAGCTCTTAGAAAGGTCCTGAATAGTCTTAGAGGATCCTCCCATGGTGGGGCAGAAGGTTGAATAAGATTTGGCTCTCCCTTATTTTTTTCCTTTGTTTTTAAATTATTTGAGTGATTTTAAAGTCACTACCACTTAATTGTTCCTCACTTTGTTCTCTTTGTTGAACAGTTTCCTTCACTGTCGTGTCATTACCTTTTAATACCTCTTTTTTAACCTTAATCATTTGGGTCTTTGAAATTTCCAACCCCAGTTTTTCTTACTATACCTCATCCTTAAACTGCTCTGGCCAGAGACTTTTGCAAGGCTCCTACTTCCCCTCGCCTTATTCCTGCGAGGCTCCTCAGTTTACCCGCTGTACCAATTCCTGGAGGCGGACTTGAAATTTTCCCTCACCCTATGCATGCGAGGCTCCTCTGTTTCCCCACTGTGCCGATTTCCCTTTCTCTTTCCCTGTACAGGCCACCATTTGATGCCACCCACAGCAAAAATCTCACGGTAATTTACCAGAAGTGGACTTGAACTGAACTACTTCTATTACTGAGCTGCTTCCTTGCTTGTTTGCTTGTTTGCTAGTTTATAGAGGAAGGAAAGCTTTGCTTACTTTTAGTTTTAGAGGAAGAGAGACTTTGAGAGGAAGAAAGACTTTGCTTAGAGGAAAAGAGACTTTGCTTAGAGGAAGAAAGACTCCACCCAATTTTAGAGGTGCTACTCCTTCAGAGGTCTACGCTTATCAAAGTTCTACTGCTTCTTAAAGGTGGGTTGCTTCTTGGAGGTGTGGCATGCAGCATGCGGCCTGCAACGTGTGGCGTGTGGCCTAATTTCCTACAACCTGCGACCCCCGTGTTCTGCGATATTCATTCTTCATTCTGTGATCTATCAGAGGTGCTGCTTATCTGAGGTGCTTCCTATAGGTGCATGTTTATATACCTAAGGCAGCCAATCAGCTTAGGATTAGCACAATTGAAGCACACCCCTTGGTATCAATCAAGAAAGAATGAGGAATATCTGTTGACCACTAGCACAAAAGAGACATTAGCTAATCAGACAAAAGTAGATCATGCCGTGTTAACACTAACTATGCGCCACCTCTTGGCTCAATGCCATCAGCCATCTTAGGGTTATCCAAACAAGTCTTCTGCAGCAAAGGGGATCGGGAGGGCTCTAGGTGGGATTGGAGAGGGTTCTAGGTGGGATCAGAGTTTTTGGAACTGGAGGTGTCAACAGTGAATCACAGGTTTCAGCTTTGGGTGTCAGGGGCTGGTAGTTTTGAAGAAGAAGTTGATTGATTGGTTGGTGAATTTGTGTGTGTCCACAAGCTCCAGAATTATGTATCTGATCTTGTACAAACTTCTGTAGGCAATTTAGCAGCCATGGTCCTGTTTAGGTAGATCTGTAGACCTTAAAATGATCCAAAATTTCTCACTCTGGCAGTTTCTCTCAATGGTTATCAGGTACTCCTGCCTAAGAATCTCTTTAGCAGCCTCCATTCTTACTTATTCTTGGGGCTAACATAAGTGTTCATCTTAAGTTAGGTTTAACTATTGTTTCTTCTTTTTAATGGCCAGGAATGGCTGTTTTGGTTTTATCTGTTTTGTGAGGCATCCAAGATCAAGCTGGTAAAATTGCCCTTGTTCTTATCTGTTTTTAAGGGTCAGCTGAGTTCCCACAGTGGTTACTCATGGAGAACTTGAGAGCAGCTTCTTAGTTCCTTTAGTGCCATTGGGTAGGTAGGGTGTCCTTGATGAGGTGGCTTCCCTTGGATGCATCAGGAATGTCTGCCTTTTTCAATGACCCTCCTTTTTGCAGCAGGTGCATTGATTGGCTTCTCCTCCTCTATTGGTCTCATTAATCTTCCTGATCGGGAGGTCATGTGGCCCAGAATTGCAAAGCTTCTTAGAGAAGTCTTCTCACTCCCTGGGTTCTGGCTGACTTAGAGGGCAAGAACCAAGTATTGGTTTTCTTGGTCCCTGTATTTTAATCTCAGTCTCTAAGTTTGATCTCAAGCATCCAGTAAGCCAGTCTCACCAGTCATAAAGTAAGAGTACTGGGCTTAAATGTTTATGACTCTACAGTTATTTACCCACTTTTATTTAATTGGTGTCTATATTATCTTATCTTTCCTATAGGTGATTGGTTATTCTCTCAAATTAATTTAGGTTTTTTGTTCTTGAAGCAGTACTTCTGTAAAACAAAACATTAATCAGACAACAGTTATAGAGTTTACAAGGAAAATACAAAATGGAATTAAATACAGTAAAACATTTAGTTTGTATAATAGCTATCTTTCATTTTGACTGAGCTATAAATTATTTCCCTGCTTGAGATCACAGTAATTGTACAACAAAAAGCAATATTTTGAATGTAACTTTAAATAAGCTGAAGTCTGGCTTTCTTTGGAGCCATTCTGACATGCAATAGGGTGAGAGGCAGAGCATTATCTCAGGTAAGGTGTGGTTTTTTACAAATCTTAGGTAAACCATTCTAGTTTTGAAGTTGATCTTTGCCTCCTCTTTAAACATCATTGTACAAAGTTTACATGTATTGTTTCCTGAGTCTATGTGATTGTTAGTTGACAGAATGACATAACATCCAAAATATATATCAAGGTAAGGTTGAGATAGAACTTTCCTTTTGTGTGGCAAAGTGGCAAAATGTTTTCATGTTTCAGGATATTAGCCTTAAACAAATCAGGCGCTAACAGGTCCAGTTTTGGAACATTAAATGATATTTCTAACTTATATTGGGGTTGAACTATGTTGCAATTGAAAATGAGTCTGTGAGGTTTGAGATCTGGAGTCAAATGGAGAGGCTGAATGTTTTTGAGGAGACAGTCAAGGGGGTGGGCTTTGCAGAGAATTTTAGATTGGGCAGAGTTAATTTCTAAGAGTTCTCAGCAGCCTGGAGAAGGGAAACAGGAAGGGAAGGGGCGTCCCCACCACCTCCCTGATTTCCCACATAGGAGCAGATCATCAGTGAGGGTGGTCACTATGCCTGACAGGTCTGTGGCTAAGCAAGGGAGACCCTGACCCAGTGCTGGGGTTTTCAGAGTGAGAGAGAGAGAGAGAGAGAGAGAGAGAGAGAGAGAGAGAGAGAGAGAGTTCAGGGTCACTGTAGAAGAATTGGAGGACTCACTACCAGTAGAGGGAAAGCTGTCAAGGGTCGAATTCTGTGGTGGGCGAGGAGGTCAGCAACAGCAAGAGGCAGAAACACCCTATGATGGATCAGGGATGAGGGGACATGGTCAAGGCAGCTCAGATCCCCGTGAGGGGAGAGCCAACAGGTAATGACCATGGATCCCATCCCAGATTTCATCACAGAAAGACTTTCGTACCCAGAAACATTTTCTTCTTCCTTCTTAAATATGTTTTCATTTCTAGAACTTTTTATTTTTCTTTCCTATGTGTTGGCCCTTTTTGGTCACATTCTGAAACAACTCTTATGAAATTTCTGAATTTCAATAAATGACTCCTTTCTAATAAGATGAAATATTTTTATGTACAGTACTTGTAATGTATAAAGCTACTCCCCTGTCCATCAGTTGCAGTAATTTTCTCCACCTCCCAACCACTTGTCAATCTGTGAACATCCTGGCTAGCTATTGGTTCATCAGTCAGCTTGCAAGTATTCTTCTCCGATATTGGTCCCCTGTTAGCCCAGCGGAATTCAACTGTTTACTATAGCTTCCCCACCATCTTTTCCCATTCTTCTGTCTGTCCTACACACTTTTCTCTATCCTTCTGACTTTCCCCTCTCTCTAGCACGTACCCTTTCTTTTCCTTTCTCTTTTCCTCTCATTTTCTCTCTTACCCTGCAGGGAGACACTGTTTGCTTAATAAATTCCCTTATGTGATTTCCCGTGTTCAATGTGGATTCGTGGAAATTCCCTTACAGTACTATAATTGAAACACAGTTGAAATTTTGGATTCCTTTGTATATAGAATTATACCAGTTAGAACTTAAGTCTTAGTAACTTTGATTTAGTGATGACACAAAGCAATTTTAAACCTCTTTTATTTACCAATATTTGAAAACATCAGTAATGTTAAAGTATGTTACTTCATGGAATTTAAGAAGTTAAGAGTACTTGATCTTATTTAACAACATTTTAAATTTGTAAATTAATCAGATGTCTCTAACAAGCACATTTGAGTAATCCTATATATGTCAAATCTAATGTACTTATTTTACTGTAAAAGACATCAGATAAGTATATTAAACAGTATCTTTTGTCTCTTTCCTGTTGAAGAAAACTCCTAGAAACAATTAATATTAGATATTTTATAGATATCAACTTTTTATTAATTTGACCACCTAGAGACTTGTGAGGTAAGTAATTTTAAAGACATTTTACTTTCATCTGTTAACCCAATTTTAAATTGACCTTTTTAAAATAATGTGAATTATAGGTTTCTGGGTCCTCTTTTAATTTTAATTCGTGAGTGCTATATTTGGACCCACTTATGTAGACAGACAAAACAATATCAGACAACAGGATATAAACTTATCACAAAAGCAAAGTCCTTATAGATTTTTATAGGTGAATCTCCATTGCCATGCAACAGATGTTCAAAAATATCTCTAGAGATGAATAAAAACAGAACTGATCAAAAAACCTTTATTCTAGGTATGTAGAATCAAAATTGTGAGCTCAAAAAATATAGTATTTAAGAAAAACAAAACAAGAGTCTTAGAAGAAAAATGATAATGGCCATTAATTATTTTTTTGTAAAATAGCATGACAGAGTGAGAAAGAGAAAGGCAGAGAGAGGGGGGAGGGAGAAGAAGAAGAAAAAGAAAAAGAAGAAGAAGAAGAAGAGAGAGAAGAGAGAGAGAGAGAGAGAGAGAGAGAGAGAGAGAGAGAGAGTGTTCAGGTTTATAGGAAGTAAAAAGATTGTTAGAAAGAGAAAACTTGAATGTAAGGAATTCTCTTTCCATTTCCTTGAGCACACACATGAATTAAAATCCGTAAAAATGTTGAGATGTAAAGTTCAGTTTGGTTTGAAGTCTGAGGTGAGGCAGAGGGACTCTTAAGTTAACTAAGAGGCAACCCAGGGGGGTTTGGGTTGGGATTGAGAGTGAGCTGCCCATTGCAAGAGGAATTGGTGAGTAAAGAGGCAAGTTGTCCCTTGGCCCCAGGGACTCACCAGAGTGAAGGATGAGTTAACCAGGGAGTCATCACTACCACTAGTAAGCATCAAGGCTTAACCTGAAGGGTACCTGGGTGTCCAGCACTAGGGCCTTCATAGAGAAAAAAAGTCACAGAGAGAACCCAGGGCTGGAGTAGGTCTTGCAAGAGGCTGTCCTCTTAGGAAAGAATCCCCCATCAGTCTGGAGCTTTCCTGCTTCTCAGGAAAGAGTCCTCCCATCAGCCTGGAAGCAATCCAGCAATCAGTATAGGGATTCAGCCATAGTTGAAAGAACCATGACTGGGAGTTCCCCTGACCTGTGGAGAATCTCAGGGGTACTGGACATTTAATGGTCACTTCCCAGGTAACGGAAAACCAGGGAGAAGCCACTTACCAAAAGAGACTGATGTCTGCATGTGAAAGAGAGCATCCAGGTGAATAAATGGTAAAATCAGCATCTGGGGCATCAAATGGAATTCCATGTGCCTAAGTGGTGATAGAAGAGTCCATCCTACTCATGGCATCATTGATATTACCCAGAACAACCACTCTGATTGTGGGAACTTATACAGGAGATTTTATTAAGTGGAGAGGCAGATTGTCTTGTCAGCCAGCAGGGTGTGTGTGTGTGTGTGTGAAAGAGAGAGAGAGAGAGAGAGAGAGAGAGAGAGAGAGAGAGAGAGAGACAGAGAGAGAGAGGACAGAGAGAGACAGAGAGAAAGAGACAGAGGAGGAGGAGAGGAAGATGAAGCAAGTGAGAGTGAAGAGAGAGAGAGAGAGAGAGAGAGAGAGAGAGAGAGAGAGAGAGAGAGAGAGAGAGAGAGAGAGAGACAGGGGAGCTATTCTCAAGTATTGGAATTTTGCAGGCTAATAACAACAGACCAATGACTGGCTAGGAACTTTGTGGGATAACAATCTGAACCAGTGACTGTCAAGAATGTTTGCAGGCTCTCCAGCAGATCAATGGCCAGCTAGGTTGTTCACAGACTGACAATCTGACTTGTAAAATGGTGGGGGGGGCAGAATACTGGAGGCAGCAAAATGGCAGATCTGATGCCAATAGGTGTTATTGCTGAGGGCATCCAAGACCATGGGCTCTAACAAGGATTGTTTTTGGAAGTTCCCCAGAAGAAATATCACTGACCTCAAGGAATCCCTCTGATGAGAGTAAAGTTTCTGAACAATTTTCCCCCAGGAGTCATCAAAATGTTAATATTTGGTTAGTTTATCAAGGTTTTCCACCTAAAATTTAAGGAGGTAATGAAAATTCTAGTTAAACTCAGATTTCTCAAACCATTAAGTGATACAGGTGAGCCAAATGTGGAATCCATGTTAAGTTTTATTTATTGATCTAATGCATATATTCAATTTCAATTTGAATTTATATTTCATAGTAAAAATGTTTGCTGCATTCAATTTATTCTTTCAATTAATCAGTAACTATCCAGTCCTGTTCATTTATTACCTGTTATGGTTTAGAGATGAGGTGTCCCCCCAAAAGCTCCTGTGTGAAACAGTGCAAGAAGCTTTAGAGGTGAAGTGATTGGGTTAGGAGAGCCTTCACCTAGTCAGTGCATTGACACCCTGATAGGGATTAACTGAGTGGAGAATGATGCAGGTGGGGTGTGGCCAGAGTAGTTGGGTCCCTGGAGCCTTGCCTTTGGGGTTTATATTTTGTACTTGGTGGGAGAAGTCTCTCTCTTTGCTTCTTCCACATCCTGCCTCTATGATGTTCTGCCACACTTCAGGCCAGAAGAATGGAGTTGGACCTCTGAGACCTCTGAAACTGTAAGCCCCAGGTAAACTTTTCCTCCTATAATTGGTCTTGTCAAATCTTTCAGTCACAGTGACCAAAAAGCTGACTAAAATATTACCCAAATTGCAATTGATTTGTAAGAACTAGTAGAAATAATGACTTTCTGGAAAATGTGAGAAGAAAATGCAGTCCCTGGTGCCAGGGAGAGTAGATTTAAATCAGCTCTCACCTTGAGTTTGGACAGGGGTTACCACATGGATACAAATAATGCTGGAGACACTAGGCATCCTGTTTCTCCTGCCCTCTGTACTGGTGTTGGAGTAAAGAGAGTCCTGTTGACATCCAGATGCTTGCTTTGCACCTCTGGCATTTGACAGGTCCTGATTGGTTGCTCTGAACCTGCAGGTAAGAGTGACATTCTTAGCTGTCCTCAAACCTCTGTAGTGTCTGTGGTTTCCTCCTTTATGAAAACATGCCATCCTCCAGAAATAGCACCTTATGTTTAGGTGCTTTGGCATGAGGTCCCCACACCCCACAGTTCTGGGACTTTGAATGCAAGGTAGTGCCTTGCTGTGGATAAGTTTTCTTCATGTGGAACTTCAGAGTCCAGTGAAGCAGTGACCAGGTGGATAGGTGAGCCACAGCCTTCATTTTGGAAAAGGTGAGCAGATTCCCTGGTTTTTGTCTGAACTGGACCTGGTGCTCCTGGGTAGCACACTTCTGAGTCCCTTCCCTTACTCCTCCCTCACCTGCTGGTCCATGAGAACCTTGTGAATGCTTATCAGCAGCAGGAAGAAGGTCTATGAAGAAGTAAGGGGAAGAGTCCAAATGAAAACCTGGGCCTCCAAAGCCTTTGCTTAAGTGTCAGTCATGGAAGATCCTGGGCTTGGTTCTTAGAACAGAGTGATTTCTGTTATAAAGCAGATAAGAAACTGACATCTCCCCATTTCCTGCTTATCTTAGCTTCCAAATCTTGCATTCCATGACTAATACCACATTGAACATGGTAGTGTAGACTCCTTTTCAACTTACAGATTTTACTTCCTATCGCCATGTACTCAGCAATGGGATTCCTAGATCATACTTGTTTATTTTTGATTGTTGAGGAAGCTCAAAACCTCACACTGATTTTCCATGAATGCTCTACTAGTTACCATTTCACCCTAAGGAACAAGGGCCCTTTCCTCCACACCCTAGCCAATGGATCATCTTTTGGATGATAGCTGTTCTAGGGGGAGTGAGACATCACACTGTGGTTTAATTTTTATTTCTAGATTGTTAGCAGTGGTAAACAGATTTTCATATATCTGGTTATATTTTATGTCTTCTCCTGAGAAAAGTTTATTTGCTTTATATAATTTTTATCAAGTTAATTTATCTCTTTATTGATTTTCATGAGTTCCTTTAAGTTGGGCTATTAAGTCTTCATCAGTTGTATGGTTTTCCAGATTTGCACCTGTTGCATAGATTGCCTTTTGACTTATTGTGTTTTGTTATCATATTTATTATTTACTGGACAAAATGTAGATTTTGTGTACATGCTGGTTTGAAGCACACATATATTATGGGTTAGCTAAGTTGAACTCAATAATGTGTACTTTATCTCATATATTTTTTGAATTCAGAGTACTGAAAATCTGCTCTCTTGGTAATGGCCAAGAATACAGAACCTTGTTCTGAATCACAGTCACCATATTGTAAAAGGATATCTTAAATTTTTTCTCCTACATAAATTAAATTTCATAACTTTGGCCAACACCTCCCCAGCCCCTAAGCCTCAGTCCTGATAACTGGCACTCTGTCCAGTTAGACATCTTTAGATTCCATGTGTGAATGAGATCAGGTTATGCATGTCTTTCTTTGCATCACTTATGCCACTTCTAACAGTGACCTCGGGGTACTCCTGTATCCAAGGTAACAGGATTCACTGTCATGACTGCAAGTGCTCCATTGTGTCACTCCCATTGTCATCATCTGCTCCTCTGCCAACAGACTGACTCCATGTCTAGGTTACTGGGAACAGGGGCCCGTTGAGGACTCCCCAGAGCAGACATCTGTTGGATATGCTGATTTCATTACCTTTGGATATATAACCAGCAATGGGATTGCTGGATCACATGAAAAAAGCTGCACACACCTCCAACACAGTCAATGACTCCAGACAGCCATAAAAATGTCCAAAAAGCACACTCAGATGGAGGAGCACAGCCTTTCCTGGGACAGAATCTCTTCCAGACACCTCTCCCAACAGAAGTCTTCCTCTCCTGCCTGGCTGCACACTGGCTCTCCTCCACCTTGGATCTTGCCTTCTTCCTCTGTCAGTGGTAAAGTGATGAGCACCATCTTGATTTACCTGAGATCTTCAATGTGGCCACCAAAGTAAATTTACAGATCAAATTACTGGATTTTGTGGGAAAAGTAAGAGAATGCAGGTCAAGAGGGAGCAAAGGTTGTGGACAGAATTACAAGAATGTCCCAAGATTCTTGCCTCCTCACTGACATGAAAGGCCTTGATATGCCATGGCCCATAGTTGTGGTCAGATTATCCAGCATATGGTGGAACTTTACTACTTAGATTTGACTGCCTGATGAGGCATACAAGACATACAAGAGAGTGTTTGCAGATGTAAATAGGGTCACTTATTATTGACCAAGAACTTATAAAATGAGTTCTCCTTCTTAAGTTTGACTAATAATGTGAATCATTGAAAGGAGACAAAGATCAGAGTGCTGAGGTTAATCAGATTGCTTGAAAGAGAATTCACTATGAGGTGAATTTTGTGAGCAGCCTCAGGGCAAGAGGAAGCATCTGTGATGTGAGTGCTTTGGGGCAGACTCATGGATAGAGTAAGCAGTCTGATGTGAATAGTTGTGGACAGCCTCAGGGCAGGAGCAGCCAGCTATGATGTGAATGGGTTGTATCACCATCCTGGAGTAACCAGCTGTGATGTCAAGTGTGGTGGGCCACCTGTCAGAGGCTCCATCCTTGACATGGATGGTTGTGGAGCAGCCTCATGGAAGGGATCCACTGTCTATGGGATTGGTTGTGTGTGAGCCTAATGTAGGAATCTGTGAGAGCTGAGTCCCTGGGTTCTGAACAATAGACACTGAATTCTGCCAACATTTCATGGTCCTTGGAGAGAACTCTAGGACTCACTTCTGAATTCCACTCCACCATCACCTCATGGGACTCTGAACAAAAGCACTAGATTTCCAGAACTCCTGAACAATAAAAATATGAAGTGAAAACATTTCTGTTAATTGAAGTTGATAAAGTTGTGGTTATCTGTCACTTGGCAACAAACAGGTTTTATAGCAAAGACATCTACTTTTCAGGAAACCTTTTGTCTGCATATCACAAAGAGTTACCAGCTTTTTTGTGACTCAGGATGGGGAGGGGTGTGTATATAAATGAATCATATCAATCTATAACATCAAGAGAAAAGGTATGGGGATTAGTGTTAGGGTTAGTGTTAGGGTTAGGGAGGGGGGCAAGAATGGAGGAAGGAAGGACTGTATAGAGGGAAAAGAGGGGTGGGAGGGGTGGAGTGAAGGGAAAAATGGCAGAATGAATCAAACAACATTACCTTATGTAAATTTATGATTACACAAATGCCTTTACTCAAATACAAACAGAGAAACAACATGTATCCCATTTGTTTATAATAAAATTAAAAAAAATAATTTTGTTCCTGATGATCAAAAAAAAAAAAAAAAGAGAAAAGGCATGTAAAGTTGGATATGGCCAAATGGATTGATGATGTGGACACAGTGAGAAGGAATAGTAAATTCAGTATTTTGGTTTGAGGACTCAGAATGGCCATAAATTTTCCTGGGTTGATTGTAGACTGGAAAGTGGAGTCTATGTGGCCTCTTCTAAATGAAGTTGAACTATCACTATCTCCTTGGTATAAAGGGAGGTGTCCAAAGACTCAGGGAGACTGGAATGCTGGAGATGCTTCATGAGATATACCTTCTTAGGAAAACCTGGAGGTCCAGAGGATGTGGTTTGTACCAGGGCTTTGACAAATTCAAACCCAAGAGCATGTGCTTATAGTCATTAGCAGTGAGTAAAATGGTCTTATCCTCAGGGACCAGTAGCCTGACCCATTGATCATGGTTTCTGCAGAGCTGCAGCATGAAAGAGCCCTACCAGAGTCTTATTTGCTATATACAAGAACCAAGGCTTTGCATCTGGTGCATAGAGGTCTGACTTGTTCTCTAGATCAGATAATCACAATTCGTTCTTTAACCTCCAGATCTGAAATAGATATCTTACTGCCAGAACTATACATTTTACCCAAATATAAAATTTTGGTTCCAAGTTAGGAAACATGGAAACAAAGATCTTTATTGAAATTAATGCAGAACTAGATCATTTTGCAGCTCTGACAATAGAACATATGCTAGCATATGGACAGCACAAGGACACTGAGAAGAGACATACATAAACAAGTCAAAACAAGCCAGGAAGGGTTTCTAACAATTTATTTGTATAGTTTGAAACAGATGCATTCACATGTTTAGAAAATCAGAAAATGTAGAAAGATTTGTTTAACTCGTACTTATTATGCCTCCATTTACCTAGTTTCTGTCTAAACCAGTAACAACCCTTTCAGTTTCTTCTTATTCTTGCAGAATGAGGATGGAAATCATTCACACTAATTTTATCATTATATTCCATTATGAATTCTATTATTTCACATTGCTTTACTTCCATTGTATTAAAATCCCTTGCTTTGTATTCCATCAATACATTTTTAATTCACCTATTGTTTGGGGGATACCACAACCTTTTGTTGTATGGATAGATTCTTATGGATATTTTCAATTAGTTAGTTAAATAGAACCTCTTGCTGGATACTTAGGTTATGTTTTAAAAGTAACTTGTGATATTTTTCATACTTTAATTCTTCAATGAGCATGTATTGAAGGATTAGGTCCTACAAGTGAAATTCCTGAGTCACAGGTGAACACTTTATTTATTTTGACAAATTTATGCCAATTGTCTCACTGCCCTTGCTCCTGGAAGCCTGGTGGTGGAAGGTCATAGAACCCACAGTTGCCTGAAGTGTGAGGATGGAGAATGGGAGGAAAGATGGGTCCCTCTGGCTCCATTTGACCTCTGCCTCAGGTAAGGGCTGCTGGTCACCAGGCTTGCTATCTGCCAATGTACACTTATGCATTTACTCTTGGTTGATTTTTTAAGTACAAGTTATAGGATTATGAACAGTTTCTACATATTTCCTTACTGAAGAGATCGAAGAAATAGACATTTTCTCAAATCTCACTGAGCAACATTTAGAAAGATGTCCATCCCTGTGGATCAGGGATCAAAAGAACTGAGAATTGTATGGCCAAGGGTCAGAAAATCTTGAATAGTTACTGTTATGAAATTATTTCCTAAGGGGACAGTTGAATAAAAGAAAGAAAGCAATCTGTCCTGTAGAAGAATAGAAAACAGAGCATCAGAAGGAGAACACTTTGAGCAGCCTTCTTCTCAGGGGGAGTTCTGTAGTGGAGTTTGCAAGTCTGAAGGTAGCGAACATGCTGGTGGTGCTTGTGGAGGAGGAAGACCATGTAACCACTAGCCCAGCCCATGACACCCTGGAACCCAGCATCTCGAAGGACCATGAGAAACAGGAAAATCCATCTGATTATCCAGATTTCAGGCAGAAAATAACAGTAGTTCTCACTTTTCCTAGTTTCTGATGTGTTCATTGTGTTGTATTTGATGTAAAATGGTAAGTTCATGCTTTTCACAGCATTGAGTATCCAAAAGAAGAGCAACAAGGGAAGGATGTGCCAGGCAGACCTGGGCTGCAGCCTCCTCCACCTGGAGGCTCTGGGACTGATGGTGATGGCCTGGACCACTGTGAGGAGACTGGTGGTGCAGATGGACAGGCCACGGGCCACCCTCTGCAGGTAAACAACAGTTTTACAGCCTACATCATCTAGAACATTTCTTAAACCAAAAGCTGCTATTGTCTTTTGCATTCCTCTGCAAAAAAGCATTAGGATGTTTGTAAAAGCCAAGTGGATGAGAATAAGATGAACTGATTTCTTCTCAGAACTCACTAAGAAAATGAACATACAATTCACAAAAACAGAAATATTTCCCACTATGCCAAATCCAGTTAGAAAGAGGACCACTGTTATCTTGATCATGTTCAAAACCATTTGTAATTTTATGGACAGAAAAACTTCAGTTCTTTGAAATCCTTCCTGAGAATAGCATCAGGTGCACTGATAGAAACCTGCAAATACAATTAGGTCAAGCACATTTCTGCTGTATTGAAGATGGTCATGGTACATGCTGTGGACCAGAGTTTTGTCCAAAAAACATTTTCATTTCCCCATGGCACTCTTGGAAGAACATTCTGTACCCTTTGAGGCATTTGTTGAAGAAGAAACAAATATGTGAAGTTGCAAAGCAGACTTTCTATATTTGATTTCCACATTAGCACAACTGAACTCCTTGTTCAAGTCATTAAATATCTCATATATTATAAATCCCAACTCCTCTTGAATTCAACTAAAATTTCCCAGTCTGAAAGCTCCCCTGTGTTTTCTGCTTAATTGACCATATTCCCAACAGTCAATTCCAAAGGCCACTCATCTTTAACTCTCTTCCTCTGCAAAATCTAACATACACACAAAATCTTATGGGTCCAACTCAACACCTCTTATATTTCCCAATATTTGTTTCTTCTGTAATACCTCTTCCTTTGCTCACTATGTATGCCTCATTTTGATTAGTAAGACCAATCTAGAGTCACCTCCCATGTCCAGTTTGCATCTTTAATTCATGTACTTCTACATCTAAGGATTGTCTTTTAAAACTCAAACTGATTCTGTGATTTCACTCCTCATAACTTTTCAGGAGACGATTCTGGTATGAACATCAAATAAACACATGCTATAGCACTTCAGCTGTTAAAGGTTAATCAGATAAAGGTCTCCAGGAAGACACCTCCAGAATGAGTCAGAATATGGACTGCAGGGAGGCAGAAACCAGGAGATGCCACCTAGCAGTGACCCAAGGACAGATCTGAGTTCCTGACTCAGTGAACACAGGGACTCTCAGGGAGGCCTAGACCAGATCTGGCATGTTATATATATCAAGGGGGCTCAAAAGCGCATTCACTGGGTGTTGTGGTGTTGTGCACTGTGCAGATGAGAGTGGCTTATGGAGTAGGAATCCACAGGGAAGACTGGTATAGCAAGGGCCTGGTGTCGCAGGGAGGGAAGGTGACTTCACTCAGATGGGGCCATGTTGGCCTTAGAACTTCTGTGTAACCCTGTCTGCAGTCATCCTAGCAGCCATATTTGCTCACGTCTGTCCTCTCCATCTGCTAATGAGCAGGGCGGCTTTGACATTATTACTCCATGTTGATGGATCTCCTCCCTCCCTCTCACCTTTTGTTTCTTCTTCTCTTTCTTTCTTTCTTTCTTTCTTTCTTTCTTTCTTTCTTTCTTTCTTTCTTTCTTTCTTTCTTTCTTTCTTTCTGTCCTTTTCTTGCTTCTTTCTGTTTTTCAATGAGTTTTAAGAGTTCTTTTAAAACATGTTGATTGATATTGTTATGGGGCACAACTTAACAACAGACCAATCACCAATGAGAAGTCCAAATTTGAGAGTTTTTATTAAGGCAGCCAGCTGACTGTCTCACACAATGCCCCAAAAAATGGCTATTGGGAGAACAGCCCCAACCACAGGGTTGTAGGGGTTCTTATACCAAAAATCACACTAATCATAAGTGTCTGTTGCTATGATTCAAATTACACATTAACATCATGAGATCATCAACAGAGGGGGAAGTGGGTCAAAATGACCCTTATCTAGGTACAAACTAAAGAATGATTCCACACAATCACCATTCACATGGTACATTGTTAGGAGCAATAGGAATCAAAAGAGAGCAATTCTTTACTTCATAGGAGTTGCCATTGTATATTATTAAACATGTCACACCAAGTAACTGATGATGGGCACAGAGGCGGGGTGTTCCCATGGGAGAAGTTTATTTCCTACATAACATGGAGTCTCAGATCAAAATGGAGTCTCTTTAGTCAGTTCCTTAGAGTCTGGCCTATAACATTCTTCATGGAGCCAGATCTGTCACCCCATCACATTACCCACTGGTTTTTTGTACATAATCAAATCATTGATTAATTAGTTAAAATTTTTTCAGTCTTATCTTTAGATGGTGTTTGGGGTCTCTGAGGACTGTCCATTTTCTTGTTGCCTTAACTCAGATGTGATGAGTACGTAATGTGAGTAAGGTCCCTTCCATTTCAGCTGGGTGTTAGTCCTTTCTGGAACAATTTGATGTAGACATAGTCTTCTGACTGAAATGGGTGTTAGAAATCAGTGGTCTCTTGGGGCTGGTTCTCTCATAACTTGAACCTGTTAGAGAGACTTAACAACAGGTTAGAGAGGAGCAGGTTCTTGTTAAGGGTGGAGGAAGTGCTCTGAAAGCATTAACATTTTAATCTCTCAGTGGTCGTTTGCCTCCAACTTTCTGGACCCAAACTGGTCCTTATTTTTGTGATTTAACCTAATTTACCTACCGATATTGAATGTTTTTAAAATTTTTATTATTTCCCCTCTAATTTTAGGGACTTTTTACTGCTGTAAGGAAAAGGGCAATGACCGTTCTTGCTGCTTCGCTCTTGTTCCCTGGGTTTAGGCTGACTCTGAGGGCAAGAGCCAAATATTGATTCTCTTGACACCTTTATTTTAAACTCAATCTTTAAGTTTTGATCTTAAACATCCAGCAAGGCAGTTTCACCCATCATTCAATAAGAATACTGGGTTTTAAATTTAATGTCTATGACTTTATAGTTATTTATCAGCTTTTATTAAACTGGGGTCTATATTATCTGCCATATAGGTGATGGCTTATTATCTCAAATTAATTTAGATTGTTCTTGAAGCAGTACCTCTGTAAAACATTAATCAGTCAACAGTTAGAGTTTACAAGGAAAATACAAAATGGAATTAACAACAGTAACAACATATTTAGTTGTGTAATAGCTATCTTAAATTCTGGCTGAGCTATATATTATATCCCCTGTTTGAGATCACAGTAATTTTATAACAAAAAAGCAATCTTTTGAATATAACATTAAGTGAACTGAAGTCTGGCTTATTTTGGAGCCACTGTAATATGTATTAAAGTGGGAGGCAGAACCTTATCTCAGGTAAGGCAGGGCTCTTCATAAATCTTAGGTAAAGTGGTCTAGTTCTAAAGCTGATGTTTTTTTTAAAATATCATTTTATAAAGTTTACATATATTGTTTCCTAAGTCTATATAAATGTTAATTAACACAGTATGATATTACACCTAAAACATGAATCAAAGAAAGCTGAGAGAGCTTTTAACTTTCCTTTTGTGTGATAAAGTGGCAAAATGTTTTCCTGTTTCATGATATTAACCTTTAAACAGATCAGACTCTCATTATCTTTTAGAAATACATTTACATTTTTATCCCAGTGCAGAAGGCAACATAAGTTTCAGGTCCAGTTACAGACCACTAAATGATATAGATAAATCCCCAATAAAATTTCTTATTCTGATAAGTTTAAAATTACCATTACAACTTGAGGTTGGAGAACAACAGCTTGATAAATAAGAGTAATAGAATAATGATTGCATTGATTATTTTATATTAACCATGTTTAGCTTTTAAAGAAAATTTAGACTTTGTAATGTGGTACAATACTCTAAAATAACAGTTGCTATTTAACCAGAGTTGTACAAGCCCCCAATTTTTAAGACTATTTGCTCTAGAGAATAAAACTTAACAGACACAATGTTAAGAGTAAATTAATATTTTAAGAATTGTTGGTCATTTCAGCATATAGACTGAACTTTGGTTTATATCAGTACATTAATATTTGACCTTAGGAAAACCTCGAATAGTTTTAACTGTTGTATTCCTTACATATACATGTAAATCTTTTAAAATTTACTCTTAATTAACATTTTTAATCACTTAGACACTCTTGTTGTTTACTTAGATGTATTACAGCCTTATTTTATCAAATAGACTTTTTTACCTAGAAACATTTATACTTAATATATTTTTATACTTAGAACCTTTTAATGTTTTAATCTGTTGATTCCTTTCTTAAAATTTATATTTTGAAACAACCCTTATAAATTTAGATAAATTACTCCATTTTAATCAGATGAAATACTTTGTTACTTATAGAACTCTATTTAAATATAGTTGAAACTTTTGGACACTTTATATATAATAATACCTGTTAAGATTTTTAGTACCCCTGTTTTCAGTGATAACACAAAGTAAATTTAAATCCTCTTTTTACTTACCAATTTATGAAAACACCAAAAATGTTTTAAGTATGTTATCTTATGGAATTTAAGGAGTTAAGAGTACTTGATGTTATATTTAACAGCATTTTAACTCTCTAAACCAATCAGATATCTGTAAAAAACACATCCATGATTAAAAAACATTTTAAATCATGTAAATCAAAAGCATCTGGATTCATTTTTTAAATTTTAATATATGAGCTCGCATGTCAATTTTGGTACCAAATATATGTAGACATGACAATACACCAGGTGTACATATACTTGAAATAAACAGATGAACAAAGACCTTAGAGCTTATTTTTTAAAACCCATTAGACCGAGAGTTAACCCTTGTAAACTGGCCTCTGAATGAAACAGAGCATTAAGAAAACCTTATTGTTGGATAAAATAGGTCTGATAAAAATTAACTTAGGCATACCAGATTGAAATTATGAACTCAAAAAGTAGAATTTTTAAAAGTCTTTGGCTTCCATCCTGATGTGGTCCCTCTCATCAGAGATGAAAAGTAATTAAGAGAATATAGACAAAGGTTATGCCTTATCCCTCCCTGGAGGAGTTTCCTGAAGAGATAGCAAGGGAGCTGCTTCCATTGGTCTGCTTGGGAGAGCCCCTCAGGTTGAGTTCTTGTTCTAAACCAGTTTTTCTGGTCTCCTGGATAGCAGTCATCAAAATTTTAGCCTGGCATTTTGGTGGACCAACTCCAATAGTTGAAAGTTCCAATTGGTAGCAGTTTACATTTTAATGTAAACATTAGTGAACATGGTTAAAAACCTTTTTAACCATTTTTTTTTCCAAATTTGACTACAAAACATTTGATCAGATTGTTCAGGCTGACCAAAGACAATTTGGATGTCCCCTGAGGTGGCCATCTGACCTCGAATGTTGGTCATTCCCTCTGACAAAATTTAGAGAGAGAAAAGACATTGCAGCGGGTTCCACACTCACTGACTCTCTTCTGGAATTCCTGGAAATTATTTAACATGCACTGGAGGGAAGTACATGACGTGAGGGAGACTGACCCATGCTTACACTTAAGGGCAACAAAAAACAGAAAAGGACAAACAAAGAGCAGATAAAACACCAAAGACATGGACAAGTGGCCACTCCAGATTCCAGACCAAAGAAACTGAGCAACATCTTGCCAGTCCCGGACTCAGGAAGTAATGCTGCGTCCAGCCTTCCTCAGAGTCCCCAGATGTGGATCCACCAGAAACAAACTTACTGGTCCCCCAGGGGTGTACAAACAGGTGACTCTCTTGGAGAATTTAGTTCACTCCTGCGGCTGGGCTCCACAGACCATGCAGCCTGGGGCTGAGGAACGTCTCTCAGAGGTTCTCCGCTAGGAGCAACGTTGTGGCCTCTCCCCTCTGTAGGAGTTTCCAGGTCAGTGGTGAGTGGTGGTTGCCCAACAGGCAGCGAGGATCTCGCTGGGGCCTCCAAATGTTATGGGGCACAACTTAAGAACAGATGGATAACCACTGAGAAGTCCAAATTTGAGAGTCTTTATTAAGCCGGCCAGGGGACTGACTCACACAATGCCCCAAAAAATGGCTATTGGGAGAACAGCCCCGACCACAGGGTTATAGGGTTCTTATACCAAAAATCACATTAATCATAAGTGTCTGTTTCTATGATTCAAAATTACACATTAACATCATGAGATCATCAACAGAGGGGGAAGTGGGTCAAAATGACCCTTATCTAGGTACAAACTAAAGAATGGTTCCACACAATCACCATTCACATGGTACATTGTTAGGAGCAATAGGAATCAAAAGAGAGCAATTCTTTACTTCATAGGAGTTGCCATTGTGTATTATTAAACATGTCACACCAAGTAACTGATGATGGGCACAGAGGTGGGGTGTTCCCATGGGAGAAGTTTATTTCCTACATAACATGGAGTCTCAGATCAAAATGGAGTCTGTTTAGTCAGTTCCCTTAGAGTCTGGCCTATAACATTCTCATGGAGCCAGATCTGTCAGCCCATCACAACATGTAGCAGTTGCGGGTAATCATGAACTGCAGGGGAAATACCATCAGGTGTGTACCTGTGTACTGGTTAAGATAGGGTAGCTGACATTTCCCTCTCCTCATCTCTTTCTATTTAGAGACCTCACACTCCTCTCTGTAGTCCTTCAAAGTATATGTGGTGGGTCACCAGGGACCATGACTTCCCTGTTGTGCTGTAGATCATGGAATTTAGTCCTTCCCTCCAGCTGTTCCTCAGGGCCTGCTGTTAATCCTCCCTCTCTGCCTTCCAAACCTTCCCAGTCTCTGGAGATCACTGTTCTATGTTCACATTGATAGGATTTCACTCTTTCAAATGAACCTCTCCAACCTCACCTCCCACCTGAGACTCACCTCAGACCACTCATCAATGCCCAGAACAGAAGAATCCAGGTGTTTGAGTGATCCCCAGAGCTGCACATGTTCTGTGTAGTTGGGATGCCTTTCTGCAGGACTTCTCCCTGCACCTACTGTTGTCTTCCAGAGCTGCCTTACATGTGTGCCTGTCTTGAAGTTCTCCAGAATCTCCAACTGCATGAACCTGGACTTACACACAGGTTCGGTTCCAGGGAGCCTAGGGATATCAGTTGCAGCCTAACAGTTCTGTGTCCTCTCATGACAAGCCAGAAGGCAAAGGTCTGCACCAGTGCATTCAGCAATGTGAAAGAAACTGGGATATGATGGAACAGCAGTGCTAACCAGTGCCTTTGGAGTAAGAATTGGGGACAACCTGGGTTGGAATATCAGTATGCATTCCTGAAGATTCCTCCATGCTTAGGGTCCTTATAAAGCACTTCCATGATTTCATCACCTAGGCCTCCTTCCCATTTTTCTCATCCTCTCTTCACCTTGCAACTATCCAAAGCTCTTCCATGGATGTGAGGGAGCTTTGAGATACCTTCTATGTCACTGCCTTTTCTTTTGGACTGACTAATATGAACATCACTGGTTGGGTGGGGTGCCACTCTGGAATTCCAAATGACTTTTGGAAACTATTTACAAGGCCAGGTTCTGCCTTCAGATGATGCATGATGCCTCATCTGGGTCTAACCTGATGACTCAGATAGCCATGCCATCTCAGTCCCAGTTTTCTTTACTAAAAATGAGATTAGTGGTTGCTGTTCTGTAAGACTAAGCAGTTGACAGTGAACCAGTTGGATTGAACTAACTCATAACCTGACAAAAATGCAAGAAATTTTCTGGAGAGCAGCTCTAGTTTTAGATGTACCTGTTTTGAGCAGTGCCCCATCAAACTGGCAGGTGGAGAATGGGTTCCACTTACACCTGTGATGTGCTGTGTCAGAACAGCAAAGCCCATGGGGGTGCAGGAGAACCCTCCAGGCAGCACCTGCAGAGCAGGATCACCTGAACACTGAGGGAAAAGACTCGATATGAGGACAAAGGTGTCCCTGTGTGAAACCCAGAAAGAGGTGAAGAAACTTACAAAAGCTGATTAATGGTGACAGCATGATGCAGTAAAAACACAGTGGTAAAGTTTGTTTAAGAGCCCAAAGAGCTTCTGTGATGCTCTGGTTTTGAGAGAAGCAGGAAGCTGACCTAGATCTCGACCGCAGAGCTCTCTGAGGAACTCGGTCCTCCTCAAAGGAACCAGATGCCAGTAGTGGCAGAGCACCTGTGGCACTGCCTTCATCTCTGTACCCGGGTGCATATGTTTACAGACAAGATGAGCCAGTGTCCTGACTGTCACAGACCCTCTCGTGTAGCCAAAGAGACAAAGCAAAATTCACACTCTGAGGAAATCACACAGGGCACCGTGCAGCAGACAAAGGAGGTCAGGTCCACTCACCTTGGTGTGCTGCAGACAGCCTCTGCGCTGGTCCTTCTGACAAGGGGCAGTTTACCAGGTCCTATTTGTACCCTCTGGCTTTGTGGAGTCCTTACCTTCCATGAACCACCACCAGGACTCCAGTTGTCACCGTTGACACCTGTCAGGGAGAAGCAAAGTCCTGCCGAACCTGAGTCCCTGAAGGACCACTTTCCCTCTCCCTCCACAATTACTGCATTTGTTGCACTCAGAAATTTTCTGAGACTTAATTAGAGTTAATTGTCTTAATAGAACAGTGTCTAGTGAGAAATTGAACAACTATCTAAGTTCCTGTAGAAGATTTCCCATTTCTCTGGCCTTCCCTTCCTATTCCCCAAGTTCCTCAGGTCCATCACAATGGGGCCAGCTTGGGAAACACAGAATAAGTCATTTCCCTTCTTTCTCAAGGTGTTCTTCAATCACAGGGATATGATATGTAATGACCAGTTCTATGGTGTCTGCTTTCTGAGTGTGTTCCCAGCATGCACCCAGGAGGAACAAGGATCCCCAGTTTCACCCACGAATGTAGGCAGTTCAAGGTCTGGATCATGGGCGATCCAAGATGGCAGCCTAGAGGGAGACTGCACCTCCGGTCGCTCCACAACCCAGGAGTTAAGAAGGGGAGGCATTGAGAGACTCGGACTGAAGTGGAGCCACGGGTGAGTCTGCCCACTGGGTAAAGCTCGGCCCGGGTGGCAGGCCCAGATAGAGGTGGCTTATCGGAGCCGGGCAGGGCAGCTAGAGTCATCCACAGGCAGTCCTGCGCACTCCGGCGGTGGGCCCCGCCCACACAGCCAGCTTCTCCAGGTTCTCGGAACGGAACTGGCCCGCTAGTGAGAGCCTGTCTGAACAGAGCAGGCTCCGAGTCCCGGAGCCCCTGCAGTGCAGTGTACTCCTGCAAAGAACCAGCGGAGAGCCTCGATCTGCAATCAGCCTCAGGGATAAGGGCAGGGCAGCCGGAGACCTCTTCAGGCGGCTCTGCCCACTCCGGCTGCGGGCTTTCTTCACGGGGCGATCCAAGATGGCGGCCTAGAGGGAGAGTGCACCCCCGTTCGCTCCACAACCCAGGAGTTAAGAAGGGGAGGCATTGAGAGACTCGGACTGAAGTGGAGCCACGGGTGAGTCTGCCCACTGGGTAAAGCTCAGCCCGGGTGGCAGGCCCAGATAGAGGTGGCTTAGCAGAGCCGGGCAGGGCAGCTTGAGTCTTCCCAAGGTAGTCTTCCACACTCCGGCAGTGGGCTCTTCTCACACGGCCAGCTGCACGGTGCAGGCCCACAGTGAGAGCATTTCCGCACAGAGCCAGTTCCAAAACGTGGAACCAGTAGGGGGCTAGGGGCAGTATTCTTCGAATGAGCTGCTTTATCAGATTCCTCCAAGACATCAGGCTACTGAAGGCTGGGAGGTGATACACTGGAAATCTACTGGGACACTATAAGCCAATAGTGGAAAACTGCAATATCTCAGGGTCCCACTGACAACTGACCATTATGAGAAAACAAGGGAAGAAAATGTCCCAAACAAACCTAGATACTACTTCAATAAAACCCAATGACAGCACAGCAGAAGAAATGTCAGAAAGGGAGTTCAGAATGTACGTAATTAAAACAATCAGGGAAACTAATGAGGAGATGAAAGAGCAAATGCAGGCATTGAAGGAGGAGATGAAAGAGCAAATGCAGGCATTAAATGATCGCACCAATCAACAGTTAAAAGACCAAATACGGGAAGCAAGAGATCATTTCAATAAAGAGTTAGAGATACTGAAAAAAAACCAAACTGAAATCCTTGAAATGAAGGAAACAATAAACCAAGTTAAAAACTCCATAGAAAGCATAACCAATAGGATAGAACACCTGGAAGACAGAACCTCAGACATTGAAGACAAAATATTTAACCTTGAAAACAAAGTGGAACAAACAGAGAAGATGGTAAGAAATCATGAACAGAATCTCCAAGAACTATGGGATATCATGAAAAGGCCAAATTTGAGAATTATTGGGATTGAGGAAGGCTTAGAGAAACAAACCAAAGGAATGAACAATCTATTCAATGAAATAATAACAGAAAATTTCCCAAATCTGAAGAACGAAATGGAAAACCAAGTACAAGAGGCTTATAGAACTCCAAACATAC
Source organism: Sciurus carolinensis (assembly GCF_902686445.1). Classification (NCBI taxonomy): domain Eukaryota; kingdom Metazoa; phylum Chordata; class Mammalia; order Rodentia; family Sciuridae; genus Sciurus; species Sciurus carolinensis. The sequence continues at coordinate 130,004,802 of NC_062219.1, forward strand.
AAAATTACAACAGACCCACACCAAGGCACATTATTATGAAAATACCTAACATACAAAATAAAGACAGAATTTTAAAGGCCGCGAGAGAAAAGAATCAAATTACATTCAGAGGGAAACCAATAAGAATATCAGCAGATTTTTCAATCCAGACCCTAAAAGCTAGAAGGGCCTGGAACAACATATACCAAGCCCTGAAAGAAAATGGATGCCAACCAAGAATCTTATACCCAGCAAAACTTACCTTCAAATTTGACGATGAAATAAGATCCTTCCATGATAAACAAAAGCTAAAGGAATTTACAAAAGAAAGCCAGCATTACAGAACATTCTCAGCAAAATATTCCATGAGGAAGAGATGAAAAACAATGATGCAAATCAGCAACAGGAGGCGCTAGCCTAAAGGAATAGCCAAATAAAGGAGAAACCAAATCATGTCAAAAACAAATATGAGTCAATTGACTGGGAATACAAATCATATCACAATAATAACCCTGAATGTTAATGGCCTGAATTCATCAATCAAAAGACACAGACTGGCAGATTGGATTAAAAAGAAAAATCCAACAATATGCTGCCTGCAAGAGACTCATCTCATAGAAAGAGACACCCATAGACTAAAGGTGAAAGGATGGGGAAAAACATACCATGCACACGGACACAGCAAAAAAGCTGGAGTATCCATCCTCATCTCAGATAATGTGGACTTCAAACCAAAACTAGTCAGAAGGGATAAAGAAGGACATTACATGCTGCTTAAGGGAAGCATAAATCAGCAAGACATAACAATCATAAATATCTATGCCCCGAACATTGGCTCATCCACGTACGTCAAACAAATCCTTCTCAATTCCAGAAACCAAATAGACCACAACACAATCATACTAGGCGATTTTAACACACCTCTCTCACCACTGGATAGATCGTCCAAACAAAAATTGAATAAAGAAACTATAGATCTCAACAACACAATCAGCAATTTAGACTTAACGGACATATATAGAATATACCATCCAACACAGAATGAATACACTTTCTTCTCAGCAGCACATGGATCCTTCTCTAAAATAGACCATATTTTATGCCACAAAGCTACGGTTAGTAAATACAAAAAGATAGAGATACTACCTTGTACTCTATCAGATCATAATGGATTGAAATTAGAAATAAATGACAGAATAAAAAACAGAAACTTCTCCAATACCTGGAGACTAAATAATACACTATTATATGATGAATGGATAACAGAAGACATCAGGAGGGAAATAAAAAATTCTTAGAAGTAAACGAGAACAAAGACACATCATATCAAAATCTCTGGGACACTATGAAAGCAGTACTTAGAGGAAGATTTATTTCATGGGGTGCATTCAAAAAAAGAAGTAGAAATCAACAAATAAACAACTTAACACTACAGCTCAAAGCACTAGAAAAAGAAGAGCAGACCAATACCAAAAGTAGTAGAAGACAGGAAATAGTTAAAATCAGAGCCGAAATCAACGAAATCGAAACAAAAGAAACAATCAGAAAAATTAATAAAATAAATAGTTGGTTCTTTGAAAAAATAAATAAAATTGATAAACCCTTAGCCACACTAACAAAGAGAAAGAGGGAGAAAACTCAAATTACTAAAATTCAGAATGAACAAGGAAACATCACAACAGACACGACTGAAATACAAAACATAATTACAAGCTATTTCGAAAATCTATACTCCAACAAAACAGAAAACCTTGAAGACATCAACAAATTTCTAGAGACATATGAACTACCTAAACTGAACGAGGAGGACATACACAACTTAAATAAACCAATTTCAAGCAATGAAATAGAAGAGGTCATCAAAAGCCTACCAACAAAGAAAAGTCCAGGACCAGATGGGTTCTCAGCCGAGTTCTACAAAACCTTTAAAGAAGAGCTCATTCCAATACTCCTCAAACTATTCCATGAAATAGAAGAGGAGGGAACCCTCCCAAACTCGTTCTATGAAGCCAATATCACCCTGATACCTAAACCAGACAGAGACACATCAAGGAAAGAAAATTTCAGACCAATATCCTTAATGAACATCGATGCAAAAATTCTCAACAAAATTTTAGCAAATCGCATACAAATATATATTAAAAAGATAGTGCACCACGATCAAGTGGGTTTTATCCCAGGGATGCAAGGTTGGTTCAACATTCGGAAATCAATAAATGTCATTCACCATATCAACAGACTTAAAGTTAAGAATCACATGATTATTTCAATAGATGCAGAAAAAGCATTTGATAAAATACAGCATCCCTTCATGCTCAAAACACTAGAAAAAATTGGGGTAATGGGAACATTCCTAAACATTATAAAGGCCATCTACGCTAAGCCCATGGCTAATATCATTCTAAATGGTGAAAAAGTGAAAGCGTTCCCCCTAAAAACTGGAACAAGGCAGGGATGCCCTCTTTCACCGCTTCTATTCAACATCGTCCTTGAGACTCTAGCCAGAGCAATCAGACAAACCAAAGAAATTAAAGGGATACGAATAGGAAAAGAAGAACTCAAACTATCCCTGTTCGCTGATGACATGATTATATATTTAGAGGAACCTGGAAATTCCACCAGAAAACTTTTAGAACTCATAAGTGAATTCAGTAAAGTAGCAGGTTACAAGATCAATGCTCATAAATCCAATGCATTTTTATACATAAGTGATGAATCTTCAGAAAGAGAAATTAGGAAAACTACCCCATTCACAATAGCATCGAAGAAAATAAAATACTTGGGAATCAATCTCACAAAAGAGGTGAAAGACCTCTACAATGAGAACTACAGAACACTAAAGAAAGAAATTCAAGAAAACCTTAGAAGATGGAAAGATCTCCCATGTTCCTGGATAGGCAGAATTAATATCGTCAAAATGGCTATACTACCTAAAGTTCTATACAGATTCAATGCAATTCCAATTAAAATCCCAATGATGTACCTCGCAGAAATAGAGCAAGCAATTATGAAATTCATCTGGAAGAATAAAAAACCCAGAATAGCTAAAGCAATCCTCAGTAGCAAGAGCGAAGCAGGGGGTATTGCAATACCAGATCTTCAACTCTACTACAAAGCAATAGTAACAAAAATGGCATGGTATTGGTACCAAAATAGACAGGTAGATCAATGGTACAGAATAGAGGACATGGACACAAACCCAAATAAATACAGTTTTCTCATACTAGACAAAGGTTCCAACAATATGCAATGGAGAAAAGATAGCCTCTTCAACAAATGGTGCTGGGAAAACTGGAAAACTATATGCAATAGAATGAAACTAAACCCCTATCTCTCACCCTACACAAAACTCAACTCAAAATGGATCAAGGACCTCGGAATCAGACCAGAGACCCTGCATCTTATAGAAGAAAAAGTAGGTCCAAATCTTCAACTTGTTGGCTCAGGATCAGATTTCCTTAACAGGACTCCCAAAGCACAAGAAATAAAAGCAAGAATAAACAACTGGGATAGATTCAAACTAAAAAGCTTTCTGTCAGCAAAGGAAACTATCAGAAATGTGAAGAGAGAGCCTACAGAGTGGGAGAATATCTTTGCCAACCATACCTCAGATAGAGCGCTAATTTCCAGAATCTATAAAGAACTCAAAAAACTCTACACGAAGAATACAAATAATCCAATCAACAAATGGGCTAAGGAAATGAACAGACACTTCACAGAAGAAGATGTACAAGTAATCACCAGATATATGAAAAAATGTTCAACATCCCTAGTAATAAGGGAAATGCAAATCAAAACTACCCTAAGATTTCATCTCACCCCAATTAGAATGGCGATTATCAAGAATACAAGCAACAATAGGTGTTGGCGAGGATGTGGTGAAAAGGAACACTCATACATTGCTGGTGGGGTTGCAAATTAGTGCAACCACTCTGGAAAGCAGTGTGGAGATTCCTCAGAAAGCTTGGAATGGAAACACCATTTGACCCAGCTATCCCACTCCTTGGCCTATACCCAAAGGACTTAAAAGCAGCATACTACAGAGATACAGCCACATCAATGTTCATTGCTGCTCAATTCACCATAGCCAGATTGTGGAACCAACCTAGATGTCCTTCGGTTGATGAATGGATAAAGAAACTGTGGCATATTTATACAATGGAATATTACTCCGCAATGAAGAATGATAAAATTATGGCATTTGTAGGCAAATGGTCGAAATTGGAGAATATCATGCTAAGTGAGATAAGCCAATCTCAAAAAACTAAAGGACGAATGATCTCGCTGATAAGCGGATGAGGACATATAATGGGGGGTGGGACGGGCTAGCATTAGGTTTAGGGTTAGGTTTAGAGTTAGGCTAAGGAGAGCAGTAAGAATGAAGGAAAGAAGGACTGTGTAGAGGGAAAAGAGGGGTGGGAGGGGTGGGAGGGGTGGGAGGGGTGGGGGGGAGGGGAAAAATATAATAAACATCATTACCCTATGTAAACGTAAAAAAAAAAATAAATAAATAAAAAAAAAAGAATAAATGTGCCTAAAAACTTCAAAAAAAAAAAAAAAAAAAAAAAAAAAAAAAAGGTCTGGATCATAACTAATTGCCTTATCCCTGTCTGTCAAACAACAAGTGGGACACCAATGAGATGCACCCTCCCCGTAAGACCAGTCATGTCCTATAATGATCTTATCCTCATTGCCGAGAGGGCCCCCTGACACCTGGCAGGTGCCCGGCCCATTTCTGCTCCCATAGAGAACAGCCATTGGTATGACTCTCTCTGTCCCTCAAGTCCAGGCAGAATTATGCTGAGGAAGTTCCAGGGATATCTGTCCGCTGTGATAAATGAAGGAAATAGGGGTTCTCCCACCCTTTGTTGTATTAGAGCATCTTATGTAGAAGTCAGGTATTCTCACTTTTCCTTGCCCCTTTGAGATGTGTGGACATCTCTTTCAAAGCCAAGTGATGCTCCTGACTGTTCTGGAACTAAGAATGTTTCTCTCAGGGCCTGGAGTCCTCCTTTGAAGAGGACCGAGAAGCCATGGGCCTGTTTCCCAGATCCTGTGTTAGAGGAGGAGTCTTACTTTTCTGGCCACCGAACTGCACGTTGCCATGCCTCCTCTGTCCACAAGGAGCAGTGCACTCACCTTCTGATAAAGGCAAAGTTAACTCAGAGTCTGCCACAAGGCCAGGTGAATTTCACGTGCACTGTGCTTGACAAATGTAGTAGTCAGTCCTCTTATTTGAAGCTTAGTTACACTTTATCTTGAGAATATGTATTTTCTGGCTTGTATTTGTCTATAAAAGTGAGTTTTTAAAAATTGAAAATTGTTTTTATATTTTTGTTCTGGATATCATTTGCTGTCCATTATATTCTGGTTTAATATTTTTCAACAAGAAAATATTTTTTCCCTCCTTTTTAGATAGGTTTTACAAGTTGAAAATTTTTTTTTTTTTTTCAGGGGAGGTACCATTGATTAAAGTCTGGGTCACTGAGACACATCCCGAGGCCTATTTCATATTTTATTTAGAGACAGGGTCTCACTGAGTTGCTCAGTGCCTCAGTTTTGCTGAGACTGGCTTTGAATTTATGATCTTCCTGCCACAGTCTCCTAGGTAACTGGGATTATGAGGGTGTGCCACCTTGCCTGGCCAGATTTTAATTTACTTCCCCTGACACACACAGGTAGGGCCTAATCAAAATGGACCCAGAGAGGATCCCCCAGCCACAGCTCTGTCCTGCTGTCCCTGGGCTCTCTGTGATAGAGGACTGCTGAGGATGGCAAGCTGGTTTGTGGAGGAGCCAGAGCCCTTCCTCATGATTCATGTGGTGCAGCTCCAGCAGAGCCTCCAGCTGTGAACTCAGTGTCCCAGTGATCCCAGAAGCTCTCAGAGAGGGGAAGCAAACAGCAGTGAAAACAGAAGGACAGCACCTGGTGCCCTAGGACGTCCCAGCACAGTCACCACTCAACAGGAAGCAGGGTCAGCAAGGGCCACAGCAGCTGGGTCCTCAGCTGGGAGCCACATCCTGGAGTGAAGCAGGTGTGCACAGGCCACCCACAGCACTGGGGACCCCCACAGCAGGAAAGGTGGGGTGGCCCCTGTAACAGGGAAGAGCTCCAGGAGTTGCAGCAACGCTGTCCTCAGGAGAAGGGAATGCAGGCAGACAACGTGAGGGACCTGCAGAATGTGCAGGAGATGCAGCAGAGAGGAGGCAGGTGCGCCATAGGAGAGAAATAAACAGCCACAGTAGCACAGCTGGAGAAGAAGGGGACTGGCTACAGGAGGGGCGAGAGGGAGAGGAAGGGTAACCAGAAACAAGCCAAAATCCAAACCAGCAAACCAAACTGAACTCTCCAGAGGAGAAGATGACAAGTGAATGAAACACATGAGGAAAGTGAGAAGGAACAGTGAGCCCACCCACAGGAGAGCAGGACACACCACAGAGGAAGGGAGGGGAAGGCAGGCAGGGACAGGGCTCCATGCAGATCAGGGAGCTTCCTGCTGAGTGAGGGGAGATCTTCACTGCTGTGACCCCTGCCCTGCTTCCTCCTTCCTGGGTGGCCATCCCCTCAGAGAGCCATGGCTGTGCTGTCATACCTTCCTCCTGTGTCCCTCTCCACTCTGACAGCTGAGCCCCTAGTAGTGATCCAGGCAGAGAGAGGGCAGGGCTTCCTCCCACAGTGTTAGGACAGTATGGGAAGCAGAGTCCACAGGTTTTGTGCAGAGGACCAGGTCCAGGAGCTCCCAGGTGGGGTGAATGCAGAGGTCTGCATGGGAGGTGCTCATGGCCTGGGCAGTCCTGATGGGGATTGTGAGACTGTGTGCAGTGGTGTCTGCTCTGGAGAGGCAGTTCCATAGGTCTCTGCTGGGCATCTGGATCTCAGGGGCCTCAGGACAGTCTTCCCTCAAGGCAGGTGGCCAACCTACCACCCTCTGGCATACCTCTTTGCCTGTGAACCTGGCCTTCCTGACTCAGTCCTGAGCGTAGTCACACCATTCACCTATTTCTCCTTTGTCTGCCTTCCTTCCTTCTTCTTTCCTTCCTTCCTTCCTTCCTTCCTTCCTTCCTCCCTCCCTCTTCCTCCCTCCCTCCATCTCTCCCTCCTACTTCTCCTTCCTCCTCTTCTTCTTCTTCTTCTTCTTCTTCTTCTTCTTCTTCTTCTTCTTCTTCTTCTTCTCTCTCTCTCTCTCTCTCTCTCTCTCTCTCTCTCTCTCTCTCTCTCTCTCTCTTTCTTACACTGGGATTGATCTCAGGAGCTCTTCACCTCTGAGCTCCCCTCACACTCTATTTTCAGACAGTGTATCACTCAGTCTTAGGGCCTCACTGAGTCGCTGAGCTGGCCTGGAACTTGTGATGCTCCTGCCCCACTCCCCAGGTCACTGGACTACAGGTGTGTGCCACCACGCACAACTTCAATGTTTATTTCTTAAAAAGAAAATAATATCTCACAGGACCCGAGTGCAATAATTAAAATCACCAAATCCCTTGTAAAAACATATTTAGATTTCACCCACTATACCATTGATATTATTTGTGTCAAAAGGTAATCCCAAATCCTCCACTACAGCATTCAGATGTCATGTCTCTTTAGGATCCTTTATCCTCTAAAACTCCTGAGTCCTCCTTTGCCTTTTATGACAGGGAAGGTTTTGAAAAAACGTGGAACCTTTTTTGGAATTTCCCTTCTACTGACTTTTCTCGGTGCTTCAGCTCAGGAGAGGCCTTGCAGGCACAGCAGGTAAGAGCTGAGGGCTGACTGAACTTTCCGGGTCTTGTGCTGCCAGAGAGAGCTGCCTGCATTGCACTGTCATCCTTTGGTGGCCATGGGTATCTGCTTGGTGTCCAATACAATGTGATTATTGCATTCTTTGTCCATGAGTGAGGCATTGGGGAGACATTTTGAGGCCATGTGGAATTTCTGGGACACCTAAACCCTCACCCACCACTCTTAGCATCCACTGATGGTCTCTTCCTGAAGAAATTACTGTCATGATGTTGCCAAGAGATGATTTTAAAATTTCATTTTCCTTTTTCCTTTTGTGTTTATTAGTTGGATGTTCCATGGAAGTTAGAGCTTCTCCTTCTTTCTGATTCCCTATTTCCATTGTGGACCTTTGTGTTCTTAGTTGATAGGGAAGGTGATGTCACTTCATGTCATGACTCAGTGTGATTCTCAGGTTCAATCACAAAGGGTGGCAGATCCTGCAAACTTGCCCCTAGTTGGCATGCCCATCCCTTTTGGGTCTTTCTGTACTTTGTGACATATAATATGCTCCAGTTTCATCTCACCTTTCCCTGAATTATCCCTGAAACAAGCTCTGTGTTAAACAGCCTCCTTCCTTTGTATCAGAAAATGGCATTTAGAACTCAAACCAGGATATGAGTTGCATTGAGTAAACAATATGATTTTCCTGCTTTCATTCCTGAGACATCTTCTAATCCAAATGATCCAAAATAGTGCTCTACTCCAAGGGCTCATCTTTCATTGATGCACAAGTGATTTTAGGGTCTCCTTTGTGCCAAGTGTACCCCTGGGTAAGAGAAGAGGGTCACAAGGGATGAGGGGACAGTGATCAGGACCCTGACTCCCATCCCAACCCTGTGCTGCTCTCATGGGTGGAGAACCAATGCCCTTCTCAGCTCAGCCCTGAGCCCAACATGTTTGTGTCCTTTGTGTCATTTGATCAGGGACCAGGATGGTAGCAGAATGAACATATGGAAGGATTATACTTGTCTATAGATGATCACAGAGGTTTTCCTTGATCTTCACAGTCAGGACTGATGTTCTTAGGGAGGGTTGTGAAGGATCATTCAGAGTTTCTAGGCTCACTTACTGTTTCACATATGAGGAATGAAACAACCATCCAGGGCAGCAGTGTGACCTCAGTGTACATAGATACAGCAAGGTGACTCTGTCCTGCACAGGTGCTGGTTGTGGCTTGTTCTGAAAGCAGAGTTCCCAGTGCTGGTCATCACATGCCACATCCCTATGCCTGGAGAAGGCCATGAATATGAGGGGAAGTGACATTGTGTGTCTCAGAAGCTGGACCCATTCTGTTTCAACTCTGCACCTCTGGGAAGGAGAAGAGAAGGCCAAGACATGGGAATTCAGATACAGAAGTTTGGTTGGTTGTTCACTTTCTCATTGCACAAACTTCTATTAAAATAATTAATCCCCAATTAAGCCTGGCATGACTTCTGAGCCATCACACATAGTAACTCTGGAGGGAGAGGGAAATGTCATCCTTCACAGACTGAGATTCTTCAGAACTTTGTTTCTCCCTGACAGGTGTCAACAGTGACAACTGGAGTCCTGGTGGTGGTTCATGGTAGGCAGGAGCTCCACAAACCCAGAGGGTACAAATGGAATCTGGGATCCCATTTCATATATTAGCGTATTTCCCCTTGTCAGAAGGATCAGCACAGAGCTTGTCTGCAGCACAGCCACCAAGGTGAGTGGACCTGAGGTTTCTGGGTTCCGCGTGGTGCCAGGTGACATTTCCTCAGCAGCACAGATCTTACTCTCCCTGTGACTAGGGAAGAGAATTGCTGAGAGGGTCCTGAGACTTAGAATTTGCTCTTCCCCTGACCTTTAGGCAATTGCCTGAGACCAGAGGGATGGAGGGGACCATTTCCACACATGTTTCTCCAGAAAGGTTCAGGTGTCTCTGTCCCTGAGTTGAGGATCTGGGAAGGGTCTTGCATAAAGTTACTTCCTTGATTTCTTTAAGGAACCAGAAAGTACAGGACCTCTCTTGTTTCTATAAAAATGTTTTCTTCAGTCTCCAATTTCACCTGTATTATAACTCCATCATTAATTAGCTACAGTTATATTAGCATATTTCATTTTTGGCACATTTCTGTATATCCAGGATGGACCATGGTGAGCTTTTGCATTATGTTGCTAGTTCATAAGTGTGTTTCTGTTTAATCTGAAATTGTCCTTCCTGAATCTTCCTTGAACTATTCTTTTCTCACACACACTATGATGCTTTATTGCAAGCCAATCACATTCCTCATATACCTGTGTGATGGAGAACTGTGAACAACTATTAAGATTGAAAATGATATTTGCCCTTTCAAGAAGTCCTAGTGTGCATCACCCAGGGAGGGAATTACTGTAAAGTGAACTAACTCCCTTCAGTTTTACACTGGCATATGCATCAAAGAGCAGAAATCTCAGTGTTAAATTGAGAAAACCAGGTCTGATGGATGCATTCATGTGCCTAAGCTGTTGGTTTTTTAGGTTCACATGGGGATTATATTTGTCAAAGTGCAAAACCTGCCTTTGAAAAGAGTATACTGTACCATTTTTCAAGACAATCTGGGACAGAAATCACACCTCCATCTTCTGACATTCTTCTCTTTAGTCAGAAAGACAGAGTCACTTATCAGATGTCTCTGAGTCTGTATCCAGTCATGATTCATAGCTTTGGAATTAGAAGAAAGGAAGAGCCATGAAAACATGAGAAAGCCTCAGTAAACAGAAAAAAATGTGACTAATAAACAAGGGCAGATTAGATGTTGAAGGCGTGATATGGAGATGTATTAGTACAGTCATTTTGCAGTTATTAATTTTCAAGACAGCATTTTTTACTACAGTTTTAATTGTTATTCAGGACTGGTTATTTAATGCTGCTGTGTTTGTCCTTAAATTTCCTGGCATATTTCATCATGTGCTGGGCATTTAGGGTGCACTACTGCTTTTACTATGCAATGCTATAGGCAATAATCACCCCAGTCTTAAGGGCAAGGTTTGAAAGGAAGGATAAGGTACCCCTGATCAAAGTCTGGGCAGAGGTCCTGTGTTCATGCACTTTATGTTGTCAGAGACAAGCAGAGCAGACATCTAAAGCACCCTTTCCACATTCAGCAGGAAACAGTGGGGAAATTTGCAGAAAGCCACTGTCCCTACACACACCATATGGAAATCCCCTGGTGGCATCTCACCCTGGTTTCTTTTATTCTGATGAAATTGCCCATAGTTCAAAAGACATTCCAATGTAAGAACTGGGATTCAAGGAAGTGGGTGTAAAGAGTAACATCCTATCCAGGCCTGAAATCTGAACATCAGCTTAGACTGCGAAAGAGCAAAGCAGCCCAGGATTGAACATGTTGGAGGAGAGAACAAGGTGGCACAGGCTGCAGAGTTGGCTGAAATGGAATCCCGTCAAGATTCTGCCACAGCAGAAAAGTGCATCCTGAGCCCATGTGAGCAGCTCTACTCATGTTGGTGGTCAACCTGCTGTGCCAGCTGCAGCCATTATGGGCATCCTTAGTCTATGAAGGACCTTAGCTCCCCAAAGGCACAACATGCAATGACCCTTTTCTCCTAATGTTGCTAGGTAGCAGCACTTCTAGAACAGACTGAGTGTCCTTCAGTGGCTCCTGGGGTCACTTGGTCAGAAGTCCACCTCTGCTGAAAACCCTGTAGAATATCATGCTGTTGCCTCTCTTGAGCACCCACCATGCACACACCTCTTTAAGACACTTGATGCTGGATATCTTCAGCTGATTCCACTGTAACTTAAGGATTTTCTCAGGAAAGAATTTACAGCTTGACCTTGATACTGAGGACCACAAAGAACCATGGAAGATTAAAGGTGATGTAAGCTGTAATGTTGTGGTTTACCAGATGACTGTGGCCAGGGAACTGCTCATCAGCACCACCAGTCTCCTCACAGTGGTCCAGGTCATCACCACCATCCCTAGAGCCTCTAGGCAGGTGAAGTTCCAGTTCAGGTTGGCATGGACCATCCTTCCCTTGTTGGTGTTCTTTTGGATGCTCAATCTCTTGATAGGTATGAGCTTACCATTTTACATCAGTAATATCAGCAGCCTGAACACACCTAGAACCTAGTAAAAGTAACCATTACTGTTACTTTCTACCAGGGAGCTGGATAACTCGCTTAGTTTTTCTCCTTTTCATGATCTTCAGAGCTGCTGTGTTCCACTGTGTCATGGGCGGGGCCAGTGAACACATGGCATTTTTTCTCTACAAGTACCAAGAGCACATTCTCTACCTTCATACCTCTAAACTTCTCTACACAAGCCCTCCTGAGATGCAAGCTGCTCAAATTGTTCTCCTTCTGATGCTCTGCTTTCTCCTCTTCTCTTTACAGAAGGATTCCATATCAATAAGTGGACAAGAATTTCTGATGCTTGGCTATGCAGTCTTCAGTCCATTTGCACTGATTCAGAGATGAACATCTGGCTGCATGATGTCATGCTCAGTGACAGAGAATGATATGGAGAAATTACCCATTTCAGTGATTTCTTCAGTATGTTTGAAATCATGTTAGTTTTGTGTTGTTCTATGTGATGCAAAATCCAATAAGAGTAGGGGAGTCATACAGGGCTGCATTCTCACATCTCAAAACTGGTGGCAGTCCTGAGCAGACAGAGGTCATCAGAAGCTGGAGGGACACAGCCACTTTCCTATTCTCCTTCCTTCCATATTTCAGGAAGGAATGATGTTCTCATTCATGTGAGAAGGCTCTTTCATACCAAAACATCTACTAGTAAGATACAGAAAATCAATTTGGCAAATTGTAGCAAGATTACTCACCTCTTCAGCTCTTGACCTGATGGGTCTAATGTTGTTGATATCCATGCTCATGTCAGATACAGAATTAAAAATATTTTAGATTCCACTATTATTCCATTATTATATTACAAAAAGACAATATCCAGTAAAGGGGGCATTTTGCTTGTTATTTAAATATATTTAAAGATATTTGCACATTTACATCCATTTCCCTGGATCTAATCAAAGTTGTTAAAAAACAGATAAGTCCAAAGTGGAATCATATGTACTGGTAACCAAAGCGTATTAAAATTCAGTTAAAAAGCAATGTGGACTAATTGTGTTTTAGGAAGAAATACAAAACATTCAATTGGCTGTTGTCTGCACATTAAAATTTGCATAATGGAAAAGAGAATGAAGTCTATGTACTCTTTTCAGATAAATGAACTTCCTGGAGGAATACTAATAAGGGCTCATTTTTTTCAATTTGAATCATGTGATTTTAAAAACACTTTTGAAATATTTTAAAGAAATAAATTAAAAATTAATGTTGAAATAGTTTATGGAAAGCACTCAGAGATCCACTCCAGGTGCAGGAACTCACTCAAGAGATTTTATGAAGCATACGAACAGAGGGTCTGCCCTCAAGGGTGAGAGAGAGAGAGAGAGAGAGAGAGAGAGAGAGAGAGAGAGAGAGAGAGAGAGACAGACAGACAGAGAGAGAGACAGAGAGAATGGATGGTGAGGGAGTTATTCTTAAGCAGTGGAAGTTTGTGGGTTAGTAAGGATTTGACCAGTGACTGATGAGAAATTGATGGGCTAATGATTGGACCAATGGTGGATAAGGAAGTTTGTGGGCTCATGATGTACATTGTAAAATGGTGAATGTTGGCAGAATAATGGCAGCAGAAAAATGGAAGGGGAGCAGTAAATGGCTGAAGACTTGTTAATCCATTGTCCCTTCATTCCTCTGTTTTACTTTTTATAAGAAATTCTTTTGGGCATCTGGGTGAAGATCTATCTTCAGTAGCTGCTTCCTGCTGGGTGTGGGTGTAGAGCTGATTCTGGGGAGGGAGATGTCATTGCAGGATGTGGGGGTTGGAAACTGAATAGGGTAGTGCACTTGAAACCAGGCTCTGATTCTTCCTTTATGAGGTGCTGATAGTCCTGTAATACAAAATGATTAACAGTCTGATTAGAAATATTTTGAATCTGATTTGTGCAACTCTCAACATGCAGTGGACAAAGGCCCGTATGTGGCAATTATAAGGAGTGGGGACATAAATGGGAGAATAAGTCGCCATAATTGTCCCAAAATAGGCCACAAGGATTCTTGGGTAAGTTTGTTCCTTCTCCTTTCCACATTCTGCTGCAGCTGTTTCATCTGGTCCTTAACAATACCTTGTTGGTTGACATACAAGCAGCACTCATTCGTTGAGCACTTCCTTTTCCTAGTGAACCCACAGTGTGGCTTCCATTGGAAGATATGCACCTGGAAGCTAATTGGAAGAGAGACACTTGATAATTTTGAGGTAATCTCCACCTACACAGAGGGGGTGCTGTTGAAAGTCAAAGATCTTTTAAAGTTTAGGGTGCAAAGCAGGAGATTAGCAAAGCCCATTCTCCTGCATCTCCAACATCCCTGTTCCATGAGAGGGTTAATTAAATTGTGTATGTGGTGTGTGGTTGTGACTATCTTTGTTAAGAATGGATCCTCTGGGATTGCTTCCCAGTGAATGGAGAGGTTGAAGGGGTAGGAGTTAGGATGAAGTAGATCATATAGGATCTGGGGTATTCCTGTGAACAATTCCTTATGGCATGGAGGGTTCTGTATGCCTCGTCTATCTGACATAACCCAGTGGGTTTGATAGGACCAGCAGTAGTTGCAGAGATTCTAGTTTTTGTCCCATGTCTGGGAGGGAGAAAATGGCTGGCACCTGAACAGATATATTGGGGAAAAACTGATAGGAAAATGACAGACAGGGAAAATGACAGGGAAGGCAAGATTATAACTGGCTGTCCAGTCCAGTCATTGCTGGGTGTGGTTGTCTGTTACCTCAGTGTTCTGGTCCTCAGCCTCTGGAACAGGAAGCAGTGTGGAGGGCTTGATGGCCTTCAGTCTGAGGTGGAGAGGTCCCACCAGGGTGGCAGAGTAATGATTTGAAGATGACTGTGGAATTAGAAGCTGGAGAGCAGTTTGTGGATTGAGATTAGAGCTTAACCCAAGAAATGTGTAAACATTTTGTTAAACCTTGCACCTTGATAGCTATTGGCATAGCCAAGACCACCATATGGGGGCCCTGCCATTTGGGAGATAGAGAGTCTGTTGTCTCCTGAGGAGAGATAAGAATTTTAATTCCTATTTGAAGAGGTTGAACCAGGGGGTCAGACAACTAGGCAGGGAGGAGTCAGTGTAACCCCATAGGAATGCCCAAATGTGGTTTAGGAAAAAAATAAATATATGAGTAGAAATATCCAAATGTGGCTTAGGAGAGAAGTAAATATATGAGTAGAAAGAGGGGAGGGAAGGGGTATTATCCCAGGGGAAGAATGGAACTACAAACATCAGCTCAAAAGGGGAGATATTGGCAGGATTCTTTCAGAGTGAGAAAAGATGCAGAAGAGTAAGAGGCAGGAGTTTAACTAAGTCAAGGCAAAGTTCTAAAACTTTGGGTTAAGTCACTTTTAAGAGTTCAGTTTGTTCTTTCTACTTTGCCTGATGACTTTTGATGAAATGCCAAGGGACTCCAAGAACTTTGGTAAGTTATTGAGTAACTTGAGAGATAAATTCAGGCCCATTATCTGACTGGAAGGAGGTAGGTACTCAAAAGCAAGGAATGATTTCATGAAGAATGAAGGTAGAAACAGTGCCCTTTTGTTGACTTCAACCCATCCTGAGGAGCTGTGTACCATTACCATAAAGTATTCAGATTTTCTTCCTTTGGTCATGTGAGTGAAGTCACGTTGCCAGTCTACCACTGGAATGGCACCACAGACCTGGTGAGTTTGAAAAATGGGGGATCTGATGGCTGCAGGATATGTTTATAGGCAAATTTCACAGGTGGAGGAGAGTTCCTTCATAAAGATGTCGGAGGAGGTTAGTTGCAAATGAGTCTTAGCAAATTGTGAGAGCAAAGAAAGGTAGGGTGGAATAGACAGAGGTGGTAAGAAAGTATCTCCCTGTTGGGTGGTGGTGGAGGTAAGGGATCATGGAGAGTCATGATGGAGGCTGGTGTGGATAAGAGGGCTGCTCTTCTAGCCTCTTCATCTGCCTCGTTGCCTGAAGAGATGAATGATTGGTCTGTCTGATGGGCTCTGCAAAGTACAAGGCCTATGGTTGCTGGTAGGCAAAGAGTCTCAAGGAGGTTTAGGATGGAGTTCCTTTTTGTGTTAAGAAGGTCCCTCTCTTTCCCAATAGTGGCATGTGAAAGGATAACTTGAAATGCATATTTGGAGTCAGTGTAGATTGAGAGGGATTCCCCATTTGCAATGGTGAGTGCAAGGATGAGGGCGATTAGCTCCACCTGATGCTTGGTGGTGTTGTTAGGTAGTGGTCCTGACTCTGCAACCTTTTCCAGGGAGACAATGGCATACACGGCCTGTCAGATCCCTTCATGGAGAAAAGATCTCCCATCAGTGAACCAAATGAAAGTAGGGTTATGTAAGACTCCCTCCTGAACATTGGAGGGGCAGGGGAGTAACTCTTCCAGAGTGTCAAGGCAGCTATGGGTTGCTAAAGCATGTAGGTTGGAAGGCAGGGGTAAGAGGGTGGCTGGATTTAAAGGAGGGCATGTTTTAAAGAAAATGGAAGAGTCCTCAATAAGAGCAGTTTGCAAAGCTAACACCCAACAGGATGGTAGAATTTGCATTCCCTTATACATAAAAAGTTTGGACAGGTAATGAGGTGAGATCACTTCAGTGGTAGCCCCAAAAGAAAGATTTTTTGATTCCTGGGTTAAGATAAATGCTGTGGTCATTAACCTAAGACATGGTGCCCAACCTCTTACAGTAGGGTCTAATCTTTTTGATAGGTTTTCCACTGGGCTGAAGGTGGGACAGATCATGTATCCTAAGAGCTCCAGAGTGAACACACTTTTCTCAGAAAACAACAGGTAGAATGGTCTGGTGATGTCAGGGAGCTGTAGGACTGGGTCTTGAAGAAGGGCTTTCCTTAAGATCTGGAAAGGGACTTCCACCTGTTTGAGGAGAGGTTCACTGGAGTGCCCTTTGAAGTCTCACACAAGGGGCCGCCAGGATGGAAAAATTTGGGATCCAGTATGGTAAATATCCTCCTAGTCCTTAAAAGGAAAGGATTTCTTTCTTGGTAGATGGAGTGGGCATGTCCTGCAACAATTCTTTTTTCTCTACATTGATAGACTTAAATCAGGTGAAAGACTCCCTTCTAAGTAAATAACCTGAGGTTGGGACAGCTGCACCTTTGCTGGAAAGATCCTATACCCTCTGTCAGCCAGGAAATTTAGAAGATTAACAACATCTCCTTGGGAGTACTTGAGAGAGGGACTACATAGGAGAAGATCATAAACATACTGTAAGAGGAAGAAGCAAATGAAGTATGAGAGGTGAGATCATGAGACAGAGTTTGGTTAAAGAGGTGAGGGCTGTCCCAAAATCCCTGTGGGAGAACTGTCCAGGTCAGCGGTGAAGAAACTTGAGTGAGAGGATAAGACCAGGTGAAAGCAAAGAGATTCTGAGAGTCAGGTTTAAGAAGGACAGTGAAAATACATCCTTCAAATCCAACACAGAGAAGTATGTGGTGGAGGAGGGAATAGAGGAAACCAAGGTGTAGAGATTGGGCACAATACAGAAGATGGAGACAATTGCCAAGATGATGATGCAGAGATCTTGCACCAAATGGTAAGATCGATTAGTCTTTTTAACAGCCAGGATGGGAGTGTTACAAGGTGAGTTGGTGGGGTGGTGGATGCCTTTCTGCCTTAAATCCTGGATGACTAGTTGAAGCCCTAAGAGGCTCCTTTGGGGAAGGGGATACTGAGTATGGACTGGGTAGGTTGTTGGGTCTTTCAGGCTGAATGAATACAGGCAAGCATGTGGACACAGATTGTGTGTAGATGTCCCAGACCTTGGGGTCAACAATGAAGGGAAGAAGGGGATATGAAGACTCAGTTTGAGTTGTACGTTCCTGTAAGGTCATGAGGAGAGGAATACCAGAGAAGTCTTGGTGGAGGAGCATGGTGGTGAAAAGGAAATAGAGGCACCCAATTTGATTGAGATGTCCCTTCCTAGGAAGGAAATGGGACACATAGGAATTATCAAAAAGTAGTGAGTGAAGCAGAATTGTCTGATATGGCAACTTATTGGAGGGTTTTGTAGGAGGTGGTATGGTTTTCCCTCTACCCAAAAAATAGAGGATTTGGCAGAAGTGTATCCCCAAACTCCCACAGCACTGAAAGGGTGGCTCTAGTGTCTATAAGGAAAGGAGCCTCACTCCCTGCCACCGTAAGGGCTACCCAGAGTTTCTGAGTGGTGATGCTCATCAGATGTATAAATCCTGGGCCCCTTCAGTCATCCATTGCAAATCCACTGTCCAATGTACTGGTGGGTGGCATTTTGAACAAGGACCTGGTGACTGCTGGGGGTTGGGGAAGGCACATGCCCAGTGGTCCTCTTTTCTGCACTTGAAGCATGAGCTTGAAAGTCTTCTTGGAGTAGGCTACCCCTAGTAGTGGCCATCTGGGCAGGTCTATCTGTCTGAAAGTCTTCCAGAGAATTTGGTATTTTACTTATTGTTCTTTTCTTCCTTTCTGCTATACACCCTGAATGCCACCTCTAACACCCAACACAATCAAAGTGTCCTAGATTAGTGTAACAGGTGATCTTAGTGGCCATTGGAATCTTCAGAAATTATTTTCATGTTCTCCCCAGTGTCTGTTAACCTCTGTAGTGTCTGATGATCACTATTTCCTCCCCAACATTCACCATAGGAAGGGACTGGCAGGTCCCTCTGAAAGAAGGAAGAAGAGATACACAGTGGCAGTGCATAAGGCCCTCCTGAGGAGCTCCCTTCCCATGGTTCAGGGGCTCTGGTTCTCCAAGTTGACTCAAGAGTGGAGTGACTGAGGAGCCATGGTACCTGTTCCAGAGATACAAGTAGATTTCTACTTCAGGACCGGAGCTTCACTCCTTCTACACTTCAAGTAAGAGTTGGGAAAATCTCTAGTGTTTGATTTCTGCAGATCCCTTGATCATCTTGACAGTGCCAAGGGTCTCTCTTAATACAACAATTCTGATTATTCTCCATCATGGTAACCAGGGCACCTGGCCCTTGTTGATTAAGTGCCACCACATGGCTGGTGACCCCAGGATCAAATGGTTCCTGCTATGTTTAAGTTTCCTACTAAACAGTAGAAGGCCCTAATTTGACACTTAATGTAGGATGCAGAGTTATCCTCTATGAATCTCTTCAGTAAATGGTACTGGTAGAACTGTATACCTATGTAAGAAAAATAAAATTGGAAATATACAAGACACACAAACTAAATTCAAAATGTAAGAAATTAGAGACATAGACCCTCAATTCACAGATAGACCCTAGAACTCCTCAAACACAATAGAGGGAAACACTCCTCCATTGTGATTTTTCCTGGAAGATTTTGGATATGACCCCTAAAGCAGAGGAACAGTTGAACCAACCACCATGTGGGACTCCATGAAAATTTTAGCTTCTCTACAGAAGGAGAAATTCCACACAAAGAAAATGCAGAAATGAGAAATATTCACAACTGTATGCCTGATAAATATTTAATATGCAACATGTATCAGGAACATATAGAGCACTATAACCTCAAAACACAAGTACCCCATTGAAGAATGGGTGAGGGATCTGAAAAGACAGTTTTCCAGGAAGAACAGAAAATGTCCATCAGGCATTTGAACAGGTGCTGGACATCACTGATCATCTGGGGAATGCAAATCAAAGTCACCACAAGACCCCTCCTCATGCCTGTGAGTTTGGCTTCTAATGGACAATGTGTAAAAATTATGAGTGCATGTGGGCATGCAGAAAATGAATATTTTTGAAAACATGGTACTGTGGTTATTTT
Source organism: Sciurus carolinensis (assembly GCF_902686445.1). Lineage (NCBI taxonomy): Eukaryota > Metazoa > Chordata > Mammalia > Rodentia > Sciuridae > Sciurus > Sciurus carolinensis. The sequence goes on from NC_062219.1 coordinate 130,024,385, forward strand.
TTAATGCAGTTGGTGGCAATGTCATTTAGCATGAATTTATGAAAAAGTACAAAAAAGTTCTAGAAAGAATTAAAAATGTCATTGAGATGATCTTGAGCAAAAAGGACAATTGGGTAGTACTATCATGTTATGGAACCAAAGTATACTTGCTACAAAACAGTTGTAATCAAGATATGGTGGTGTTAGTGTAAGAAAGACTCACAGAGTGATGGACAACTTAGGGAGCTGGAGCCACCCACACATCTGCGGCCACCTGGTCCTCAACAGAGGTGCTGAGAAGAGACCCAAGGGGAGCACAGCCTTTTCAATAGAGCATTGCTGGAAAAGCTGCATAGCCACTGAGGAATAATGATGTTAGATCCCTGCCACTCACCAGATGAAACCAATTCCAAATGCATTAAGGCTTAAAGGACCCAGAACCATAAAATTGATAGATATAAACAGACAGAAATTCCTAGGACAAGATCATGAGTTATTGAACAAGATGAGGAGACAACCTACAGATTGTTTTGAAAGCATTTGCAAAGGATGTACCTGACAAAAATTTAAGAAACAGAATATATATAAAAATCAAAAATCTATAGCCACGACTGTAGGCGTATCTTGCTAATGGAGTGATTTCCTAGCATTTGAGTGATTTCCTAGCATTTGCAAAACCCCAGTTTCTATACGAAACACTGCAGAGCAAAAACATACAATCAAAAAAAGGAAAAAGTAAGATAAAATTAAATGGGAAAATAGACTATAAATTCAATTGTAAGAGTAAAACAAAAGAACATGCCAAGAGATAAACAAATCCCCTGATTTAAAGATGGGCATCAGACTTATGTGTATGTTTCTCATGATTGCTCAAAGTCACTGATAACCAGGGTGATGCAAATGTAAACCACAATGTGATAGCACCTCACCTCAGTTAGAAGGGGTGTTCTCAAAGATAAATGACAGCAAGTGTGGCTTAGGGTGTGGAGAATAAGGACCCCTTAAAGACTGTAGGTGAGAGCAAAAATAAATATAGCTGTTATGAAAACACTCTGGGGTTGCATAAAATATTCACAGTAGGGCTACCACAGGTCCAGTAATCCCTCTGTTGGTCATCAATCCAAAACATCTTTTATAGTTTATTGAGGATGCTCTGCAGTTTTACTTTCATTGCAATGGAAATAACCAAGGAGTAGAACGAACTGCAATGGCCATCAGTGCAAGACTAGAAAGCATCCAGTCGCCATTTTCTGACCCTGAAGACACAGTAACTCAAAATGGGCCCAAGATCTGGGCTTAGGCCAAAAACTCTGAAACTCTAGAAGAAAATATAGGGTCAACACTCCAGCATGTAGGCACAGGTGGCAACTTTCTCAGTAGGACCCCTAAAGCTCAGGAAAGATGTCCAGAGTTAATAAGTGGGAGACATTAACTTAAAAAGTTTCTTCAGTGGCCAGCCAACCCCCACACTGAGGTCTGAAACCATCCCACCGATCAAGCCAGCCCACCTGACCCCCCCAACATGGTTGGATACCATCACTGACCTTCCTGCCTGCCCCACTACTGCTGAGGGACACTGCACTTGCCTGTGTGCTGAGTCAGTGCACCTTCACTGGGGCTCCCCAGCTTCTTCATAGGCTGGTGCAGACATTTTGAATTATTCTTGAGGGTGTGGCCCTCACCATTGGAAGGGTAACTCTATTCCTGACACCTACAGGAGATTGGAGGCCCTTTGATAGGACTCAGGATTCAAGAAGAGGAGGTATTGCGAGATTTGGAACCAATTCAGAGACGCTCGATGAGTCTCTCCCACTGGGTGAGGCTCCCTGGATGGGTCAGTAGTCCCAGAATGCAGCAAAGTTTGTGGAGTAGAGTTGTCCAGTGAGACTCCCCTGGTGGAGCCATGAACCCAGAAACCAGGAGCATTATAGAGGAGGACCACCGAGCAAGAGGCTTCGGCACAGGGAGAGGGTCCCAGGCCTGAGCAGTAGGTCTGATCCCCAGGGAATGTCATACAGGAGGGCCACTCAGAGAGAGTCCCTCGCAGGGCCAGGAACCGCAGAACAGGTGGTAGTTCTGTGCCCCAGGGAACAACGCAGAGAAGGGCTGCCCAGTGAGAGTCTCAATCACAGGGCAAGGCTCCCTGGCCTAGGAGGTAGGTCTAGAACCTTGGGAATGATGCAGAGGAGGTCTGCCCAGAACAGGTGGTAGTTCTGGACAGAAGGGAACTTCTCGGAGGAGAGTGGCACAATGAGACATCCCCACTGGGTGAGTCTTCCCTGCTGGGTGAGGCTTTCCCACCAGGGTGGTAGAACCAGAGACAGGCACAGACCAGCCATGCCCCAACCTGCAGTCTAGTTCATCTTTCGACTGACCATCAGTCAACAAGTGGAGGCACCTCTTCCCACCATCAGGAAATATACCCCACCTGAAGGCCACCAAGTCTTGAAGGGCAACTTATCACTGCATTATCAAGTTCTCCAAGACTTCAGGCTACTGAAGGCTAGGAGGCAAGTTATTGGACATCTACAGGACACTATGAGACAATAGAGGAAATCTGCAATATCTCAGTTTCACTACTACAGGTGTAGATACCTGACCAATATGAGAAAACAAGGGAAGAAAATGTCCCAGACAAACCTAGATGCTACATCAATAAAATCCAATGACAGCATGGCAGAAGAAAGGTCAGAAAGGTACATCAGAATGTACATAATTAAAATGATCAGAGAAGCAAAGATGATATGAAAGAGCAAAGCAGGCTTTGAATGATCTCACCATTCAACAGGTAAAAGAGCAAATGTGGGAAGAAAAAGATCATTTCAATAAAGAGTTAGAGATACTGAAAAAAAAATAACAGACAGAAATCCTTGCAATGAAGGAAACAATAAACCAAATTAAAAACTCCATAGAAAGCATAACCAATAGGATAGAATACCTGGAAGACAGAACCTCAGATATTTAAGAAAAAATATTTAATCATGAAAGCAAAGTTGACAAAACAGAGAAAATGGTAAGAAATCATGAACAGAATCTCCAAGAATTAAGTAATATCATGAAGAGCAAATTTAGAATTATTGGGATTGAGGAAGGCACAGGGAAATAAACCAAAGGAATGAACAATCTATTCAATGAAATAATATCAGAAAATTTCCCAAATCTGAAGAATGAAATGGAAAAATCAAGTACAAGAGGCTTATAGGACTCCAAATACACAAAATTACAATAGATCCACACCAAGGCACATTATAATGAAAATGCTTAACATACAAAATAAAGGCAGAACTATAAAGGGTGCAAAGGAAAAGAACCAACTTACATTCAGGGGGAAACCAATACGGATATCAGCAGAGTTTTCAATCCATACCCTAAAAGCTAGAAGGGCCTGGAAGACATTTTCAAGCTCTGAAAGAAATGGATGCCAACCAAGAATCGTATACCCAGCAAAAATTACCTTCAGATTTGACAACAAAATAAAATCCTTCCATGATAAACAAAAGCTATAAGAATTACAAAAACAACCTGGCACTACAGAACATTGTCAGCAAAATATTCCATGAGGAAGAGATGAAATACAACAATGTAAATCAGCAAAGGGAGGAATTACCCTAAAATAATAGCCAAATAAAGAAGAAACCAAGTCGTGTCAAAAAACAAAAATGAGTCAAATGACTGGGAATACAAATCATATCTCAATAATAACCCTGAATGTTAATGGCCTAAACTCATCAAACAAAAGACACAGACTGGCAGATTGGATTAAAAGGAAAGATCCAACAATATGCTGCCTTCAAGAGACTCATCTCATAGAAAGAGATACCCATAGACTAAAGGTGAAAGGATGGGGAAAAACATACCATGCACATGGACTCAGCAAAAACGTCAGAGTATCCATCCTCATATCAGATAATGTGGACTTCAAGCCTAAGTTAGTCAGAAGAGATAAACAAGGACATTTCATACTGCTTAAGGGAAGCATCAATCAGAAAGACATAACCATCATAAATATCTATGCCCCAAAGAGTGGATCATCAATGTACGTCAAACAAATTTTTCTTAATTTCAGAAATCAAATAGACCACAACACAATAATAGTACCTGATTTTAACACATCTCTCTCACCACTGGAAAGATCTTCCAAACAAAAATTGAACAAAGAAACCATAGATCTCAATAACACAATCAATAATTTAGGCTTAACGGACATATATAGAATATACCATCCAAAAAAGAGCGAATACTCTTTCTTCTCAGCAGCACATGGATCCTTCTCCAAAATAGACCATATTTTATGCCACAAAGCTACTGTTAGCAAATACAAGGAGACAGAGATACTACCTTGTATTCTATCATATCATAATGGATTGAAATTATAAATAAATGACAGAATAAAAAACAGAAACTACTCCAATAACTGGAGATTAAATAATATGCTATTGTGTGATGAATGGATAACAGAGGACATCAGGAGGGAAATAAAAAATTCTTAGAGGTAAACGAGAACAAAGATACATCATATCAAAATCTCTGGGACACAAAAAGCAGTACTTAGAGGAAAATTTATTTCATGGAGCACATTCAATAAAGGAAGAAAAAATCAACAGATAAATTACCTAACACTACAGTTCAAGCCCTAAAAAAAGAAGAACAGAGCAACACCAAAAGCAGTAGAAGACAGGAAATAGTTAAAATCAGACCTGAGATCAATGGAATTAAAACAAAAAAAAAATAGAAAAAATGACAAAATAAATAGTTTTTTGCAAAACAAAATTGAAAAACCCTTAGCCACACTAACAAAGAGAAGGAGAGAGAAAACGCAAATTACTAAAATTTGGAATGAACAAGGAAATACCACAATAGACATGCGTGAAATACAAAACATAATTAGAAGCTATTTTGAAAATCTGTACTCAAAAAAATAGAAAATCTTGAAGATATCAACAGGTTTCTAGAGACATGTGAATAACCTAAACTGAACCAGGAGGACATACACAATTTAAATAGATTAATTTCAAGTAATGAAATAGAAGAAGTCATCAAAAGCATATCAACAAAGAAAAGTCTGGGACCAGATGGGTTCCCAACCGAGTTCTACAAAACCTTTAAAGAAGAGCTCATTCCAATGCTCAGAATGATCCTAAACAGAAGAAAAGGGACAAAGTGGATTCTATTGAACTACAAATACTGTGCACAGGCTATAAAAAGAATGAACAAAAGTGAAGAGACTTACTCCTAGTACTTATTTATAGTGGAAATTTTATATTTCACAGTAGGTTTATATTCATTTATATAAAGAAACATAAATCCTCAATAGTAGGAGATGTTGGTGCAGATTAGTGGGAGACTGTCAGTACAGTAATTTCCTGGGTTTGTTCCCAAGAAATGCAAACAAACATGTAAACCAAATATCTATAACAAAACACAGAAAGAATTTTTAGACAAAGAATGAAAGACCCTGATTTAGGACAATAAGCCTAAGGACACATTTCTCAGAAGACAACTTAAAAGAGTCAACCTCAGTAATCATCAGGATAATGCAAACCAAGCTTTGACACCACAGAATGGTCACTGTCAAAAAGAGGAAAGAAGTTCTGGTTGGGACATGGCAGAAAAAACCTCACACACTGTAGATGGGAAGGCAAATAAGTATCCATGTCATAAGCACTGGGAGAATCCAAAACCTTAACAGTATGACTACCACATGATCCAGTGGTCCCACCTTGGGTTTGAATCTGAAAGGCATGAAATCAGTATGTCTAGCAGACACTTGTAATTCAAAGGTCAGTGCAGCTAAAACAGCACAAAGAGACAAGCAGAGCAAGATCTCCCTTGCATTTGGAGTAGGAACCTCTGATCTCACAGAAGTGGAGAGCAGATGGTGAGCACCAGAGGGTTGGGAAGGGAGGACTGGGGAAAGTGGAAGAATGGTACAGAAGCAGAATATAGGAGCAAGGGGTTCTGGTGGACTGGGACTCTGCAGCATCAGCTAATAATGGAAACAGTCTATATTTCATATATTTCAGAAAGCTGGAGGAAGAGAGTTTCCTTGGATTGGCACAAAAAAGATATATATTTGAGGATTTTTTTGTGTGTGTGTTTGTATGGATTTGAATATTAAAAGCATATGTGTACAGAAACACCTCATGGTACTGCATAAATATGTATAAATTAGTGTCAATTAAATAAACAATATCCTCTGAGAAAGAAGCTGTAAAAAGTAATTAATAAAACACATACCAGTTTTTATATCACCTTTCATGAGATGCTCGTATGTACTCCTTCATTTGAAATGGATTAAAGGTCTATGACCAGACCTCCCTCAACATGATCAATGTCATCTGAAATGGATTAAAGTTGAGGTGACCAGAGTCCACTGGGTCACATGTGGTCCACAGATATAATTCACCAGCAGTGATCACATAGCTGACTGACAGGAGGAAAGACTGAAAATCAGCACCTTAATGTGAGAAACCATCCTAAGAACTCAACGTGTGTAACAGTCACCATGTAAATACACTCAACCTGATGACCATCCAGAACACTGTGCCCTGTTTGATCAGCATCTGAAAGTGTGAAAAGAGAAGGTTTCTTATAACCCACATTTACTTAGTGACACTTTTAAGTGTTTGACACCATAAATATTCTCACCACCAGGTGCTCTGGTTGTCTGAGATGGGGCTACAGGACTTGGTGTTTGTCCTTCTGGGTTTTGGTTTTACTTTAAGGTCAGTCTTTCTTTCTATGCCCCTGTTTTATGTTTTGCGATGGGACCATTCACTTGGTGCCAGTGTGTATAGGATGCATGTGAAGTGCTTTTGATTTTTACAGGAACTCACAGACAAGAGTTCACCTTCAGTGCCACAGGAGATGTTGCATTTCTGGGCAATCCTGTAATGGTTAAGACGTTAGACCCTTAGAGATGGACTGAATGTTGCATTGTGAGATTGGCATGAGATTGGGGGTCAGGACTGGAATGCTCTGGTGTGTGATCAGAGCTCATGTCAGGCAATGCAGGAGTGTTCAGAGGTTTGGCTGTGAAGACATGATTGGATCAGTATTGGATCATGAGGCTCTGACCTCCTCAGTGTATTAGTCCACTTGATAGATGACAAATCTGAATGTCCTACTGACTTGTAACTGCAGGCAGGTGGTGTGTGGCACCTAGAAGTAGGGTCCTAGGGTAGTGACCATGGGACTGTATCTGACCCTGGTTCCTTCTATCCTTCTCTGTCTCCTTCCCTGCTGCCATGAGCTGAGCAACATTTCTCTGCCTCCTTGGTGTTTCTGTCTGGGAATCAGCAGAACATGGGGTACAACTCTGAAACCATGGGCCCAAATAAACATTTTCTCTTCTTGGTGCACATGTAATTCAGTCACTATGGAGCCTGAACCAGGAGGAATCAGCTCATGGAAGCCTGGCAATTCAGTGAGACCCAGACTAAAGGAAAAGAAAGACAGAACTGGGGATATGGCTCAGTGGCAGAGCCTCCCTTTTTTCAATTTTCATAATGCAATAAATGAACAAAAACTAACAGAAATAATAAAGCAACTTTTCTAATCTAATCGGTTTTTGTCAGATTGCTCACAGTGACAAAGCTGCCTTTGGACTTCTGCATTTACAATGGTAATGGTATTAAAATTTTGTGGTTAGTTTTCTTCACAATAAGTGAGAAAGCATCCATCAGTTGTCTCTGAGAGGTAAAGAGTAGACAAACTTACAAAATTAATGTGTATGGAGGAGGAGCCAGTCATGTCAAATTTATCTCAGATTTTATTTCTTAAGTGGACCAATACCACCATTCCACCTGAAGCACTTCAACTGCTTCAGAGACACAGCAATACATTCAGCACATTGTCCCAGGTACCAACCTGCTTAATAATCCTCCTGGAGCTCATAAAAAAAAAGAAGACAAGTATGGCATGGAGGCACACACTTGAAATCCCAGTGGCTGGGGAGGTTGAGGCAGGAGGATCTCAAGTTCAAAGCCAGCATCAGCAATTTAGTGAGACCCTAAGCAACTTAGTGAGACCCTAAGCAACTTAGTGAGACCCTGTCTCAATATATACAATAAAAAGGCTGGGATGAGGCTCAGTGTGTGATCTCTCCTGGGTTCAATCACTGTTACCAAAAAATTGAAAAAATTAAAATAATTTTAAAAATGTTAAAAAAAAGAAAGAATTGAAGAAACCCAATAATGGTTAAGGGTTGTGGCATCAAATGAGAAACTTCTACAATCAAAGAAAACAAGAGTGTGGGAAGTCAGCCTGTGGTATGGGAAAAAATCTTTGCCATCTCCACTTACAGCTGAGCATTCATATCCATAATTTGTACAACTGGACCCCCCCCAACAAAAAGAATCCCAAAACCCAGCAAAACCACAATAAAAGACATAAAAATCCCCCCCAAAAATAAATTAACCCAGTCAGTAAAAGGACAAAGACCTGAACAAATATTGCTCAAAGAAGAAATACAAATAGCTAATAAATATATGTGAAAATGTTCAACATTCTTACCAATTATGGAAATGAAAATCAAACTACACTATAAGTTTATCTCCCTTAAAAATACACAACATCAGGGATACAAATCATAATAATTACTGGTGAGGATGTGAAGAAGTGCACTTATACATTACTGGTGGGACTGCAAATTAGTACAACTGCTCTGGAAAGCAGTGTGGAAATTCCTCAAAAGAGTAGGTATGGAACCACCACAACCCAGCTACTCCACTCCTTGGTATTCCTCAAAACAACTAAAATCACATTAATATACAGATGTGGCAGATCAGTGTTTTTAGAGGTACAATTCAAAACAGTCAAATTATGAAACCAGTCTAGGTACCACCAAAACATGAATGATTAAAGAAAATGTGGTGTATATACCCAAGTGAGAATTGCTCTGCCATAAAATATAAAATATAAATCTATGTCATTTACTGATGAATGGATGTAACTGAAAACATTAAGCCTGGGAATGTAAGCCAGACTCAGAAAGTGAAGTGTCAAATGTTTTCTCATATGTGGAAGAGAAGAGAAGAGGAGCGGAGAGGAGAGAGAGAGAGAGAGAGAGAGAGAGAGAGAGAGAGAGAGAGAGAGAGAGAGAGAGAGAGAGAATAAATATATACAAGGGATCTTCTGAAAACAGGAGGGTAATAAATATAATAGAAGAATGGGACTGAGAGAGGAAAAAAATTCAACCAAATTACATCATGTCCATTATAAAAATATCATAGTGAATCATTTGAATCTATACATATATGTTATATTATGATTTTGATGTAATAATAATATAAGGGAGATCAAAAGAGTAAAGCCAGCTTATCAGGAGGAGGAGAAAGGGAAGGATTGGGAAAATATGGGGCAATGAATCTGATGGAATCATGTTATGTGCACTATGAACAGGCATCATTTATCCCTCCAGTACCTACTATCACACTATAATCAGTAAAAAAAAGATAGGAATGAAAATTGTTCTATAAAGCACTGGAATAAAAGAAAGCAATCCAACAGTGAGTGTCTTCTGGATCCATATGGTGAGATTCCCTGTGGTATCTTTACATCAGCAAAAAGTTATGACAAATCCATTCCTCTATTCTTCCATGATCCAATTCATCCTCCCTCACTCTCAACCCTGTTCATCCAGTCCATAGAATTTTTCTCTAGTTTGATTGACAACCTCCTTGTCTCAGTTTTTCCTCCCTCCCTCCCATCCTTCCTTCCTTCCTTCCTTCCTTCCTTCCTTCCTTCCTTCCTTCCTTCCTTCCTTCCTTCCTTCCTTCCTTCCTTCTTTTCTCCTTGATTCCTTCCTTTCTTTCTCTGTCTCTTTGTCTGTCTGTCTCTCTCTTTTCCTCCTTCCCTCCCTGCCTACTGGAAGGTACTCATTATTGAGTACCTTCCATATATCAGAGAAACTATTTACCATTGATATTTTTGGATCTGATATATTTCATTTAACATGATAGTTGCCAGATCCATCCATTGAGCAACAGATGCATAATGCCATTCTTCATTATGACTGAGTAATATTCCATTGTATACATGCACCAAATTTTCTTTATTCATTCATCTGTTGAAGGGCACTGAGTTTGGTTCCATAGCTTGATCTTGTGAATTGAATTGAAGAAAACATTGATTTGACTGTTTCACTCTAGTATACTGATTTAAAATCCTTTGAAAATATATTGAGGACTGGGGTAGCTGTGCCATATGGTGGTTCCATTCCTAGTTTCTTAGGAATCTACATACTGCTTTCCAGAGTGGTTGTACCCATTTGCAGTTCCACCAACAATGTAGGATTGTACCTTCCCCCACATCCTAGTCAACACAATATTCTTTGTATCCTGAAAACTGCCATTCTGACTGCAGTGAGATAAAATGTCTTTGTATTTTTAATTTTCATTTCCCTAATTTGTAGATAGGTTGATTATTTTTCCATGTAATTGATGAGCATTTATATATCTTCTTTGGGAATTGTCTTTATTTCTTTTGCCCAGTTATTAATTGGGCTATTTGTTTTCTGGCATTAAGGTTTTTCAGTTCTTTGTGTATTATGGATATTAAAGCCCCATCAGAGGAGCAGGAGCTCGAGATCTCCCATTTTTTAGGCCCTCTCTTCACACTCTTTACTGTTTCCTTTGCTCTGCAGAAGCTTTTTAATTTGCTGCCATCCCACTTATTGATATTTTTACTTCATTTCTGGAGCTTCTGGGGCAGACTTTCTTCTCCACACGTGGTTTCCAATTTTCCCAGCACCATTTGTTAGAAAGGTGGTCTTACCCTCTGCCTGGTATCATGTGACTTTGGGAGGGTGGTGTGTGTGCCTTCTGCTCTGCTTCCCTGGGTCTTCATGCTGCTTTGGGGACAGTACCATGCTGCTGTGTCCCTGTGGCTCTGCAGTGCAGCATGACATCAGGGGTCCTGGTGACTGCAGGTGGCTGTTTTGGCTCAGGGTTGCTTTTTCTCTGCTGGGTCTCTTATTTCTCCAAATGAAATTTAGAAATGATTTTCTCATTCAATGAAGAAAGACATTGATATTTTTATAAGGATTTCAGGAATCTGTACAATGTTTTGATACTATGGCATTTTGATAATATTCATTCTGTCTGTCTGTGGAAAAGAGAGGTCTTTCCATCTTCTGAGGTCTTCTTCAAATTCTTTCTTCAATGTCCTACACTTTTCATTGTAGATGTCCTTTACATCCTTTGTTAGATTAATTCCAAATAATTTGTTTGAGAATATTGTGAATGGAATATACTTCCTCATTTCCTTTTGGATATTTCTTATTGGAGTATGGAAAAGTGATTAATTCATGTTTGTTGATTTCGAGTCCTGATATTGACTAAATATATTGGGGCTCTTGCAGTCTTCTGGTGGAGATTCATGGGTCTTCTAAATAAAGGATCATGTCATCAGCAAATAGATGACTAACTTCCTCTTTTCCTCTTTGAATCACTTTAATTTCCTTCTCTTCCCTGGTTGCATGGCCAGGTCTCAAGGATGGCATTGGGTGAGAGTGGTGGAAGTGGGCAGCCTTGTCCTGCTCCTTTTTTCAGAGAAAATATTTTCATTTTTCTCCATTTAATATAATGTTGGCCTGTGTTTCTTACATGTATCTTTCACAATGTTGAGGAGAGTTCTTCCATCCTTGTTTCTCTGGTGTTTTACACATGAAGGGGTGGTGTGCTGTGTCCAAGCTTTATCTACATCTATTAAGATAATCATGTGATTCTTTCAGTCTACGTTGTGGTGGATGACATTTCTAGATTCTTGTGTGTTGAATCAACCTTGCATCCCTGGAATGAAACCCATTTGATGCTTGTGCACTGTCTTCTTAATGTGTTTTTGTATGTGATTTGGCGGAATTTTTTAATAGAATATTTGCATTTAAATTCATCAACATAATGTAATGAAATTTTGTGTCTTTGTGTCCTTTTCTGGTTTGGGTATGGTGATACTGGACTCACAGTGTGAGTTTGGCAGTGTTTCTTTCTTTTCTCTTTCATGTAACAATTTGAGGAGGTTGGTACTAGTTCTTTGAAGGTCTGGTAGAACTTTTCTGAGAGTCCATTCAGTGCTTGGCTCTCCTTTGCTGGAAGACTTTGATAGATGATTCAATTTCAGAGTTGATCTGCTTAAGTGCTTTGTATTCTCAGTTCAGTTTTGGATGTCATGTGTCTCTAGAAATTTGTCAATATCTTCCAGATTTTGTAACCTTTTGAAGTATGAATGTTGAAATAATTTTTGATGAACTTTTGGATTTCAGTAGTGTTTATGGTGATGTTTTGTTTTCATGTTGGATTTTGCTAATTTGATTGTTTTCCTCTTTCCTTTGGTTAGTTTGGTAAATGATTTATCAATCTTGCTTATCCTTTCAAAACTCTACTCTTTTTAAAATTCATCTACTGTAATGTTTTCTTTTCATTCTCCATTTCACTGTGTTTTGCTTTGACTTATTTTTTTTTCTGTCCTCTACTTATTTTGCAGTTGTTTTTCTTTTTCTCTGTAGAGACATTTTTAAATAACTCTAAGATGGTGGCTGGCGTTGGGCCAAGAGGTGGCGCATAATTAATTATAACATGGCATGATCTCTCATGACCTTTGGCCTGATTGGATGATGTCTCTTCAGCGCTCATGGTCAACATGTGTTCCTCATTCTTTCTTAATTGGTACCGTGGTGCGTGCTCCACTCATGCTACTTAATCCTAAGCTGATTGGCTGCCTTAATGTATATAAGACATTCTCTTCACCTGGGAGGAGGACTAGAAATGAACCTATAGGAAGCACCTTTGATAAGCAGCACCTCTAGGACGCACCTCTAGAATACACCTCTAAGACACACTTCTAAGAAAAAGCAGCAGACCTCTAAGAAGTAGCACCTCTGAAAGGATAGCCTCTCTGAAAGCATAGCAACTCTAAAAGCAAGCAAGCCTCTCTTCCTCTAAGTAAAACTCTCTTCCTCTAAAAGTAAACAAGCCTCTCTTCCTCTATAAGCAAGCAAGCCTCTCTTCCTCTATAAACTAGCAAGCAAGCAAGCAAGCAAGGAAGCAGCCCAGAATAGAAGTAGTTCATTCCCAGTTCACCTCCGATTCTTTCCCACGAGATTGTTGCTACAGGCAGCAACATTTCTAGGTTTTTGAGATATGATAATTTATTTGATATTTTTCTCTTCTTTTTTCTTTTGATGTTGACCACAGTGCTATAAATATTCCTCTTAGAATGTCCTTGAGGACAATTGTTCTGGTGTTTGAAACTACCACGCTCATAAAATGCCTCTTACAGGGATTCATGTACATCTGAAACTCATGCAAAAATTGGAAGTTTATAAACAATATCCTCTGACAAATATCAGAGTTTTGTGCTCCTACGGTACCAGGGAATGATGTTCTTGGTTATTTTTCAGTTTGTTTTCAAGCTTACACATGTCATGAGTGACCACTCAACCCATGCCTCTGGGTTTCCTCTTTCACACAGGGAATGTAACCCAGGTGATTCTGTATTGATGGCACAAGGGTTCCATTCTGTAATGTGCATCTCTAGGTGATGAGTCACAGAGGACACAGAAGGGAGCCCAGTGTTCAGGAGCCTGCCTCCCAGGCCAGCCCAGTCTACTCTTTCTTCTAAAGAAAGGATGTTTCTCTCCCCTCTCATCTCAGTCCTTTGGCCACATTTATTTACATTCTTTTGCAACAGAGCTAGAAAATCCTCCAGGAAGTAGGAAGCCTCATTGGTATAAGGAACATCCTGGGATGTAGAGGAGTCATCCACATGCCCTTCTTGCTTAGCACAGGAGGTTTGGATTTTTAAATTTTTATTAGTGCCTTTTAGTTCCACTAACAAAGAGCTCATCTTCCATAAGCATACATGCATGCATTATCCTGTGTATCCTGCAGCCCCAGAGCTTTCTCTCTCCATGGTCTCCTGACTCCCCATGTACCCTTTCTCCTCATCTCCTCCTCTTCCTTCTATTTATTATTGAATTGCTGTTGCATACATACACACAAATGTGAAATCCACTCTTATACATGCACATGGTCACATGGCAGAAGTACCTCAAATTCATTCCACAGTTCTTCCTTGTTCGATCCATCTCACCTCCCCACTCCCTCTTCTGCTCCACAGACATGTTTTCTAATTTTGTTGAATCTACCCAGCTTATTTCCCTTAATTTTCCTTCAGTTTCCACATATGAAAGGCAATATTCAACCCCTCACTTTCACAATCTGCTTATTTCTTGTACCCTGACATTCTGTAGCTCCATGCCTCTCCCAGACAATGCAATACTTGACCTCTCCTCATGACTGAGTAAACATTATTGTGTTCATACACCACATTCATGTGTTGTTACTCAACTGTTGTGGTTCCAAAATTGGCCATTGTTAATTGAGCTGCTACAAATATTGATGCACTTGTATCACTTTTTTATGATAATTTCAGTTTTTTGAATAAATACCAATGAGTGTATACCTGGAATATATAGCATTTCCATTTTTAGAATTTAGGACAATGTCCACACTACTTACCGATTTGGTTGTAAGAATTTTTAATCACACCAAAATGCAAGAATTTGCCCATTTTTGTCACATCTTTGATAGAATCTATTATAATTTGTATTATTGAAGAATTCCATTCTAACTGGAGTGAGAAGAAATCTCAATGTAATTTTATTTGCATTTCCACAATGGCAGGTTGGTATTTTGAGAGGGAGAATGTTGGTGTATCTAGCTGTTGGGTCCTACTTGTTTAATACACATGTAATGAGGAAACCACTAATAGCAAGGTCCTTGAAATGCCAATGTGCATAAGTGGAGAAAAGTGACTCTCTTCCTGCCCAGGTGCTGGTTGGGGTTTGCTCTAAAGCAGAGACATCAGTGCTGGTCATCAGGCACCACATCCCTGTGCGTGGAGAAGGCCTTGAATGTGAGGAGAGGTGACACTCTGTGTCTCAGGAGCTGGACCCATTCTGATTCAACTGTGGACCTATGAGAAGGGAAAGGGAAGGTCAAGACATGGAATCTCAGATACAGAAACTTGGCTGGTTTCTCCCTTTCTCAAAGCACAAATTTCTGTTAAAATAATTAAGTCTCAATTAAGCCTGGGATAACTTCTGAGCCCAAAAAATGCAGTAATTGGGAATAGAGAGGGAAATTCTTCCTTCAGGGACTGAGGTTCTGCAGGGCTTTGCTTCTCCTTGACAAGTGTTGACTGTGACAACTGGAGTCCTGGTTCTGGTTCATGGTAGGCAGGAGCTCCACAAACCCAGAGGGTACAACTATGACATGTTAAACTGTCCCTTGTCAGAAGGGCAAATGCAGCTTGTCTGCAGCATAGCCGCCAAGTTGAGTAGACCTGAGTGTCTTATTTGTTCCCAGGAACATGTGGTGTTTCCTCAGAAGCATGCATTTTATGCTCTCAGCAATGAGTTTGCTGAGAAGGTCTGAGACCTAGGACATTCCCTTCTGTATATCTACAGGTATGCACCTGGGCCAGGAAATTGAAGGGGCCATTACAGCAGATGTTCCTCAGGTAAGCCAGAGCATTGTTGATGCTGTGTTCAGGGTCAGGAGTTATTAGACAGCTCTGTGGTGGGTTCTGAGGATAGTAAGGTAGAAGCTTTTTCTGCTATTAGAAAAGCTCAGTTTCTTCATCCTTCACGTTGTTCTGCAATGACTCTGTGAGCATTCTTAACTCACATAAGTGTGCTGCACCTAGTATTTTGTGTATTATTGGGTTTCCAAGATGAATTTTCTCTTGCATTATATTTCTCTGTCCCTAATGCTGTGTGTTTAATAAGATTTTCATTTTGCATCCACCCTGAAACTCTTTGTCCTGACACATAACATTATAACATACATGCTGAATCAAAGTTATTATTTAATATCTGTTTTTCAGAGTGCCTACCAAAATAATTAAGATTTAAAATCATAGTTTCTGTTATTATATTCTAGTATATTTCATTACTTTTCTTGTTATTACAATTAAAGTCCAATTTCATAAAACTTAGTTCAGTACCATGCACCAAAGACCACCAATCTCATATTAATCTTGGAACATTTTTTTTAGGATGGATGGATGTAACTGCCTAGCTGTTGACTGTTATTCCAAGCTGGGGAATGATACATCTTTCTCAGTGCAAGGATTTCCTTTAAAACTGGTCACTTATAATTGTAAAATCAATCTGGGATTATGCCACTCTCTCCTCTGACATTCTTCATGTCATTCTATCCTAGTGAATGAGGAATGAGTTATAGGTCTCAGAAGTTTCTCCCGAATTTTATTCAGAGGAGTGTTGCTTGAGAAGGTGGGAGTGGGCTGAAAATTTGAGAAAAGCTAGAAATGGTGAAGAAGCATGAAAATGTTGGCCAAGTTCTCAGGGCCATGATGTTCCTGAGTATGTTCATTTTCATCCTTGACTTGGCATTTGAAGCTGCTTTGCGTAAATATAATAGCTTGAGTCATCAGGAATTGCACAGTAGATATTTAGGTTTTTGTGCTGTTTACTTTAAGGCACTGGGGAAAACTTTTCTCTGCATTTATTAGTGGAGGAAACAGAGTTGGAAAGGCAATCATGAATCTTCCTGAATTCAAGGGCTACATGGTGTCAAACCTGGGTACAACCTGTATTTCTGGCTTTTATACTGCCATGGACCTTCAGCAGAGGAATCCAATGGAGTTCTTTACTAAATAGCAGGAGATTGAGGGAAGGATTGTAGAATTGTATTTCATGTAGGCTGATACGTGCAAACCCTAGAATTTTTTTAAGTACCATTGATTCTTTCATTCTGAAGAAATTGACCAAATTTGACATAAGTTTTTAGGTGATATTTGTGATTGACAATATAAGAAGAATTGATAGCAGTCTGTCCAGTATTGCATGGATATGAGCTGTGAGTTTTATAAATCGCGGCAATCCAGATGTTGAATAGGTGGGAAAAAAGGCAGCTGAAGCAGGCTGCAGAGTTGACTGAAGTCTTTGTCTCCCCAAGGCTCAGCAAGGGCTGAAAAATTCTGTAATCACCCTACTGAGGGCATTGTTCATGCAAATGGCTCTCAACCTACTTTTCTGCAAGGAGGTTTTAATGGGGAGTCCTAAATCATACACTACCTTCCTCTGGGTAGAGCCCACAGTAGGTGGTCATTCCTCCTGCCCTGCCCCTTTGAGAACAGCACCCCATGCAGAACTGACCCAGGCTTCCTTAGAGACCCTGAGGTCATCAGTGGGAGCTCAGCCCTCTGCTGATGACCCTGGCAGAGCAGCATTCCATGGCTCCCTGGCACCCTCCCTGCCTACGTGCTCTCCATATCTGACTTTCTCAGGGTAAAGACTGGTTTCTGCCTGTCTTTGACTGTTTTGGCTTTTCCTGTTGGAATTCCATCAGGAAAAGCTGAGTTCAATGTCACAGTGGGGACTACAGGGACTCTCTGAGTATTAGTAAGCAGTGAAACCCCAGAGTCACATTGGTGTGTAGGAGAACACAGAAGGGAAGCTCTCATCAAAGATGGAAAACAGACCAAAAATCAAACCTAGTTTGTGGTGCTGACCCGAATAAGAGATAGAAGGGAATATTATCAAGTGAGAGATTACCCAGAAATAGAAATATGGCCAAATTTTTATTTGTTATGTTATTTAAGCAACTGGAATCTACAAATGCTTGTGCCCAGTGTATTGGGATGATGTAAGGTCAAGCATGATCCTGGACTTTTTCATTCCAATAATAAGAGCGTAGAATGAAACAAAAAAGGCAGGGAGAATTCAAGTTTGGCGAGTGCAGGTTTACATATCCTTGCTGAAGTTGAACATAGATGGGGCATAGAGGATTTGACAAGCAACTGGTTATTGATTTTTTGGACCTTAGAGAATTTCAGGGTTGAAAATTTAGATTTTTTAAGAGCAGTCTACAAGATGACATTTGAAAATTTGTAGAATGACCCTCAAATGATTACAGAAAAATAAATATTACTTTGGACAAAATCTGCCCCATTACATATATCCTGATTTTTTTTCACACTGTAGGAATTGTTTTTCTGAAATATTTTTGTGCAGATAAGTATTATCAATACTGTTGCTTTCATTAAAAAAATGTTTGCTATATCCATGATGATCCACCTGTGAAGTAAAAAAAATGGTTTTGAATCTTATCAAGGGAATAATTTTCATGTTTCTAAGAAGACTGGGCATTGTTTGGAACATCGTTCTTCTTGTGAACTGTATGTGCTTGTTTAGAAGCAGTATGAAATCTGTACACCTTATTCTCATCCACTTGAATTTTGCAAATAGCATAACGCTTCTTACCAGGGCAATGGCAGGTACAGTATCCAGGTTGGGGTTGAGAAGCCTCATAGATGTTATAACATGTAAGACTGTGGTTTACCTCTGTAGGGTGGCCTGGGGCCTGTCTATCAGCACCACCGGTCTCCTCACAATGGTTCAGGTTGTCACCATGAGTCCCAGAGCCACCAGATGCTGAAGGCGGCATCCCAGTTCTGCATGGGACATCCTTAAGTTATTAGTCTTCTTTTGGAAACTAAATTCCTTGATTAGCCTGAACTTAACATTTTATATCAAACACATCAGCAGGGTGAACGCATCACAAATTATTAGAAGTGACAACTACTGTTATTTTCAATCACAAAACTGGATAATCAGATGGACTTTTATTGTTCTCATGGTCCTTCGAGATGCTGTGCTCCAGGGTGTCATGGGCTGGGCCAGTGGCTACATGGTCTTCCTCCTCCACAAGCACCACCAGCATGTCCTCTACCTGCAGACCTCCAAGCTCCTCTACAGAACTCCCCCTGATGTGAAGGCTGCTCAAAGTGTTCTCCTTCTGATGCTCTGTTTTCTCTTCTTCTATTGGACAGTTCATTTTATAGCTTTATATGTTACTTTCTCCTTAGAGAATCATTTCATATAAGGAATTGTTCTAGAATTTGTGGACCTTGGCTATGCAATCCTCAAACTATTTGTGCTGCTTCACAGGGATGGACACATCACTGAATGTTGGCATGCTCACTAAGAGAGAAAGATGTTGAAAAACTGTCTATTTCATTGATCCTTTCAGTAAGTTTGAAATCTTTCTTAGGTTTCTGTTGCCATATGTGATGGAAAAATCAACTAAGGATAGCTGAATCACATAGAGGCTCTTTTCCATACCATAAGTCGGTGACAGTTTTATGACAGATGTCATAGGAAGCTGGTTAATGGTGCATTCTCTACATCTCTCTTATAACCCTCTATAAATTTGCAGATTTTACTTCTGTTGAAATCCTCACACTTTGTTGATGTGTATTGATATCCAAGGTGTACTTATGATTAATATACCATTTTCACAGATTAATAATACTTAAAAATAGAATTGAAAAAATAAATTTTATTGGATATTATCTATATTATTAAATCTGTAATAATAAAGGGACATAAAGAGTAGTTTTAAAATTTGATAGTGGAATGGAGATATAGTAAAAATAATTTAGTTTTTCTTGCCATGTTTTCTGATTTGCTAACACAGAATTTGAATTACTTTTCTGTAATAAATGAGAAATTGGTGTTGATCACAATTCATGACTTCTTTCCATAGAGTACTATTTAGAGTCTTTATTCTGATTGTTATTGTATCTTTGTCCTTAGAAGTACACATCATATTCTGATTTATGATGTAGTGAACTAAATTTTCCTTTTTCCTAAATGGGAACCAAAACATATATTCATGTAGAATGCACTGATATGACAATAAGGTATTTTATTAAGCCATTAAAAAGTACTGTTGATGCTGTTGATATGTTGTTCATATTCCCTACAACACATCAGAATTGAGGCAGAGGCCCTTCCCCTCCATACCCATTTCTTTCTTATGACTCTCTTTGTGGGTTGTTTCTATTTTAACACAGATTTAAAATGACTTATTAATGTTATTATGTCAAACTCCAAAATTAGGGTTAATCTGCTTAATATAATGGTGTCTTGAAGATAAAGGGTGTGCTACTCTTGTTCCACATTCTCCT
Organism: Sciurus carolinensis; assembly: GCF_902686445.1. Classification (NCBI taxonomy): domain Eukaryota; kingdom Metazoa; phylum Chordata; class Mammalia; order Rodentia; family Sciuridae; genus Sciurus; species Sciurus carolinensis. Next base: position 130,044,362 of record NC_062219.1, read on the forward strand.
GTGAAGCTCTCTCCTAAAATCTAGCATAGAGAAGAAGACAAATTGGGCCATACCCCTAAGGGTCATTGCCTGTGGACATGAGGGCAAGGAATACAAATCCCAGCAGTGTGGAGAGAAATAAGTGACATGTGAAAGTGTCATCATGAGGATTAGGTGACTGAGCATCGACAACATACAAGTGTCTAGATGAATGAGGAGGTAGCTCACAGCTGTCGGAAAAAATTTGTCAAGATTTGCCAGGATTTTATTCTCCCTAAATTAGTATGATTCTATTTCACTCTAAACTGTGGTAATTTAGTTGAGAAAATAAAAGTACATCTGAAATTATGATAAGAATGGAATGATGTAGAAGATTAACATTGTTGCACACGTGTAGTGGGAGAGAGGAGAGGAATGAGAAACACTGTACATTAGAACACACTGCCCTGACTGTAACACATCGGGTTTCTTTTATTTCTCAAATACCTGTAGGCTTTTCAGAGCAGTAAAATATAAACAGTGAGGAGGATGCATCAGTGGTGCCTTACAGAGCTCACATGATGCTTATAGTAGAGGTGACACAATAGTTTCATAAATTTTGTGAGATAAACCTCCACTTAGAGAAATTCAAAGACCTTATTGTATATATTTGACACAGCAGTGTTTTCACACAGACCTGCAGTTGCTAAAAATTAAAACAAAAAGAAAAATTTGAAAACAACCTGAAGAATACATAAAGTAAGTTACCAGTGATTTCTAATTGATAGTGGATTTTATACAGAAGATGCTGGGCCCTAGGAAACATTACTGATCATAAACCTACTGAATCCATCTTCTTATAGATGGGTGAAGGAGCATTTTGGGTCTCTGTCAATGATCGTCATTTTGTACCCAGTGTCAAATAATAGCTGAAATGTCTGCTGGTTCCCTTGTCCCCATGACCAGTCATTCTGCTATGTGAATGTAGGTCCGTCTGGGGAAGAACAGGAGGAAGAGGTCAGTGTGCTCTGGCAGGACTGCAAGGTTCCTCATGTGGATCTCCATTCCCACCACACAGGGAGCTCTGTGTCTGCAGCCTAGCTCCAGGATGGGATTAATGGAGGAGCCATGGAACCTGTTCTGGAGATTCAATTCAGATTTCCACCCACAGGAGTTGGGGTTTGAACCTCCTACAGATCCAGAAAGAATGGGACAGAACTCCTATATGTTTCATTTGTACAGACATGATGATCAATTGATCAATGTGAAATCTCTCTCTGGGTGTCAGTTCTGATTATTTTCCATTATGGTAAACATGGCCATTGTCCCTTATTGAATTGGTGCCTCCAAATGACTCATGTGACCTTGGGATCTGAAGGTCTCCTTTGTGTTTCAGCATTCTAGTTCAATGCTGATACTTCCCAAGTTGATATTGAATTATTGGCAAAGACCTTACAGAGTTCATCTAAAATGATGAATTATCCTCATGAATTTCTTTAGCAAGTTGTGTTGGTAAGAGTACATACTCTCTTGCATAATGATATTGGGCCCTAATCTGAAACCATACACAAACTCTACTCAAAGTTGAGCAAATATTTAGACACATAACTAAAATTCTATAATGTAATATAGGAAGACACTTCTTGACTTTGGTCTCCTCAATGAGTTTTTGGATATGACATCCAAAGCAGAAAAAATAGAAGAAAATACCAAGTGGGACTATATTAAACTAAATTCATTCTTCACACAAAGCAGACACTCTAAACTTTGAAAAGAAGGATCAGGGTGAGCCCTACATTTGAAAACCATGTGACTAGTAGAAGTTTTCATCTCCAAAGTATCCGAGTCACTCACATAGGTAGATAGGCAAAAATCACAGGACTAAGCAGATTGTAAATGGGCAAGAAACTTGAAAAATATTTTCCCAAAGAAGAAAAATGAACATTTGTATATTAGGAGGTGCTCAATATGACCATAAGGAAACTGCAAATCAAATTCAGAAGACAGAACCTCATCATGTTAGATAGTTTAATCGCTAGGAGAGAAGACAGAATAAGTGTTACCTAGGATCTGGAGAAAAATAAATTTGGATATAGAAGACTGACTCAATTTATATGTGCACTATTTTTGAGATCAATGTTCCTTTTCCATTATGAGAATTGTATGTATATTCCTTAAAGAATTAGAACTCAAAATATACTGCAAACCTCTAAGAATCTATTCTGCATGGTATTGGCATCAAACAGAGACAGCCACCTGTAGTATTTGAGAAGAATAGGGAGCCTAGAATAGTTCATGCATCTAATGTGAACTAATAAAGGTGCTCTGAAGGTTCATTAGAGAAGAACGTGTTTTCAATGAAGTGGTCCTGGAATAACTGCATATACACATGGAAAAGATTGTAAGTAAACTCTTGTCTCTTAAAAACTACAAAATATATTAAAATGAATTAAATACTATACATAAGACCCAGGTCACTCAAAGTTGTAGAAGAAAACCAGGGGAAAGACTTAGGACATTATAATAGGCAAGAAGTTTTGGACAAGTCAACAAAATGACAGGAAAACACCAGAAATAGAGACAAAGGGGATTCTATTGAACTAAAAATATTTCTTCACAGGAAAAGAAAAGAATGAACAAGAGTGAAGAGCCTAACTACCTAGTAGTTGCACATATTTTGAAAGTTGTCTCATAGGGAGTTTACATTCAGGTTATATAAAAGAAACTTAAACACTCAAACAGCAGGAGTTGTTGGTATAGCTTAGTGGGAGACTGTTTCTTAGTGGAAGCAATGCCTTAGGTTGGATCCCAGACATTTAAACAAGCATGAAAAATAAAAATTAGTAACAAAACCCAAATTCAATAACAACAAAACACTCTTATTAAAAAAGGTAAATAGAACTATAGACACATTTCCCACAAGACAACTTACAATGTTCAACCTCCATCATTAGCACAGTAATGCAAATCCAAGTCTAAATACCACTTGAATGGCCACTGTCAAAAAGACAAAAGGTAAAAAAGCACTGATAGGGATTTGGCAGAAAGGTACCCTCACACGCTGTAGGTGGGAATGTAAATTAATACAGATGTCATGAAAACTGTGGGAGAATCCAAAAAAAATTAACAATATGACTACCACATGACCTAGTGATCCAACCTTGGGTTTAAAGGTAAAAGGTATAAAATAAGCATGTCCAGGAGACACCTGAAATCCTATGTTCACTGCAGCAAGAATAACCAACAGCTAAAGTCATTGTAAGTGACCATCGAACGAAGTACAGATAGCAGTCACATGGTAACCCACCGTGATGGAAAACATCCATCCAAAAGGTAAAATAAAACCCTGTCATTGATGGCACCTCAACTAAAGTGGAAGTATTATGGAAAGTGGACTAAGTCAGGAACAAAGAGACAAGCAGCCCCAGAGCTCACTCACTGGTGGAATAGGAAACTGTTGGACTCACCAAAGTCAGGAGCAGATGGTGAAGACCAGAGAACTGGGGGAGGTAAGAAGAGGGAGAAAGTCGATAAATGGTACTAAGTTACAGGAGCAAAGAGCAAGGAGTTCTGGTGGGCTAGGATTCTGAGCATGAGCATAGATAATGGTAAGGCAGTTTATATATCAGAAATCTAGAATAAGAGCATCTCCATGATTTAAGCATAAAATATATATACATTTGAAGATGTGTGTTTGTGTGTGTGTGTGTGACCTGATTGAATGTTACTAAGTGCATAAACATACAGAAAAACCTCATGGTACTCCATAAATATTAGTAAATTAGTAAACAATAAATAAATAAATATCACTTTGAAAGAAAGCTGTCAAAAGTAACCAAGGTAACTCATATCACTAGTTTCATCACCTATTACAATATAAGTTGTTAATATGTAATTCTTTATTTGAAATGGATTGAAGGTCTGGGCCATTCCCTCCTGAACAAGCCCAATGTCAACTGAAATAGATTAAACTTGAAGGTGAGCAAGGTCACCTTGATCTTGCCCACTGGGCCACATGTGGGTTCAAAGAGAGAACTCACCAACGGTGGTCACATAACAAACTGACAGGAGGAAGGACAGATCATCAGCACCTCAATGTGAGAAATCATCGTAAGAGCTCAAAGTGTGTAATAGCTGCTGTGCAAATTGGAATGAATATGTGGGCTCTCACTAAGAGAGACAGAGAGAATAGACAAAACCTACAGAATTACTCTGTATGGAAACTGACCAGGTATGTACAATTTGATTACTTAGACTGAACAGGTGTCATCCTTACCTGTTCCCACATGGAAAGAGCTGGTGAGTGCCCAAGACAAGGAGCACAGACACAGGAAGAGGCTGCAGAGCCCACGAGATGATTCAGACCTGCCCACATCCAGGACCCCACCTGAGTTGTCCTGTGCCCAGTCTTGGTGACTTGGGTTCTCAAGTCTCAAAGGAGCTGTGAAGAGCCCCTGGCACACAGCATGATTTAGAGAATCTCACATGGGCTTCTTTCACCAGCCTGGGATGTCAGGAGAGGTGTCAGGCCAAGTCCCAGACAGGGCTCTTCCCTGACTCTTCCTCCTGCTCTCTTACCTGGCCTGGCTTATTTTTCACTGGATCCAGGTAGCATAATATCATGTATGGAAAGGAGCAGTGAAGAAAGTTGCAGATGAAAACAGCACTTGGGTCCCTGCAAATAAAATATGTCCTTGACTTCTAGAGTAATGTACCTCCAGGACTGTGCAGTCAGTGAAGTTGCTGTGTTTTCCACTTATAAGTTAGCTACCATCAGTGTCTTGTGCACAAAGATGGAGAAAAACTCATTAACAAGATTGACAGCTGCATTAACACCAGCTAACTGGGGATGTTGGTTTGAGAAAAACAATCAATGAAATCTCTGGTACAATGCACTCGATTGCTGTCCCACCCTGTAAAAATCTGTGAGGGTCCACTGTCATTCTCAAGATCCATCTGTCCTTTGCACAGGTCAGATTGGAGAGTCAAATGGAGACATGGCATGATCTACACTCTTACGTCCTCCAAGACCTGGATAGTCCCATTAGGCTCTGCATTCCTCCAGGGGTGGGGATTGGCATTGATCTTGCTCATAATTTTACTAAATAGAGGCAGTTCTTTTGTGAAGATCTCTGCCATGGTCAGTATTATAGAAAAGTTAAAGAGGCAGAATTATGGAAACTCATGTAAAGATTTCCCTTCCCCTCCACTTCTGAACTTTTGCTATTTACTTAAGATTCTTTTATTTAATTAATTAATTAATTAATTTTTTGATGTGTAAGTACATTTCATCTTTTTTATTGTAAACAAATGGGATACATGTTATTTCTCTGTTTGTACATGGCGTAAAGGCATACCATTTGTGTAATCATACATTTACATGGGTAATGTTGTTTGATTCATTCTGTTATTTTTTCCCTTCCTCCCACCCCTCCCACCCCTCTTTTCCCTCTACACAATCCTTCCTTCCTCCATTCTTGCCCCACTCCCTAACCCTACCCTAAACCTAACCCTAACCCTAACTCTAAACCCTCCCACCCCCATTATGTGTCATCATCCACTTATCAGCGAGATCATTTGTCCTTTGGTTTTTTGAGATAGGCTTATCTCACTTAGCATGATATTCTCTAACTTCATCCATTTGCCTGCAAATGCCAAAATTTTGTCATTCTTTATGGCAGAGTAATATTCCATTGTGTGTGTATATATATATATATACACAATGATATATATACATATATATATATATATATATATATATATATATATATATATATATATCACAGTTTCTTTATCCATTCATCAATTGAAGGACATCTACTTTGGTTCCACAATCTGGCTATTGTGAATTGAGCAGCTATGAACATTGATGTGGCTATATCTCTGTAGTGTGCTGATTTTAGGTCCTTTGGGTATAGGCCAAGGAGTGGGATAGCTGGGTCGAATGGTGATTCCATTCCATGTGTTCTAAGGATCCTCCACATTGCTTTCCAGAGTGGCTACACTAATTTATATCTCCACCAGCAATGTATGAGTGTACCTTTTCCCCCACATCCTCGCCAACACCTAGTGTTGCTTGTATTCTTGATAATCGCCATTCTAATTGGGGCGATAAGGAATCTTTGGGTAGTTTTGATTTGCATTTCTCTTATTACTAGAGATGTTGAACATTTTTTCACTATATCTGTTCGCTGCTTGTAGATCTTCTTCTGTGAAGTATCTGTTCATTTCCTTAGCCCATTTGTTGTTTGTATTATTTGTATTCTTGGTGTAGAGTTTTTTGAGTTCTTTATGTCATCTGGAAATTAGCACTCTATCTGAAGTATGAGTGGCAAAGATATCCTCTCACTCTGTAGGCTCTCTCTTCGCATTGTGGATAGTTTCCTTTGCTGAGAGAAAGTTTTTTAGTTTGAATCTATCCCAGTTATTGATTCTTGCTTTTATTTCTTGTGCTATAGGAGTCCTGTTGAGGAACTCTGGTCCTAAGCTGACATGTTGAAGATTTGGACCTACTTTTTCTTCTATAAGATGAAGGGTCTCTGGTCTGATTCTGAGGTCCCCGACCCATTTTGAGTTGAGTTTTGTGCAGGGTGAGAGGAAGGGTTTTAATTTCATTCTGTTGCATATGGATTTCCAGTTTTCCCAGCACCATTTGTTGAAGAGGCTATCTTTTCTCCATTGCATATTATTGGCACCTTTGTCTAATATGAGAAAATTGTATTTATTTGGGTTTGTGTACATGTCCTCTATTCTGTACCATTGATCTACCTGTCTATTTTGGTACCAATATCATGCCATTTTTGTTACTATTGCTATGTAATAGAGTCGAAGATCTGGTATTGTAATACCCCCTGCTTCGCTCTTTCTGCTAAGGATTGCTTCAGCTATTCTGGGTTTCTTATTCTTCCAGATGAATCTCATAATTGCTTGCTCTATTTCTGTAAGGTACATCATTGGGATTTTAATTGGAATTGCATTGAATCTATATAGCACTTTTGGTAGTATGGCCATTTTGACAATATTAATTCTGCCTATCCAAGAACATGGGAGATCTTTCCATCTTCTAAGATTTTCTTTAATTTCCTTCTTTAGTGTTCTGTAGTTCTCATTGTAGAGATCTTTCACCTCTTTTGTGAGATTGATTCCCAAGTATTTAAATTTTTCAAGGCTATTGTGCATGGTGTAGTTTACCTAACTTCTATTTCTGAAGAGTCATCACTTATGCATAAAAATGCATTGGATTTATAAGCATTGATCTTGTAACCTGCTACTTTACTGAATTCACTTGTGAGTTATAAAAGTTTTCTGGTGGAATTTCCTGGTTCCTCTAAATATATAATCATATCATCAGCAAATAGGGATAGTTTGAGTTCTTCTTTTCCTATTCATATCCCTTTAATTTCTTTGGTTTGTCTAATTTCTCTGGCTAGAGTTTCAAGGTCGATGTTGAATAGAAGTGGTGAAAGAGGGCATCCTTGCCTTGTTCCAGTTTTTAGGGGGAATGCTTTCAGTTTTTCACCATTTAGAATGATATTGGACATGTGTTTACATAGATGACCATTTCAATGTTAAGGAATGCTTCCACTATCCCTATTTTTTCTAGTGTTTTCAGCATGAAGGGGTTCTGTATTTTATCATATGCTTTTTCTGCATCTATCAAAATAGTCATATGATTCTTAACTTTACGTCTGTTGATATGGTGAATGATGTTTATTGATTTCCGGGTGTTGAACCAACCTTGCTTCCCTGGGATATAACCCACTTGATCATGGTGCACTATCTTTTTAATATATTTTTGGATGCGATTTGCTAAAATTTTTTTGAGAATTTTTGCGTCGATGTTCATTAAGGATATTGGTCTGAAATTTTCTTTCCTCGATGTATCTCTGTCTGGTTTAGGTATCATGGTGATATTGGCTTCATAGAACGAGTTTGGGAGGGTTCCCTCCTCTTCTATTTCATGGAGTACTTTGAGGAGTATTGGAGTGAGCTCTTGTTTAAAGGTTTTGTAGAACTCGGCTGAGAACCCATCTGGTCCCGGACTCTTCTTTGTTAGTATGCTTTTGATGACTTCTTTTATCTCATTGCTTGAAATTGATTTATTTAAGTTGTGTATGTCTTCCTGGTTTAGTTTAGGTGATTCATATGTCTCTGGATACTTGTTGATGTCTTTGAGATTTTCTGTTTTGTTGGAGTATAGATTTTCAAAATAGCTTCTAATTATGTTTTGTATTTCAATTGTCTGTTGTGGTATTTCCTTGTTCATTCCGAATTTTACTAATTTGAGTTTTCTCTCTCTTTCTCTTTGTTAGTGTGGCTAAGTGTTTATCAATTTTGTTTATTTTTTAAAGAACCAACTCTTTATTTTGTTAATGTTTTCAGTTTTTCCTTTTGTTTCAATTTCATTGATTTCAGCTCTGATTTTAACTATTTCTAGACTTCTAGTACTTTTGGTGTTGGTCTGCTCTTCTTTTTCTAGGACTTTGAACTGTAGTGTTAAGTCATTTAGCTGTTGATTTTTTCTTCTCTTGTTGAATGCGCTCCATGAAATAAATCTTCCTCTAAGTACTGCTTTCATAGTGTCCCAGAGATTTTGATATGTGTCTTTATTCTCGTTTACTTCTAAGAATTTATTTCCCTCCTGATGTCTTCTGTTATCCATTCACCATAAAACAGTGTATTATTTAATCTCCAGGGATTGGAGAAGTTTCTATTTTTTATTCTGTCATTTATTTCTAATTTCAATTCATTATGATGTGATAGAATACAAGGTAGTATCTCTATCTTCTTGTATTTGCTAAAAGTAGCTTTGTGGCATAAAATATGGTCTATTTTAGAGAAGGATCCATGTACTGCTCAGAAGAAAGTGTACTCGTTCTTTGTTCGATGGTATATTCTATATATGTCGGTTAAGTCTAAATTGTTGATTGTGTTATTGAGATCTATGGTTTCTTCATTCAATGTTTGTTTGGAAGATCTGTCCAGTGGTGAGAGAGGTGTGTTAAAATCGACTAGTATTATTGTGTTGTGGTCTATTTGATTTCTGGAATTGAGAAGGATTTGTTTGACGTACATGGATGAGCCAATGTTCGGGGCATAGATATTTATGATTGTTATGTCTTGCTGAGTTATGCTTCCCATAAGTAGTATGTAATGTCCTTCTTTATCCCTTCTTACTAGTTTTAGCTTGAAGTTCACATTATCTGAAATGAGAATGGATACTCCAGCTTTTTTGCTGTGTCCGTGTACATGGTATGATTTTTCCCATTCTTTCACCTTTAGTTTGTGGGTATCTCTTTCTATGAGTTGTGTCTCTTGCAGGCAGCATATTGTTGGATCTTTCTTTTTAATCCAATCTGCCAGTCTATGTCTTTTGATTGATGAGTTTAGGCCATTAACATTCAGGGTATTATTGTGATATGATTTGTATTCCATCATTTGACTCATTTTTGTTTTTGATATGATTTGGTTTCTCCTTTATTTGACTATTCCTTTAGGCTAGTTCCTCCCATTGCTGATGTGCTTCTTTGTTTTTCATCTCTTCCTCATGGAATATTTTGCTGAGAATGTTCTGGAATGCCAACTTTATTTTTGTAACCTCTTTTAGCTTTTGTTTATCATGGAAGGATTTTATTTCATCGTCAAATCTGAAAGTAAGTTTTGCTGGGTACAAGATTCTTGGTTGGCATCCATTTTCTTTCAGGGCTTGGTAAATGTTGTTCCAGGCCCTTCTAGCTTTTAGAATCTGGATTGAAAAATCTGCTGATATTCTTATTGGTTTCCCCTTGAATGTAATTTGATTCTTTTCTCTCACAGCCTTTAAAATTCTGTCTTTATTTTGCATGTTAGTTATTTTCATAATATTGTGCCTTGGTGTGGGTCTGTTGTAATTTTGTATATTTGGAGTCCTATAAGTCTCTTGTACCTGGTTTTCCATTTCATTCTTCATATTTGGGAAATTTTCTGATTTTATTTCATTGAATAGATTGTTCATTCCTTTGGTTTGTTTCTCTAAGCCTTCCTCAATCCCAATAATTCTTAAATTTGGCCTTTTCATGATATCTCATAATTCTTGTATATTCTGTTCATAATTTCTTACTATCTTCTCTGTTTGCTCTATTTTTTTTTCCAGGTTAAATATTTTGTCTTCAATGTCTGAGGTTCTGTCTTCCATGGTGTTCTATCCTATTGGTTATGCTTTTTAAGGAGTTTTTAACTTGGTTTATTGTTTCCTTCATTTCAAGGATTCCTGTTTGTTTTTTTTTTTCCAGTATTTCTAACTCTTTATGGAAATGATCTTTTGCTTCCCATATTTGCTCTTTTAACTGTTGATTGTTGCGATCATTTAATGCCTGCATTTGCTCTTTCATCTCCTCATTTGTTTCCCTGATTGTTTTAATTATGTACATTCTGACCTCCCTTTCTGACGTTTCTTCTGCTGTGCTGTCATTGGGTTTTATTGATATAGTATCTAGGTTTGTTTGGGACATTTTCTTCCCTTGTTTTCTCATATTGGTCTGATATCAGTGGGACTCTGAGATATTGCAGATTTCTCTATAGGATTATAGTAGATTTGCAGTATATCACCTCCCAGCCTTCAGTAGCCTGTAGTCTTGGGGGAACTTGATAATGCAGTGCTTCTGAAGAAAGTTGCCCCTAGCCCGCTACTGGGTCCAGGGCTGGGGGCTGGTTCTGGGTGGAAATCTTCTCCCTGGGTGGTCCCACTCATAGAAGCTGGCTATAGACAGGGTCTTCCCCACCTGAGGGAGCCAGGCTGCTAGGGGAAAGTCTCTCCCTGTCCTGCTTTTGTTCCAGAAACCACCTGAGCGCCAGGGCCCACTGCTGGGTCTGGGGCTTGGGGTTGGCTCTGTGCAGAAAAGATCTCACTGGGCAGGCCTGCTCCAAATAGCTGGCTGTGAATCGAGCCTGCTGCCGGAGGGAGCATGGGTGCTTGGTGAAGTCTCTTGCTGCCCTGCCCTGCTCCGAGAATCCAACTCTGTCCGGGCCTGCCGCCTGGGCTGATCTTCACCCAGTGGGAGAGACTGACCCAGTGATTCTATGTTGGTCCGAGTCTCTCAGTACCTCCCCTTCTTGAATCCTCAGTTGTGAAGCGACGGGAGATGCATTCACTCTCTAGTCCTCCATCTTGGATCCCCCTTTTTTTGTGTTAAGTTTTTCTGAGTTCTTTATATATCCTAGAGATTAATGCTTTATCTGAGGTGCACGTGGTAAAGATTTTCTCCCAATTGGTATGCTCTCTTTTCATATTATTGATTGTTTCTTTTGCTGAAAGAAGCTTTTGAGTCCATCTCATTTATTGATTCTGGATTTAATTTCTTGAACTTTAGGGGTCTTGTTAAGGAAGAGAGATCCTAGGCAGACATGGTGAAGATTTGGGTCTACATTTTCTTCTATTTGTCACAGGATCTGTATTCTAGTGCCTAAGTCCTTGATCCACTGTGAATTGAGTTTTGTGCAGGGTGAGAGATAAAGGTTTAATTTCATTTTGTTACAGGTGGATTTCCATTTTCCCCAGTACCATATGTTGTATAGGCCCTCATTTCTCTTGTGAATGTTTTTGGCACTCTTATTTATTGTGAGGTAACTGTATCCATGTGGATTTGTTTCTGTGTTTTCCATTCTGCACCATTGGTCTACATGTGTGTTTTGGTGTCAATGCCATGCTGGTTTTATTACTATAGCTTTATAATATGGTTTAAGTTCTGATCTTGTGATGCATCCTGCTTTATTCTTCTTGGTAAGGATTGATTTGGCTATTCTGAGCCTCTCGGTTTTCCAAATGAATTTCATGATTGCTTTTTTCTAGTACTGAGAAGAATGTCATTGGGAATTTTATAGAAATTGCATTCAATCTGCATAACACTTTTGATAGTATGGCCATTTTGACAATATTAATTCTGATTATCCAAGAGCATGGGAATTCTTTTCATATTCTCAGGTCTTCTTCAATTTCTTTTTTTAGTGTTCTGTAATTTTCTTTTAGATGTCTTTCATCTCTTTTGTTAGGTTGATTCCCAAACATTTTACTTTTTTGAGACAATTGTCAATGGGATAGTGTTCTTTTCCCTTCAAATTCTTGGTTGTTTTGTTTCCTGTGCAGAAGCTTTTTAATTTGATGTTGTGCTGTCCAACATATTTTTTTAGTTTTATTTCTTGTGCTTCAGGAGTCTTGTTAGGGAGTCTGTTCCTGTGGTGACATATTAGAGTTCTTGGCCTTCATTTTCTTCAGTAAGTTGCAGAGATTTTGGTTAAATTCCCCAGTTATTGATTTATGTTTGTTGATCTTGGGTCCTGCTCTTGACTAAATTTGTTTATGGGCTCACGAAGTCTTCTGGTGGATATTTTCTGGGTCTTCTAAATATAGGATCAAGTCTTCAGCAAGTAGTTTGAGCTCTTCTTTTCCTCTTTGTATCTCTTTAATTCCCTTCTCTTGCCAGATGTTTCACCAGGGTCTCAACTATGATATTGGGTCATAGTGGTGGAAGTGGACAGCCTCATCTTGCTCCTGCTTTCACAGGAAATCCTTTCAGTTTTTCTGCATTTAGTTTAATGTTGGCCTGTGTTTCTCACATGTGTTATTCACAATGTTGAGGTGAGTTCTTTCTATTAGATGTTTCTCATGTGTTTTGCACATGTGTGGGTGGTATACTGTGTCAAGAGCTTATTTTGGCATCTATTAAGATAATCATGTCATTCTTTCAGTCTAAGTTTCTAGTGGATTATATTTGTAGATTTGTGTAGATTGAATCATTCTTGCATCTATGGGACAAAGTCCATTTGGTGATAGTGTACTATCTTTTTAATGTGTTTTTATATTTTACTTGCCAGTATTTTATTAAGAATATTTGTGATATTATTGATCATCCTTGGTCTCTGAGTTGTCTTGGGACTACAGCATGGTGGAACAGATGGAAACCGAAACCCAGATATCTGAGTTTGCAGGTAGGTCTGCCTGGGCCTGTCTGAGCCTAGCAATCCAGTGGCATGTCAGAATCTGGGAGCATTTTACCCTGTGAAACACAGGATGGAGAGACTGGAGAAAGCTGGGCTCACCCCAGCTCTGCCAATCCTTAAATGCGCTGAAAAGGACAGGTCTCCAAGTCCCTTCCTGGTCCTGAATCCACTGATCTTGGTTTGCACCAGATTTAGTATTGTTCAGCTCTAAGCAGGGACCTCCTGCTATCCAACCCCTGTCTCCAAACTCTCACTAGGCCACAACGTGTACCACCAGTCGCTGCTACGTGGATGACCAGCCTGTATCAGAAAATTCTCCATGACAGGCCCACAGGCCCTGGATCCCAACCCGCAGTACCTCTGGTGAGAGAGGTGCCTGAACAGGAATTCAAAAGGGTGGTAGTTGGAGAAAATTTGGAGACTAAATCAGAGTCCAGGAATTGTGGGGTCTGTGATGATCTAAGGGGCTAAGATTAGGCTCCTACATCACAAGAGAGAAACACAAAGGAGACTTCAGGCTTCAGTCTTCCAATAAGGACCAGGATTGCTGTACTCACCCCGAAACCCAACCCTCTCCCCTAGAAATCCTCAGCTGCCTGTGGGCAGAGCTCACATCAAACTCCATCCAGCTCCCCCTCTCGGCTAAGTAGGGAGCTAGAACTCTTCCACTTTTCATCAAGATCATTTTCCCCCTCTTCCTCATATCTGTAAGATTTTTGAAGTCACGTATTTTTCATGCATCACTGCACTGAGGACTAGGAAGTCTGAATAATATATTACAGCTTTGTTGTATATTCTTTTAATTTTAATTTTTTCATTTTATTCATTTTTCTTTTTTTACTTTTTATGTATATTCCTCTCAGTAACCTGTTTTCTGGTATTCAATTTCTCTCATCTCTCCTGCTAAAATTCAACCTTTATTAATTCTTCTTTCACTCTTCGTATAATGAGGTTTTACTTCTATGTTCTCCTTCTTATAAATATCACTTCCTTCTCCACTTCTGTTCTCTCTTTTTTCACAATTAGAAATTGAAATCCCTTTTGCACACTTGCTCTTTATATTGAAGACAATAGTTGGACACATCTTTTTTTGTGTAGACATCTTAATAGGAGCTATTTTGTTTTAGGTTGTATATTGTTTGCATTAGGTGCTGTTCATATTGGTCTTCCCCTTAAAGGTGAGATACTGGAAACGTTGAGGGACACTATAAGTCTACAGGGTAGAAACTGCACTGCCTCAGATCCCCACAGATAGAAGGTAAGACACACAAACCACAAGAAAAAAAGGGGGAATAAAACACTCCAAATTAACCAAGATGCTTCAGTTATAGATTACACTAACAACACAGTAGAAGAAATGTCAGACAATGATCTCAGAATTTACTTGAAAAAAACTGGTCCACAATTTGAGTAGTGAAATTGAGATATGTTTCAGGAGATAAAAGAGAAGAAAGAACACTTAAGTAAAGAGATGAAGATTCTGAAAGGAAATCTAGAAGAAATCATTAAAATGAAATAATAAATAAACCAAAATAAAAATTCAATGGAAAGTAGTACCAACACAGGAGACCACTTGGAAGACAGATCCTCAGGCAATGAAGAAAAAATAGATAATCTTGAAAATCAAGTTGACCACACAGAAAAGATGACAAATTGCATGACATTCTATCACCCAGAGACAGTGCTTAACAGGAACTGCTGAAACCAAGGGAGTGGAGATACTGTGACTACTTCAGGGCTGATAAGAAGGACCCCAAGATAGTGACACTGTGATGGGGTTCAAACTGCTGCTCCAAAAGCAACTGAAAGTGAAGCAAATGCAGAAAGAAATGTCTCAGTTCATCTGAGAGAAGATAAAAATTGAAGCAGAAAGTGCAAAGAACTTGGCTAAGCCCATTCAGAACTCCTTGGCTGCACATGAAGAAGGGTTTCTGGGAGAAGCATGGGCCCAAGTGATGGAGATCCTGGCAGGAGAAGCAGAAGTTCATCTCAAGTTCTCCACCAAGCTTCACATTGAGTAGAGAAGAACGTAATGTACTTTCATGAGAATGTTTTGAAAGACATAAAAAATGAGACCACCATATCTCTGACCTACATAAGCAAATCACCAGTCACCATGCATCAGTGGAGAAGACCCAGAAGGTCATCACTGAGCAGCAGAGAGGCATGGAGATGGAGACAGCATTTGGAAATCAAGTTTAGCAACAAGACAGAGGAGGACATCTCGAAGTCCTGGAAGAAGTCCAAACAGGTTGGCAATGACCTCATGATGCTGTGTGGTCTTCTACAAACAGGCCCAGTCTAAGTGGTTTGAAGAAATAGTGACCACCACTTTGGAGATGGAGTAGCTGAAAGTGGATAGGGTGGAGATGATCTGGCAACATCTGTGCCAATAAACACATCTGAATCATGAGACAGACCTGTTCAACCAAAGCAGAGTTGAGTCTATGGACCAACTGCTTCGAAAAGTGGGCCCAGTCAAAGACAGAGAATTGTGGGTCAGAGAGCACAAAACAAATGTCCTTCACCATGTGGAGATGGATATCTAGACATGCCTGTGTGGCCCGAGGTTATCCTGACCAGGAGAGGGGCTGATGTCTCATGGAAAGGATATGATGTCTTCTGCTGTGTGAGAATGCCCTCCCACCCACTCTCCAATTCACTGAGGAGAGAAGATAGAGCTGGCAATTCTAGAAGGGTGATGTGTATGGCCCAGCTGGATGATCCCAAATATTGCCAGACCAAGAAGACATACCTGCAAACCTGCCCTTGTCTCCAAGACCGAAGCCCCCCAAACTCCTATTCTGTGGTTGTTGCTTTGAGGACAATCTAAGGCTAAAACTTTGTGGTCCTTGCTGAGTTCCATAGGAGTGGCCATCACACACTTGTACACAAGGCCTGTCCTCCATCTGGTCCCTTTATGTCCTGGGCCATCAGCTAAGCCTCCACCTAGAATCCTTTAAACCCTCTCTGTTATTCTCATTGCATTCTGCGAGCACAAATCTGGTTTTTCTTGGCAAATTTTTATCCCCATGAGTCATGGGAAGGTCTGTTTTCTGTCTTCCCAGACCAACCCTGCCTAGAGCACTCAGAATGGAAGTATCTCAATTGGCAAATTATCCCCAAGGTGGAGAATTGAATCATGGTTCCTATAGGACCAGATATCTTCTCTGAAGCCTCTGGAAACCCCAACCCATCCATTCCTCAGTTGCCTCCTCAAAGAAGTGCCCACACTCACCTTACCAACCCTACCCAGTCTCACTAGAGGGAGCTTTCCCAAGTTCTCAGCCAGCAAGACCTCATTCAGCTCTGTGCATGTCTAAAGGCTTTGAGGGATGGAGATGAACCTCCTCACCACAGAAACCATATGGGGCCTGTCTGCCATGGTGTCCTGTCAAACACTGGACTACACTGACCACTTTCCTCTTGATGTTCCCCAAGGACTTAATGGGGCTGAGTCAGTCACACATGGGGGACAGGTTTGGGTAAGTCCCTATGCCATTCCTCATATGGATGCATTTGCTCATGCATGTTCGGGTTTGGACTGCTATCCCTTATGTACACATTGCAGAATCTCATGGCCATAAGTTTTCTTGCTCTCCAGTCGTGTTTTGCCTCCTGGGCCTCCAGCTCCTCTGGAATTTCCAGAGCCCTGTGCCAAACTCTCACTGGGTGCCAGCAGTTCCTGTCCCTTTGTCTGCCTTCCCTGGAGAAGCCTGGGCCAAGTGTGGTATGGGAAGCTTTTCCACACTGCAAGTCAATTACATACTTTCTCTACTACAGCAAACAAGATCTACACCATATTAATCTATATGTTAGCCTTAAGGGACTAGAAAAAACTGTCATAGTGAGCAAGGAACATATTCTAGCCAGAAACCCATGCTCTGAGAGTACATCTTTCTTCATCTTTTCGTTGATGGCTTTGGACTTGACCCTGCCATCTCCCATGAGGGCAGAATTCTATCAACACAATTCACTGATCTTTCCCTCAGTTTTACATTCTAATAATGGATGAAATTAATCTTGAGTCTTTCAGCATCTCTTCCATTAAATCAGAATTGCTTCCTCAGAGTTTGTATTAGAAAGTTGTCCAATATAGTAAAGCAAACCAGATCTTGTCATGTTTTTCTGAGATATTCCAAGCACAAAAGCCAGTGTGAATGTGTTTACAAATGTGGAATGTGGGATCTGGTGGGATCTGCTCACTACTGGATGGAGAACCCCTCCTTTCTGAGCTGGACTTGGACCATGACACTGGCTACCAATTTTAGATTTTTTTCCTCTTTCTTTTAGTTAGTTTGGTAAAGAATTTATTTTCTTATTTATCCTATGAAAACCATATTCCTTTTTAAACTCATCTGCTGTTTTGTTTTTTTTTCTCCATTTCACTGATATTGGTTCTGATTTTAATTATTTTCTGTCTTCTACTGAGCTGGGTGTTTTTTTTTTTTCTTTTTATACAGTCTTAAGATATGCTTATTTATTTGATATTTTTCTATAGCTTTTCGATTTTGTTCTAAGTGCTATAACTATTCCCGTTACACTTTCCTCAAGAAAAATAGTCCTCTTTTTCAAACTACTGAGATCATGATATGGCTCTTGCAAGGTTTTATATGCATTACGGTGTTATGCAAAGATTGCAAGGCATAAACAAAATTTTGTGACAAAAGTCATAGAGTCAGTGCTCCTAGTGTACCAGGGAATGATGTTCATGGATATTTTTTAGTTTTTTTTAAGCTTACAAGTGTCATGAATGATAACTAAGGTTTCCCCTTTCACACAGGGAATGTAACCCAGGTGAGTCTTCCATTGGTGGTACAAGGGTTTCATTCTGTAAGGTGGGCAGGGTGCTTCACTAGGTGATGAGTCACACAGGACACAGAAGGGAGCCCACTGTTCAGGAGACTGCCTCCCAGGCCAGTCCAGGCTACTCTTTCTTCTGAAGAAAGGATGTTTCTCTCCACTCTCATCTCAGCCCTGTGGCCTCATTTTATTACATTCCTTTGCAACAGGGACTAAAACAGTCCTCCAGGAGGTAGGAAGCCTAATTGATATGGGGAGCATCCTGGGATGTAGAGGAATCATGCAAATGCCCTTCCTGCTTAGTACAGAATGGATTTTTAAACATCTTTATTAGTTCATTTTACTTCCACTACCAAGTGGATTATCTGACCTGACCACACATGCATGCAGTGTCCTGTGCTCTCTGCAGCCCCACTGCTTCTTCTTTCCATGCTCTCCTGCATCCCCCTTTTCCCTTTCCCCTCTTCTACTCCTCTTCCTCCTATTTATTAGTTTAATTGGTGCTACACAGATAGACACAAATGTGAAATCCACTCTGGTACATTCACATGAGCACATAGTATAATTATCTCATGTTCATTCCACAGTTCCTCCTTGTGCCATCTCTACATTCCCCACCCCTTCCTCTGCTGCACAATCATGTTTTATATCTTTGAGGGATCTTCCCACTCTTTTCCCCTTAATTTTCTCCAGTTTCCACATATGAAAGGCAATATTCAACCCCTCACTGAGTCTGAATATTTCTTGTAACCTGACATTCTGTAGTTCCAGTCATTTTTCAGACAATACAATACGTTCACTCTTCTTTAAGGCTCAGTGTCCCTCAGTTATTCATAGCTTTGACACTGTATTCAGGGTCAGGAATCATCAGAGAGCTCCACAGAGGGTCTCAAGGATAGAAAGTTAGAAGCTTTGTCTGCTATTAGTAAAGTTCAGTTTCCTCAGACTCCATGTGGTCCTGTGATGACTGTGAGCATTCTTAGCTCACATAAGATTTCTGAACTGGGATAGATTCAAACTAAAAAGCTTTCTCTCAGCAAAGGAAACTATCAGAAATGTGAAGAGAGAGCCTACAGAGTGGGAGAATATTTTTGCCAACCATACCTCAGATAGAGCACTAATTTCCAGAATCTATAAAGAACTCAAAAAACTCTACACGAAGAATACAAATAATCCAATCAACAAATGGGCTAAGGAAATGAACAGACACTTCACAGAAGAAGATATACAAGTAATCAACAGATATATGAAAAAATGTTCAACATCCCTAGTAATAAGAGAATGCAAATCAAAACTACCCTAAGATTTCATCTCACCCCAATTAGAATGGCGATTATCAAGAACACAAGCAACAATAGGTGTTGGCGAGGATGTGGTGAAAAAGGAACACTCATACATTGCTGGTGGGGTTGCAAATTAGTGCAGCCACTCTGGAAAGCAGTGTGGAGATTCCTCAGAAAGCTTGGAATGGAAACACCATTTGACCCAGCTATCCCACTCCTTGGTCTATACCCAAAGGACTTAAAATCAGCATACTACAGAGATACAGCCACATCAATGTTCATTGCTGCTCAATTCACCATAGCTAGATTGTGGAACCAACCTAGATGCCCTTCAGTTGTTGAATGGATAAAGAAACTGTGGCATATTTATACAATGGAATATTACTCCGCAATGAAGAATGATAAAATTATGGCATTTGTAGGCAAATGGTCGAAATTGGAGAATATCATGCTAAGTGAGATAAGCCAATCTCAAAAAACTAAAGGACGAATGATCTCGCTGATAAGCGGATGAGGACATATAATGGGGGTGGGAGGGGTTAGCATTAGGTTTAGGGTTAGGTTTAGAGTTAGGCTAAGGAGAGCGGTAAGAATGAAGGAAAGAAGGACTGTATAAAGGGAAAAGGGTGGGAGGGGTGGGGGGGAACGGAAAAAAAAAGAAACATCATTACCCTATGTAAACGTTAAAAAATAAATAAAAAAAAAAAAAAAGATTTCTGCACCTAGTGTTTGCTGTAGTATTGGATTTCCAAGATAGAAATGTTCTCTTGCTTTATGTTTCTAGGTACCTAAGTGCAGTGTGTTTAACAAGAAGGCATTCTTTCTGCATGCACCCTGAAACTCTTTGTCCCACACACAACTTTAGACCATACATGTGAGTTGAATTTATTCTTTATATGTGTTTGTAAGAATGTCTACTAAAAATAATTAGTGTTTAAAATCACAGTTTCCCTTGCGAATTACAGTATGCCATTGTCAGTTTGCTTTGTTCTGAAATTCCAGAACAATCCCTTTACCTTCAGTTCATAGCATGCAGTAAGGATCACCAACTCATCTCCTGTGACAGTCTTCATTTCATTCTGTCAGATTGATTGAAAAATGAGTTATAGGTCTCATCAGTGCCTCCAAAAATTGATTCAAAGGCGTGTAGTATGGGCAGGGGGAGTGGTCAGAATATGAGAAAA